>NW_027363053.1:1200000-1800000 GCF_046119375.1 Phyllobates terribilis | reverse complement strand
AATCTATGGGGCCATTATACAGCATGGAGCTATCTATAGGGACATTACAGCATGGAGCAATGTATAGGGCCATTACAGCATGGAGCAATCTATGGGGCCATTATACTTATGGAGCAATATATGGGACCATTACAGCATGGACCAATCTATGGGGCCATTACAGCATGGAGCAATCTATGGGGCCATTATACAGCATGGAGCAATCTATGGGCCCATTATATTTATGGAGCAATCTATAGGGCCATTACAGCATGGAGCAATCTATGGGGCCATTACACTTATGGAGCAATCTATGGGGCCATTACAGCATGGAGCAATCTATGGGGCCATTATACTTATGGAGCAATCTATGGGGCCATTACCGCATGGAGCAATCTATAGGGCCATTAGACTCATGGAGCAATCTATGGGGCCATTACACTTATGGAGCAATCTATGGGGCCATTACAGCATGGAGCAATCTATGGGGCCATTATACTTATGGAGCAATCTATGGGGCCATTACCGCATGGAGCAATCTATAGGGCCATTAGACTCATGGAGCAATCTATAAGGCCATTATACTTATGGAGCAATCTATGGGGCCATTACAGCATGGCGCAATCTATGGGGCCATTATACAGCATGGAGCAATCTATAGGGCCATTATACAGTAGGGAGCAATCTATGGGGCCATTATACAGCATGGGTTAATCTATGGGGCCATTACAGCATGGAGCAATCTATGGGGCCATTATACAGTAGGGAGCAATCTATGGGGCCATTATGCAGCATGAAGCAATCTATGGGGCCATTACAGCATGGAGCAATATATGGGGCCATTATACAGTATGGAGAAGTCTATGGGGCCATTATACAGCAGGGAGCAATCTATGGGGCCATTATACAGCATGGGGCAATCTATGGGGCCATTATACTTATGGAGCAATCTATAGGGCCATTATACTTATGGAGCAATCTATAGGGCCATTATATTTATGGAGCAATCTATGGGGCCATTATACTTATGGAGCAATCTATGGGGCCATTATACTTATGGAGCAATCTATAGGGCCATTACAGCATGGAGCAATCTATAGGGCCATTATACTTATGGAGCAATCTATAGGGCCATTACAGCATGGAGCAATCTATAGGGCCATTATACAGTATGGAGCAATCTATGGGGCCATTATACAGTAGGGAGCAACCTATGGGGCCATTATACAGTATGGATCAATCTATGGAGCCATTATGCAGTATGGAGCAATCTATGGGACCATTATACAGCATGGGGCAATCTATGGGGCCATTATACAGCATGGAGCAATCTATGGGGCCATTATACAGTATGGAGCAGTCTATGGGACCATTACAGCATGGAGCAATCTATGGGGCCATTATACTTGTGGAGCAATCTATAGGGCCATTACAGTATGGAGCAGTCTATGGGGCCATTATACAAGAGGGAGCAATCTATGGGGTCATTACACAGTATGGGGTAATCTATGGGGCCATTACAGTATGGAACAATCTATGGGGCCATTACAGGATGTAGCAATCTATGGGGCCAGTATACTTATGGAGCAATCTATAGGGCCATTACAGCATGGAGCAATCTATAGGGCCATTATACTTATAGAGCAATCTATAGGGCCATTACAGCATGGAGCAATCTATAGGGCCATTATAGCATTGAGCAATCTATAGGGCCATTACAGCATGGAGCAATGTATGGAGCCACTATACAGTATGGAGCAATATATGGGGCCATTATACAGTATGGTGCAATATATGAGGCCATTATACAGTATGGAGCACTATATGGGGCCATTATACATTATGCAGCAGCATGTGGGGGCATTATACAGTATGGAGCTATATATGGGGCCATTATACAGCATGGAGCAATCTATGGGGCCATTATACAGTATGGAGCAATCTAGGGGGGCATTGTACAGTAGGGAGCAATCTATGGTGCCATTACAGTATGGAGCAATCCATGGGGCCATTATGCAGCATGGAGCAAGCTATAGGGCCATTACAGCATGGAGCAATCTATGGGGCCATTACAGCATGGAGCAAGCTATAGGGCCATTACAGCATGGAGCAAGCTATAGGGCCATTACAGCATGGAGCAAGCTATAGGGCCATTACAGCATAGAGCAAGCTATAGGGCCATTACAGCATAGAGCAAGCTATAGGGCCATTACAGCATAGAGCAAGCTATAGGGCCATTACAGCATGGAGCAAGCTATGGGGCCATTATACAGTATGGAGCAATCTATGGGGCCATTATGCAGCATGGAGCAATCTATGGGGCCATTATACAGTATGGAGCAATCTATGGGGCCATTATACAGCATGGAGCAATCTATGGGGCCATTATGCAGCATGGAGCAATCTATGGGGCCATTATGCAGCATGGAACAATCTATGGGGTCATTATGCAGTATGGAGCAATCTATGGGGCCATTATACAGTATGGCGCAATCTATGGGGCCATTACAGCATGGAGCAATCTATGGGGCCATTACAGCATGGAGCAATCTATGGGGCCATTACAGCATGGAGCAATCTATGGGGCCATTATACAGCATGGAGCAATCTATGGGGCCATCACAGCATGGAGCAATCTATGGGGCCATCACAGCATGGAGCAATCTATGGGGCCATTATACAGCATGGAGCAATCTATGGGGCCATTACAGCATGTTGCAATCTATGGGGCCATTATACAGTATGGGGTAATCTATGGGGCCATTACAGCATGGAGCAATGTATGGAGCCACTATACAGTATTGAGCAATATATGGGTCCATTATACAGTATGGAGCAATATATGGGTCCATTATACAGTATGGAGCAATATATGAGGCCATTATACAGTATGGAGCACTATATGGGGCCATTATACATTATGCAGCAGCATGTGGGGGCATTATACAGTATGGAGTTATATATGGGGCCATTATACAGTTTGCAGCATCATCATGTGGGGCCATTATGCAGCATGGAGCAATCTATGAGGCCATTATGTTGCATGGAACAATATATGAGGCAATTAATGTATGGAGCAATCTATGGGGCCATTACAGTATGGAGCAATCTACGGGGCTATTATACAATATGGAGCAATCTATTGGGCCATTATGCAGCATGGAGCAATCTAGGGGGCCATTATACTTATGGAGCAATCTAGGGGGCCATTATACTTATGGAGCAATCTAGGGGGCCATTACAGCATGGAGCAAGCTATAGGGCCATTACAGCATGGAGCAAGCTATAGGGCCATTATGCAGCATGGAACAATCTATGGGGTCATTATACAGTATGGAGCAATCTATGGGGCCATTATACAGTATGGAGCAATCTATGGGGCCATTACAGCATGGAGCAATCTATGGGGCCATTACAGCATGGAGCAATCTATGGGGCCATTATAGCATGGAACAATCTATGGGGCCATTATACAGTATGGAGCCATTATACAGTATGGAGCAATCTATGGGGCCATTATGCAGTATGGAGCCATTATACAGTATGGAGCAATCTATGGGGCCATTATGCAGCATGGAGCAATCTATGGGGCCATTATGCAGCATGGAGCAATCTATGGGGCCATTATGCAGCATGGAGCAATCTATGGGGCCATTATGCAGCATGGAGCACTATATGGGGCCATTATACAGTATGGAGCACTATATGGGGCCATTATACAGTATGCAGCATTATGTGGGGCCATTATACAGTATGGAGTTATATATGGGGCCATTATACAGTATGCAGCATCATGTGGGGCCATTATAGTATGGAGCAATCTAGGGGGCCATTATACAGTAGGGAGCAATGTATGGGGCCATTACAGTGTGGAGCAATCTATTGGGCCATTATGCAGCATGGAGCAATCTATGAGGCCATTATGTTGCATGGAGCACTCTATGAGGCAATTAATGTATGGAGCAATCTATGGGGCCATTACAGTATGGAGCAATCTATGGGGCCATTATACAGTATGGAGCCATTATACAGTATGGAGCAATCTATGGGGCCATTATACAGTATGGAGCCATTATACAGTATGGAGCAATCTATGGGGCCATTACAGCATGGAACAATCTATGGGGCCATTATACAGTATGGAGCCATTATACAGTATGGAGCAATCTATGGGGCCATTATGCAGTATGGAGCCATTATACAGCATGGAGCAATCTATGGGGCCATTATGCAGCATGGAGCAATCTATGGGGCCATTATGCAGCATGGAACAATCTATGGGGCCATTATGCAGCATGGAACAATCTATGGGGTCATTATGCAGCATGGAGCAATCTATGGGGTCATTATACAGCATGGAGCAATCTATGGAGCCATTATACAGTATGGAGCACTATATGGGGCCATTATACAGTATGCAGCACTGTATGGGGCCATTATACAGTATGCAGCACTATATGGGGCCATTATACAGTATGCAGCACTATATGGGGCCATTATACAGTATGCAGCACTATATGGGGCCATTATACAGTATGCAGCATCATGTGGGGCCATTATACAGTATGGAGTTATATATGGGGCCATTATACAGTATGCAGCATCATGTGGGGCCATTATGCAGCATGGAGCAATCTATGAGGCCATTATGTTGCATGGAACAATCTATGAGGCAATTAATGTATGGAGCAATCTATGGGGCCATTACAGTATGGAGCAATCTAGGGGCTATTATACAATATGGAGCAATCTATGGGGCCATTTCAGTATGGAACAATCTATGGGGCCCATTCTACTGTATGGAGGTTTATGTGGGGCCCATTATTCTGTATGGAGGACTATGTGGGGCCATTATTCTGTATAGAGGACTATGTAGGGCCCATTACATTTTATAGAGGACTTTGTGGTGCCCATAATTCTGTATGGGGGACTATGTGGGGGCCGGGAATTGGATGTTTCGCCCGCAGCAGTTCGCCCCCAGCAATTCGCCCCCGGGTACATTTCGCCCCCGCACAGTTCGCCCCGAACATTTCGCCCCCAGGATGTTTCGCCCCGAACATTTCACCCCCAGCAGTTCGCCCCCAGGATGTTTCGCCCCGAACATTTTGCCCCCAGCATTTCATCCCTGGATGTTTTGTCTCTAGCAATTTGCTCCTGGATCTTTCGCATACGGTAAAGACCTGCCTGAACTGAACTTTGGCAGGTTCGCTTATCACTAATAATACACCATATGAGTCTAAGATATAGAATTCTGATCAAATGATTTTTTTTTATTCTAAAACATTGTTTTCTAGATAAGTCATTTTACAAACAGACAGGAAAATAGTAGGATTTCATTGGTTACTAAGGAGGTCGAGCCCCCTTGGTAGCAGAACGGATCCTGGCTCCCTGTGATACATTCAGGGCTGCTTGTCCACAGCCCTCTGCAAAGCTCCCCTTCACCCTCCGCTCATGTGCTCTGTCCTGGACAAGAGGAGGGCTCCCCCCCGCCTGTGTAAAGCCGTTACAGGACGGAACACATAGGGGGGGGCTCTGCAGAAGGCTGTAAACCAGCAGCCCTTTATACATCATAGGGAATCTATTGTTACGGTAGTTGCATGCTCCTGTGCAGCCACAGCCTCTAGAATCCATCCACAAGTTCTGCTACTAAGGAGAAACAACCTCCTTAGCCACCACTGAAATCCTGCAGCACATGGAGCTTTAACTTGGAGGAGACTTTTCACACAGAAGTGAAGCTGCTGGAAGGTCTCCTTTGGAAATGAATATCATGGGCACAGGTACTATAACAGAACTTATGTTTTTTGGAGAGTTCTGCTTTAACTGTATATATCAAAACTGTTGTAACAAGAAACATAAAAAGGTATAGAGGGGAAGGATTAGAGAAAAAGAGAAAAGACAAATTACAGGTTATAATGCTTGAATGATTTTACAGCTAAAAACACTGCTCTCAAAACATACAATATGTGACCATGAACTAAAATCCAAAGCTGTAGGCAATGCCTCTCAGATAATCCATCACGCTTCTATTATTGAAATCTTGCTCGATACGTTTAACCCTTGCTGAAATTGCAGCATACTTTTTGTTTCTTGCAGCGATGGGATTTCCTGCTATTATCTGAATAATTTCAAAACTATGGAGCTCTTGCTGATGTTTCAGACAGTTAATGAACCGGTATATATTTTGGAAAAGAGTACCACATGTTTCTCGAAAGCTACGGTGCCATCCTTCGACATCATTATTTGTTCGCTGTTGATCATTCAATGTTCGTTCATACACATTCCAGAGTTGAACTGGAAACAAATGTGCTTGACGTCCTCTGCGATTCATTCGACCGATATTAGCCGTCTTCAAAATAGTT
Source organism: Phyllobates terribilis (assembly GCF_046119375.1). Taxonomy (NCBI): domain Eukaryota; kingdom Metazoa; phylum Chordata; class Amphibia; order Anura; family Dendrobatidae; genus Phyllobates; species Phyllobates terribilis. The sequence continues at coordinate 1,793,662 of NW_027363053.1, read as the reverse complement.
GGCGATAGGTATTGCTTCTTGTGGAAAGTCAGGATCTTCCACCAATTCTTCAAATGATTGCACAACATTCTGTGGTGGTATAAAGGCCAGGGCAGGTATCATGCGTATCCAACGGGCAAATTCATGGTCACCTTGGTATTGCATCTTGAGTCCTTCATTTTGAACTTTACGCCAAACCGACTGTGATAGGTGGAAAAAGCAACCAGTCTTCTCAAGGTTGGGGAATTCACTTTCAAATGCCTGTATTGCAGCTAGTTCAAAATCCAACATCAGGTTGTCTGGCTGCCGTCCAGGCTGCAAGTTCTTCAGCTCTTGCAGCAACCTCTGGTATGTAGAACAGCTCTGGTCTGTCAGCAAGGTGCACACTAACGGAACAACAAGGCCGCTATGGACTACATGGATTGTGTAAAGCTGCTTAAACAAGGCTGGTGTAGTGAAAAACATGCCATCAGCAAACCACTCTTTACTTTGTGCCAGTAGATGGAGATTGTCTCTTGTTCCAAATATCAACATACGGCTGTGTCCATTTCCTAATTTAAAATGAAAGTATTAGTAGAGGAAATAACAGAAAAAGTGTAACAAGCATCAAACAGATAATTTTGGGATGAATTCACAAAAAAAAATATCCTAATCAGAAGCCTCTGTTCATATCTCACATTAAAAACTCACATTTTGCTCCAGATTTTCTGATTTCATAACTGAAGCAAAATCTAGTGTAAAGGGGCCAACCAATACTTTTTGACAACATATATAGTCCCAGTGGAAAATGATATATTTTTGTTTAAAAAAAAAATGATGCATAATGGAATTGTTTTAATACAATGTTAAATAGTTAAGTAGCTTACCAGAGTCATGCAGAAGGTACTGCTGCTGGACACCATCAATACTGATCTCCTGAAACTCCTGGGGGATAACAAGTTGATCAAGGGTTTGAGGGAACCTTGGAATATTGCCAAGCTGCCTTGCTAATCGTATGGTTCTCTTCAGTGATGCTTTCCTTGGGAGAAGTGCTACAACATTAGAATGGGCTCCTGAAACGACGTCTGTGAGAATCTGTTGTGGTGTCTCCCGTGTTGTCCTTGCCCTGGTGACTGCCACATTAACAAGTCGGATTGCTTCAGGTCTTGCAGCTGGTGCTGCGTGACTGTGAAGATTGACTACTTTCACAACTTTGCCAGATTCTTCATTGGTCCAAACACGTCCCATGCAAGTCGACCGTTTTTCACATACCCAGATGAAATGGACATCATCAGCGGTTCGTTTGGAAAATAAGTAAATGTGATTCTCATGGACCAACTTCCTCCTTCCACGTTTGGACAGAACTGAATTCATAGTTGTAGAAAGTGAATTGATGTGGAAGCGGACTGATTTTTTGTGGCAGTACACTTCTCTCTTTGTGGAGATTTCAGACACTGCTATATTCTGATGTACAAATGGAATAAAAGCTAGTCTAATGTAACTTGCAGGACACCTGACCTGCTACTTGTTACATCTGCAACAAAACTTGCAACAAAGCAGGCCCTGGGTCAGGTAAAAGTTGAAAATTGTTTTGATTTTAGGCCTCTTGCACACTGTAATTTTAGAGTGGTTTCACACTTGTGTTTGGGGCTGCCAGAGGTCGATCCGCTCTGGATCTGACATCCAGCTGACCCCGGGGCAATGCTGGCTTTCTGCTTGCATTGCCCATAGATGTGAACGGATGGGTTCCGCGATCTGCAGCCGCCCATTCGCTTTCGTAATACCGCATTCCGCTATCAGTGTCAGAACAAAAAGAAAAGCATTTTCTTCTTTTCATTCCGCTGCAGGTTAGCGGAACGGCGGCATTACAGAAGCGAACGGGAGGCCTGTAGTACATATGTAGTGGAAGTGTGAAAGCACCCTTATGCTGCCACTGTTTTAGAACTCCAAAGCACGTGCTTTACTAGCATTTTTGAGAGCACTTTTGTGAGCGCTCTCGGTAATGACCCATAAGATACAGGCTATTGATGAACGCTAAGTGCTCAAAAATAGCTCCTGTAATAAAATAAAAAGAGCTGGCCGAAACAACACCTCGCTTTTCCAGCCATTGACTTATATATTCAAAATTGGCAATCTTCTTAGCAATTTTCCAGTGCTTAGCACTTGGGAAAGTGCCTACTGTGAAAGAGGTCATAGGGCTAAAACACAAGGCCGAAATTCCCTGCCTAATTTGGGGCCAAAACATCTGGGGGCAAAAAGCTGGGGGCGAAACATCCGGGGGCGAAACATCCTGGGGGCGAAACATCCTAGAACCGTTTGAGGGTACCGTTGAATCGCTCATACAAACCATTGGTTTGGGGATGATACGTGCTCGATACCAGATGCTGCACCTGCATTTTCTTACATAGGGCCTCCATTAAGCAACACATGAACTGGGTCCCCTGGTCGGTAAGCATCTCACTGGGGAAGCCTACTCGCGAAAAGATGGCCAAGAGGGCGTCCGACACCTTATCCGCCCTAATTGAGGACAGGGCTACTGCCTCCGGATACTGGGTAGCATAGTCTATCACAGTAAGGATGAAACGTTTTCCAGAGCTGCTGGGTATGGCCAGTGGTTCCACAATGTCCACAACAATCCTCTGGAAAGGCTCCTCTATCACTGGCAAAGATATCAGGGGGTGCATTGGGAGCCGGCCCTGACTTTCCCACTTTTTGACACGTGGTACAGGAGTGACAGTAGTTCACCACATCTGTCCTCATTTTGGGCCAATAAAAGTAGTGAGACAGCCGGGCCTTGGTTTTGCTGACCCCCAAGTGTCCAGCAAGTGGAATCTCATGGGCGATCTGCAACAACTCACCCCTGAATTGGTAGGGGACGACCAGCTGTCTTCCCCTCAGCCACTCCTGTTGGGGTGTACAGGGAACTGTCTCCCAGTACAACCTCCTATGGTCCCACAATACCCTCTCCTTATCCGACTCGGAGGTGGGTTTCTCAGCGAGGCTCCTTAACGCCTCTAGGCTAGCATCTGAGTGCAGAGCTGCTTGAAACTCCTGGCTGGAGGAAGCCAGAAGTGAGGTTAAGGCCACGTCCTCACTGGGACCGGCTCTGGGTCCCTAACTGATTCCGTTATTCCTCTGTCCGAGGAGGGTCCAGAAGGTAGGGCGTTACTTGCATTCTGGGCACTCTGACTGCGGGTAACAGCGGCTATATAGGCCGTCTCCCCGGGGAATAACACCGTCCCATCAGCCTGCGCGGCTATGCGTGCCACTTCCCCATCCTCCCCCATTACCTCAGGCGTAGTGCTACTTATGGGGCAGCTACCATCAGCCAGATCACCGTCTGTTTTGACACTGGTCGCTGGCACAGCACCACCTGCTTCATGGTCCCCGTGCGTCTCTCCATTACCCATAGCACTGACACTTGCTCCTGCTAGGGGATCTTCAGCAATATCACCCTGCAGCGTGACATGGCTGAGTTCTCCTGTACCTTCAAATACATCATCATCAGGTAAAGCTTTGACATTCACATTATCAGCATTAACCGTAACAACTGTATCAGATCGGGCAGGGGTGTCAGGGATATAATAAGCAAATATCCTCCCCAAATCAGATCCCAACAAAACATTTGCAGGCAGGTTTTCAGATACTCCCACTTCCTTCACCCCACTCCCCGCACCCTAATCAATAAAAACCTGGGCAAGGGGCATCGGACACCACCAATCCCGGTGACAGTCAGGGTCTTTCCTGGAATAAGCTCTTCAGCGGACTCCATTTCGGGTCGGATGAGGGTTCGTTCGGCCCCAGTGTCCTTGAGGCCTACAGTGACAGTATCCACCACAGTGACAGACTGCAAGTTTTCACAGGCCCTCCCAACCTGCCCACCCACCAAAAGAATTGATGCATTAGGCCCTGGGACCTTGGATGGGGGGTTCTTCCTCTGCTTCTCTGGGCAAGTGGCACTGAGATGACAAGTCTGGTTGCAGAAATAACACTTGCGGGCATCAGATGCAGGCCGGGCGTTGGTAACGGGGACAAGGCCTCCAGAAGGTCGGATGCTGGGGCAGGGATGGCGGTTGATGGCTTACCCCCTTTCCAGCTGGCAACGCCCGGCTTCCGCACCTCCGGTTGGCCTTGTAGGTGTCTGCGATCTGCGCTGCTTTATTGGCATCTGGTGGCTCCCGATCCATTACCTCAGTCGGACACAGATGCAGGAACTGGTCTTTCACCATCAGGTCCTTTAACTGCTCAAAGGTGGTCGCTGACAGTCCTTGGATCCACTGCTTGAAGGTGGTTCTGAGCCCATGCACCACATCGCTGTAACTGTCGTGCGGTCCACGTTGGAGGTTCCGGAACTTTTTACAGTACACCTCAGGAGTCAGTTGGAACCTCTGGATTAGGGCCTGCTTAATGGCATCATAGTTCCCATCTAGGCCCTGAGGAAGAGCCACAAACACATCCAGAGCTTTGCCTCGCAGCCCTGCAGTTAAGTACCGGGCCCACAGGTCCACAGGCAGCTGGTACTGTCTGCAAGTCTTTTCAAAACCCCTCAGAAAGGTGTCGAGGTCGCTGTCCTTTAACATCACAGGAAAATGCTCTGGACGGGGTTTAAACAGCCGTGAGGTGGATGGTGAGATCCTGAGCTGGGCCATCTGCAGTTCATGGGCCTTCTGAGCTTGGGCCTGCCACTCGGCTCTCTCTGCCTCTCACTGGGCTTGGGCCTCCGCTCGTCAGCCTCCTGGTGCTGCTGAATTACTTTCAGCCGTCCTTCATGATCCTCTGCAGGAAGTTGCTGTAGAGCCATCTGCAGATAAGGGTCCAGGCTGCCCTGGTCGCTGACGCGGCATGCGTCTACAGGTGGGACCCCTGCAGCAGTACTGTCCATATCTTGGCTGACCCCTGGCCCTGCTGAGGTCTGGAGAAGGGCTTGCTCTGCCTCCAGTTGCGCCAGCGCAGCAGCCATTTGTTCTTTGTTTTTGCCGAGGGGGTCCATGCCTTTGGTTATACATATTTCAATAAGAGTGTCCATTTTCTGCTGGCTGTACCAGAACTCCCCAACAATGACCTTGATCACCAAAATACAAATAGAAAGAAAAAACGAAGAAGGGTAGGGGTGACTGCTGCACATACAGTATTGTCTCAGATCTAATAAACACTGAGTTCAATCTTCAAAACTTTTGTGCAGGGTCCAGGTAAGAACCGTGCAAGTTTTTAGTGAGAGGAATGATTGCTCAAACCAGATCACTAATGTCCTATGATCCCACCGCTTGCCACCAATTGTCAGGAAAACTTGGTCAGACCTTGCAGCACTCTGGCACCCCCTTATCCTGCTGGTGAAACACGGTATTGACCGAGGATAAGCAACAGGGCGCAGCTGCTCTCATTTATGTCGACTATTGCGGCACGTGATGTGACAGGATGTATATATACCTCAATCCCACCACCCTCAACCACAATATCACATAAATACACCGTATGCTGCCACCACCGATCTCTTAACAGGTGGATTGGGTACCCGTTAGGTAACGTGAATTAGCGGGTGAGGACCGGGTTTGCTCAACATAGGACAAGAAGAACGAAGCTAGTAAATAATAATTTACTCCTGAAAGTTGGCAGTGTTTGCAAAAGATATACAAGATATTATAAAAGACAATTTACATATATGCACAAAACAGTTATTAAAATAAAAGGGGTAAATAATAGCAAAACCTGCGCCACGAGGTGATGGTCTCAGATTCTGTGGGGGGGGGGGGACGGCTCCCCGGAAATTAGGTGTGATTCCTCCACGCAGCTAGGAGTGCTTGCATCTGACGTCCCTGGGTTGGAATGAGCCAACATGGATGTTCTGGTTTTTAGTAAGGAGGCAAAACACTAGGACACACCCATGTTGTTTACCTCACACGGGGGCTCGGTTTTGTGAACCCACCCAGCTGCACAAGACATAAAAATCCTTCATCTTCCATATCTTGGTATGGGGGGGCCCACATCCAAGATGGGTACATAATGTTTGCCGTCACCAATATTCATGGAGATTGATATCAAATTTGATATTTCTATGATGTTCAGAAGCTCAGAACCCATTTCCTAGGTTTCTGGTGGTTTCCCAGTTATGAAAGATACAACATCATAACTGGAAAAAGGTGAGCATCCCAAAAATGTGGTCCATGTGTTTGTGACAGTCTTGTGCATTGTTAACCCCTTAACATTTGACGTACTAATACGCGTCTGTGCCCTGGGACTTAAGAGCCAGACCCGTATTAGTACGTCATGGCGATCGCGCGCGCACACAGGCTGTGCGGGCGCGATTGCCGCCGGGTGTCAACTGATTGTCACAGCTGACACCCGGTACTATGTGCAGGGAGCGGTCACGCACCGCTCCCAGCACATTAACCCCCGCGATGCTGCGATCGAAGTCGATCGCAGCATTGCGGTGGCAAGGGGAGGTGATCGCAGATACTCACCTCCTCTTCCGGCTTCCAGCGCTGTCTGCCGTGGCTTCCAGGATGTTGCCATGATGACCCGATGTTGTCATGACAACATCCGGGTCACCAGACAGCAGGAAGATTTTTTGGACATGCGCAGTGCATCTCCAAAAATCTTCTCCCTGTCCAGCGCTGACAGCCTGCATGACACAGGGATGGTGCTGCATTCCTGTGCCATGCAGGTGATCAGAGAAAAAAAAGTGAAAGTCCCATAGTGGGACAAAGTAATGAAGTATAAAAACTATCAGAAAGTGAAAAAAAAAAAAATAAATTGTAAAAATATATATAAAAAAATAAAATAAAAAAAAAATAATCCACCAAAAATAAAAATATAATGTACCCATCAATGAATATCATTATATAAAAAAAAAAAACACAACAATAAAAGTACACATATTTGGTATCGCCACGTCCGGAACAACCTGACCTATAAAACTGTCCCACTAGTTAATCCCTTCAGTGAACACGTTAAAAAATAAAAATAAAAAACGAAGCAAAAAACAATGCTTTATCACCATACCGCCCAACAAAAAATGGAATAACACGCGATCAAAAAGACAAATATAAATAAAAATGGTACCGCTGAAAAAGTCATCTCGTCCCGCAAAAAACAAGCTGCCATGCAGCTCCATCAGCCAAAAAATAAAAAAGTTATAGCTCCCAGAATAAAGCTATGCTAAAAAATAATTTTTTCTATAAAATTGCTTTTATTATGTAAAAGTGCAAAACATAGAAATACGATATAAATGCGGTACCGCTGTAAACGTACTGACCCGAAGAATAAAGCTGCCTTATCAATTTTACCACACGCGGAACAGAATAAAAAAAAAAACAAAAAAAACAATTCATGAATTGTTGGTTTTCGTTTATTCTGCCTCCCAAAAATCGGAATAGAAAGCGATCAAAAAATGTCACGTGCCTGAAAATGGCACCAATAACAACGTCAACTCATCCCGCAAAAAAAAAAGCCGTCAAATGACTGTCTGCCAAAATCTGGAAAAATTATAGCTCTCAAAATATGGCGATGCAAAAACTAGATTTTACTAAAAATGCGTCTTAGTGTGTGACAGCTGTCAGTCATAAAAACCCCATATGATTCTGGTATCTCTGTAATCACACCGACCTGAAGAATAAGGTCATCTAATCACTTATACCGCATGAGGAACGGCATAAAAAATAAACTCTCGAGTTGTGCTACGGTTAGGGTTGTGCTACGTTTAGGGTTAGGGTTGTGATGGGGTTGGGATTTTTTTCAAAAGTAAGAAAAAAAGATGACGATATGGCGACTAGTGTTGAGCGCAAGTGCTCGCTACTTGAGTTTGCATCGGGTGTTCTGGTATGCATTGAGTATCGTGGGTATTTGAGTGACATGCTCGAGTCTCCGCCCCATATGCTTCACGGCCCAAAAAACTTTGCGTGGATTGCCTGCCATGCACGAGCGATCCCTGCATGTTTTTTTTTGGGTGTCTAATAACCGTGAAACATCCGGGCGGGGACTCGAGCATTTCACTCGAGCACACGCAGTACATGGTGCATACCTGAGTACCCGATGCAAACTCAAGTAGCGAGCACTTGCGCTCAAGACTAATGACAACTTATTCAATATGATGACCTAATGTTATCAAATTCTGTGTCGTACCTCCAAATGCAACATGGTGTCCACTAACAAATTGTCGGCTCAAATTGTTAGCGGACACCATGTTGCATTTGGAGAGTCCCTGTGTGCCCAAACATTGGAGCTCCCCCACAAGTGACCCCATTTTGGAAACTAGACCCCCCAAGGCACCTATCTAGATGCATAGTGAGCACTTGGAACCCTTAGGTGCTTCACAAATTGATTCGTAAAAATGGAAAAGTATTTTTTTTCCACTTTTTCATTTTTACGAATCAATTTGTGAAGCACCTGGGGGTTCCAACTGCTCACTATGCATCTAGATAGGTGCCTTGGGGGGTCTAGTTTCCAAAATGGGGTCACTTTGTGGGGGAGCTCCAATGTTTGGGCACATCAGGGGCTCTCCAAACACAACATGGCGTCCGCTAATTATTCAAGCAAATTTTACAATCAAAAAGTCAAATGGCGCTCCTTCCCTTCCAAGCCCTGCCGTGAGCCCAAACAGTGTTTTTTCCCCACATATGGGGTATCTGCGTGCCCAGGGGAAATTGCACAACAAATTTTATGTAGATACAAGTCTGTACATCAGTACAGGGGAGAACACAAGAGCGGTGTATGATCCGAGCTGCGGTAATACATTATACCTGTATAACAATTGGCGCAGGCTTTGGCACTTTCCGGTCTCCTTTCAGAGGCTGCCCGTTCTTCTGGGTCATTACTTGCTTGTTGCCATTTCCTAGAGCTTTTCTTGATGTTTTCCCACATGATACAGAACCGCGCACTTTGTCCTGGTGGCTTTTGACAAGTGACTTTACTTTAGGGAAATATAGATCATGTGAGGACGGTTCCTGAGCCAACCATGTGGAGCATCAATGGGCATGAAAGTGAAAGATTGCCAACACCAAAGCTGCAGAGGCAAAAGTCTTCCAATACACAAGGAACAGAATTATGCCCACCTGGATGTCAGGTGTACTAGTAATCCCAGCACCCAACCCTCATGCCCAAAAGGACTACGTCATTTTTGCACTAAAAGTATTTCACGTGTCAAAACCCCACTGAAGTGGCACTTTAACCCCTTACCAACATGATTTGCAGTTACATCATATGCCAGCTCTGACTTCTTGCCTGGAAGATGATGGCTGTGATATTTAGCCATCATCTGCCTTTAATAGCCACATGTAGAGCAGAGCTCCACCTGTTAGAGATGGACAGCAGCATTAACAGCGAACTGAGAAGGGAGTCATGCCATGTGCCCAACTGTGCCCCTGTAACACGATCGTGGGATGCCATCACTGCCAGGAAGGAGTCTGCTGAAAAGACCCATGCCTGTCATGACAGATCTGTGAATGCTGGCTATATACTGCAGTATTGCTGTACATAACACAAGAAACCAGATGATTGCATGTTCACGTCCCCTAAGGCTATGTGCCCACGATGCAGAAATGCTCCGGATTTTTCCTGAGCCTTTCTGCATCTCTCCTGGCAGAAAAAACGCATTCGGATTGTACATGCGTTTTTCCTGCCAGGGATATGCGGATGTGAAGCGTTCTTCACATGCATTTATGCATGCGGGTTGACAAGCGCTTTTCAAGCGATTTTAGCATCACTTGGAAAGTGCTTGTCAACTTGGTCACACTATATAAATCCATGCAAATGGAGTGTGACCCGAGAGAATGTCAAAAAAATAAAAAATAAATCTATACTTACCTTGCGATGGCCCCCGGAGTCTTGCTTCACTCGGTGCTGACTGCCGGCAGATCGCGGTACAGTGCACTGAAGGACCTGCCGACGTCAGCGCAGGTCACAAGAATATGACGTCAGTGCAGGTCCTTCAGTCCATCGCGATTTGCCGGCATGAGAGGAGGAGCGCAACGGGGGCCGCCAGAAGGTAAGTATCATATTTATTTTTTATTTTATTCTTTTTTTCACAGTTTCTATGGTACCTGGGTCTGGAGGAGAGTCTCCTCTCCTCTAGACCTGGGTACCATCCGCACATTGGAACACGTGGATTGCGCATCTACAAATACAGTGATGCGTAGTCCATGCGTTCTAATGCCAGTCAATGGCGTATAGCAAATGTGGTGCCAATATTCAAAAAGGGGACAAAAACTGAACTTGGAAATTATAGGCCAGTAAGCTTAACCTCTACTGTGGGTAAAATCCTGGAGGGTCTCCTAAGATATGCTATGATAGAGTATCTGAAGAAAAATAACCTCATGACCCAATATCAACATGGGTTTATGAGGGACCGTTCCTGTCAAACTAATCTGATCAGTTTTTATGAGGAGGCAAGTTCTGGACTGGACCAAGGAAATGCAGTGAATGTTGTGTATATGGACTTTTCAAAAGCTTTTGATACGGTTCCACACAAAAGGTTGATACATAAAATGAGAACATTGGGGATAGGGGAAAATATATGTATGTGGGTTAAGAATTGGCTCAGTGATAGGAAACAAAGGGTGGTTATTAATGGAAAACACTCAGACTGGGTCTCAGTTAACAGTGGGGTACCACAGGGGTCAGTATTGGGCCCCCTTTTTAACATTTATTAATGACCTTGTAGGGGGCATATAGAGTAATATTTCAATATTTGCAGATGACACTAAACTCTGCAGGGTAATCAATACAGAGGAGGACAATTTTATATTACAGGAGGATCTATGAAAACTAGAAGCTTGGGCTGATAAATGGCAAATGAGCTTTAATGGGGATAAATGTAAGGTAATGCACTTGGGCAGAGGAAATAAAATGTATAATTATATGCTTAATTGTAAAACACTGTGCAAAACTGGAACTGAAAAAGACCTGGGTGTATTGGTGGACGACAAGCTCACGTTTAGTGGCCAGTGTCAGGCAGCTGCTGCAAAGGCAAATAAAATAATGGGATGCATTAAAAGAGGCATAGATGCTCATGAGGAGAACATAATTTTACCTCTATACAAGTCACTAGTGCGACCACACTTAGAATACTGTGTACAGTTCTGGTCTCCGGTATATAAGAAAGACATGGCTGAACTAGAGCGGGTGCAGAGAAGAGCGACCAAGGTTATTAGAGGACTGGGGGGTCTGCAATACCAAGACAGGTTATTACACTTGGGGTTATTTACTGTGGAAAAAAGAAGGCTTAGAGGTGATCTTATTACTATGTACAAGTATATGAGGGGACAGTACAAAGACCTTTCTACTGATCTTTTTACTCTGAGGCCTGAGACGGGGACAAGGGGGCATCTTCTACGTCTGGAAGAAAGAAGGTTTAATCATAATCACAGACGCGGATTCTTTACTGTAAGAGCAGTGAGACTATGGAACTCTCTGCCGCATGATGTTGTAACGAGTGATTCACTGTTAAAATTTAAGAAGGGCATGGATGCCTTTCTTGAAAAGTATAATATTACAGGTTATAAATACTAGATTCCTTGATAGGGCGTTGATCCAGGGAACTAGTCTGATTGTCGTATGGAGTCGGGAAGGAATTTTTTCCCCCAATGTGGAGCTTGGTGTTTGCCACATGGGTTTTTTTTTGCCTTCCTCTGGATCAACATGTTAGGCTATGGGTTGAACTAGATGGACTTAGTCTTCCTTCAACCTTAAAAACTATGTTACTATATAATGGTGGCAAAAACGCAGCACTTCCGCAAAATAATTGGTAGTGCTGTTTTTTTTTTTCGCAATGATAATCCGCAGCGGAAATTTCCACAGCATGTGCACAGCACATGCGGATCATCATTGGGGAACATGGCAGGCCTTCTACCATGTGTTTTTTAAGCATTTCTGCAGCGTTTTTGCCGCTACGGAAACGCTTAAAAAGGAATCGTGGGCACACAGCCTAAGGGGACAAAAAGGAAAAAGTTTAATCTGAACATTCAAATCACTCCTGCCCCTCTATGACCCATTTTAAAATAAAACATATGGGCGTTATCCAATCAAAATATAAAAATAATTAACCTGATCAGTGAACGGCATAAAAACAAAAACCCTCATATGGCTGTATGGACAGAAAAATAAAGCAACTGCTCTTAGAAGAATAAGAAAAATGCAGAGCCGGGAAATAACATGGTCAGGAAGGGGTTAAATTCTGCCACTTCTATAGAAAATTGAACCCATTTTGCTGACTGCCTTCAATGGCAGCCAAATAAGGCAGAGGGTTAGAGGAATACCGACCTTATATTGTAGACTTCTAGGATGCTTAAGAAGTGGACAATCCCTTTAAGCTACATTGTGCAGACAAAGCCATGGCAGTGTAGAAGGCCGACAAGATCTCAGTGGAAAGGCTGCAGGTTTGCGTCTGCATTAGGCAAGTTATAGAGGTAGAAGTGTTGGGACCTTGTTGCTGTGCAGGTAGAATCTGGAGCCTCGGCAGCGTCCTGCGGAGCCCATACTACAGGGAGGAGGCGCAGCGCCATGTGTAGTAATCTGAGCAGGATAGTCAGTGTTCAGCCAGCACTGATGGAGACTGACACCCCAACTCATTACCCAATACATGACCGGCTTAAAGACCCTCTCCCATCAGAGCTTATCCTCTTACTATATTGTAATCAGATTATACAGCACTGCACTTACAGCTGCTCATTATACCTTTCTACTGGGCTAATTATTCTCTTTTCTCTGCTCTCTGTAGAATTAGCTGGGTCCCCTCCTGACCCAGCCGCTCTCATCCCCCTGCCAGGGACTTTTGCAGGGACTTATGACTCATACAAGGAAAACTGACCTCCTGTTTCTACATACAGCTTATAAATATTAGCAAAAATGTCCAATCACATTGTAAATATAACGACATCCAAAAATGTGTGCGTCCAATGGACACTCCACACGGACAGTGTAGAGCAGGGGTCTCAAACTCAGCTGGGTATATGGGCCGCATATGGAAAAAATTGGAATTTGGGGGGCCGCATTCTTTGCAGGTCAAAGTGACATTTTTAGTGATGCCATTTTTTTTGTATACACCGTCTGAACATTTTTGCTGTGTTTATTTTATTTTTTTTTATAGCTTGGGTCGTTACGGATGTGGCGATAATAAATGTGCACTTTTTGTGTTTACTTTAGTTTATATATTTAGTTTATATATAAAGCAGCATTTTTAGTGGCAAAATATTTTTTCATGCTTTATTTTTATTTTTACAATTTTGTTTCCCTCTTTTGGCCACAGAGTAATATAGTTTCAGAATTAGCACCATATATAGTAATTCTGGCAAACATCTAGTAATTTGCCCCATCCTGGTCCCCACCTTGTAGTAATGTGGCCCATCCTGGTGGTCCCCATCTTGAAGTAACGTGCCCCATCCTGGTGGTCCCCATCTTGCAGTAATGTGGCCCCCCATCTTGCAGTAATGTGGCCCATCCTGGTGGTCCCCATCTTGCAGTAATGTGGCCCCCATCTTGCAGTAATGTGGCCCATCCTGGTGGTCCCCATCTTGCAGTAATATGCCCATCCTGGTGGTCCCCATCTTGCAGTAATGTGGCCCCCATCTTGTAGTAATATGCCCCATCCTGGTGGTCCCCATCTTGTAGTAATGTGCCCCATTCTTGTCCCCACCTTGTAGTAATGTGCCCCATCCTAGTGGTCCCCATCTTGTAGTAATGTGCCCCATCCTGGTGGTCCCCATCTTGTAGTAATATGCCCCATCCTTGTGGTCTCCATCTTGTAGTAATATGCCCCATCCTGGTGGTCCCCATCTTGTAGTAATATGCCCCATCCTGGTGGTCCCCATCTTGCAGTAATATGCCCCATCCTGGTGGTCCCCATCTTGTAGTAATATGCCCCATCCTGGTGGTCCCCATCTTGTAGTAATATGCCCCATCCTGGTGGTCCCCATCTTGTAGTAATATGCCCCATCCTGGTGGTCCTCATCTTGCAGTAATATGCCCCATCCTGGTGGTCCCCATCTTGCAGTAATATGCCCCATCCTGGTGGTCCCCATCTTGCAGTAATATGCCCCATCCTGGTGGTCCCCATCTTGTAGTAATATGCCCCATCCTGGTGGTCCCCATCTTGTAGTAATATGCCCCATCCTGGTGGTCCCCATCTTGCAGTAATATGCCCCATCCAGGTCCCCATCTAGTAGAATTGTCCTCTGCGCTGTTCTTCACACACCTAAAAAAGTAAAAAAAAAAAAAAAAAAAAAAAAAGATTCCTTTCACCTGTCCTCCGTTCCCTCTGCTTCCTTTGTGCACATGTGGCCCGCGGGCCGCATGTTTGAGACCTGTGGTGTAGACGGTTATGTAAAAGAATGGGAAGCCACTAGGTGGCAGCACAACGTCACATAACAGGATTTTTTATCCAGATGGCTGTGAATCTACTAGTCATTAGGTTACCTGACTCAAGTAATCATTCATAGATCTCCACAGCCCCATGTAGATGTATTGAAGTAGAACAGTGAGAGCAGAACCAGTTAGGCTTGTATTTTACCAGTGAGATTCAGAAACACAATTTAAACTTCCTTGACATTACAATAATAAATACCAACCAAGGCCGGTTACCACAACACTGAAAACTGACAGCCACAAGTGGGTTACTATCCTGGCAGAGCTACCATCCGGCTCCCCTACGTAGAGGAATACCGAAAAGCCAATATATACGCCTAAGGAGAAATTGCTCAACGGTGAATGAGTACATGATAAAATCGAGGGAATTACAAAAACGCTTCCTACAAAAGGGATGTCCTAAAAAAGTGCTAGGCCAACGCCCTTACAAGAGACAGAAATTCTCTATTGACCCCTAAAGCACGAGAACAACAAGATAATGAGATCATCTAATAGGAACCTACGACGACCGAAATCAGGGGGTGATGAACATACTCTATGATCTTTGGGCAATTTTGAGATCAGATAAAGATCTGCAAGATGTGGTCCCTGAGAGCCCCAGGGTCACATACAGGAGAGGCAGGAACCTTCGAGATCACCTTGTGCGCAGCCACTTTGTGGAGGACAACACGGGCAAAACAACGTGGCTGAGCAGTGACACCACGGGGACTTATAGATGTGGTGACTGCAAAGCCTACAAATACATCTGTAAAAGCAAGAAATGTATCAGTGCCACAACCAGACTAGAAGACCAAAATCACAAATTCACAAACTGCAAGACGCAAGGAGTAATCTATATGGCAACTCGCCAATGTCCGATGAACTACATCGGCAAAACCAAAAGAGTTCCGGAGACGGATATTGCACCATATCGGTTATGTCAGACGTAGGGAGGACACAACTCTCGAGACACATGCTTGAGAAACACACCTTGGACCCGTTTTCTTTATACTTTCAAGCCATTGAAGTAGTATGCCCCCCCGAGAGGAGGTAATTGGGACCAACTGCTGCTTCAGAAAGAAAGTAGATGGATCCATAGAATGAAATCCTATAACCCACACTACACAAATGAAACATTGTCCTTCTCATGTTTCATTGACACATAATAACATTTTCACCCCCTATGAAACCTCTTGAACCTCGCTAGACCTAAAAACTCTCTAAAATATAATATGTAGAATCCAGTCCATGTTCTTCATAATGGATATTGGTCCACATAACTATCAAATCAGCGCCATATAGGACCAAAACTATTAAAGTTATTATACTTTAAAATCACAAAATGACCTCTTGAACAAATTGAACTTTGATAACAATTGGACAAATTTCATCAGAATTTCTTCCTTTGTTTTTATATTATAAAATACTCATCTGAAGACTTAATAATACAGATACATCGATACAATCAGACACACTGATACAATCAGAATAAAAGTCATCCCAATGTCTATTATGGACATATTGATACGATCAAATGAAATGAACTTTGAGGAAATAGACGTCCGCAAGCGTTTGCTGGTGCGGAAGCAGTGACATAGCCAGATGGCATTTGTCACGATGAAAGGAAGTTCTGCATCGATGTAAGTGTAGGTGGGACGAGGTAGCACATGAAACAGGCAGATCTGTCTGTAAACAAAACAAATGACAAACTACGAACAAACACTATTAACAACTCATATCGCAACAAACTCGTAGAGACTACATTATAAGATGCAATGCAATATACCAGTCTCCTTCCCTAGATATAAAAGACATATTAATACTGTGAGATCGCAGCACAGCCAAGACATCTCTGTGAGAAAAAGATCCTACTGGAAGAATGAGACGAGTCCCTGCATGATTATATGATCGCAACATAATACGCCTGCAACACACCCGAGTCACTCGATTGGATGACAGAAGGGGGGGCGCACAAGAGGGGGCACCAACTTTCCTATAAAGTCACGCTGGTTTAGCCGCCAGACGCTGCCGGCAACCCTGCCGATAAGTTTATTACAAAACTATCGTACTATCAAACCAAAAAAGATCATAGACTGTGAGCCCCTGATGACCATGAGAGTCTCAGAAGAATGATGAAACGCGTAGGGCTGAGCATTTCTATAGAAAGTCCTACAAGAGATGATTAGCCAGGCTACCTCAATATAAAGCTCCTAGATCAGGAGAAACAAGCACCGCACCGGTATATGACGGCAGCACTATAAAGCCGTTCTGAAGAGAATAGCACAGGACATGGTAAAATGAATATTATTAATGCCATTATCAGACTGCAGACTCACAATGAGGAGAGATGAGATGGCATGATTTCTAATAGCCAGAGGCTAAATTGAAAAGGGAGTTATACATATAAATAAAGAGATACCCCTAGGAATTGTGACTAATCCCTGGCCTCCCAACAAGACAATATATATAAATGGTTAGCCGGTGAGATAAATTAAAACCATTCACAATAGTCCTATGTTTAGGATAATTTTAGGAAATTTGTGACGGATTTTGGACACTTAAAATCTTTTTAAAATATTGAATAAAGGTTATTTTTTATATTTTACTACCATTGGATTTGACTGTGAAATACTGCAGAATTATCTTGGAGCATATTTATACTACACTGCTCAAAAAAATAAAGGAGACACTCAAATAACACCTCCTAGATCTGAATGAATGAAATATTCTCATTGAATACTATGTTCTGTACAAAGTTGAATGTGCTGACAACAAAATCACACAAAAATCATCAATGGAAATCAAATTTATTAACCAATAGAGGCCTGGATATGGAGTCACCCCCAAAATTAAAGTGGAAAAAACACTACAGGCTGATCCAACTTTGATGTAATGTCCTTAAAACAAGTCAAAATGAGGCTCAGTATTGTGTGTGGCCTCCACGTGCCTCTATGACCTCCCTACAACGCCTGGGCATGCTCCTGATGAGGTTGCGGATGGTCTCCTGTGGGATCTCCTCCCAGACCTGGACTAAAGCATCCTCCAACTCCTGGACAGTCTGTGGTGCAATGTGACGTTGGTGGATGGAGCCAGACATGATGTCCCAGATGTGCTCAATCTGATTCCGGTCTGGGGAATGAGCGGGCCAGTCCATAGCTTCAATGCCTTCATCTTGCAGGAACTGCTGACACTCCAGCCACATGAGGTCTGGCATTGTCCTGCATTAGGTTTCACCCAGGGCACCAGCATAAGGTCTCACAAGGGGTCTGAGGATCTCATCTCGGTACCTAATGGCGGTCAGGCTACCTCTGGCGAGCACATGGAGGGCTGGTAGGTCCTTTCACAAGCATTTTGGTCGTACTATCACTTCTGGTCGGCCTGGGCTCGCGTCATTGTCGTGCACCAGCTGTGCCAAGGCCTGCATTTTGTCATGGAAGCGTAAGACATTCAATGACTGACACTCCAGGGGAGGCCAAGTCCCCTTCCCAGACCTCCTTCACCAGAGCCAGGCGCCCCGCGCACGCCAGTCGTACAGGAGCTCAAAAGGGAGAACCCCGTTGAGGCCCGTGGAACCTCCCGGTAGGCAAGGAGCAGGTGTGGAGGTACCGCGCCCAGTCGTGCCCCTAGGAGTCAACCAACATCTTAAGCATCTGCTTCAGAGTGCCAGTTCGCACAGGCCATTGGTCTGTGGGTGGTATGGGCTGGTCACCAGATTTTGCACCTGTATTTGCTTACAGAGGGTCTCCATCAGCTGCGACATGAACTGGGTTCCCCGGTCGGTGAGCATTTCCTGGGGAAAACACACTCGGGAGAACATCTTCAGTAAGGCGATAGCCACCTTGTCTGCCCGAATGGATGACAAGGCTACCGCTTCCGGGTACCGGGTGGCATAGTCTACTACCATCAGTATGAAGCGTTTCCTTGAGCTGCTGGGAGTGGCCATCGGGCCAGCCAAATCCACAGCCACCCTCCTGAAAGGCTCTTCGATGATGGGCAGAGTTACCAGTGGGGCTTTGGGCCACCGCCCCACCTTCCCCACCCTCTGACAGGTGTAACACGAACGGCAGTAGACAGTTACCTCAGCCCCCAACCTTGGCCATTAGAAATGCTGGGCTAGCCTGGCCTTGGTCTTATGGATCCCTAGATGTCCAGCCATCGGAATTTCGTGTGCCATCTGCAACAAACTCCACCCTGAACGGATAGGGTACCACTAACTGTCGATCCCTGGGCCACGCCTCCGGTGAGCCTCGCTGGACTGCTACCCGGTATAGCCATCCTTGGTCCCAGACCACCCACTGGAGGACCGAGTTCGAGGGAGGCTGTGCCGCCCGCTCCTCACGAGGCTTCAGGCTGTCAGTCTCTAACGCCACCTGAAACCCCTGACTGGACATGGCCAGAATAGACAAACCTGCCACGTCTCCTGGCCTCCGTCTGACCCGGCAGCCACTTGGTCGGAAGGGGAGAAGCCGTCGGACTCCCGAGGGGCCACTAGGGCCCGGGTGCCGCCACTGCAAGTAACAGTGGCTATGGCCGCTGAGACCGCGGGTAGCGCCCGTTTCTCCTCTGCTTCTGACCAAGCATCTGGTCTAAAAGGACTACCCTGGCCCTCTAACATCCTGGTTGTGGAGGAACCCTACCATGCGGCCTTACCTGGGAGCCCTATCTCTCCTGGAACTGCCCCGCCCTCTGCAGCTGTTTGCCCCTTGTCTGCCCCCTCTGCAACAACCTCACAGGACAAATTTCTCCAGCCTGCCGTATGGCCACATTCTGAGGCCTCATCACAGCTGACTTGATTGATCTCGTCCCCCATGGGGAGAGAGGTGTGAGGGGCTCAGGGTGGTAGTTGTGGTGAGGGGCTGCTGTGTTCCCACACTCTGGCTCCCTGATAAAGACACATGTCCCAATTCTCCTGTGCTCTGTATGTGGTGTGTAACACTCACGTTTTGGTCGCAGATCTCTGCTGTCTTCGGTTCTTCCACCTCAGGAACCACCGCACACACATTAGGGAACTTCCACTCCATTTTATAAAAAAGAACTTTACTTGAACGTTTGAATACAACTTCATACAGCATGCAGAATTGATCACATACACCTTGGCGATGGACAGCGCCGGCTTGATGCCTCCAATCCCGGAGCCGGCGAAAGTTTTATCAGGTATCAAATCCTAGGGTGACACCAGTTCGGGCCGCACAAGGGTCATCTCAGCACCGGTGTCTCACAGTCCCATTGCTCTGGCGTGGCCTATGGTAACAGTCTGAAAGTTGTCAAGGGACTTCCCACCACCCCCACTCACACACAAAACAGTGGACAGATTCTGGGACGAGGATCAACTGCTCTCATTAGGGCCCACATGTGATCGACCCAGCAGTCTGCAGGACACCACTGCATACTCTGGAGCTTCTTCCGGTATGACTCAGGAGTCAAGTTGTACTGCCAGACCAGAGCCTGCTTGAAGTCCTCATAGCTCAGGGTGGTCTCACTGTGCAAGTACCCAAAGATTTCCAGGGCCTTACCCCTAAGCTGAGGGGTTAGGAACCAGACCCACTGTTCCTCAGGCAGATGGTACTGATGGCAGTTTTTTTCAAATGCCAGCAAGAAAGTGTCCAAGCCCCCTCCTTTGTGCAGAAGGGAGAAGTCATTCGTCCATAGCTTCGGGACTCGGATCTCAGGGGACTTGCGACTGGCTGGGGCCTGCAGTTGGAGCTGGAACACATCTTTCTGGTGCTCGTGCTCCCGCTGACGTTCTGCCATGAGGGTCTCATAGGTGGCCCTGTCTCCAACCTGGAGACTCGCTAGGGAAACTTGTATGAGGGGGTCAGGTGGTGGGTAGCCCACTGCGGGACCGACCACTGGTGAATCTCTCTCTGGGGGGCCTAAGTTGGACTCCCCTTCTCTTAGAGTAACGTGGTCTTCCACCTCCTCAACACCATATGGTGCATTGGCCATCTCCTTGGTTTTGGCCCTGGTGCCACTGGCCATCCTCTATGGTCAGTGACACCGAACTGCCACCTGATGCACCCACACACACCTTACAGTATTTGCACTCGGACTGTCTAGTGCTGAGCTGATCTTAAGTGTCTGAGTATGCGTTACACACACACACTATTATCTTGATCCCACCGCTTGCCACCAATGCAAAGAAATTGGCAGCAGGAGGGACCCCACAGAATCCTACCACTGTCGGAACTGATGAATCCACACCCCACCACCTGCCTGACGTCACAATTACGTGAGACGGAGCACGTGGTACGGATCTGTCATTTGCACCATCATGACATTCCGCACCCCCTCGAGGACGTGTAAGGTCAGATTGGTACAGTTCTACACAGACAATGGGACCTCTGCTTATAAAATATATAATTCCCGGCATGACTATATTCTCAACTACAGCTGGAACTTTTATGCTGAAAGGGGCCCTGCCCACACATTCCCCTGTCATGACTTCACTGTGGGCTTGGCACCACTTCATGGTTTTATTAAGATCTCTAACTTCCACAATAACTCCTCGCTGGTTGATCGCAGAAGTTTCCATGTAATATCACATTTCTTATTACAAATTTACCTTTCTTTAGAGACTAGACATGACATATCTTCGGTTGGTCATTCCTGCCTTCTTGCATCATAGCGCACCCGTACTGTTCTCAGATAAGGAAAAATATGTATATTGTTCCTTAGCTAACCCTGCCACTAAAAATATGTATCCTATCACAATCAGTGTTATAGAAACTCTGATATTCCATATTTCATTTCAGTGCCTACCAGACTGCAGCTTGAATACATGTGCAAATGGAGATGAGCTAAGCTTCAAAGGAATTCTAGGAGCTGTATCCTTTTCACCCAGGTGTCAATTCATCACTCCTGTCTCCATTTTATATGGTGATTAGCCTGAACACTTGGTGGATCCCGCTATTTGCATATGGGCAATTGGGAAGAGTGTAAGCTCTTGCTCCTTTGACAAATGGTAGATAGGGGAGGAGGGAATAGTGAGTGGGATTTCGGAGGGGGAGAAAGAGATTCTCAATATTTCTATGACCGTGACATTTCCCATTCTCTTGGGATCTCGAAAATCTAGATTATGAATAACTAGGACATGCTATAATTCAATACCGAGTTATGGGAATACTGTATCTGACACAAAGGGCATGCTGCATGGCTGGGGTCCAAAGGGGGTCTTGCTGTGGCAGCTTCTTGGCTGAGAGCTGCTGTGACACATTTGTCACTCGCTGTCTCTCTGCCCCCTCCCTTCTTAGCTGCAGAAGTGTCCAGTTACAACTGTATGCTGTAGACCTCTATAATCCCGCCAAACAGGGCACAATGATTGACATGGGGTTAAATTTTCAATATTCTTCTCAAGGCAAAATCACATTAAAAAAAGATGGCATCACTTGCTAACTTCTGTGATCAACCAGTGAGAAGTTATTTCAGAAATTATACATTTCATAAAACCATGATGGACAGAGATGAGCCCACGTGAGGTCATCACAGGGGAGTGTGTGGGCAGGGCCACCCCTTCAGCATAAAAGATCCAGCTGAATATGGGTCTATACTCATGCCGTGAGATACATATTTGTAAGCACAGGTCCTGCTCCATAACAGTCCATTGGAGCACCTCTCCTCCAGGTAAATTGAATAGTCTCTGATCTGTCTAGTAAGTTCTTCCATTAATACCTTTTATTTTGTGTAACTGTATATGTATTGTACTGTCCCTCTTTGTAAAATCCTTTGTATATTTTTTCATAAACCCTGCCTCCTTTTGGATTAAATATAAAATGTATTAGTCCTGTTTCTTCTGTTCTGTAATCGTTCCTCCCCCGAAGCCATACGCTACCAGAAAGCAGGAGTCCGATCAGGCCTGTATTTAGAACTGATCGGTGGTGGCAGTGAATACTATTAATTGGGTTATCGTGAAGCTGGCAATGATCGTTTGGGGGCATATACACATTCAATGCGTTGAAATTCGGAGGCGTGTACGCCATACGCTCACGGCTTGCTTGCCGGTAACTACATAGTGAGTAATCAGGATAGTCTGTGTGTGCAAATCCCTGACAAATTGGTGGCAGCGGTGGGATATTGTAAGATCTCGCCGATGCCTTCCCCCATAGTTCACTATCCAGCTACATCTAATTTTCCTACTTGTCAACTGGGCATTCTGCATATGGGCTGCTTAGATTGCCCTCTTTTGTCCTATTGCAAAAGAGGAGGTGAGAGGGGTGAAGGAATGCTCCTTTACTAGTGGCTTCAGAAATTGCAATATTTTCTATGACACGGTGCAATACCACATTATTATGCTATATAGTGAAAATACCAGTTTCCTTCAAAGCTCTGATTCAGATCAGTTCAAATATAGTCGAGACAGGGACCTTCAGCATGCCACCAGCTTTCATTTTAACTCATCGGCCTCATCCCAGAGCGCCAGTGGGAGCCAGCGGCATTTAAATGGTTAACAGCTGCGGCCGAAACGAAGCTCTGACTGCGACTGTTAGAGATAAAATGTCAGCTATATAGAAAGGGTTGTCCACTACTCAAACAGCTCTCAATCACAATATTTCCTACATATAAAACAGCTATAATCACCTTTTGTGCTGTTGCTGTTCTACCCAAGTCTGCGCTTAGTCTCCCAGGACTCGAGTGACCTCATATCACGCAGTCAGTAGCCATTTCACTCTCACTTCCTTCAGACGAAAGGGACACCCTAAAGAAGTGTAATCTGCTGCTGCTCTCTGGTTGTCAGTTCTGTTCAAAGGATGAGAGAGTGATGCAGTTGTAGCGCCCAGAGGGTTCGGTCGCTACAGGGGTATTGCACCTTAACCAGAGGTGTGATATTCCACTCCCAGGTAAGGATGGAGTATGGACCAAGGCTCAGTTAGCTGCATACACACACTCCTCATTTCCGGGGGACAGTTCGCAGATGCTCCCATTTATTGCAGGCACAACTGACCATGTCCCTGGCTGGAGTGGGGAGGGGGGAGAGAACCCGGTGATGCAGGAGCAGAAGGGGACAGTTTCTGGAGCATAGGAAGGAGCTCATTGGTTGCAGGTCACCTGAGCTCAGACACAGTGAAGCAGATAAAAGGTGGGGACCATCTTAGGAGAGTGTTCAGTCGGTTAGTTCAGAGAGGGAAGAAGTTCAGCCAGAGAGGGCTGACAGGGAGCTGAGGCTCAGCTTGGGCTCAGCTCCACGAGGCAGGCCTAGAGAAGAGGCCGGGGCCAGGAAGGAGAAGAGGAGAAGGAGAAGGAAGGAAGAAAGGTGGAGAGAAAGGAGTAGAAAGGCTCCAGAAACAAGAAGGCAGAAGGGACCCTGAGAGAGAGAACTACATAACCGGACACTGGGATCCGAGGCTGTCAGGGTTGCAAGCCCGGCAGCAGATAACCTACCTGCGAGGGATTTTAGGTCCCTTGGCCTGAGAAGCCTGGAGGCTCCGCCACACAGAGGGACTGGTACAGCACAGAGAAGCAACAGGTACCTAAGGCCCGAGTCGCAAGCCATACAGGTGTAGTACACTGCCAGCTCAGGGACGTGGGCTATCACACCACTAAAGGGGGAGATAGTCAGCAAGGGCAGAGAGAACGGTAGGCCTACCCACTCACCCTGACCAGTGGGGCTCGCCTGAATGTTCTCAGACACCCAGGCCCATTCCTACCCTGTACTCCTGTTGGGTCATAAGTACCACCTACAATAAAGACCCTGGACTGTTTGAAGTAGACTCTGGACCTTTATTATTGCGGCCTGCACCATCACCCCCAGCATCCTATTACCTGCTCTGAGGCTACACTCTTCCCGTGGGGAGTTATCCTATCCCTGTGCTGCATATCTACATCAGCCTCAGCGGTCTGCCTTGCAGCGGCGGTCCTCCCTGACCGCAATCCACGGGTGGCGTAGTCTGACATTCAAAACCCTACAAATAGATTGTCACAACATTTGGTCTGACCACCCTGAGCCACGGGATCAGGTTGCCACTACTACCCCCATCATCACACTGAAGCCCGGTTCCAAGTGCCCCACGGCCCAGGGGGTGAGTCACAGTCACTGATTGGCTGCAGGGATCCTATGATTAGTCATGCATGTGACTCGCCCCCTGAGCCGTGGGGTACCCGGAACTAGGCCTTCTAGTGTACGGTGCTGATGGGGGTAGTAGTGGCAACCCGATCCCGTGGCTCAGGGTGGTCAGACCAAATGCTGTGGCAGTCTATTTATAGTTTTGTGAATGTCCGACTACGCCACCCGTGGATTGCGGTCAGAGATAACCGCCGCTGCGAGGCAGACCGCTGAGGCTGGTATTAGTGTGCAGCACAGGGATAGGATAACTCCCCATGGGAAAAGTGTAGCCTCAGGGCAGTGAAAGTGAATGCTGGGGGTGATGGTGCAGGCGCAGCATAAATGACACAGAGTCCAATGATGCAGTCCAGGGTGTTTTACTCACAGTTGATATCCAAGTCACTTCTGTCAGCAAGGACTGCCCGAGCCGTGCTGTGTCCACCAGGTGAGGAGCTCGGTCAACCCCCAGGCAATTCAGGAGTATGGCACAGGACCCCCTTCTGTCCTTTCTCTGGCCTCTCGTGCCCCACCAGTGTCCTGACTTCTGTCCGGCTACCGCGGACCGTGTCGGGTAAGCATTGGCCTTCACTTCCCGCTATCCTATATGGTGCCTCCCTAGCAGGTTTAGCGGGGGGTCGCACCAATAAATGGTCACAACCTCCCGTTCTTGGCTGAGGGTAGATTCGCCTCCACCAACTTAGGGATCCGGTACCTTTCCACGGCCTGACCCTTTCACCCGGTATAATGGGGTTTGCAATGGTTGCTGGCCGTTCTGCACTCTTAGGATCCCTCCTGCCTTCTTGTTTCTGGAGCCCTTCCACTCCTCTGTCTCTTCTCCTTCCTTCCTTCTTCTCTTCTTCTCTCTGGCCCCGGCCTTCTCTCTAGGCCTGCCTCATGGAGCTGAGCTCAGGCTGAGCTGCTGCTCCCTGTCAGCTCTCTCTCTTACTACTCCTACTATTCTCCTAGACTTGAGATGGCTCTCACCTTATATCTGCTTCTCTGTGCTGAGCTCAGGTGACCTGCACCCAATGCGCTCCTTCCTATGCTCCAGAAACCGTCCCCTTCTGCTCCTACACCACTGGGTTCTCTACCCCCTCCCCACTCCAGCCAGGGACATGGTCAGTTGTGCCTGCAAAAATGGGAGCACCATCGAGCTTTCCCCCGGAAATGGGGAGTGTGTGCGTGTGCAGCTAACTGAGCCCTGGTCCACACTCCATCCTTACCTGGGAGTGGAATATCACACCTCTGGTTGAGGTGCAATACCCCTGTAGCAACCGAACCCTCGGGGTGCTACACATGCCCCAGGAGACCAGACACAGACATCACTGGAATGGCGTTGGCTGCAGGGTTCCCGTGATATGTCATGCATGCTCCAGGAGACCAGACACAGACATCACTGGAATGGCGTCGGCTGCAGGGTTCCCGTGATATGTTATGCATGCTCCAGGAGACCAGACATAGACCTCACTGGAATGGCGTCGGCTGCATGGTTCCCGTGATATGTCATGCATGCTCCAGGAGACCAGACGCCGACATCACTGGAATGGCGTCGGCTGCAGGGTTCC
This sequence comes from Phyllobates terribilis, assembly GCF_046119375.1. NCBI lineage: Eukaryota > Metazoa > Chordata > Amphibia > Anura > Dendrobatidae > Phyllobates > Phyllobates terribilis. The sequence goes on along the minus strand of NW_027363053.1, from coordinate 1,767,772 downwards.
CGTGATATGTCATGCATGCTCCAGGAGACCAGACGCCGACATCACTGGAATGGCGCCCGCACCAGAGGAGAGCATAGCTGCTATTTCACATGATTGAAACCGTAATTAAGAAGGGGTTGTCTGAGTAATGGACAACCCCTTTATTTCAGTCTGCATCAGACACGTGTGGAAGGAGTTCAGCTCCTGAGCCGCCTCCACATGCGTTCACCTCAGCGCGGACGTACAGTTACGCCCATATATGCAAAGGGGTCAAATTCATATAAAACATTAAATGTTATTCTGAATTTATCTGCCTTTCATTCATTTCTAACAGTAAATCCTCATAGTAGTTGGTGCTCAGTTTTTCAGATTCAGAGCTCCAAATTTTCATAAGCAAAATTAAAGGGGAGGCATCATAAAAAAAGTTTACTTTAAATGCATTCAAAAAAGTTGGCAATATTTTCCCATATCAAAATTTATATTTAAAATTAGAAATCTTAGAATTTTTTACACTGACCCCTGAGGCTATTCTATGTTCATATGTCCTGTTCTTTCAGGAAATCTACATTAACAGCAATAAACTCACTTAGACACTATGGGCCTCATTCAAAGCCAGAATACTAGTGTAAAAAGCTTTGAAAAGTCACAAAGTTTTAGCGCAACTCGAAGCTGGGCTGAAATTGTGACTTTTTAGCGTTCACACTCCATTTTCACCCAGCCCTGATAAAGTGGGCACCAGCAAAATTTTATAAGCTGTGGCATTCTCTGTGCGACATATCTTACTCCAGTCACTGACTGGAGTAAGATTATTGGCAAGGCACACATGGAGACACACAAGGCGCTCGCTAGTTCTCTGATAGTCCTGATTCATTGACCTCTGCATGACTCTAGCACACCGACCTCATCAAGATTAGCATGAACACCACCGGTCTGAAGTCAGGGCCTCTGTTTTGCATTGAAGCGTCCAATGAGCTTGTACAAAGATCATTGGGTGAAGGGGAGGGGAGTAAGGTCAGGTGTGACATCAACTGTGATTGGTGGAACCTGCGTTATCAGCTGTATGTTACCGGTCATTGTAATCCGGCCTCTGATAAAAAGCTTTGCTGAAAATTCTTCCAGAAAGGACAGAAGTAAATGTCTAAAATAGCCCTGGTGGCCAGTGTGAGAACTGCAAGATTGTGAGAAGAAAGTATGAAAACATTAAAAAAAACACACGGAAAACAAACTAATTTAAACATTTTCTGATGACTAGATCTGAGCGAATCGATTCAACGGGAATCAAGTTCATGTTAAATTTTTGTGCCTAAAATGAATGTCACCTTTTGAGACATTGCAGAAGATTGCATCAGTCAGAGAAGACGGGCTTTCCCAGAATGCCTTGCTGCCATCATATTAGGTCTCATCTGCAATGCACGCACGAGTTGTAGCAGTTTTAATGGATAGAACGTGTACTCAATGTATGGTGCTATTCACACACCAGTGTTTTTACACACCCCTTGTGTCCATACAGAACACACAGAGCCATGTCCATTTTTTTTCCGGCAGCACAGATGACACGGAGGTCCAATAGTGGTCTATGGGTCTGTCAGTGTGCCATCAGTGTCCTGTACAAGTTTAACATTGTATAGGAGAAGCTTTGTAATTTCTTTATCCATCGGTGAAAAACACTGATCGAAAGCTGAGGACACCGGTACCATTTTTTCACGTACATGTTTAAACCCTGCACATGTGAATGAGGCCTAACATAGTATAGCTCAGACAATTAAGAAGGACTATTATAGCAAGTATAAAAGCAGAAGCAGGAAAGGAAGCAGCCATTTTGTGGTGAACCTGGATAGAGAAAAGTACATCACAGCTCACAGCCTAGCCATAGAAATAGGGAGAGAAAGCCATGAAACATGATAGAAAACAGACAGAGAGAGAGGGCGACATCAATGCAGTGAAGGGGATTAGTGTGTTAAGGAAAAGAGGGAATGGCGTCATACATGTTTTTCAGGGCAAGTAGAGGCTTTGGAAGACATTTGCAGAGAATGGAATTTCCTGGGAAAACTCTGCAAATGTAAGTTTCAAAAGTCTTGCTCATCTTTACTGATCGGTCATTATCCATTGGTGGCAGTTTTACCTATAGTATGTTCCCCTCCATACAGGGCAATAACTCCCCTGTGGGCCTCATTGTTCCAGTTACCTTACACATCTTCCTTCCGTGTAGTGCACATTCCCATCATCTTCATGCTTTCCCATCCTGCACAGCCGGCTGCAGCGGAGGAGGATCAGGACAAATTCCTATCCTCCTCCTTGAGGGATAAGAGGGAATGTGGAGCCATCACCCTGCTCCATGCTGCTCTACTCCTCCAAGCTAATTACTCTAAAGGCAAACCTGGGACTGAGCTTTATATTAACTCTTCTCCTCCCGCCTTCTGGATGCTACATAGCTAATCTGTTGGGTTAACCCTGTAGTGTGTAAAGTGCTGAATTATGCAACAGTGATATGTCTTCTACTCACAAAAATGGTGTAAGTGTGATGAGTGTTTTTGATCAGTTTCATCACAGTTTGGTCAGGGTTCATTAGCTTTTCTCAGCTGAAAATAAAACTGATGAATGTTTCTCCCCCTTCTCATAACCAACAGTCCATTTCATGACTGGCACACAGATGACATCCAAATGCTGTCCACATTTTTTGCGGCCTAATAGACTTGCATTGGTGATACTGTATATAATTTTGTGTGGACCACTTAGGCCTCATTCAGACATCAGGTTTTTTCATGTACGAGAAAAATGGAGCGAGTTTAATCAGTGATTTTTACCTTAGGTTGGTCAGAATTACATCAGTACTTTTCCCATCGGTCAGTCAAAAACGGACAAACTTCATCCGAGTTCTGGCCCATCTTTTAACAGACCCGGACACTTTCATTGATGAATTTGATCTGACACTTGAATCAATATAAAACATATCTCAATGAAAAATCATGGACATGTGAGCATCCCCATAGACTGTCATAGGTACACATGCTACCTGTGAAAAAAATAAAAAATAGCATAGAAACTAACATGTGAATGAGCCCCAAGACTGTGAAAATACACTGGCATGTAAACAGGCCCATAGACATGGGTGTACATAGAAATCATGGGATCCCATAGCAGAAGTGCTAGTTGCCCCCCACCCAACAAAAAAAATAACATTCCACGGGGTCACAGAAGAGCATATCTCACAACTTTCCAGCCTTTAGAAAGTAATTTTCCTCCTACTGAAGCCCCAGATTCCTCTTTCATTGCATGTTTAAAGTATGATACCAACAAAAGTGCCCAACAAACACAGTATGTGAATTCTTTCACAGTACCCTGGACATGCACATAATGATGACCCTACTGTACTCGACTTCAACTCCCCCGGCAAAGTATGGTGACCGTGACACAGTGTGATCCCCCAGCTTTGGCCCCCACACAGCCCTCTATAAAGTATAATAGGTCATCATACAGTATAATGGCCCCACACCTCGCCATGCTGTATAATGGCCCCCACTAGCTCTCCAAACAGTACAACCAAACAGTGCAATGACCCCCACGGCCCTCCACATGGTATGATGGTCCCCACTCAAACCTTCACACTGTATAATTGCTTGCATACAGTATATTGGCCCTCACATAGCCCTCCACAAAGTATAAAGGCTCCCACATAGCCCTCGAAATATTATAATAGCCCCCACATAGCCCTCTATATACTATAATGGGCCCCATATTCCTCCATATTGTATAATGCAAAATCATAATCTTTTATATAGTGTGCTGAACCCTATAGTCCTCCATATAGTATCATGCACTCCCCATAGTCTTCCATATAGTATAATGCACTCCCCATAGTCCTGCATATAGTATAATGCAATCCACACAGTCCTCCATACAGTATAATGCACTTCCCATAATCCTCCATATAGTATAATGCACTCCCCATTGTTCTCCATATAGCATAATGCACTCTCCATAGTCCTCCATATAGCATAATGCACTCCTCCATATAGTAAAATGCACTCCTCATAGTGCTCCATACAGTAAGATGCACTCCTCATAGTCCTCCATATAGTATAATACACTCCCCATAGTCCTCCATACAGTATATGGCACTGCCGATAGTCCTCCATGTAGTATAATGCACTTCCCATAATCCGCCATATAGTATAATGCACTCCCATAGTCCTCCATATAGTATAACACACTCCCCATAGTCCTCCATATAGTATAATGCACTCCCCATGGTCCTATATAGTCCATACAGTATAATGCACTCCTCATAGTCCTCTATACAGTACTATGACCACCACAATGTGTTCATTGATTTAAAAAAAAAATACTCACCTCTCCTCCATGTTCTCCGCTGCTCAGGTCTATGCAGCAAGCATTCTGAAGTGCTTGCACATCTCAGGGCAGTGGATGCCATGTAATGATGTCATAGGGCCCGCTGTACTGAGACGTCAGATGCTGAGGAAGAATGACGAAGTAGGAAGTCACAGGCCCCATAGTACTCGCGTGGCCTATGTTCCAACAATGAGCTTTTGGTTTGCTTTTGACACTAATTATTTTCTGTGGCAAAAACTGAGTGTTTTACAATTCAAGCAAAGTGGATGGAATTTATAGAAACCTCATGGCCACTGTGCTTTAATTTTATTCAGCGTAAACTGAGCTGCGGTGTGTGTATCAAATCCACATCATGTCAATTTCTCTTGTGAGTATGCTGAGTTTTATGTGTGGATTTTCCCCATAGATTTTCATTAGATGCCGAAAATCTGCAGGTAAAAACGCACATACATAGTCCTGCATATAGTATAGTGCAATCCACATAGTCCTCCATACTGTATAATGCACTCCACATAGACCTCTATATAGTATAATGCACCCCATATTCCGCCATATAGTATAATGCACTCCCCATAGTCCTCCACATAGTATAATGCACTCCCATAGTCCTCCACGTAGTGTAATGCACTCCCCATAGTCCTCAATGTAGTATAATGCACTTCCATAGTCCTCCATATTGTATAATGCACTACCCATAGCCCTCCATACAGTATAATGCACTACCCATAGTCCTCCATATAGTATAATACACTCCCCATAGTCCTCCATATAGTATAATGCACCTCCATCGTCCTCCATACAGTATAATGAATTCCCCATGGTCCTCTATACATTACTATGACTACCAAAATGTGCTCATTGATTTAAAAAAAAAAAAATACTCACCTCTCCTCCTTGTTCCCCGCTGCTCCGGTCTATGCAGCATGCATTCTGAAGCGCCTGCACATCTCAGGGCAGTGGGTGCCATGTAGTGATGTCATCAGGCCCGCTGTGCTGAGACGTCAGACGCTGAGGAAGAATGATAGAGGAGGAAGTCACAGGCCCCATAGTACTCTTGGGGGTTATGTTCCCACAATGAGCTTTCGGTTTGTTTTTGACAATATTTATTTGCTGTGGCAAAAACAGAGTGTTTTGCAGTTCAAGCAAAGTGGATGGGATTTTATAGAAACCTCATGGCCACTGTGCTTTAAAGGGGTTGTCCACTACTTTCACATTGATGCCCTATCCATAGGATAGGGCATCAATTTATGTTTGCCCGGGGTCCCGCACACAGCACCCCCGCCATCAGCTGTTATCGGTGCCGGCGGTGGCCGCCGGCCGGAAGTGCTTACCTTCCGGTGACTGGTCGCCATGTTGTAGTGGTCGGCACTTGTTAGTGCACATCAAACTGCCATTCAATTGAATGGGAGGCGGATGTGCAGTACCCCGCGGCGGCCACTACAGATGGATGGCCAAACACCGCAGGCAAGTACTTCCGGCCGGTGGCCGCCGCCGCCAGCACCGATAACTTCTGATCGGCAGGGGTGCTGCGTGCAGGACCCCGGCCGATCATACATTGATGCCCTATCTTATGGATATGACTCGCCCCCTGGGCCGTGGGTTACCCGGGACCGGGCAATAGGGCAATAGGGCAATAATGGGGGTAGTAGTGGCAACCCGGTCCATGGCTCAGGGTGGTCATACCAAATGTTGTGGCAGTCTATTTGTAGGGTTTTAAATGTCCGACTACGCCACCCGTGGATTGCGGTCAGGGTTAACCGCCGCTGCAGTGCAGACCGCTGGGGCAGATGTAGGTGTGCAGCACTAAGTAGTATAACTCCCCACGGGAGGAGTGTGGCCCCAGGGCAGTATATAGATGGATGATGGAGGGGATGATTCTGACCGCAATAGCCAGGAAACGGAGGCCTCTTAAACAGTTCAGGGTCTTTATTAGAACAGGTGAGACGACCCAAAAACAGTCCCGGCTAGGAGGGGGCCTGGATGTCTGAGAACAAGTGGGAAGCTGGCCCTGGTCAGGGTGAGGGTGAAGGCCTACCATGCTCTCTGCGCTCTTTCTGGCTATTTCCCTCCTTGTGGTGTAACAGCCCACGTTCCTGAGCTCACCGTGTCTTCTCGCCCGTATGGCTTGCAACTTGGGTCCCTTTCTACTCTTGGCCTGGTGCAGCTTTGCTGGTCCCTTCTGCTGTGGCGGAACCTCCGGGCTTCTTAGGCCAAGGAACATACAGTCCCCTGCGGGCTGGTTATTTGCTGTAGGACTTGGATTCCTAACAGCCTCGGACACCAAGTCCGGTAGATCAGTTTCTCTCTCAGCCAGGACAGGCTCTCCTCGCCTTCCGTCCCTGGCTCGTGGCTCCTCTACTGCCACACGACCTCCTCAGCTTCAGCTGAACTGGCTCTCCCTTCTCTGGGACACCTCTCACTCCAGAGACAGGTCGTCCAGAACTCTCTAACCCTGCCCCCAGTTCCAGCTTTTATAGGGTCAGCCTGCTCCCCCTACTGACTTGGGACAGGAGGTGCTGCATGCTAATGGTCCCTGACCAGAGAACCTCCCCCTTGCTCTCAGACACAGCTTTATTATACATTTGTGGCATCCAGGCCAGGGTGACACATTCCCCCCTAGTAAAACTTAGTACTCCGGGACTAACAGGAAACACAAATATAGGTTATAAACAACAACATAACATATGTACAAGTGCATTTTGTCCTTAAGGAAACGGCGCTTCCGCGACCGGGTGTCCATTTCACCCAACAAGGCGAAGTCTTTGAGCGATGTGGGGACCTGTCCAAAGCAAACCCCAAACGTTGGGCGTGGCTGCAAGGCAAAACTACCTACTTTGGACCACACGGGGCCACGCCAGACAGGTTTTTCTTCCGTGGCCGTCTTCACAAGAGGCACCAACTGCAACTATCTACATGATAGTTCCGGTTATTCATCGTCCATAACCTGTCAGTCCATGAGCTAGAAAAACTAGAAAAACATAATTAATAACCAGGGTACAACATAACACATTAAATACATACATTATCCACTTAGATCTTCCAGCGAGCTGGCATTTGCCCCTTAGTGCTTCGGGTTGACCTACGTAACCCACTGTCTGGTGGTGGTCTAACCTGGTTTTTCTCACTAGCGCTCGCGGTGCAGTCACTGGCTAAACTTACAGGCAGGGCAGGCAGCTGTCTGCGGGTCCTCTGGCTTACCGCAGGCATGGCAGGCTCACTGTCAGCAGAGGGTTGACTCTCCTGGGCTGCTGGTACAGGCCCTTCTGCCTCTGGAACTGCTTGTTCTTCTCCACCTTCCTGCTCTGGTGTAGGTTGTTGCTGAGCCGGTTGCAGGAAATGCAGGACGGGTACCACTATGGCACCGTTTATTCGAGTCCAGGACTGAGGGAATTCTCCGAGAATGGTGCTGATCATTTCTTCCTTGTCCTCTGCGGGTTCAAGGTCACTTTGATCCTCTTCTGCACTACAGAGTTGCTCGGGGCACATTTTTAGGTGGTCTCTGGAGACGGTACTAGTGGTTTCTCCTCCATCCTTAGTGACCACGCACACCTTCGGGTTGTCGTGATCAGACTGCAGTACTGTGTAGGGTTCCCTTTCCCACTGGTCATCCAGCTTGTGTAGCCTTCTCTTTCGCTTCAGAACCTGCTCACCAGGTTCCAGGGGACAAGCAGGGACGTGTTGGTTGAAGAGCCTCTCTTGCTTTTGTCTCGCCTGGGCCAGGCTCTTCTCCACACTCTCCTGTACCTTCTTGTACTGCAGTCGCCTTTCCGTATCCCAGTCCGCATCTGGGGAGGTGTCCTTGGGTGTTAGGACTCCCATCTCCAGGTCTATGGGCAGCTTACCTGGTCTGGCTCTCATCAGGTAAGCCGGGGTGCAGTTTGTAGCATTCACCGGGATATGGTTGTATAAGTCTATCAGGTCCGGCAGTTTTTCTGGCCACAGGCTGCATTCCTCCAGGGGCAACGTCTTCATGAGATCAATGACTATATTGTTCATTTTCTCACACATCCTGTTGGTTTGTGGGTGGTAAGGCGTTGTCCGAATCTTCTTACAGCCATAGAGGTTGCAGAACTCTTGGAAGATTTTGGCCTCGAATGCAGGACCTTGGTCTGTTAGGACCTGTTCTGGATACCCGTGTGGGTGGCAGAAGGTTTGCTGGAAGGCTCTGGCCGCCGTTTGAGCTGTCAAGTCTTTTACCGGGACCACCACTAGAAATCGGGAATAGTGGTCCATGATTGTCAGGGCATAAACGTATCCTGACCGGCTTGGAGCCAATTTGACGTGGTCCAGAGCTACCAGCTCAAGAGGCTGCTTGGTGACGATGGGCCTCAAGGGTGTCTTCTGGCTGGTGCGGTCCTTCCTCCTTAGATTACAAAGGCCACAGTCTCTGCACCACTTCTCTACAGCCCCTCTCATGCTGATCCAGAAGAACCGTCCTCTTAGCAGGAACTCCAGTTTCTTCCAGCCGAAGTGCCCCGCTCTGTCATGGTAAGCCTCCAGGACCATAGCTGCATCTCGCCTTGGGACGACTTGCCAGGTCAGCTCGTGCGTCCGGTGGTTGACGAGTCTTCTGCACAGCTTACCTTCATAGAGGAACAGCCTGCTCTTCTCTTTCCATAGCTGCTTGGCTTCCTCTGGGGCATCCGGATCTAGACGGACGTCTTCTCGGGTCAGCAGGTCTTTCACCATGCGGACTGCAGGGTCACTATCTTGGGTCTTGGCCCAGCTGTGGTGAGGTAGGGGATTGATCATGATGGTTGTTAAGTCTTCCTCCTTCACGCGGTGGGAATATTGAGTGGCCCCATACCGGTGGAATGCAGGGAGCTGTTATGAACTGCTACAAACACTAAGGAAAGAAAGGAAAACTGTCCCTACCATAGGACTAAGCTGATTCCCTACGATGCAGCGGGGGACCTGTTCCTTGTGAACAGACCCGCCTAAGTCCTCGGCTAGTCCGAACGCTGACCTATAGATATAAGGGAGGGGTCCCTACAAGAACTAAGGACTGGGATATAGTTGGACACCTCCTAGCAGAAATTGTAGCAGAGCAAAGACAAACAAACAAACAGAAGTACTAGTGGTCAAAAGACCAAGCAAACTACAGAGTAAGGTACAAGGCACCTGGCTAGCTTAAGAGTAAATGTAACACTGAAGTCCTGCAAGGCCAGGAGGGCGGAGCTGGATTATATAGGCAAAAAGTCATGTGACCAGCAAATTAGAAAAAACTAACAGGAGGGTTCTAACAGTACCCCCTCTTCAATGAGGATCCTCCGGATCCTCCAGGCCCAGGTCTATCAGGAAACCTCCTGTGAAACGCTCCGACAAGTCTAGGAGCAGAGACATCATCCGCCCTTACCCAGGAGTTATCCTCGGGACCGAAACCCTTCCAAGCGACGAGATACTGCAATCTCCCTCTATGCCATCTAGAATTAAGAATGCGAGAAATTTCATATTCACCTTCTTCCTCCACCGGAGGAACAGAGACAGTGGCGTCCCTATCAGAAACATCAGCTTTTTTCAATAAGTAAACATGAAACACCGGATTAATCTTCCAGGAGGTAGGAACCTCCAACCTAACAGCAGATTGGTTAACTACCTGAAGCACCTTAAACGGACCTACAAACTTCGGGCCCAATTTCTTAGAAGGAATCCTCAACCGCAGATTCCTAGAGGACAACCAAACCATGTCACCAACAGTAAACAAAACCTCTTGACGTTTCCTGTCAAAGTACCTCTTGGATTTTTTGTTGGCCTCTTGAAGGTTACGACGTACATCAGTCCAAACTCTCTCCAAATCATCGGAAAAATTCTCCTCCTCCGGCACAGCCGATACCAATTTGGAGAATGACCCAAACAACGGATGTCTCCCAGTACAACAAAAAAAAGGAGAACACCCAGCAGAAGAGGATGTATGGTTGTTAAGAGCAAATTCAGCCAGTGGCAGAAACTCAGACCACCCCTCTTGATTGTCAGCCACAAAACAACGCAAAAACTGTTCAACATCCTGGTTCTTTCTTTCTGTCTGTCCATTAGACTCAGGATGATAACCAGACGAAAATGACAAATGGACTCCCAACCTGTCACAAAAGGCACGCCAAAAACGAGCCACGAACTGAGGTCCCCTATCGGAAACAATGTCGGAAGGAACGCCATGGAGCCTGACAATTTCTTTAACAAAAGCCTTAGCGAGTGTCCTGGCGAAGGGCAGTTTGATGAAGGGAACCAAGTGACACATCTTGCTAAAACGGTCCACGACCACCCAGATAACAGTGAAACCCTCAGAGGCAGGAAGGTCAGTAATAAAATCCATAGCAAGATGCGTCCAAGGAGCACTAGGAACCTCCAGAGGGCAAAGCAACCCCGCAGCAGGAGCATGTGAAGACTTAGATCTAGCACACACAGTACATTGACGCACCCACTTAATGACTTCCTTCTGCCACCCAGGCCACCAAAAACTGCGACCTACAAGTCTCTTAGTCTCCGAAATTCCTGGATGACCTGCCAACCGAGACTTATGACACTCCACAAACAAATCTCTCATAAAGTTCCTAGGCACAAACAACCTTCCATGGGGAGTGTTAGATGGGGCATACTCCTGGGCTTTCAGAATCCCATCTTCCAAAACGGAGTCCAATGCTGCTATCACAACATCTTCCTGTAAAATGCTCTCCTCCTCCTCGGTACCAACCATGGGAGAAAAACTGCGAGATAAAGCATCAGCTTTTACATTCTTGGTACACGGGATGTAAGTAACAGAAAAATTAAACCGCGAAAAAAAAAGTGCCCACCTAGCTTGACGGGCATTCAAGCGCTTGGCAGCATCAAGATAGATCAGATTCTTACGATCAGTAAAAACCTGAATGGTAAATTTAGCACCTTCCAAGAGATGACGCCAATGTTCAAATGCGAGTTTAATCGCCAGCAATTCCCGATTACCGACATCGTAATTAAGTTCGGTCTCAGAAAATTTTTTTGAAAAAAAAAGCACAGGGATGTACTCCATCCTTGTTTTCCTGAGACAAAACAGCACCGACCCCCACCGAAGAAGCATCAACCTCGACCAAAAAAGGCTTGGTCTCATCAGGCTGCATAAGGATGGGGGCAGAACTGAACCTCTCCTTGAGATACACAAAAGCTTCAATGGCCTCAGTAGTCCACTGAACCGTATTCGCACCTTTCCTGGTGAGATCGGTCAGCGGCTTAACAATTATAGAAAAATTCTTAATGAATTTTCTGCAATAATTGGCGAAACCCAAAAATCTCTGTATAGGCCTAGGCCATTCCTGCACCGCCTGAACCTTCACCGGATCCATCTCAAAGCCCTCACTGGAGATAATGTAGCCCAAAAAACTAATTCTCTGCACAGCGAACTCACATTTCTCCAGCTTAGCAAAAAGTGAATTGTCGCTTAACAACTGCAATACCTCACGTGCGCTCTGCCAATGAGACTCCAGATCCGGCGCAAAAATCAAAATGTCATCCAAATACAACACCACATTCTTACCGATCAACGGTCTTAGGATGTCATTAATAAGGTTCTGAAAAAAAGCTGGTGCGTTGGTAAGACCAAAGGGCATAACCAGATTCTCAAAATGACCCACTGGAGTGTTAAAAGCAGTTTTCCACTCATCACCTTCCTTCATACGTAACAAATTGTATGCCCCCCGGAGATCAATCTTAGAGAACCACTTGGCCCCCACTAACTGGTTGAACAAGTCAGGAATTAATGGCAGTGGGTAGGAATTGCGTACTGTAATTTTATTAATTTCGCGAAAGTCCAGACATGGACGTAAACCGCCGTCCTTTTTTTTTCCAAAAAAAAATCCAACAACCACAGGTGACTTAGAAGGTCTAATGTGACCGGCGGCCAAGCTTGTCTGTATGTATTCCTCCAAGGCCTTTCTCTCAGGGATAGTAAGATTAAATAAGCGACTCTTGGGAAGAGTTGCTCCAGGGACAAACTCAATAGTACAATCATAGTCCCTATGAGGAGGCAAAACTTGCAACTCCTCCTCTGAAAAAACCTTCCAAAAATCCTGAATAGGTACAGGTAATTCCCCTCTTTCCACAGCAGCAATGCGACCGTTACAACATCTATCATAACACTTAGGACTCCAAGACTTAATTTCATTGGTAGACCAGTCCAGTACAGGATTGTGCAATTTTAACCAAGGTAACCCCAAAACCACTGGAGCAGGCAAATTATTTAACCGGTTCCCGACCGCCCACTGTAGATAAACGTCGGCGCTTGCTGGGCTCTGTGCAGCGCCGACGTTTAAAAACGGTGGGTGGTCTCGCAGCGCTCAGGACCCCCAGGGTCCTGCAAGCGCTGCGATTCCGGTGCAGAGCGTTAGCTCTGACAGGGGACATCATCGGGACCTGATTGGATCAGGTCCCAGTGATGTTAACCCTTTGCTATGTTCTATATGCCGCGATCTATAGTGATCGCGGCATATAGAAGATAGACAGAGGAGAGGGGGTCGTCTTACTTACCTCTCCGACGACCCCTGATACCTTCCAGGACCTGGGGTAGCTATGGCAGCTGGAGGTCACATGACCACCTCCAGATCTGCCATATATGGTGTCCTGCCTGGCTCAGCCTGCAGCTGAAGCCTGGCAGGAGACACGGTGTGAAACAGTCAGCAAAGATCTCATGTAATGTAATACATGTCTATTACATTACATGAGATCAGTGATCAGAAAAATAAAAATTAATGTCCCATACAGGGACTAAGTAAAAATGTAAAAAAAAGTTTAAAAAAAGTTTTTAAACTGTTAAAAAAAATCACAAAATAAATAAAAAATAAATAAAATATTAAACCAATAAATCCGTATATTTTTACAAAACCAAAAAAAGTACACATATTTGGTATCACCGCGTCCGAAACAACCCAAGCTATAAAAGTGTCACACTAATTAACTCCTTCTGTGCACACCGTAAAAAAAATAAATAAAAAACGGGGCAAAAAAATATGCTTTTTCATCATATCGCCAAACAAAAAGTGGAAAAAAATGCGATCAAAAAGCAAAATAGAAATAAAAATGGTACCGCTGAAAACGTCATCTTGTTCCGCAAAAAAAAGCCGCCATACAGCTCCATCAGCCGAAAAATAAAAAAGTTATAGCGCTCAGAATAAAGCATAAAATTGTTTTATTGTGTAAAAGCGCCAAAAAATAAAAAAAATACAGTAAGTGTAGCATCGCTGTAAATGTACTGACCCGAAGAATAACGCTGCCTGATCACTTTTACCACACGCAGAACGGCATAAAAAAAAACCCTCAAAAAACAATTCCTGAATTGTTGGTTTTTGTTAATTTTACCTCCCAAAAAACGGAATAGAAAGCGATCAAAAAATGTCACGTACCCAAAAATGGTACCAATAAAAATGTCAACTCGTCCCGCAAAAAACAAGCCATCACATGACTCTGTCAGCCAAAATATGGAAAAATTATAGCTCTCAAAATATGGTGATGCAAAAACTAGATTTTGCAAAAAAAAGCGTCTTTTAGTCTGTGACAGCTGTCAATCATAAAAACCCGATATGATTCTGGTATCGCTGTAATCACACCGACCCGAAGAATAAAGTAATCTAATCAGTTATATCACACGAGGAAAGGAGTAAAAAATAAATAAAACCAATTCTTCACCGGCTACTGATTTGTTTATTATGTCTCCCAAAGATCGCAGTAAGGCTCTGCCCACATTTATCCTGCGCTCTGCGCTGAGCGCTTACACAAGAGTTTCCGTGTAAATCTCTGAAATACGTGATTCAGACAAAACCCATGACGGAAGATTCCCTCTAATGAGGCAGATATAGGCCACTGTGGATGCCGTCTGGCCTGGGATCCCACGGTGTCATTTGTTTTAGGCGTGCATAAAAGTGCGGTTGGCCACAGTTTTGTGCACTTCTGAAAAAAAGGACACCGCTAAACAGAGGCCAGACGGAGTCCAGAGTAACTCTGCTGCCTCATTATAGTGAATGGATCCCGCAGGGGTTTCATCTGAATTACATCACTTGGAAATTTAGATGGAAACCCCGATGTAAGTGCTCAGCCTAGAGCGCCGGATAAATGTTACGTAAAATGTTCCCAATAAAAGCTTCAACTCAGTCCTCAAAAAAAGCTAGTCCCCACTCAGGTCCGTCATCTGTTAAAAATATAAGGGACTTCCAAGTTACTGGTAGCAGAAAGGCTCTGGAAAAGCGAAATGGCCCTTGCCCCCCAAAAGAAATTCAGAAAATGTTGTGCTCCCAAATTCAAATGCCTATTCTACAATAATTTGTTCTCCAATTGTCAAATAGCACTCCGTCCCCCCAGATCTCGCCGTATGGCTGAGCGGTACAATACAGCCACATATGGGGTATTGCCACTTTTAGTAGAAATTGTGTGACACATTTCGGCACCATTTTTACCCATTGCCCTGTGTGAAAATGTAAAATCTGAGGGTAAAACATTTTTTTGTGGTAAAAATATAATTATGCTTTTTTCACTGCCCAATGGTATAAATTTAAAAATTAAAAAATACTCACTACTTCCCTAGATGAATTCCTTGAGAGATGTAGTTTACAAAATGGGGTCACTTGTGGGGGTTTCTGCTGTTTTGGCATGTCAGCGACTCTTCAAATGTGACATGGTGTCTGCCACCTATCCCAGCCAACATAGCGCTCCTTTCTCTTCCGAACCCTGCCGTACACCAAAGCAGTGCTTTTCCCCCACATATGGGGTATCGGCGTACTCAGTGCAATTTATCCTGTTACCCTTATGATAATGCAAAATTAGGGAATGAAAAACATTTTTTGTGGGAAAAATGTGAAAATTGTATTTTTACGGCTCAATATTATAAACTTCTGTGAAGCACTTGGGGTGCAAGGTGCTCACCACACATCTAGATAAGTTTCCTAAGGGGTCTAGTTTCCAAAATGGTGGCACTTGTGGGGGGTTTCCACTGTTTAGGCACATTAGGGGCCCCCCAAATGCGACATGGCGTCTGCTAATTATTCAAACAAATTTTCCATTCAAAAAGTCAAATGGCGCTCCTTCCCTTTCAAACCCTGCCATGCGCCCAAACAGTAATTTGCCTCCACATATGGGGTATCGGCGTGTTCAGGAGAAACTGCACAATAAATTTCATGGTGCAATTTATCCTATTACCCTTATGATAATGCAAAATTAAGGGATGAAAAACGGTTTTGTGGGAAAAATGTGAAAATTTTATTTTTACAGCTCAATATTATAAACTTCTGTGAAGCACCTTGGGGTTCAAGGTGCTCACCTCACATCTAGATATGTTCCCTAAGGGGTCTAGTTTCCAAAATGGTGTCACTTGTGGGAGGTTTCCACTGTTTAGGAACATCAGGGGCTCTCCAAACGCAACATGGCGTCTGCTAATTATTCAGACAAATTTTACATTCAAAAAGTCTAATGGCGCTCCTTCCCTTCCGAGCCCTGCAGTGCGCCCAAACAGTGGTTTTCCCTCACATATGGGGTATCAGCGCGCTCAAGAGAAATTGCACAAAAAATTTTGGGGTCCATTTTTTCCTGTTACCCCTGTGAAAATAAAAAAAATTAGGTCTAAAGTAACATTTTTGTGAAAAAAGTTAAATGTTAATTTTTTTCTTCCACATTCCAAAAATTCCTGTGAAGCACCTGAAGGGTTAATAAAGTTCTTGAATGTGGTTTTGAGCACCTTGAGGGGTGCAGTTTTTAGAATGGTGTCACTTTTGGGTATTTTCTGTCATAAAGACCCCTCAAAGTGACTTCAAATATGATATGGTCCCTAAAAAAATGTTTTTGTAAATTTTGTTGGAAAAATGAGAAATCGCTGGTCAACTTTTAACCCTTATTGCTCCCTAACAAAAAAAAAATTTTGGTTCCAAAATTGTGCTGATGTAAAGTAGACATGTGGGAAATGTTATTTATTAACTATTTTGTGTGACATATCTCTCTGATTTAAGGGCATGAAAATTCAAAGTTTGAAAATTGCAAAATTTTCAAAATTTTTGCCAAATTTCCGATTTTTTCACAAATAAACACAAGTGATATCAAAGAAATTTTACCACTATCATGAAGTACAATATGTCACGAAAAAACAATCTCAGAATCAGGGGAATCCGTTGAAGCGTTCCAGAGTAATTACTTCATAAAGTGACAGTGGTCAGAATTGAAAAAATTGGCCCGGTCACGAAGGCAAAAACAGGCTCTGGAGCGAAGTGGTTAAAACATTATCTTTCTTATTATTCTAACATTTGGCAAATATTAAAAATTATGGTAATCCTAATTGACCTAAAACGGGAAAGGTTTATTCTTATTCATGTCAGATTTTGAGAAAAACATGCATATGTGTCTTTTTATATAGTGTATGTAAACTTCTGGTTTCAGCTGTATATATGTATATATGTGCACATCTCATTGCTATAGCAAATCAGTGGGAGTCATCAACAGTGATAAAATAATAGAAAAAAAGGAAGAAAATTGAATCCTTAGAGGAAAAGTAAGATGATTTGTCTAAAAAATGCCAGTGTAAGGAGGCTCGTAAGCTCCCCGGGGAGCCATTGCATGGTTTATAAGCCTCCTTACTCTGGCATTTCACTCTCCTCACTAGGATCTAAGGGGTAAAGTTTTTCCTTCTGAAGTCTCTCACACAGCTAAATCAGATCTCATGCTTTGCACTGCTGAGGGGCAACACCCCGAAACACCATGGCTGCAAATTGAGATTCTAGTTTCCCATTTATCCTAAATCATGTGGAAAGGCTTGTTAAAAGGTTGATATTGACTTTTAGGATTGCTACTTCCAATAGGTGGCACTGGAAGAGACAGTTTGCAAGTTTTGGGTAGAATTTCTCTTCAATAAAAATACTTTTTGATTACACCAGTGATTTTTTTCCTTTCTTACAGACTGGACCAGTCATTGGGGAAGCCCTCACTGTTTCTTTCTGGATAGATTCCACTTCCTACCACTATGAAATGGAATAAATGCTATGTTTTAGAGAAATTAACAATAGTAATGGTAATAATCTGACACCATATGATGGCAAATCCAAGCAACATGCCGTCATTTGTAACAATGGGAAAGCCTTTTTTTAAGAGGTTGTCCAGAATAAGGATGCCATATTTCATCGCTTTGTGGAAGAATAGGTAAATCGTTTCTCATGTTATATTCTCTGAACTGTAAATCGTAAACGGTTTCACAAATTTGGTTGAATGCCAGTGGACCCAAAAAATGCTAATTTCTAATAGTAAATTTAAAAATGACTTTTTTTTACTTTTATTTATTTCCAGATAAAGTGAAAGATCGAGGCTCTAATACAATTGGGTCAAGATTGAACCGTGTCGAGGACAAGGTAAGAAAATAAGATAAAACCATATATATTTATATTATGCACAGCTACTACTTACACATACACACATGGAGTACAGGATATACAGACAATTACCACATACTACATACAGAATATTCCTCACTCTCTGAAAAAGTGTAAAATACATAATGGTGCATCCAGACACCAATTCTACAGCGCTGCTCATACACTGCAAAGAGTCTAAATACCTGTGGTCATCTGTGACTTGCACACACAAGTTAAGGTGGCCACACACAATAACTGAAAGTTGATTGCTGGTTCGGCCGTCCACTACCTCTCCCAACTCTCATACACGAGAAGGTTTGGCTTGGTTAAATGTTCATGTGTTTTCAAAGTGGAGAACTGTGAAAATCACTGCCAAACGGCTCTGGCAGCAGCTTATCACCTGAATAACAAAAGGGTCAGGCATTAAGGGTCAGGCAGTTTGAATTTTACCTCCTCTGACCTCATCTGTCAGGGAAGAGTCTGGATGTCCCCTTAGACTATTAGCTTAGTCTATTGTGTATGGAGGCTTAAAGGGGTTTTCCATTACTCAGACAACTCCTTCTCAATCCATATGTGTGTCCCCCAGTAAAATAATAACACCTATACTCACCTCCAGTGCCAGCACTATTCCAGCGGTGTCTGCACTGGCTCTCCTGGGGATTGCGTGTGTCATGGGTGTGTCAGAAGTGACAGACAGTCATCCTGCAGTTGGTTGCAGGAGATCTCTTCATTTGGCCTTACAGACAACTTCTTAGAATATGTATCTCTAGGACCCAGGGGCTAGCTTCCTCGGGCTAATTAACACCCTGGCCTGGATGTATAAATACCTGTTGTGAGCCAGAGGGAGGTGCCAGCGATATTCATTGCCCCTTGTGAAGGCTTGAGCAAGAGCAGTACTTCTATCTCTCTGGTGCTAGAGAACGTGTGCGCATTTGTCTGGAGTCGAGTAAAGCTAAGCGATTTTCCCTTGTTTGTCCCCCCTTGTTGTCTTTAGTGTTCAGTGGGGATCAACTAGTGCTCATCCTTTCTGTTCCCTAGACTGAGCCTAATGCCAGGGATAGACAGGCTGAGGTATGCGTGCGGCGATTGGTGAAGAACCAATAAAGGGACATTAGTGGAGACAGGGTGACACTAGATCAGCCTAGGAGTTCTCCACTCCCCACTTTCCCTAGTCTGGGTTCCCTTTCCGTTTTCCCTTTGTGTTGCACTTAGTCTTTCCCACACCTTGTGTGACAGCATGACATTATGTCTCATGATTCCTAGGGGCAATCAGTGCTGACTTTACTCTCCCCGCCTTTGGCCAACTTGCATACATCCAGAGGAAGTGAGAGATGTTGCTGCTCTTACTTCCTCCGGATGTACAGGTATGTGCTATAACTGGAGGCAGGAAGAGTGAAGCCAGCGCTGATTGGCAGCAGGGATCACTTGACATAACAATGTCACGTGATCCCAAGGAGAGCCAATGCCGACACGGCTGGAACACTGGAAGGGAGTATAGGTGTTATTATTTTACTGAGGGCAAAAATATATATATGGAGAAGGAGATGTCCGAGTAGTAGAAAACCCCTTTAAGTGTTGGCTACTACTTTCATGGATGTGGACAGAAAGCTCTTTCTGAGTTCATTAAGTTGTTCAATCTGACAAAGGTTTCCAATAGAGTTGGTGCGAGTCAATTCGCAGGACCCAGTCCATCAGCCACATCCATAATCTGTGACGGCTGCATCGGAGCCCTGAGAACCACCTCCTACATCCCGGCATCCACAGCTGTTCTACTGATTAGCCGGCCTGATGCAATGTCACATATGCATCATGCTGTAACCATAAAGATGCAGCTAATCAGAAGAGAAGCAGGGATCTTGGAAGGTAGAAGGCAGGTCTTGAGGCTCCTGTCCAGCATCCAAAGATTACTGACGTGGCTGATGGACCCAGTGCTGCGAAACGAATCGCACCAACTATAGTTTTCAATTAAAACAACAATGTCTAAATGGCTAACCAATATTGCATTAAAGGATCAATCTACTTTATTTCTCCCCAAAACTGTGCCTCTCTTGTCCATGGGGTGTGTCTGGTATTGCAACTCAGTGCCCCATTGATTTGGTTAGGGATAAGCTACAATATCAGGCAGCGCTCATGGGTAGTGTGAAATGTGTATGGAGTGTGGTCTGTATCTATGCTATTTTCTTTGTTTGAATTTTTTTTTATATATTTGTAGGTAACTCAAATGGATCATAAACTCAATCTCATAACCGATATGATTCACCACCTGATAGCAAACCAACAAAGCGGTCAGTCTACCAACAGAACACCGCACCGGAGCAACTCTCTGAACGACGGGAGCAACCTCTCCAGTACTCTGCCTACCTACCAACAGTTAACAGTGCCAAGACGAAACCAAGATAATGCATCTTGATGAACAAACACAAACTCGTTCTTCTACTGTCCTCAATGCAGATATTCATTATTTTAATGAATGCATTTATAAGCAGAAAGTAAAATGAATGATGAAATTAGACTGAGTATCGAGTAAGTGTGTAACACTGTAAAGGACGTCTTGTCTATTCTCTGTAGATCCTATCAGGGTTCATTGAAGGTTTCTTAGAGGAAGGGACATGGAACATATGTGTATTGCTCCATGTAGAAACATGCAAGAAAGCATCTGATACATTGATGAATCCTTTCTCAGGAAGATTGTAGCTCATCGGACTGTGGGATCGTAAATCGCTACGGGTCGTGCTGTAAAACTGGCAATACAACTGAACAATTACCCTGATTTTTTTTATTGTATTAAAATACACTTTTTACATTGATTTTCAATTTTTGGGGGGCCTAAAATGACAATTCATTTGAGAAAAATAGAAATAAATATTGTACTGTAGAAAATTACACTTCTTTTTTTTACAATGTATTTTTGGTAAAAATGGTATTAAAGAGTTAATTTTTCTTTATGATTTCTGATCACAATTTTTTTTTTCTGGAATATTTTTTGACATCTGATCAAATGTATTGTATTTTCTCAAAAATGTTGATATTTGCACATTGATTGGTTTAAAGCAGTGATGGCGAATCTTTTAGAGACCGAGTGCCCAAACTACAATCCAAAACCCACTTATTTATCGCCAAGTGCCAACACGGCAATTTATCCTAAATATTGAGGTTTTACTGATACAAACAACTGATACAAAGAGCAGGCGAGGGCAGCATAGAGCAACCACAGACAGGAGCAGGGGTAAGAGACTGCAGAAATAAAGAATGTGCTCGCCCACATCCTGGTATATATGCTGGCCCTCCCCTGAATCCTGGTATATATGCTGGCCCTCCCCTCAATCCTGGTATATGTGCTGGCCCTCCCCTCAATCCTGGTATATATGCTGGCCCTCCCCTCAATCCTGGTATATGTGCTGGCCCCCCCCTCAATCCTGGTATATATGCTGGCCCTCCCCTCAATCCTGGTATATATGCTGGCCCTCCCCTCAATCCTGATATATATGTTGGCCCCCCCTCAATCCTGGTATATATGCTGCCCCCCCCTCAATCCTGGTATATGTGCTGGCCCTCCCCTCAATCCTGGTATATATGCTGGCCCTCCCGTCAATCCTGGTATATATGCAGGCCCTCCCCTCAATCCTGGTATATATGCCGGCCCTCCCCTCAATCCTGGTATATATGCTGGCCCTTCCCTGAATCCTGGTATATATGCTGGCCCTCCCTTCAATCCTGGTATATATGCTGGCCCTCCCCTCAATCCTGGTATATATGCTGGCCCTCCCTTCAATCCTGGTATATATACTGGCCCTCTCTTCAATCCTGGTATATATGCTGGCCCTCTCCTCAATCCTGGTATATATGCTGCCCCTCCCCTCAATTCTGGTATATATGCTGCCCCCCCTCAATCCTGGTATATATGCTGGCCCTCCCCTCAATCCTGGTATATATGGTGGGCCTCCCCTCAATCCTGGTATATATGCTGGCCCTCCCTTCAATCCTGGTATATATGCTGGCCCTCCCCTCAATCCTGGTATATATGCTGGCCCTCCCTTCAATCCTGGTATATATGCTGGCCCTCCCCTCAATCCTGGTATATATGCTGGCCCTCCCTTTAATCCTGGTATATATGCTGGTCCTCTCTTCAATCCTGGTATATATGCTGGCCCTCTCCTCAATCCTGGTATATATGCTGGCCCTCCCCTCAATCCTGGTATATATGCTGGCCCTCCCCTCAATCCTGGTATAAATGCTGGCCCTCCCCTCAATCCTGGTATATATGCTGCCCTCCCCTCAATCCTGGTATATATGCTGGCCCTCCCCTCAATACTGGTATATATGCTGGCCCTCCCCTCAATCCTGGTATATATGCTGCCCTCCCCTCAATCCTGGTATATATGCTGGCCCTCCCCTCAATCCTGGTGTATATGCTGGCCCTCCCCTCAATCCTGGTATATATGCTGGCCCTCCCCTCAATCCTGGTATATATGCTGGCCCTCCCCTCAATCCTGGTATATATGCTGGCCCTCCCCTCAATCCTGGTATATATGCTGGCCCTCCCTTCAATCCTGGTATATATGCTGTCCCTCTCTTCAATCCTGGTATATATGCTGGCCCTCTCCTCAATCCTGGTATATATGCTGGCCCTCCCCTCAATCCTGGTATATATGCTGGCCCTCCCCTCAATCCTGGTATAAATGCTGCCCTCCCCTCAATCCTGGTATATATGCTGGCCCTCCCTTCAATCCTGGTATATATGCTGGCCCTCCCCTCAATCCTGGTATATATGCTGGCCCTCCCTTCAATCCTGGTATATATGCTGGCCCTCTCTTCAATCCTGGTATATATGCTGGCCCTCTCCTCAATCCTGGTATATATGCTGGCCCTCCCCTCAATCCTGGTATATATGCTGGCCCTCCCCTCAATCCTGGTATAAATGCTGGCCCTCCCCTCAATCCTGGTATATATGCTGGCCCTCCCCTCAATCCTGGTATATATGCTGGCCCTCCCCTCAATCCTGGTATATATGCTGGACCTCCCCTCAATCCTGGTATATATGCTGCCCTCCCCTCAATCCTGGTATATATGCTGGCCCTCCCCTCAATCCTGGTGTATATGCTGGCCCTCCCCTCAATCCTGGTATATATGCTGGCCCTCCCCTCAATCCTGGTATATATGCTGGCCCTCCCCTCAATCCTGGTATATATGCTGGCCCTCCCTTCAATCCTGGTGTATATGCTGGCCCTCCCCTCAATACTGGTATATATGCTGGCCCTCCCCTCAATCCTGGTATATATGCTGGCCCTCCCCTCAATCCTGGTATATATGCTGGCCCTCCCTTCAATCCTGGTGTATATGCTGGCCCTCTCCTCAATCCTGATATATATGCTGGCCCTCCCCTCAATCCTGGTATATATGCTGGCCCTCCCCTCAATCCTGGTATATATATGCTGGCCCTCCCCTCAATCCTGGTATAAATGCTGGCCCTCCCCTCAATCCTGGTATATATGCTGCCCTCCCCTCAATCCTGGTATATATGCTGGCCCTCCCCTCAATCCTGGTATATATGCTGGCCCTCCCCTCAATCCTGGTGTATATGCTGGCCCTCCCCTCAATACTGGTATATATGCTGGCGCTCCCCTCAATCCTCGTATATATGCTGGCCCTCCCCTCAATCCTGGTATATATGCTGGCCCTCCCCTCAATCCTGGTATATATGCTGGCCCTCTCTTCAATCCTGGTATATATGCTGGCCCTCTCCTCAATCCTGGTATATATGCTGGCCCTCCCCTCAATCCTGGTATATATGCTGGCCCTCCCCTCAATCCTGGTATATATGCTGGCCCTCCCCTCAATCCTGGTATATATGCTGCCCTCCCCTCAATCCTGGTATATATGCTGGCCCTCCCCTCAATCCTGGTATATATGCTGGCCCTCCCCTCAATCCTGGTATATATGCTGCCCTCCCCTCAATCCTGGTATATATGCTGGCCCTCCCCTCAATCCTGGTGTATATGCTGGCCCTCCCCTCAATCCTGGTATATATGCTGGCCCTCCCCTCAATCCTGGTATATATGCTGGCCCTCCCCTCAATCCTGGTATATATGCTGGCCCTCCCTTCAATCCTGGTATATATGCTGGCCCTCTCCTCAACCCTGGTATATATGCTGGCCCTCCCCTCAATCCTGGTATATATGCTGGCCCTCCCCTCAATCCTGGTATATATGCTGGCCCTCCCCTCAATCCTGGTATAAATGCTGGCCCTCCCCTCAATCCTGGTATATATGCTGCCCTCCCCTCAATCCTGGTATATATGCTGGCCCTCCCCTCAATCCTGGTATATATGCTGGCCCTCCCCTCAATCCTGGTGTATATGCTGGCCCTCCCCTCAATACTGGTATATATGCTGGCCCTCCCCTCAATCCTCGTATATATGCTGGCCCTCCCCTCAATCCTCGTATATATGCTGGCCCTCCCCTCAATCCTGGTATATATGCTGGCCCTCCCCTTAATCCTGGTATATATGCTGGCCCTCCCCTCAATCCTGGTATATATGCTGGCCCTCCTCTCAATCCTCGTATATATGCTGGCCCTCCCCTCAATCCTCGTATATATGCTGGCCCTCCCTTCAATCCTGGTATATATGCTGTCCCTCTCCTCAATCCTGGTATATATGCTGGCCCTCCCCTCAATCCTGGTATATATGCTGGCCCTCTCCTCAATCCTGGTATATATGCTGGCCCTCCCCTCAATCCTGGTATAAATGCTGGCCCTCCCCTCAATCCTGGTATATATGCTGCCCTCCCCTCAATCCTGGTATATATGCTGGCCCTCCCCTCAATCCTGGTATATATGCTGGCCCTCCCCTCAATCCTGGTGTATATGCTGGCCCTCCCCTCAATACTGGTATATATGCTGGCCCTCCCCTCAATCCTCATATATATGCTGGCCCTCCCCTCAATCCTGGTATATATGCTGGCCCTCCCCTCAATCCTGGTATATATGCTGGCCCTCCCCTCAGTCCTGGTATACATGCTCCCTCTCCCCCCCAGCCATTGTGCATCCCATATTAAAAAAAAAAAAAAAACACATAATAAACCCTCCTCCTCACCTTCCTTCTTCTCCCGCGCAGCATCCTCTCCTGTAGTCGGCACATCTAGCTGAAGTGTATTGCAGCGCACGTACTAGCCAGGTCCGTGCGCGCTGCAGTGCACGCTGCCGGCCAATCAGAGGCCAGCAACCGCTGGCCTCTGATTGGCCAGCCGACGTCATGCTGGCCTCTGATTTGCCGGCAGCCGCTTCTGATTGTCCGGAAGTCGCTAGCCTCTGATTGGCCGGCCAACGTCATGCTGGTCTCTGATTGGCCAGAAGCCGCAGGCCTCTGATTGGCCGTCCGAATTCATGTTGGCCTCTGATTGGAAGGAAGCCGCTGGCCTCTGATTGACCGGCCGACGTCATGCTGGCCTCTGATTGGCCGGCAGCCGCTGGCCTCTGATTGGCCGGCAGCGTGTATTGCAGCGTACGGGCCTGGCTAGTTCGTGCGCTGCAATACACTTCAGCTCGATGTGTTTCCGTCCGAGAGAGATCGCACATCTAGCTGCAGTGGCGGAGCTGGTGCCGGCACTCGGCGGCTCAGAGTTCTCCCCGCCGGCCCGATCCAGTAGCGCTAGTGCTGCGGCCATGGTGCCCCCCAGGAGGGCTCTGCTGCCTCCTCTGCACGCTGCCATAGGTTCCCAGCACTGGTGTAAAGCATTTCTTCTTTTACAGCTGACGACCCAAAATTGGTGATTTTCTGAAAAAAAAAATAAAATGGCCAGTATGCATTATATATGGTGGAAGTGAGAATGTATCATCTGGATAAGGGGGTGGTCTTCACAGAGGGGTCTATGGAGAGATGTCTCTTTATAAGGAGCACATAGCATGGAATACCGGGGGGAAGCCTTCTGGCTCCTTATGTTGCTCCAGTCCGGAATGCTCCACTATGGTCCATCCTTCTATAGTTCTTCTCTTACACTTTCTGCTGGTCGGTATATGGACGTATTCGCTCTATGCTGACAGGCGCTCCCTTAGTATAGCCCATGTAATGCACGGCACCACAATGTTGTAGGTTCTGACTACTGTGTAAAAAAACACCACCCAGAGACCGGCCATAATCTTATAGTCTGGGTGTGAATACGCTGTAGGTAGAGCTACACTTTTGTTGTGGAAATTTTGGTCATTTTATTTACCTTTTTGCATTTAGGCTATGTGCCCACGATGCAGAAATGAAGCAGAAAATTTCTGCAGCATTTCTGCATCTCCCTGGCAGAAAAAACGCATGCAGATTGACAAGCGCTTTCCAGGCGATTTTAGCATCACTTGGAAAGTGCTTGACAACTAGGTCACACTGTATAAATTCATGGAAACAGCATGGATTTATATAGTGTGAACCGTAAAAATGAAAACAAATAAAGCTATACTCACCCCTGATGCCCGACGTGGCTGCAGCGCTGCTTCCTGTCTGGTTCCTGGATGCCGGCATATCGCGAGACAGAGCGGTGAAGGGCCTGCGGTCACATGACTGTGACGTCACCGCAGGTCCTCAAGCGATGGCGGCATTCAGAGAGAAGCCGCCGGACAGGTGAATATAAACTTTATTTGTTTTTTTATTCTTTTTTTACAGGTACAATGGTACCCAGGTCTGGATGAGAGTCTCCTCTCCTCCAGAACTGGGTACCATCCGCACATAGAGATGCATAGAAGCCGCTTGTAAAAATGTACAGTCGCGGTTTCTATGCGTCTCAATGCAAGTCAATGGCGGGAGTTCCGCTGCGCTTCTGCAAAATTAAATGACATGCTGCGGATTTTTGTACGCAGCATAAACGCTGCGGAAAAATCCGAAACATGTGCATAGAACATGCGGAATCCCCTTGGGGACCATGGGGTGCGGATTACCTAGCGTTTCACAAGCGTTTATGCTGCGGAAATTCCGCAGCATAAACGCTTGAAAAACGCTACGTGGGCACCCAGCCTTACCCGAATGAGGCTTGTGAGAAATCCTTAAATATGCTGCAGATTTCTCCTGTATGATGCTGACCAATCATAAGCAAGCAGCAACACTCAAAGAAAAGAAGAACACGCCCCCACCATAGCTCAAAGCGGGTTTCTTAAGGTATAAAGCTACGTTCTCACTATGAGTTTTTAGTGAGTTTTTACGCTGCATATTTTAGAAATAATGCAAGTAACCTATCTTAATGGGTGCAGAAATTCTGCAACATCAAAAACTCACCAAAAGCTCATCGTGGGAACCTAGCCTAAGATGTGTAATGATGGAGAGTCCTGATCTCCTGGTCTAACCTTCTGCATGATTAGAAAGCAGAGGTAACAGCTCTTAGACAAGGAAGGAGCCGCACAGCTGAGTTTCTCTGTGTCACATTACAAACCCTTTTATTGACTCTCCTGATTATGGAGTGTGCCAGTATCACACTTATGTCTTCTGTGCTCAAGCAACTTGTATTCTTTCTGCAGTGATATTAGGCTGTTATTACACCTCACACAGGAGCAGTGTGTTCTGGGTTACTTCTATGGTGAAATGCAATGACAGTCTGCTCTAATCTCACTGCAGAATGAGTACAAGTTGAGCACAACGGATCTAAGTGTGATACTGACACTGTGCTCTCATTTCTGGACAGGCAGTTTGGGATAGGTGCAGAACAGCAGAGGTGAGAGTGCCATAAGAGGAGGAAAGCTGTTAGAAAGGTTTGTAATGTTGCACAACTAAACTCTCTTGTGCTGCCCCTTCACCCACAGAGACCTTAACTGAAAGGTATTAGTCAGTTGTGTGCTCTAATCATGCAGGAGGTTAGCCCAGGAGACCAGGTCTGTATCCTTACATCTTAGACACTGAGAAATCTGCTCTAAGCTATGGTGGGGATGTGATCATCTTTCTTTTCAGTGTTGTCGTCTGCTTATAATTGGTCAGCATCATGCAGGGAGAAGAATTTCGCACCCCCAGTGAAAACTCTGATAACATCTACTTGGACTTAATTTTTTTTAACTCATTAGGCGCCAAATACTTTCATTGCTAATATCTCTGCAAATGAAAGATAAAATAGAAAGAGCATGGATGAGATACCAGGACACTGTGTGTGGCACTTTATTATTATTATTTATTATTCTAGCTCCATTTATTCCATGGTGCTTTACATGTGAAAAAGGGGGTATACATAGCAAACACAATTGCAAAAATCTTGAACAAAAACGCAATGGCAAACTGGTACTGGAGGAGAGAGAACCCTACCTGCGATGTCTCACAATCTTCAAGGGATGGGTGAGGATACAGTAGGTGAGGGTAGAGCTGGTCATGCAGCGGTGTGGTGGAGCAATGATTACTGCAGGTTGTAGGCTTTTCGGAAGAGGTGGGTTTTCAGGTTCCTTTAGAAGGTTTCCACGGTAGACGAGAGTCTGATGTTTTGGGGTAGAGAGTTGTAGAGTAGGGGGGATGCACGGGAGAAATCTTGTATGCAATTGTGAGAAGAAACGATAAGAGGGGAGTAGAGAAGGAGATCTTGTGAGGATCGTAGGTTGCGTGTAGGTGTGTACCGGGAGACTAGGTCACAGATGTATGGAGGAGACAGGTAGTGGACGGCTTGGTATGCCACGGTTAGGGTTTTGAACTGGAGTCTCTGGGCAATGAGGAGTCAGTGAAGCATTTGACAGAGAGGAGAGGCGGGGAGTAGGCGGAAGGCAGGTGGATTAGTCGGGCAGCAGAGTTTAGGATAGATTGGAGGGGTACGGGAGTGTTAGCGGGGAGGCCACAGAGCAGGAGGTTGTAGTAGTCGAGGCGGGAGATGATGAGGGCGTGCACTAGTGTTTTTGCAGATTCATGGTTGAGGAATATGCGGATCCATGTTTTTGAGTTGGAGTCGGCAGGAGGAGGAAAGGGCTTTGATATGTGGCTTGAAGGAGAGGTTAGAGTCCAGGGTTACTCTGATGCAGCGAGCTTGTGGGACTGGGGAAAGTGGACAGCCATTGATTTTGATGGATAGGTCAGATGGGGAGGCTGAGTGAAATGGGGGAAAGATGATGAATTCTGTTTTATCCATGTTAAGTTTTAGAAATCTAGCAGAGAAGAAGGATGAGATAGCGAACAGACATTTTGGGGTTCTGGTTAGTAAGGAGGTGATATCAGGTCCAGAGAGGTAAATCTGTGTGTCGTTAGCATAGAGATGATACTGAAAGCCGTGGGACTCTATGAGCTGTCCCAGGCCGAAGGTGTAGATGGAGAAGAGCAGGGGTCCTATGACTTAACCTTGGGGAACACTGACAGATAGGATGCGAGATGAGGAGGTGGTGTGTGAGTGAGAAACACTGAAGGTTCTGTCTGTTAAGTATGAGTAGATCCAAGATTATTATGATCTGCAACATAAACTAGGGAAAGAAGGGGAGAGCTGTCCCCACAGTAAGACTAAGCTGAGTCCCTACGTTGTAGCAGGCAACCTGTTCCTTGTGAACAGACCCGCCTTCGTCCTCGGCTAGTCTGAACGGAGACCTATAGAGAAAGGAAGGGGTCCCTAAAAGAACTAAGGACTGGGACAAAAATGGGACACCTCCTAACAGAAGTTGTTGCAGAGCAAAAGAAAAACTGACAAAAGTACTAGAGGTCCAGAGGACCAAGCAAACTAGAGATAGATAGGCACAAAAGCACCTGGCTAGAAAGACAGTCTAAACAACACTGAAGTCTAGCAAGGCCAGAAGGGTGGAGCTGGAATAAATAGGAAGATGGTCACGTGACCGCAAAACACAAGATAGAAACAAAAACAAACAGGAGGGTTCTAACAGTATCCCCTCTTTTATGAGGATCCTCCGGATCCTCCAGGCCCAGGCCTATCTGGAAATCTCCTGTGGAAAGCTCTGACAAGTCTAGGGGCAGAGACATCATCCGCCTTAACCCAGGAGTTATTCCTCGGGACCGAAACCTTTCCAAGCAACGAGGTACTGCAATCTCCCTCTATGCTCTCTGGAATTCAGGATACGAGAAATTTCATATTCGCCGTCTTCCACTACCGGAGGAACTGTGACAGTGGCCTCCCTATCCGATACATCAGCCTTTTTCAACAAGGAAACATGAAACACAGGATTAATCTTCCAGGAGGAGGGAACCTCCAACCTAACAGCAGACTGGTTAACCACCTGAAGCACCTTAAAAGGCCCCACAAACTTCGGACCCAATTTTTTAGAGGAAATCCTCAATCGCAGATTCTTTGAGGACAACCAAACCATGTCACCCACAGTAAACAAAACCTCTTTACATTTCCTGTTAAAATACTTCTTGGACTTTTTGTTAGCCTCTTGAAGGTTACAACGTACATTAGTCCAAACTCTCTCCAAGTCACCGGAAAAATTCTACTCCTCCGGCACCGCCGACCGCAATTTGGAGAACGAACCAAAAGACGGATGTCTCCCAGTACAACAAAAAAAGAACACCCAGCAGAGGAGGATGTATGGTTGTTAAGAGCAAATTCTGCGAGTGGCAGAAACTCAGACCACCCCTCTTGATTGTCTGCCACAAATCAACGCAAAAACTGTTCCACATCCTGGTTCTTTCTTTCAGTCTGTCCATTAGACTCAGGATGATAACCAGACGAAAATGACAAATGGACTCCCAACCTGTCACAAAAAGCACGCCAAAAGCGAGCCACAAACTGAGGTCTCCTATCAGAAACAATGTTGGTGGGAACGCCATGGTGCCTGACAATTTCCTTAACAAACGCCTTAGCGAGTGTCTTAGCGCAGGGTAGCTTAATGAATGGAACCAAATGACACATCTTGCTAAAACGGTCCACGACCACCCAGATGTCAGTGAAACCCTCGGACACAGGAAGGTCAGTAATAAAATCCATTGCCAAATACGTCCAAGGCGCACTAGGAACCTCCAGAGGTCAAAGCAACCCCGCAGCAGGGGTATGGGAAGCCTTTGACCTAGCACACACCGTACACTGACGCACCCACTTGATGACTTCCTTCTGCCACCCGGGCCACCAAAAACTGCGACTGATAAGTCTCTTAGTCCCAGAAATTCCTGGATGACCTGCCAACCAAGACTCATGATACCCCACAAACAAATCTCTCCTAGAGGTTCTAGGCACAAACAATCTCCCATGAGGAGTGTTAGATGGGGCATCCTCTTGGGCTTTCAGAATCCCTTCTTCCAAAACAGAGTCTAATGCTGCTACCACAACTCCTTCCTGTAAAATGCTCTCCTCCTCCTCGGTACCAACCATGGGGGAAAAGCTGCGAGATAAAGCATCGGCTTTAACATTCCTAGTACCAGGGATATAGGTAACAGAAAAATTAGACCGTGAAAAAAAAAGTGCCCACCTAGCTTGACGGGCATTCAAGCGTTTGGCAGCATCCAGATAGATCAAATTCTTATGATCTGTGAACAGGAAATTTAGCACTTTCCAAGAAATGATGCCAATGTTCAAACGCAAGTTTAATAGCCAACAATTCCCGATTACCAACATCGTAATTAAGTTCGGTTTCTGAAAATTTTTTTGAAAAAAAATCACAGGGATGTACTCCATCCTTGTTCTCCTGAGACAAAACTGCACCGACCCCCACCGAAGAAGCATCAACCTCGACCAAAAAAGGCTTGGTCTCATCAGGCTGCATAAGGATGGGTGCAGAACTGAACCTCTCCTTGAGATACACAAAAGCTTCAATGGCCTCAGTAGTCCACTGGACCGTATTCGCACCTTTCCTGGTGAGATCAGTCAGTGGCTTAACAATTATAGAAAAATTCTTAATGAATTTCCTGTAATAATTGGCGAAACCCAAAAATCTCTGTATCGATTTCAAACCAATAGGCCTAGGCCATTCCTGCACAGCCTGAACTTTCACCGGGTCCATCTCAAAGCCCTCGCTGGAGATAATGTAGCCCAAAAAACTAATTCTCTGCACAGCGAACTCACATTTCTCCAGCTTAGCAAAAAGCGAATTATCACTCAATAACTGCAACACCTCACGTACGCTCTGCCAATGGGAATCCAGATCTGGTGAATAAATCAGAATGTCATCCAAATACACAACCACATTCTTGCCAATCAAAGGTCTCAGGATGTCATTAATAAGGTTCTGAAAAAACGCGGGTGCATTGGTAAGACCGAAGGGCATCACCAGATTCACAAAATGACCTACCGGAGTGTTAAAAGCAGTTTTCCATTCATCACCCTCCTTCATTCGTAACAAATTGTATGCCCCCCGGAGATCAATTTTATAGAACCACTTGGTCCCCACTAACTGGTTAAACAAGTCTGGAATTAACGGCAATGGGTAGGAATTGCGTACGGTTATCTTATTAATTTCACGAAAGTCCAGACATGGACGTAAACCACCGTCTTTTTTTTTAACAAAGAAAAATCCAACGGCCACAGGCGACTTAGAAGGTCTAATGTGACCAGCAGCCAAGCTCGTCTGTATGTATTCCTCCAAGGCCTTTCTTTCAGGGATAGTCAGATTTAATAAGCGACTCTTGGGAAGAGTAGCTCCAGAAACAAACTCAATGGTGCAATCATAGTCCCTATGAGGAGGTAAAACTTGCGACTCCTCCTCTGAAAAAACCTTCCAAAAATCCTGAATAGGTACAGGTAATTCCCCTTTTTCCACAGCCGCAATGCGACCATTACAACATTTATCATAGCACTTAGGACTCCAAGACTTAATCTCATTAGTAGACCAGTCCAGTAAAGGATTGTGCAGTTTTAACCAAGGCAAACCTGCACATGCGGATTTCAATTGGGGAACATTGCTGCCCTTCTACCATGCGTTTTTCATGCGTTTCCGCGGCGTTTACGCAACTGCAAATACGCCGCGGAAACGCATGAAAAACGCATCATGTGAACTCAGCCTCAGGCTATGTGCCCACGTTGCAGAAATGAAGCAGAAAATTTCTGCTTCATTTCTGCAAGTCCTCTCCCGGAAAAACGCATGCGGAATTCCGCACGCGTTTATCGCGCGTTTTTCATGCGTTTATCTCGCGTTTTCCACATGCGGAATTGCCTTGAGTTTTTAATGCATTGCACAAGGCAATTCCGCTTGCGGAAACGCAAAATTAATTGACATGCTGCGGATTTTTGAACGCAGCATAAAAGCTGCGGAAAAATCCGCAGCATGTGCATAGAACTTGCGGAATCCCCTTGGGGACCATGGGGTGCGGATTACCATGCGTTTTACAAGCATTTCCGCTGCGGAAATTCCGCATCAAAAACGCTTGTAATCCGCAACGTGGGCACGCAGCCTAAAAGCAAAAGTATAAATACTAATTATTTATCAAAGCTGGACAAAATCTAGAAACCATATAATAAAACTGGCATAAAATATAGTGCTGAACAAGAGTTTAGGGAGAGATGTACAACTGGCACTGGCCTTTAAAAGGGATTGTGTAATCGCACAAAACTAGCAAAAATGTAAAGTGCCTGTAAAACAAGGAACGTGCAATTTACCTCTTAGTAAAAATCCTATTCTTTCTCAAGAACGGGAGGAATTTTAATTTCATGATTTTTTTTTAATCAAATAATTTTTATTGAAAAACTCCAAATACAAATTTTCCATCTTTCAAATAACATACATGACATAGTAATTCCATAGTATAAAACATGAACAAAGTATCTGAACTTCAATTCCCTAACCCACCCTAAACCCAAATCCCAACACTCCAGAGGGAACCATTTTCAGAGCAGTTCTAGAATAACGGACTACAGCATTCGTAGAAGAGGGAAGAAGATAAAAAAGTGACTAACAAAGGGATAGCAGCGTTTTAATTTTATCATTTACTGCTTGATGCCTGAGCAGGGAAGTGCACGCTTGAAAACTGTTGCAGGCTGCTGTAATCACAGGACACAAGCAAACAGCATGGCATTTCCTATCAGCAGGGAGGAAGTAAAGGGAACAGTAATGAAAGTCTCCTCCTACTCCGCTCCATAATGAAATGAACAGTGTGCATCCTACAAATGCGATGCATACAGCAAACAATTCATTTTCCATACACAGGTTGTGAGTTGACCACTGGATATACACATGTGTATAACTAATTACCAGAACTGGAAATCGAAAAAAAAGACGAGCAAGTTTGGGGTGAATCCTGCCTTCATTACTGCACAGCCGCTCATAGAGGGATCGGTGCTAGGAACAGCAGGAGTGCCGGCGATGTTCACAGATTTACCTGCTGCGGGACTGAAGGAGTCTGATAGTGCTCGGCTCTAAGCTTTTTACCTTGTTTACGACAGGAATAATTGAAAGCTGTGCTTCAAAGGCGAGGAAGAAGTTGGTCACTGTCTGCGCTTGAATACCCTTAAGAGGGGAAAAAAATATATATACATATATACAAATACTGAAACATCTAAATGCATTAGAACATCAAACCTGGTGAAGCGGTAAATGACTTGTCCTCCAGGGATACAGGCTACTGTCATTCAGTAATTATTTAATAGGAATTTTACATTTTATGTGATCACCACGCTAGAATGTAAATGATGAAAACACAACACAACTCCTCACCATATGAAGATATTTTGTGTTTTAGGCTATGTGCCCACGATGCAGAAATGAAGCAGAAAATTTCTGCAGCATTTCTGCATCTCCCTGGCAGAAAAAAACGCATGCAGATTGTACATGCAGATTGTGCATGCGTTTTTCCTGCAGAATACATGCGGATCCACATGCGGATTCACATGCATTTCCGCATGCAGATTGACAAGCACTTTCCAGGCGATTAGCATCACTTGGAAAGTGCTTGACAACTAGGTCACACTGTATAAATCCATGGAAACAGCATGGATTTATACAGTGTGAACCGCAAAAATTAAAACAAATAAAGCTATACTCACCCCCGAGGCCCCGGCGTGGCTGCAGCGCTGCTTCCTGGCTGGTTCCCGGCTGCCGGCATATCGCGAGACAGAGCGGTGAAGGACCTGCGGTCACATGACTGTGACATCACCGAAGGTCCTTCAGCGCTGCTGGCATTCAGAGAGAAGACGCCGGACAGGTGAATATAAACTTTATTTGTTATTTTATTCTTTTTTTTTCAGGTACAATGGTACCCAGGTCTGGATCAGAGTCTCCTCTCCTCCAGAACTGGGTACCATCCGCACTTAGAGACGCATAGAAGCCGCTTGTAAAAATGTACAGTCGCGGTTTCTGTGCGTCTCAATGCAAGTCAATGGCGGGAATTCCGCTGCACTTCCGCAAAATTAAATGACATGCTGCGGATTTTTGTACGCAGCATAAACGCTGCGGAAAAATCCGCAGCATGTGCATAGAACATGCGGAATCCCCTTGGGGACCATGGGGGGCGGATTACCTAGCGTTTTACAAGCGTTTCCGCTGCGGAAATTCCGCAGCATAAATGCTTGAAAAACACTACGTGAGCACACAGCATTATAGAACAGCATTTCTGTGGAATAACACGACTGATTTACTGTGTATGCACCATAGCCTTCATTTGATGTCACTTACTGTCACCTGTCACCTTGCCCCAACTCTGCAATCCCCAATATCAGTCCATGACCTCAATGGGGTCACTATAAAATTCTAAAGAGGACTGGTCATGTCTCTATTAGAAAATAGATAAACTTAGGATAGAAACAATATTAGCATATACCCTGCTATAAGTAAGTAAAAAGCAATAGTGAATATATATAATATAGGGTACTTAGTAAACATGGTTTTTGATTTAAAAAAAGCCATCCCACCCGCACCAAGGTGTACCCAGTCAGTTATGTGAAATATATAATAAAATACACTTTAGTATAATATTAGTGTTTTGTCCCTTTAAATCTGCTGCTACTTCTGTCACCATGGTAACTGCATTCATACTCAGCCAATAGGATTGCTCGGTTTGAATTTGGAAAAAAAAAAAAAAAGTCCTATATCGTCAGTTTGTTCCTTCTCATCTGAGTGTGAAGACAGACACCTGCGATCAGCGAGAGATTATAGGTATAAGACGTGATATAATATAACGGACGGAGCCACATCCCATCACACGCACTCAGCGACCACAACTCACAGGAATCAGCACATTTACCAGACAATAGGTTATTATTCCCCAACACATAATACGCTGAGACACCAGTGGGGGGCGCCGCACTCGTTACATCTCCCATCTGGATGGATCCAGCGACGAGATCCTGATATTTCCCCCCAGCTCCGCTCCTCCATAGGGAATGGCCCAGATGCACGCAGAACGGACCGAAGTGTAATACTGCTAGAACTCTGCATGATATCACATCCTCCATATATACCACATAATAAAGGGGTGCTCCCACTGGGACAGGTCATCACCTATCCAGAGATCAGTGATAACTTGTTCCAACTAGACATCCCCTTTAATGGAAGAGATCACATCTCTAACAGTCAATACGCTATTCATTCCCAATCTTCCCTGGCCCCAGTAATGCCCCTGAGTATATCGCCAATATGAGCCAATCATCAAACCCTCTGCTGACTGTTCCCGATGTTTTATAGAGTTTGGAGACGTTGCTACAAGAGAAGATATCAGCGGACACCATGGGGGTGGAGTATTCTGCCAGCGATGGAGCAGGTAGTATCCACCAGTCTGTGATATCTGACCTTCCTCCATATTCTGCTCTTACATGCGTTTCTTCAGCTTTACCCCTTCCCAACATAACCAATTTATGTTTTTTTTCTGTTTTTTCCTCCGCTTTTTCCAACTTTTCTAACTTTTTGATATCTGTCCACATAGTGTGAGGTCTTGTTATTTTGTAGGATGAGCTGTCCTTATAAATGACACCATTCATTTACCACATAGTGCTAGAAAACGGGAAAAACATTTCAAGTGCAGTAAAAGTGCGAAAAAAAAAGCCTGACATTGTTTTTCTGGGAACGGTTTTAACGGCGCACATTGTGTGGTAAAAATGACCTGGTAATAGGATCCT
The DNA here is from genome assembly GCF_046119375.1 of Phyllobates terribilis. Taxonomy (NCBI): domain Eukaryota; kingdom Metazoa; phylum Chordata; class Amphibia; order Anura; family Dendrobatidae; genus Phyllobates; species Phyllobates terribilis. The sequence goes on along the minus strand of NW_027363053.1, from coordinate 1,731,186 downwards.
ACTCCTCAGTGTGATTACAGCAAGACCAAACTTCTCCAATAGTTTTGGCAAAAGAAAAGAACTTTTTTTTGATGCTGTCACCATTTTTTCTGAGACCCGAAACATTTTCAGTTTCCGGGTTGATGGAGCTGTGTGGGGGCTTATTTTTTGAAGGGCAAGAGGACTTTATTGATAACATTTTGGGACACATATGTCATGGTCATCGCTTCTTACAGGATTTTCTGCAGTATTGAGGCGAACGAAAAAATGCAATTTTGTCTTTTTGAATTTTTTTCTGTGTTCACTGATCGTTTTTTTTTTTTATATTTTGATAGATTGTATTTCTCTGAAAGAGACCAAACCACAAAATGTGTATATTTTTATTATCTTTATTTTTAGTGGGAGGTGAGTTGAACGTGTGGGGTTTTAATAAATATATATATACTTTTTTTCACTGTATTTGTATACATCATCTGATTGCTTGTGCTATATACAGCGATACCACAGTAATGCTCCATATAGCAAAACCACGGTCTTCTTTACAGCCCAAATGAAGCTTTATGATGACAGGCACGGAGGCTTCAGCAGACCCCCGGATGTCATAGCAGTCCATCGGCGCCCTATGATCGCGTCACAGGAGCGCCGGTGGGCGTATGGAACGACGCGTCCCAATGCTGGCGCACTGTTAATGCTGCTGTTAGAGATTGACAGCAGCACTGAACAGGTTAACAGTGGTGGGCAGATCTTCGCTCCACTCGCAGCTGTTAGAGGCAGGTCCTGGTTGTTTGTCACAGCCATTATCTGCCATGTACGGGGCGAGCTGACCCTGCTCCATACACCCGCTACTGACTTATACCATACATGTACGGCAGATGTTGGTAAGGAGTTAAAGCGGTTGTCCAGCTTTGGGGCCATTTTTTTTACTTTAATGCAAGTATTTGAGGCTAAAATCGATTTCTGTAATTGAGTTTCATTAAAAATGTTGCCTTCTGTAGCATCTGTGCTGCACTGTCTATTGCTGGCTGCAAAATTAGCTAACTGAGAATCTATCAGTGAGCTCCTTAGTCTTAAGGGAGAGTTTGTAGATCTTTAATCTGTTTTTTTTCCTGAGTGCCTATTAGCTGATCTATGCCCAAAGAAAACACAAAACTTGAATGTGCAGGGAAACAATAAGTCTGTAATAGTCGGTGTAAAACACTTAATGAAACCTAAATGTAAAAAATTACTTTTAGTAGTAAATACATGACATGAGAAAATATACACTGCTCAAAAAAATAAAGGGAACACTTAAACAACAGAATATAACTCCAAGTAAATCAAACTTCTGTGAAATCAAACTGTCCACTTAGGAAGCAACACTGATTGACAATCAATTTCACATGCTGTTGTGCAAATGGAAGACAATAGATGGAAATTATTGGCAATTATCAAGACACACTCAATAAAGGAGTGGTTCTGCAGGTGGAGACCACAGACCACATCTCAGTACCAATTCTTTCTGGCTGATGTTTTGGTCACTTTTGAATGTTGGTTGTGCTTTCACACTCGTGGTAGCATGAGACGGACTCTACAACCCACAGAAGTTGCTCAGGTAGTGCAGCTCATCCAGGATGGCACATCATTGCGAGCTGTGGCAAGAAGGTTTGCTGCGTCTGTCAGCGTAGTGTCCAGAGGCTGGAGGCGCTACCAGGAGACAGGCCAGTACACCAGGAGACGTGGAGGGGGCCATAGCAGGGCAACAACCCAGCAGCAGGACCCCTACCTCTGCCTTTGTGCAAGGAGGAACAGGAGGAGCACTTCCAGAGCCATGCAAAATGACCTCCAGCAGGCCACAAATGTGCATGTGTCTGCATAAACGGTTAGAAACCGACTCCATGAGAGTGGGATGAGGGCCAGACGTCCACAGATGGGGGTTGTGCCCAATGCCAGACCTCATGTGGCTGGAGTATGTCAGCAGTTCCTGCAAGATGAAGGCATTGAAGCTATGGACTAGCCCGCCCGTTCCCCAGACCTGAATCCCATTGAGCACATCTGGGACATCATGTCTCACTCCATCCACCAACGTCACGTAGCACCACAGACTGTCCAGGTGTTGGTGGATGCTTTAGTCCAGGTCTGGGAGGAGATCCCACAGGAGACCATCCGCAACCTCATCAGGAGCATGTCCAGGCGTTGTAGGGAGGTTATACAGGCACGTGGAGGCCACACACAATACTGAGCCTCATTTTGACTTGTTTTAAGGACATTACATCAAAGTTGGATCAGCCTGTAGTGTGTTTTTCCACTTTAATTTTGGGGGTGACTCCGAATCCAGGCCTCCATTGGTTAATAAATTTGATTTCCATTGATGATTTTTGTGTGATTTTGTTGTCAACACATTCAACTTTGTACAGAACAAAGTATTCAATGAGAATATTTCATTCATTCAGATCTAGGATGTGTTATTTGAGTGTTCCCTTTATTTTTTTGAGCAGTGTGTATATATAATATAAATAATTACTGCAGCTTTAATGCTATTTATTACGTCTCAGGAGGAGGACGGAAGAGGAAGAGGACGGAAGAGGCGGAGGACGGAAGAGATGGAGGACGGAAGAGGCGGAGGACGGAAGAGGAGGAGGACAGAAGAGGAGGAGGACGAAAAAGGAGGAGGACGGAAGAGGAGGAGGATGGAAGAGAAGGAGGACGGAAGAGGCGGAGGACGGAAGAGGCGAAGGATGGAAGAGGCAGAGGACAGAAGAGGCGGAGGACGGAAGAGGCGGAGGACGGAAGAGAAGGAGGACGGAAGAGGAGGAGGACGGAAGATGAGGAGGACCGAAGAGGAGGAGGACGTAAGAGGAAGAGGACGGAAGAGGAAGAGGACGAAAGAGGCGGAGGACAGAAAAGGCGGAGGACGGAAGTGGCGGAGGACAGAAGAGGCGGAGGACGGAAGAGGCGGAGGACAGAAGAGGAGGAGGACGGAAGAGAAGGAGGACGGAAGAGGAGGAGGACAGAAGAGGAGGAGGACAGAAGAGGAGGAGGACGGAAGAGGAAGAGGACGGAAGAGGAGGAGGACGAAAGTGGAGGAGGATGGAAGAGGAGGAGGACAGAATAGGAGGAGGATGACAGAACTGCACCTTAAGATCCCTAGGGGGAAAGGGATGGTAGTAATATAGTGGTAGTATATCCGTATTAGTGTAATATGAGTAATAATACTAGTGATAATAGTAAGAAAGTAATAAAATAACAGTAGTAATAGTAGTAGGTAGAATAGCAGTGTGATCCAGGGTCCTAGGACTGATCGCCTTTTCTCGGGGTCAAGAAGGAATTTTTCCCCTGTGACACAAATTGGCTGAAGGTGTCCTGGGGTTTTTGCCTTCTTCTGGATCAACACTGTAGGTATAGGGCAGTATTAGTAGTGATAGGAAAGAAGAATAATACTGTAATAAGATAGCACAATGTAATAATAACCATATCAAATAGATTTATAAAAACAAATTAAAATAACTCCAGTAGTACAATAATTAGTGTAATATTATATAACTTGTAATAACATTAATAGGTTTGATCCAGGGTCCTAGGACTGATCGCCTTTTCCCGGGGTCAAGAAGGAATTTTTCCCCTGTGACACAAATTGGCTGAAGGTGTCCTGGGGTTTTTGCCTTCTTCTGGATCAACACTGTAGGTATAGGGCAGTATTAGTAGTGAAAGGAAAGAAGAATAATACTGTAATAAGATAGCACAATGTAATAATAACCATATCAAATAGATTTATAAAAACAAATTAAAATAACTCCAGTAGTACAATAATTAGTGTAATATTATATAACTTGTAATAACATTATTAGGTTTGATCCAGGGTCCTAGGACTGATCGCCTTTTCCCGGGGTCAAGAAGGAATTTTTCCCCTGTGACACAAATTGGCTGAAGGTGTCCTGGGGTTTTTGCCTTCTTCTGGATCAACAGCTTTAGGCATAGGGATTTTAGTAATACCATTATTAGAATCACAAGATTAATAAAAAAAAATTAGAATTACATTTTTTTAATTCGTTTTATAACAGTTACAATTAATTGCATTAATGCAATAATAATAAATAGTAAAAATGGTGGTAATAATAATAATACAAAAAACTAGTCCCAGTTAGTAAGTTAGTGTAATGTTAGTGTAGGGACCCATCTGAAGAGGTCGCCTTGACGTTGGCAGATGGGCTCGCACAATTTGCTCAAAATGTGCGCTAAGAACCTCATATTTCTATGTACAGGAGATCTAGCAGTAATACCATTCAGGAGATATCTGTGTACACATATTTTGTTATATACTTTTGTGCAGCACACAGGGCAGGTATACAGGTACAGGGCGAGAGTGTTACAGTGATATTATAACTCGGCCTTAAGGATAAAATGCTGATAACTACAGATCCTGGAAACACATTCGAAACTAGACCTTGTAAGTAACTGGTTCCCAGCTAGTGGTAAATATGTACAGGGCAGTCCGGTACCAAGACCTGCTCTATAGGACACATTATCATCAGGCAGGTCCTTACAAGATCTGCGGCAGAAGTGTGGCTGTGTAACACAGTCCTGCTCCTGCCTCAGCTGCCCACAGTGGAGCCAACCTTGATCCTGGCAGCTTAATCCATTGTATGACACAGTAGGGGGCTTCCACAGCATTTAGGCACTTTAGACAGGAGAGGGAGGCATGATCATGGTGCCAATGAGTTTCTATGGCAGCTGAGATCTAACAATGGACCCCATGACGGCCATTTTACTGCTCCTATTAGACCCCGGCTGAGGAAAGGTCTATGAGGACACCGGTCAGACTTATGTCGCCTGCTCTGCACATATTAGAAATACCTAGGGCTGATTAGTTTGCCATTTGTAAATCTGATCCAGCAGCGTTGGGCTACCACTGATGTGATCAGGGCTATTGAGCTCCTAGATTGGGCAGAGGAGCTCAGTATTCAGCAGGAGCTGGCCGAGGAGAGCAGAGCAACTTGCATGGGGCTGCTGCACAAGAAGCAACTCACAAGGTGGAGATTTACCCGGAGACGCTGTGCTCGGGCTGTGATCTGCTGTGCAGGCTGCATAGTAGATGCCTCGAAGGACCCGAACTTCACCCCTAACAGGCACAGCAGAGCTCGGACGGCTGCAAGTGAACAGAGAGCGGCTGATTAGTAACTGCTGCGTCTCCTGCAGCTCAGATAAGAGCCGCACAGAGCGGGGGTTCAGTAATGATGAATATGGGAAGTGTCCGCCCCTCACATGCCCTAAATGCGGCCTCCAGAGGTAAAGTTTCCCTGTAACCAGCGCCTCCTCCCACCTTCTCTGCTGGCATGCTCCATTACTTAAAGGGGATGTCTGTAGAAAACAAGTTATCACTTATCCACAGGCTCGGTGATCACTTACTGATCGTGGGGTCTGACCGCTGCGAGCCATCGTCTGATCGGGAAGGAGTGGAAAGTCAGGGATCAACTGCTGCTCCATTCATTCTCTATGGGGCTCCGGAAAAGCCGAGCTCAGCGCTTGAATGCCACATAGGGAATGAATGGAGCGGATCCTGGAGTAATAACATGCCCTCCTCTCCTCAGCTTTCTGTCTGTGTAAGTGGCTCAGCCCTTGTCTCCCCTTCTGCTCCGGCTTCTGTGCTGGTCCTTGTGAGGAAGAGGAAACCCTCTGCCCTTCTGCTCCGGCTTCTGTGCTGGTCCCTGTGAGGAAGAGGAAACCCTCTGCCCTTCTGCTCTCAGTCCTCTGCGACTTTTCACAATCGCTCAGTGCACCCATTATATGTAATAAGGATCATTCTTCATCCCTTGTCCAGCTTTCATCCCCCCCAGTCTGACCAGCGGACAAGATAATAAACATGTGAGTGGAAGGTTCACAATTATTAGATGTGTTGTGAAAAGTCTCCACAGCATTATCCGGAGAAAACTGCAGGGTGACCGCTTGTGAAACCAGCACAAAATCCAGCGGACAGCGCTTCCCTGTCCCCCGCCGGTCTCCGTATCCTGGCATTCAGCTATTCCATTTGGTGCTTATTCTGGAAGGAAAACAAAAATGTGATGTTCTTACACAGACGCCTGAAGACGCAGCTTTTCATCATCCATGTTGGGCTGTTGTATGACGTGTGGATTACTCTGCTTGCTGGATTCTTGCATTACCACAAACACTGCCTTTATTTTGTGATTTCTGTGCCGCTTCCCACTTCTATTGGCACTGTGATATATCAGCACGTGAGGGCTGCCACAATCATGTGTCAATAGGTTATTGCTGGAGCCTGTGATATAGAGACCATCCTGGACCAGGGAAGACTTGGTACAGAAGCACCTAGAGAGGGGGGTACAGGGGCTTCATTTCAATTTTAAACTTAGCTGGATTGTGTTTAGCTACAAGAATGGAGAGTAAAATAATAAAATCTTAATTTTTTTTTTCTATTTGGCAAAATCGTCCATCAGAGGTTTGGCCACTACCAAAAAGTTTTTGATGAACTTACAGTAGTAACTGGCGAAACCCAAAAAACTTTGTAATGCCTTTAAGTCTTGAATATAATACCAATCCAGTACCGTCCGGACTTTGGCCAGATCCATGCAAAAACGGTGAATGATAAGAACTAACCCTGAATGGAGAACATACATTTCTCTGGTTTGACAAATAATTTATTATCTTTGAGTATCTGTAAGACCTGCCTGATATGTACCTGATGTGACTGGAGGTAAGTAAATTAATATGTCATCAAGATTGGTTTGTTGTGATCTACCTGCCAGATGACTAAAAATGTCACTAACAGTGTTGAAAGAAAGCGGGAGCATTAGTCAACCCAAATGCCATCACAAGCTTTTCATAGTGCCCCTCAGGAGTATTGAAGGCCATCTTCCACTCATCTCCTCAATGTGAATGAGATTATAAGCCCCCCTGAGGTCTAGTTTAATCAAATCGTAGGAGCCAATTTTTTTTCTAAAGAGGTCGGGGATGAGAGGGAGAGGATATGCATCCCAGACCGTGATCCGATTAAACTCGCGAAAATCAAGGCGGGGGCGCAACCCCCAGTCTTTTTTTTTGACAAATAAAAACCCCACTGCAACGGGAGATGAAGAACGTCTTATAGGGCCCAATGGTAGACTGACTGACCATTCTGTTCTGAACTGCCACCCTAAGATGGCTTCCCATTATATACCTACTGTATAAGTGCTCCCTCTAACGGCTTCCTCCACCCACACCCACTACTGGTTCCCCCTACCTTTGGGTTCCCCCCACTCCAGCCAGGGACAGGGCTCAGCAGCTGCACGCTGCATGTTGGATGCAGGTGATTTGGGGGGTTCTGTGCAGCACTCCCATCTTACCTGAGTGAAGGGAGACACCACACCTCTGGGTGAGGTGCAGTACCACTGTGGCGACTGAACACTCAGGGGCGCCACATTCCCCCCCCCCTGTAAAACGCAGCACGTCCGCGGGCTGGAACAGAGCAAAACCAGGCATAACTGACATGCAAAATTTTTAAGATGCATCAGCATATTTGACCATAAAACAACATTTCTTCCCTTTATGGGAGGCACATTTCTTTTAACGTTACTGGTTAGATTATAAAACATCATAAGAGTATTGTCATATAAAACAATTTTCAAGACAGTTCCAGCACCAGGGTGCAACAGTAGCAGCATGAGGGACCCGTCCACAAACCCTCAACGTAGGCCCTGGGCATGGCTGCAGGGCATAGACGATCCAATCCTGGACCTCGTCTTCCGCCACGCCAAACGGGTTTTTGTTCTGAGGTATATTTGTAATTATAAAACCAATAGGATGCACTTTAAGAAGTGCTAAACTATGTACAATGTCAACGTCCGGCTTCTCACAGTCCTCAGCCTGTCAGTCTCTGTACCCTGACGGGTAACTGGGTAGCAAACATGAAGTCAACTGCACCCTTCCGGGCAACTTATGTACAGTCCAGTTAACTAAAACAGTTTAACAGTGGGGCCCCCTCCGGGGGAACCCCTGGTTTCTGCAGGCTGACCCAGCCTGGTCATCAGCCTCAGGCTGCAGGGGGACCAGGGATGGAGCAGCGCCAGCCGCATTTGGGACAGGGACATCACTCCGACCTGCTCCCGCGACTGCATCAGCTCGGCCTGACACCTCCCGGTCTTTACGCAGCTTCTCTCCACCGCCTCTCCTCTTTCGGGGGCGGTCCCATGGCACTTTGCTGTCGGTCACTCCCTGTGTCGGCCTCCCCGCTTTGACGGACACATCTATGCGGACAGTCACTGTTGCAAGGGGCAGGGCCTGCTTTTGGAGCCATTCTGAGACCCGGCCCACGACGGGAGGTTCCTTTCTGTTGTTCTTTAGCACGCACATAATGACGCCCGTTCTTCTGGGGCGGGCGCCACATTCAAGGCAGAAAACACTTCTTTAGGCGCACATTACCCGCAGATGGCAGGCTGGTCACGTATCCTGTTCGTGACGCCAAGTGGTGACTCGCTGCCCCCTGGGCCGCGGGGCACACGGCAGCCGGGCCGTATGGCTGCTTTGGGGAATATCACGGTGGCTGGCCCGGGGCGGTCAGTGCAAAAGGGATTATTTATAGGATTTGTCGTGAAGCCACCTGTGGTGTCTGGTGAGGATCACCAGCGCTGCAACAGTCCTCTGAGGCAGATGTTAGGGCAGCTAGAGATGGAACGGCTCCCCACAGGTTTAGCGGGCCTCAGGGCAGTGTAAATAGATGGAGGGTGCGCTGGGCGTTGTAGTGCAGGGAGGGAAATGGCACCAGTGAAGGAATAGACGGAGGCAACTCAGTGCAGTCGTCCAAGATTTTAATACACAGTTCTTCAGGAAACACAAAAGTGCAAGTTACAGGTGAAGGCCTCCCACGTTGCGCCGTGTTCACCCTGGCAGGGGTTCAATCCTTCCTCAGGAAGTTTAGGAATGCTTGGCAGAACCCCACTTTCTCGTGTTCCTACTTTGACCGTCTTCACACTAGGTCCTTCTCCCTGCTGCCCTGCGCTGCCCACTCTCAATCACGCTCGGGTATGCTGAAGTCCTTCCTGTACGTCAGATCCGGGACCAACCTGATCCCCTGGAGATTAGGATGGGGCAACCGATCCCTCTGTCTTCTGACAGATGCGGGGCGTATGGGTGCTGTCCTGCACGCGCCGTACCCCTGGGATCCCTTCTTAGAATGGAGCCTACTCCCTTCTCCCCTCCGGGGCCTCTATCCCGGGCCCTTCTTGTGGAGCAGAGCTCCTGCTGAGCCTCTGCTCCCAGACAGTCCTCACTGACCGTCTGTACTGTACTGACTGACCATTCTGTTCTGAACTGCCACCCTAAGATTGCTTCCCATTATATACCTACTGTGTGCTCCTTCTAACTGCTTCCTCCACCCACACCCACTACTGGTTCCCCCTACCTTTGGGTTTCCCCCACTCCAGCCAGGGACAGGGCTCAGCAGCTGCGCTCTGCATGTTGCCCTTCCAGCCGGTCTGAAGCAGTGTAATGTTGGATGCAGGTGTTTTGGGGGGTTCTCTGCAGCACTCCCATCTTACCTGAGTGAAGGGAGACACCACACCTCTGGGTGAGGTGCAGTACCTCTGTGGCGACTGAACCCTCAGGGGCGCCACATGCCCACGATGCAGAAATGCTCCGGATTTTTCCTGAGTGTTTCTGCATCTCCCTGGCAGAAAAAACGCATGCAGATTTTACATGCGTTTTTCCTGCCAGGGACAAACGTAAGTGAAGCATTTTTCACATGCATGTCCGCATGCGGGTTGTCAACCGCTTTCCAAGCGATTTTAGCATCACTTGGAAAGTGCTTGACAACTTGGTCACACTATATAAATCCTTGCAACCGGCATGTATTTATATAGTGTGACCAAGTTAATAGTAGAAAAAAAGAATAAAAATGGTAAAAAAAAAAAAAATAGAATTAGACTTACCGGTAATTCTGTTTCTAAGACCCTCCACGACAGCACACCTGGAGGTAGCCTCCCCATCCTAATTAGGGACAGGAAAACAAGATGTTAAATAGCCCCTCCCTGCTACAATCCCCAGTGTTTTCAAAGGACCACACAGTATGAATGCTCTAAATATTTATTAACACTAAGGATTTTTCCAATCAAAGAAATGGAGGGAACTACCCATGCTGTTGTGGAGGGTCTTAGAAACCGAATTACTGGTAAGTCTAATTCTATTTTCTCCAATCCCCTCCATGACAGCACACCTGGAGTAATACCAAAGAATGAATTTTAGGGAGCGACAACAGCCTGAAGGACTTTCCTTCCAAATGCTAAGTCTCTATTAGATATTACATCTAGTCTATAATGTTTAGCAAAGGTATGGACAGACGACCATGTAGCTGCCCTGCAAATCTGCTCAATGGATGCACTAGCTTTTTCCGCCCAGGAGACCCACATAGCTCTAGTAGAAAGAGCTTTCAAAGATTTCAGAGGAGGCAAATCTTGAACTATGTATGTTTCACAAATTGCTTTCTTAATCCAATTTGCTAGCATATTTTTGCAATTTTCTTTCCTTTATTGGGCCTTCCATATTGGACAAATAGGTTCTGATCCTTCCTCCAGGTTTCAGTCTGCCTCAAATAGCGGATTATAGTCCTTCTTACATCCAACGCGTGGAATTCTTCTTCCTTGCTATTTGATGGATTTTGACAGAATGACGGAAGAATTATTGGCTGAGACATATGAAAATTAGACGACACTTTAGGTAGAAAAGAAGGATCCAACTGGAGGATGATCCTGTCCTCCAAAATACGACAATAAGTCTCTCTGATAGACAGGGCTTGGATTTCACTCACTCTTCTGGCTGTAGTCAGAGCTACAAGCAATGCCGCTTTCCAAGACAATTTGTCTATGTGTGCCTCGGCTATTGGCTCGAAAGGATGCATAGTTAGGCCTCTAAGAACTACGTTGAGATCCCAAGGTGGAACTATTTTAGCCCTTGTTGGATTAATCCAAGAGGCAGCTATCATGAACCTCTTAATCCATCTGTTTTGGGCCAAATCAGCATCAAAATAGGAACTTAAAGGCGAGACTTGGACCTTCAGCGTGCTTGGTCTTAATCCTTTAGACAGACCGTTCTGTAGGAAATCCAAGATTCTGGCCACGTCAAGCCGAAAGGGATCTAATGGACGAGGCTCATACCATAGCTTGAAAGCTTTCTAGATTTTTCCATAGATGGAAATTGTGACTGGTTTTCTGCTTTTCTGCAGTGTATGTGACTCGCCCCCAGGGGTGTCGCGGGGCACCCGGCAGCCGGGCCTAAGACTGCCTGCGGGGATTATCGCGGTGGCTGGCCCAGGGCGGTCAGTGCCAAAAGGAATTATTTGTAGGGAATTTGTTGTGACGCCACCTGTGGTGTCTGGTGAGGATCACCAGCGCTGCAACAGTCCTCTGAGGCAGATGTCAGGACAGCTTGAGATGGAACGGCTCCCCACAGGTGGAGCAGGCCTCAGGGCAGTATAAATGATGCAGGTTGCGCTGAGCATTGTGGTGCAGGGAAAGCGATGGCACAGCAGGAGTAACGGACAGAGACAGGGGATTTGCTTCATTTCCTTTACTGGTACAGCTGTTAGGTACGGTCCAGGGTACTCCAGATGAAGGGCGCACTTTTGGACTTCTCCCCAGGGAGCAGGTATAGGGCCTCCTGATCCGTGTCTGTCCCTATGTATGCTCCTGGCCAGCCTGCAACTGGGCCTAGCTTATGTGTCCTGCTTTTACTTCACCAGATGCTCAGAAATAGGACCTCTGGTTGGTAACCACTTTCCCTGGACGTCGGGGCCTTCGTGGTTCCTGATCCTGTGTGTGTCTAGCCTTCAGGTTTGTCAGGGACTTGTAGTCCTCCTGGGATTCCGGTTATCCCCACTGGGTGTAAAGGGTCCCTGTAGGCGCGGATCCGGTGTCCGGTAGATATAATGGGGTGAGCTTATTGTGCTCCTCTGCCCCCTTGGTTTCACTCCCCTTTTTCTCCTTGCCGTCGGCCACACTCGGGGCCCTCACTACTAGGCAGCTGACGTGCTGCGTCTTCACCGCTATCTGAGTGTCGGCACGCTCTCAGGCTCTCTCTCAGCCTGCCTGCTCTGCTCTGACTCTGAGCACTCACTAATCAACTGAGCTGCCTGGCTCCACCTTCCCTATATATATCCCTATCTGGGCTCCCTCTGCTGGTATGAGTTGGAAGGTAGAGGTGTTTGTATCTAGTGAGGGCCTCTTGTGGAGAAATCCATCCATGCACCCTTCTGGGTTCTGTGGCACCAATGCACAGCAGGGCGCCACATTTGGATCACCTGTACTGAGAAGCCTCTGGCTTTTCAGAGGGTGGTCTCAGAAGCCAAGCTGCTGGAGCCAAATTCTGAGGGGCCGGATGGAAAATCTGGCCCTAATGCAGCAGATCGTGGATTCGAGGAAGCATCAATGGATCATCCATTCTTAGACTGCTCAATGTTCCGAACCATGCTCTTTTTGGCCACATTGGAGCTATTAGGATAGTCTTGAGCCCTTCCGACCTGATTTTTTGTAAAGTCCTTGGTATTAACAGAATCAGGGGAAAAGCATTAGCGAGCCCAACTTTCCAAGGGTGAGCGAATGCATCTATCCCTGTTGCTGAATCCTCGGGTTTCAAAGAGAAAAAGGCTCTTACTTTTGCGTTTTCCTGGTTCGCAAACAGGTCCACATCTGGGTATTCCCACTTTTGAACAATCATCTGAAATATCTTCGAGTTCATGCTCCACTCCCCTGGATGAATGTATTTTCTGCTCAGAAGATCTGCATGATAGTTGTCGGAGCCCCTCAGATGCAGAGCCGATAAGGATAGTAGATTATGCTCCGCCCAGTGGAAGATCCTTTCGGAGATCATCTGTAACCTCCTGTTTCTTGTACTTCCCTGATGTCTCAAGTGGGCTATAGTTGTCATATTGTCCGAGTAGACTCTGACATTCGACCCCTGAAGCACAGTAGTGGCTGCCCATAGGGTTTCTTCCACCACTTTCATTTCTTTTAAGTTTGAGTACTGCTCTGCTATTTCTTGCGACCAGACCCCTTGGAAGGCCACGTGGGAGACTACTGCTCCCCATCCTCTTTTGCTTGCGTCTGTTTTGACGGATAACAAGGGAAGTTGAATCCATGCTGAACTTTTCTCCAGATTTCCTGGACAGAGCCACCAATTTAAAGATGCTTTCACCTTCTCTGGCAGATGAATTCTGTTGGAGAGGGAACTTGGAGATCTGTCCCAACAGGAAAGGATGTAGTTTTGAAGGACCCTTGAATGCGCTTGAGCCCAAGGTACCGCCTAAATAAATGAGGTCATGGACCCGAGGACGGACATGGCGAATCTTAATGACACTCCTCTCTGGTTCTTTAGTGCATAAACTTTCGACCTCAACTGAATCTGCTTCTCTTTTGGCAGAAAAGAGGCTTGTTGCTGAGAATCCAGGAGAATTCCCAAGGAGGTCTTCCTGGTGGAGGGAATCAGATCTGACTTTTGGTAGTTTATCAACCATCCCAAGGATTCCAGGATCTGGAGGGTCATCTGGAGGTCTCTTTCCAAACTTGAAACCGAGGGAACCATCACCAAAAAATTGTCTAAATATGGGACGATGCAGATATTCAGTTTCCTTAGATAAACCTACTACCTCTGCCATGATCTTTGTAAACAGGCGGGGTGCTGACGAAATGCCGAAGGGGAGTACATTGAATTGAAAATGAAGTACCTCTCGGTTCTGAGTTACAGCAAATCTGAGAAATTTTCTGTAATCCGGATGAATTGGCACGTGGTAGTAAGCCTCTGGCTGGTCTACTGTTGCCACGACAAATCCTTTTCCAATCAATAAGCTGCCATTGAGGAAGGAAGCTCGCAATTCTGCCTCCTACCTTCTTGGCGTCATTGTCTGTCCTGCCTAGAACCTTGAAAGATATTCCTACCTCTTCCCCCTTTTGTGTAACTCCAGCGACCAGTTTTACCCTTGCCTCTGTACTGAAATGCTTGCTGCTGTTGTTGTTGAGGGAGAAGAAATGGTCTCTTTCTGAAACTTTTTGGATTCTTTGGCTCTGGCAGAGACTTCTTCTTGTCGGATGCTTTCTCCAACAACTCGTCTAGCACCGCCCCAAACATATACTCTCCTTTAAATGGAATGGAACAAAGCTTAGATTTTGATGCGTTGTCCCCACTCCACATCTTCAACCACAGAGCTCTTCTCATAGAATTTGATAATGCTGCCCATCTTGCCGCAATCTTGACTGACTCCGCCAAGGCATCCGCTAGGAATCCAGTGGCCTTCTGCAGAAAAGGAAGAGATGCTAGGAGGTCCTCTTGAGTGGTACCTTTCCAGAGATGTTCCTCTAGTTGTTGGAGCCAGAGGAACATGGAACGAGCTACACAAGTTGAAGCGATATTAGTCTTCAGTGAAGCCGCCGATGTTTCCCATGCCTTCCTTAGAAGGCTGTCCATCTTCCTATCCATAGGATTTTTGAGCTGTGACGAGTCTTCAAAGGGAAGGGTTGTTTTCTTCGCAACCCTTGCCACCTGTACATCAACCTTCGGGACTTCCATCCATAGCTTAGCCGCCTTTTCATCTAGAGGGAATCTATCCTTCATTTCTCCTGCCATACTAAGCCTTTTCTCAGGTGACTCCCATTCATCCAAAATAAGACTCCAAATGTTGTCATGCACAGGGAACACTACCTTCTTCTTGGATTTCAGACCGCCAAACATTTCATCCTGAACTGTACGGGTTTCCTTCTCCTCTTCCACCTGCATCGTGTCTCTCACCTGCGACAACAATTCCTCCATATTCTCAGACGAAAAGTAATATTTCCTATCTTCCTCATGATCTTCACTTAGGACCCCTTCTTCCGGTTCCTCCATAGACCCTAATTCTGAATCAGAGGTCTCCCTAACCGTATATTTTCTCCTTTTGGGGGGAGATGGACCTTCAGCTCTGGCTTGTGAGAAGGAGGCTAGGGAAGATTGTATTTCCTGCCGAACCATTCCCCTGACTTCTTCCATAAGGGAAGGCTGTTCTTCCTTCACAATGTTGTCAGTGCATTTCCAGCATAGGGGTTTCTTATGCCCTGAAGCCAGCTTTTTTATACAGATGGCACATTTGCAAACTGTAGTGCTTTCTCCCACTGTCGATGCCGGATCCTTGTCTCCCTAAATTAAAAATAAAAAAAGGGGAGATTTAAAATATATTTAGGATCCTGCTCAAAAGAGAGTGGGGAATAACTTAGGACCTAGTACTTACTGGGGCCGGGTTAGCGCTGGGCTCTGCAGACGCAGGCTTTGGAACAGCACCCTCCATAGTAGCAGAATATTCTGTCCTACCTTAATGGAGTCTTCTCATCTGGGTCTTTTATAGGGGAGACCGAGATCCAGTGCCAAATTTTCACCTATCTGGTGAAGGATCCTCATTTTCAGGGCAAACCGCGGCTTCTCCTTTTGAATTTCCCGCCGCGGCCCCATGCGTTCCACGGTGGAACGCACCAGAAGTGACGTCCCGCTGGCCAAAAGCCTGACTTCCGGCACGCCGCCATGGAGGACAGAGGAGACTCCGGCCGGGGAGCTACAGGAGGCCCCCAGCCCCCAAAACCCTACTCGGCTTTACACGCAGGCGAGTGTGTGTGTGGGGGGTCCCGCTCTCAAGGAGACACGGGAGCTGCAAAGGAAGGAAGGTCGGAGGCGATCGCTCCCTGCAGCCCGGCAGGTAAATTTAATAGGGCCCTGCTTGCCGGCTGCAGGCACCCCAGGTAACCTCTTCATCCCATAGGGACAGGAAAACACTGGGGATTGTAGCGGGAAGGGGCTATTTAACCTCTTGTTTTCCTGTCCCTAATTAGGATGGGGAGGCTACCTCCAGGTGTGCTGTCATGGAGGGGATTGGAGAAAATAACATTATACTTACCTTCTGATGGCCCCCGGTCTTTTCTCCACTGCGTCCGGTCTCTTGTACGGCTTGCGGTGGTGTGAAAGGACCTTCCATGACATCATTTAGTTATGTGACAGGTCACGCGACCGCCGTGACCAGTTGAACATCCGCAACAAGACCACAGAGAAACAAATCAAGAAGAAACGTCACACTCACCGGAGTGTTGATCAGGTTCAGGAGATACTTCTTTCCCTCGTAAGTGTAAAACAGAGACGCAGTCACGGCCTTCACCGTAATCCCGCACTCCCTCTCCACCTGCAGCTTGTCCAGAACTTGCTTATTGGAGGAGGCTTTTGGAATACACCCTGAGGGAAGGAGCGAGACACCAGAATCCACACTGTTAGATCGTAGTGGCAGTGTCTCCCTCCATACTAGTCTGTCAATGGTAGCTTGTTTCTGTGTTTTATATATGTATTTTAGGTGTGTAAACCCTCTGCATGTGTACAGCAGCCTGGAATGAACGCTGCTTAAAAAATAAATAATAGAGTAAGGCCTCATTCAGACTTTCATCAGCTTTGTTTTGCATCCGAGAAGCTCTAAACTTTGATTTGGATCAAAGTCCGACAGGTCAACGTGTTTCGGTGAAAAATACGCGGTCCACAGAAATATGTGAACAGCCCTAGACTATAATAGATATGAGCTCTGTGAAAAACATGGATCGAGCTCGTACGAAATCCAACATTTCATTCTATAAATCTACATAAATTAAGTAACGTGCCAAATTGCTTTTTTTTTGGTTTATGTTTTGTTTATGTACGGAGGGAAAGTTCCCAGTGCTAGTGTCTAGCTCACTGATTTTCCTTGCTTGGTGCCTGACGTCCCAAAAAACTGACAGTGAGCTATCAATCAAGATAAAGAGGCTGGTGCTGGGCAGGGAAGCAACCTTGGAAGGCTGAGGCTTGGTTAGTGCTCCGTTACACCCAGAGCACTCAGAAATGCAGCAACAGATAAAAGATATAGAGGTGTCTATGGATTTAGCTTTCCAAATCCTGCATGGTCATGAATGGGAATTGGAGGGAGGGGTATATCTGATGGATACCCTTAAATTGTTAATTGGCAATTGCAGTTCACATAGTTGCATATTAGTTAATCATTAGAGCTACAAAAATTTGCACTTCAAGCACCAGTAAAACAGAGGCCAAAAAAGATTCCTTAGAGGCATCTGGTCACTATTAGTGATGATCGAGCGTGTTCTATCAACCCCTTCGGCGAGCTCGCTCAGGTGCTCGCCGAGTATTTTGGCATGCTCGGCATTTCTTTTAAGGTCGCCGTGCCTGCAAGTGTCACGGCTGTTAGCGTGCTCGCTGAATGGGTTCATAGAACACGCTCAATCATCACTAGTCACTATACATTAGTATACAATAAAAAAACACATATCACATAGTGAATAACACAGACACTATTCAATACAGCAGGGTTGAGGTGTACTTTGTGGGACAAAATTACAGCATTTTTGAAAGACGCCATTCACTTTACTGTGCAACATATAGAAAAAAAAGGGCAATGAATTCCAAATAAAGTGAAATGGTGCAGAAGAAAACGAAAACATTTTACTGCTTTTAAAAAATTCTAAACTTTGCAAACAAATTGTTTGGCTTGTGTTTCAATTTTCTAAGACCGTTTTTAATACCATTTTGGGGTACAACTTTTTGATTGCTCCATCAAATGTATAGTCGTAAGTTACTTACCGGTAACGGGATTTTTCAGAGACAGCACCACGAGAGAGGGGATCCGCCCACCAAGGAGAGGAAACCTACAGGCTTAAAAGGGCGCCACCTCTCTCCCGCCTCAGTTGGGATTACAGAGCATTGAGAGGACCGCCAGGTTAATAAACACAGCAAACAATCACAAAATTGCCATACCAGACGACACCTATTGAGTGTGATATTATAATTAATAAAAGGGGAGTGTTCCCACAAACGTGAAAGGAGGAAATATAAGGGTGCTGTCATGGTCTCCGAAAAATTCCATTACCGGTATGTAATTTAAGATTTTATCGGTCGACCATGACAGCACCACGAGAGAATTACAGAGATGAAGTAATCTATTGAAGGACCACAGCCTGGAACACTCTTCTCCCAAAGGTGAGGTCAGCCGATACACCCATATCTAACTTATCGTGTCTATGGAATGTAGAGGGACAGGACCAGGTAGCAGCCTTACATATGTCTTCTATCGAGACACCTGTCTTCTCAGCCCAGGAGGGGTGGGGTGGGATGAGCCTTCAGCCCTTCTGGCACTTCCTCGCCGCTAGATGTACAGACCAAAAGTTTGGACACATCTTCTCATTTAAAGATTCTTCTGTATTTTCATGACTATGAAAATTGTACATTCACACTGAAGACATCAAAACTATGAATTAACACATGTGGAATTATATACTTAACAAAAAAGTGTGAAACAACTGAAAATATGTCTTATATTCTAGGTTCTTCAAAGTAGCCACCTTTTGCTTTGATGACTGCTTTGCACACTCTTAGCATTCTCTTGATGAGCTTCAAGAGGTAGTCACCGGAAATTGTTTTCACTTCACAGGTATGCCTTGTCAGGTTTAATAAGTGGGATTTCTTGCCTTATAAATGGGGTTGGGACCATCAGTTGTGTTGTGCAGAAGTCTGGTGGATACACAGCTGATAGTCCTACTGAACAGACTGTTAGAATTTGTATTATGGCAAGAAAAAAGCAGCTAAGTAAAGAAAAACGAGTGGCCATCATTACTTTAAGAAATGAAGGTCAGTCAGTCCGAAAAATTGGGAAAACTTTGAAAGTGTCCCCAAGTGCAGTTGCAAAAACCATCAAGCGCTACAAAGAAACTGGCTCACATGAGGACCGCCCCAGGAAAGGAAGACCAAGAGTCACCTCTGCTTCTGAGGATAAGTTTATCCGAGTCACCAGCTTCAGAAATCGCAGTTTAACAGCAGCTCAGATTAGAGACCAGTTCAATGCCACACAGAGTTCTAGCAGCAGACACATCTCTTCAACAACTGTTAAGAGGAAACTTTGTGCAGCAGGCCTTCATGGTAAAATAGCTGCTAGGAAACCACTGCTAAGGACGGGCAACAAGCAGAAGAGACTTGTTTGGGCTAAAGAACACAAGGAATGGACATTAGACCAGTGGAAATCTGTGCTTTGGTCTGATGAGTCCAAATTTGAGATCTTTGGTTCCAACCACTGTGTCTTTGTGCGACGCAGAAAAGGTGAACGGATGGACTCTACATGCCTGGTTCCCACCGTGAAGCATGGAGGAGGAGGTGTGATGGTGTGGGGGTGCTTTGCTGGTGACACGGTTGGGGATTTATTCAAAATTGAAGGCATACTGAACCAGCATGGCTACCACAGCATCTTGCAGCGGCATGCTATTCCATCTGGTTTGCGTTTAGTTGGACCATCATTTATTTTTCAACAGGACAATGACCCCAAACACACCTCCAGGCTGTGTAAGGGCTATTTGACCAAGAAGGAGAGTGATGGGGTGCTACGCCAGATAACCTGGCCTTCACAGTCACCAGACCTGAACCCAGTTGTTTCACACTTTTTTGTTAAATATATAATTCCACATGTGTTAATTCATAGTTTTGATGCCTTCAGTGTGAATGTACAATTTCCATAGTCAAGAAAATACAGAAAAATCTTTAAATGCGAAGGTGTGTCCAAACTTTTGGTCTATACTGTATATGATAGAGAAATGGCCTCCTAATTCCATCTAGCTATGGTGGACTTCGTGACCTTAGACCGTTCCTAGCCCCTTGGTAGGATATAAACAACGAGTTATCTTTCCTAAAGCTTTTGGTAACTGAATGGTACCTAACCACACATCTCCTCACTTCTAACGTATGTAACTCCACCTCTTTCTGGTTACTAGGATGTGGACAAAAGGAGGGTAGGAGGACTTCCTGAAGTCTGTGGAAACGAGTAGCTACCTTAGGGAGAGAGAGTGATTTTTAAACCAGATCCTGCCTATCATCCAGAATTTGAGTAAACGGCGAGGCCATTGACAGGGTCTGGATGTCACTAATGCTCCTGGCTAAGGTTAAAGATATTAAAGCGGTCTTAAGAGAGAGGGATTTAAGGGTTGCTGACTATTAGCTCAAACGGCGAGCTAGTCAAGGCCTTTAGAACCAAATTTAAATCCCAGGGAACCAAGCTGCTTTTAATAATGAGTCTAGATCTAAAAGCTGCCTTAATGAACCGAGAAACCAAGTAGTTACAAGCTACATCACAGCTATATAGGGCACCCAAGGCAGAAATCTGTACTTTAAGGGTGCTGGTGGATAACCCTAGTTCAAGACCTTTTTGTAAAAACTCCAAAGATTTGTCCTATTGGCACCCCTTCCCCATCAACCCCAGAACCAGAGAAAGACAAAAACTTTCTCCAACTTGTGGCATAAATCTGGGTTGTAACAGGTTTTCTGCTGTGCAGGATGGTTACTAGACCTTTGGAAAAACCTTTCTGATTTGGCAGTGTCCTTTCAAGTTCCACACCGTCAAGTGGAGGCCAGTTGCTTGAGGATGGAATATCGGACCCCGGAGAAGGAGATATGTAATCTCTGGAAGAACCCAAGGATCAGAGATGGACATGTTCCTCAGGCATGAGAACCAGGGCCTCCTGGGCCAAAAGGGTGCGATCACCAGAACCCTGGCCTTCTCCTCCCTGATCTTTCTTATTACCATGAGAAGAACAGCCAACCAGGGGGGGAGGAGTCATACGCCAGGCTGAAATACCAACGTATCAGGAAAGCGTCCACAGCTAGAGGATTTAGGGAACACAAGATCTTTGTCTTCCGATTTAGTTTTGTGGCAAACGGATCTACCTGACCGGAGGCCCCCCCATCTTCGGCTATTTGGGTAAAAATTCCTTGATTTAGTTTCCATTCCCCTTGCATCAGAGGATAGCAGCTTAGGAAATCTGCTCTCATGTTTTCTTTTTCCATTATATGGAGGGCCATCAGGGAAAGGAGGTGACTTTCTGTAATCTGGAAGAGATGATCTGTCACTCCCATCAGCGATCTTGACCATGTATCCCCCTGGTGGTTCACATATGCTACCGCAACTAGATTATCCAAGAGGATCTTTACATTCTGGCCCTGAAGGAAAGGTAAGAAATTATTCACCGCCTTGTCTACCGCCAGAAGTTCTTTTGAATTGGAGGAGAGACCCTTTTCAATATCTGACCAGGTCCCCTGGGCTACCATATCTCCCAGATGGGCTCCCCACCCTCTCGGACTCGCATCTGTGGTAATTGTTCTAGTGACCCTAAGTACCCAGGGAACCCCTCGAGATAGGTTAGGCTCATCCTGCCACCACTATAAAGATTTTACTGACCGGGGTGATAAGGACATCTTCCAAGTGCCCCTTAAGAGAAACTTCATTATGTAGCACATCCCACTGTAGAACTGTGGCGCCCCTGAAGGTTCGACCGCCACAGGGATGCTGCACTTCTGTAATGGAGTGTAGTGTTCCTCCTCCGAGGTAAGAACAGCGTGATGGTCGGGACCCAACCTTTGCATCCAACACCACATTTCTCCACCAGGGGGGCTAGTATGCACCAGGTGCTGCCCTCCTGGTTACAGGGAGACTGGGGAACTAAGAGTGAGGGGAACCAGTTAGTGGGTGAGGGTTGAGGACTTACAATTTAGTGACACTTTAAATTTCATATTTAATAAAAAGCCATCTTTGGTTTTGGTCTTTGTGCTGTTAATTACTGTGAGGTATTGTGATCTCCCACCCTGAACGTGGATCCTGTGTGGACCTGCAGTGGATGGAGACACAGCCCTGATACCCCAGCCTTGAGACGGGGGGCAGGTTGCAGACGAGGAATGTCTCAACCCGGTCAAGGACCACGACCAAGAAGGCCCGGAGCTTAAGAGTGTAGCTCCACAGCTAATGGATCCCGGGGAGGATGCAGACGGAGCAGTGTACGCCACCTGTCCTCACCATCTGATATATTCAGAGGGAGTCCGGCTGCAAGAGGGGTACCGGCCCCGACACCGACCTTGCTTCTCCATGTCCTGGTTGGTAAAGCCTGGTAGGCCCAGAGGATCCCATCGGGTATCGGAAGGAGCGGAGCTGCCACCCGTGCCCTTGTTCTGAGAGGAGTTCAGAGGGAGACCCGGCCTATCTACACACACAGACAGGAGAGGATACGGTCTGTAGTTCAGGAACACTCTGGTGCGGGGTCCCGATTGAATGCTGGACTTGCTCGGAGGTTGTTGGACCCCCATCCCTGGTGACTGCAGGACTCCGTGGGGATCAGGGAGTCGCCTTCCTTCTGCCATCTCTAATGTGACTAAAGCCTTGGAAGTTCACCCCTATGGCCTCCAGACTGTTTATTCTGCGCTACACCGCGCGACGTGGCATCCGTTCTTCCTCCACTACTACCCCCTCCATCCTTCCTGTCCCTCTGCCCTGAGGCCTTGCTCCATCTGTGGGGAGTAGTAATAACTCTGGCCGCCGTAACACTATGCCTCAGCGGACTGCAGCGGCGCTGGTGGCCTTCACCAGGTGCCACAGGTGGCATAGTCGTAAATCAGCCACTCAACCCGGATAAGCCCACACCATCTCTTTTAATGTGACGGCCCTGAGCACGGGTCGGGTCCGGGCCACGGCTGCACCCCATCTCTCCATCACAGGACCCGACTCCGAATCCCCCATCTCCCAGGGTAAAGAAAAGGGCTTTTTCGAGTAAGAGACGTCACGCTATCACTTGTGGGGGGTTTCTGCTGTTTTCGCATGTCAGGGGCTCTCCAAATGTGATATGGCATCCACTTTTTTCATATGGCATTTTGTTTTCATAATGGCATTACGGCATTCATTTTAATATGGTGATATGGCATTCAGTCTTTTTTGCGTTCAAAAAGTCGAAACGGTGCTCCTTCCCTTCCGAGCCCTGTCATGTGCCCAAACAATAGTTTTCCCCCACATATGGGGTATCAACATGCTCAGTAGAAATTACACAACAAATTTTGTGGTTCATTTTATCTTGTTACCCTTGTGAAAATAAAAATATTGGGGCTATAGTAAAATTTTTGTGAAAAAAAGTAAAATGTTCATTTTTCTTTCCACATTGCTTTAGTTCCTTTTGGGTATTTTCTGTCATAAAGGCCCCTCAAAGTCACTTCAAATGTGATGTGGTCCCTAAAAAAATGGTTTTGTAAATTTTGTTGGAAAAATTAGAAATCGCTGGTCAACTTTTAAACCTTCTAACTTCCTAACAAAAAAAATGTTTTAAAAATTGTGCTGATGTAAAGTAAACATATGAGAAATGTTATTTATTAACTATTTTGTGTGACATAACTCTCTGGAATTAAAAGTTTGAAAATTGCAAAATTATCAAAATTTTCACCAAATTGTCGTATCAAAATTGGTTACCACTATCATGAAGTACAATATGTCACTAAACACAATCTCAGAATCAGTGGGATCCATTGTAAAATAAGAAGAAAATAATAAAATCCTTATACTCACATGTCCTATGTGTCCCTAGCTGTAATTCTCTGACCGCTGGGGTATCGGCCTGGGGGACATCCGTATACATAGCTAGTGTGACTGTGGATTAATTGATCTGTGATATACTGCAGTAACTGCACCTTAATCACAACATTTATTTAATCATCACACACTGGAATTACAAACCATGAGGGCTATGTCCTCATTAAAGAATACTGACACCTTTTTTTTTGTTTAATACAAATCACAAATCTACAGAATCCAGAAATGTAAAATCAACTATCTACCTAAGACTAGCATCCTCTGTAATCAAAACCTTCTATCCCCATCTTCAGGACTTCTCTTGTGCTGCAGCAGTTCTCTGGAATGCACTATCCCACAGAATATGGTTAATCTAACTATGCCCTGTTCTCCCTTCCTTAATTTTCTCCAGAATCTGGTCCCTTCACTCATCTGTATCCTCAGCCTCCATGCACTCTACAGCTCCTTGTATCTGTACTTATACAGATTCTGGCTGATGACTGGTTCATGTAATGGTATTTGAATTCCCCTGTTTATAATAATCATGGCCGGACCATACATGACAAGCACCTTTTTATCTTTTGTGTCACTCCTATATCTTCATAGACTGTAAGCTTGTTAGCAGGGCCTTCACTCCTCTTAGTATGTCATGAATTATGTGATAATCTGTATTGTCTTATTCAGTTTGTACATGTCTCTACTAAATATAGAAATGATGGCCCTCCATATAATGGAAAAAGAAAACATGAGAGCAGATTTCCTAAGCTGCTATCCTCTGATGCAAGGGGAATGGGAACTAAATCAAGGAATTTTTACCCAAATAGCCGAAGATGGGGGGGCCTCCGGTCAGGTAGATCCGTTTGCCACAAAACTAAATCGGAAGACAAAGATCTTGTGTTCCCTAAATCCTCTAGCTGTGGACGCTTTCCTGATACGTTGGTATTTCAGCCTGGCGTATGACTCCTCCCCCCCTGGTTGGCTGTTCTTCTCATGGTAATAAGAAAGATCAGGGAGGAGAAGGCCAGGGTTCTGCTGATCGCACCCTTTTGGCCCAGGAGGCCCTGGTTCTCATGCCTGAGGAACATGTCCATCTCTGATCCTTGGGTTCTTCCAGAGATTCCATATCTCCTTCTCCGGGGTCCGATATTCCATCCTCAAGCAACTGGCCTCCACTTGACGGTGTGGAACTTGAAAGGACACTGCCAAATCAGAAAGGTTTTTCCAAAGGTCTAGTAACCATCCTGCACAGCAGAAAACCTGTTACAACCCAGATTTATGCCACAAGTTGGAGAAAGTTTTTGCCTTTCTCTGGTTCTGGGGTTGATGGGGAAGGGGTGCCAATAGGACAAATCTTTGGAGTTTTTACAAAAAGGTCTTGAACTAGGGTTATCCACCAGCACCCTTAAAGTACAGATTTCTGCCTTGGGTGCCCTATATAGCTGTGATGTAGCTTGTAGCTACTGGGTTTCTCGGTTCATTAAGGCAGCTTTTAGATCTAGACTCATTATTAAAAGCAGCTTGGTTCCCTGGGATTTAAATTTGGTTCTAAAGGCCTTGACTAGCTCGCCGTTTGAGCTAATAGTCAGCAACCCTTAAATCCCTCTCTCTTAAGACCGCTTTAATATCTTTAACCTCGGCCAGGAGCATTAGTGACATCCAGACCCTGTCTATGGCCTCGCCGTTTACTCAAATTCTGGATGATAGGCAGGATCTGGTCTAAAAATCACTCTCTCTCCCTAAGGTAGCTACTCGTTTCCACAGACTTCAGGAAGTCCTCCTTTTGTCCACATCCTAGTAACCAGAAAGAGGTGGAGTTACATACGTTAGAAGTGAGGAGATGTGTGGTTAGGTACCATTCAGTTACCAAAAGCTTTAGGAAAGATAACTCGTTGTTTATATCCTACCAAGGGGCTAGGAACGGTCTAAGGTCACGAAGTCCACCATAGCTAGATGGAATTAGGAGGCCATTTCTCTATCATATACAGTATAGACCAAAAGTTTGGACACACCTTCGCATTTAAAGATTTTTCTGTATTTTCTTGACTATGGAAATTGTACATTCACACTGAAGGCATCAAAACTATGAATTAACACATGTGGAATTATATATTTAACAAAAAAGTGTGAAACAACTGGGTTCAGGTCTGGTGACTGTGAAGGCCAGGTTATCTGGCGTAGCACCCCATCACTCTCCTTCTTGGTCAAATAGCCCTTACACAGCCTGGAGGTGTGTTTGGGGTCATTGTCCTGTTGAAAAATAAATGATGGTCCAACTAAACGCAAACCAGATGGAATAGCATGCCGCTGCAAGATGCTGTGGTAGCCATGCTGGTTCAGTATGCCTTCAATTTTGAATAAATCCCCAACCGTGTCACCAGCAAAGCACCCCCACACCATCACACCTCCTCCTCCATGCTTCACGGTGGGAACCAGGCATTTAGAGTCCATCCGTTCACCTTTTCTGCGTCGCACAAAGACACGGTGGTTGGAACCAAAGATCTCAAATTTGGACTCATCAGACCAAAGCACAGATTTCCACTGGTCTAATGTCCATTCCTTGTGTTCTTTAGCCCAAACAAGTCTGTTCTGCTTGTTGCCCGTCCTTAGCAGTGGTTTCCTAGCAGCTATTTTACCATGAAGGCCTGCTGCACAAAGTCTCCTCTTAACAGTTGTTGAAGAGATGTGTCTGCTGCTAGAACTCTGTGTGGCATTGAACTGGTCTCTAATCTGAGCTGCTGTTAAACTGCGATTTCTGAAGCTGGTGACTCGGATAAACTTATCCTCAGAAGCAGAGGTGACTCTTGGTCTTCCTTTCCTGGGGCGGTCCTCATGTGAGCCAGTTTCTTTGTAGCGCTTGATGGTTTTTGCAACTGCACTTGGGGACACTTTCAAAGTTTTCCCAATTTTTCGGACTGACTGACCTTCATTTCTTAAAGTAATGATGGCCACTCGTTTTTCTTTACTTAGCTGCTTTTTTCTTGCCATAATACAAATTCTAACAGTCTGTTCAGTAGGACTATCAGCTGTGTATCCACCAGACTTCTGCACAACACAACTGATGGTCCCAACCCCATTTATAAGGCAAGAAATCCCACTTATTAAACCTGACAAGGCATACCTGTGAAGTGAAAACAATTTCCGGTGACTATCTCTTGAAGCTCATCAAGAGAATGCTAAGAGTGTGCAAAGCAGTCATCAAAGCAAAAGGTGGCTACTTTGAAGAACCTAGAATATAAGACATATTTTCAGTTGTTTCACACTTTTTTGTTAAGTATATAATTCCACATGTGTTAATTCATAGTTTTGATGTCTTCAGTGTGAATGTACAATTTTCATAGTCATGAAAATACAGAAGAATCTTTAAATGAGAAGATGTGTCCAAACTTTTGGTCTGTACATCTAGCGGCGAGGAAGTGCCAGAAGGGCTGAAGGCTCATCCCACCCCACCCCTCCTGGGCTGAGAAGACAGGTGTCTCGATAGAAGACATATGTAAGGCTGCTACCTGGTCCTGTCCCTCTACATTCCATAGACACGATAGGTTAGATATGGGTGTATCGGCTGACCTCACCTTTGGGAGAAGAGTGTTCCAGGCTGTGGTCCTTCAATAGATTACTTCATCTCTGTAATTCTCTCGTGGTGCTGTCATGGTCGACCGATAAAATCTTAAATTACATATGACGCGCCCCCTGGGCCATGTTGTTAGGGATACCCGGAGCCGGATCAGATGGGGGTTGTAGTCTCCGAGTGGCTGTGACCCGGTCCGTGCCCAGGGTGTCAAACTCAGTGTGCGGCAGTCCTTGCAGATGTTCTTAGTGTCGACTACGCCACCCGTTGATTTGCGGTCAAAAGGCCGCCGCTGCAGGATGGTCCGCTGAGGCTGGTGGTGTGTGTGCAGCTGTGGTAGTATAACCCCCAACGGGAGGGGTATAGCCTCAGGGGGTCAGACGTGGAGGATGGTGGTTGTGAAGGTGCAGCAAGGAGACTCAGAGGCATGAAATGCAGTTTCAGGGTTTTTACTCACTGGTGTTGCTCGGGTCACTCTGTACAGCAGTGACCACCCAAGCCGTGCTGCGTCCACCAGGTGCGGGACTCGGTCAACTCCCGGGCAATTCCTGAGTATGGTCCTGAGCTCCCTTCTTCTCTCTCTCTCTGCCGTTCTCACCAGGGATCCACCTATGTCCGGCTCCCTCGGGTCTCTTGGTGGTTGAACCTTCTCTGGCTTCCCTGACCCTATGCTCGGTGTGCCATTCTGGTGGATTTGGTGAGGGTCGTGGCAAATCTTGCCCACGACCTCCGGTTCCTGGCTAAGGTTTGCTTTGGCCTCCGCCAGCTTGGGATCCGGTACCCTTTTGCCGACCCTTCACCCTTTTGTCCTTATTCTGGGATCTTGGGGTCCCCTCTCGTCCTGCGCCTTTGGGTCTCTCTTCCTTCTCCTCTCCTGGAGTTACTGCTGACTCACTGACTGACTGACTGACTGACCCTGTCCTAAGATGGTGCCCACCTTATATACTCCCTCTATGTGTGAGCTCAGGTGACCAGCACCCAATGAGCTCCTACATTTACCCAGACTACTCCCCCTATCTGCCCCTACACTACTGGGATGTTCCACCCCCCTCCCACTCCAGCCAGGGACAGACGCTGTCGTACCTGCACATATACTGGTGGGAGTACCGTAGTTCTGTCCCCCGGAAATGGGATGTATGTAGTGCATGCAGCCTTCTGAGCTCAGTTCCACACTCCATCCTTACCCGGGAGTGGAATACCACACCTCTGGTTTGAGGTGCAATACCCCTGTAGCAGCCGAGTCCTCAGGGTGCTACACATACCGGTAATGGAATTTTTCGGAGACCATGACAGCACCCTTATATTTCCTCCTTTCACGTTTGTGGGAACACTCCCCTTTTATTAATTATAATATCACACTCAATAGGTGTCGTCTGGTATGGCAATTTTGTGATTGTTTGCTGTGTTTATTAACCTGGCAGTCCTCTCAATGCTCTGTAATCCCAACTGAGGCGGGAGAGAGGTGGCGCTCTTTTAAGCCTGTAGGTTTCCTCTCCTTGGTGGGCGGATCCCCTCTCTCGTGGTGCTGTCTCTGAAAAATCCCGTTACCGGTAAGTAACTTACGACTATACATTTGATGGAGCAATCAAAAAGTTGTACCCCAAAATGGTATTAAAAACGGTCTTAGAAAATTGAAACACAAGCCAAACAATTTGTTTGCAAAGTTTAGAATTTTTTTAAAAGCAGTAAAATGTTTTCGTTTTCTTCTGCACCATTTCACTTTATTTGGAATTCATTGCCCTTTTTTTTCTATATGTTGCACAGTAAAGTGAATGGCGTCTTTCAAAAATGCTGTAATTTTGTCCCACAAAGTACACCTCAACCCTGCTGTATTGAATAGTGTCTGTGTTATTCACTATGTGATATGTGTTTTTTTATTGTATACTAATGTATAGTGACTAGTGATGATTGAGCGTGTTCTATGAACCCATTCAGCGAGCACGCTAACAGCCGTGACACTTGCAGGCACGGCGACCTTAAAAGAAATGCCGAGCATGCCAAAATACTCGGCGAGCACCTGAGCGAGCTCGCCGAAGGGGTTGATAGAACACGCTCGATCATCACTAATAGTGACCAGATGCCTCTAAGGAATCTTTTTTGGCCTCTGTTTTACTGGTGCTTGAAGTGCAAATTTTTGTAGCTCTAATGATTAAGTAATATGCAACTATGTGAACTGCAATTGCCAATTAACAATTTAAGGGTATCCATCAGATATACCCCTCCCTCCAATTCCCATTCATGACCATGCAGGATTTGGAAAGCTAAATCCATAGACACCTCTATATCTTTTATCTGTTGCTGCATTTCTGAGTGCTCTGGGTGTAACGGAGCACTAACCAAGCCTCAGCCTTCCAAGGTTGCTTCCCTGCCCAGCACCAGCCTCTTAATCTTGATTGATAGCTCACTGTCAGTTTTTTGGGACGTCAGGCACCAAGCAAGGAAAATCAGTGAGCTAGACACTAGCACTGGGAACTTTCCCTCCGTACATAAACAAAACATAAACCAAAAAAAAAGCAATTTGGCACGTTACTTAATTTATGTAGATTTATAGAATGAAATGTTGGATTTCGTACGAGCTCGATCCATGTTTTTCACAGAGCTCATATCTATTATAGTCTAGGGCTGTTCACATATTTCTGTGGACCGCGTATTTTTCACCGAAACACGTTGACCTGTCGGACTTTGATCCAAATCAAAGTTTAGAGCTTCTCGGATGCAAAACAAAGCTGATGAAAGTCTGAATGAGGCCTTACTCTATTATTTATTTTTAAGCAGCGTTCATTCCAGGCTGCTGTACACATGAAGAGGGTTTACACACCTAAAATACATATATAAAACACAGAAACAAGCTACCATTGACAGACTAGTATGGAGGGAGACACTGCCACTACGATCTAACAGTGTGGATTCTGGTGTCTCGCTCCTTCCCTCAGGTTGTATGCCTAAAGCCTCCTCCAATAAAAAAGTTGTGGACAAGCTGCAGGTGGAGAGGGAGCGCGGGATTACGGTGAAGGCCGTGACTGCGTCTCTGTTTTACACTTACGAGGGAAAGAAGTATCTCCTGAACCTGATCAACACTCCGGTGAGTGTGACGTTTCTTCTTGATTTGTTTCTCTGTGGTCTTGTTGCGGATGTTCAACTGGTCACGGCGGTCGCGTGACCTGTCACATAACTAAATGATGTCATGGAAGGTCCTTTCACACCACCTCAAGCCGTACAAGAGACCGGACGCAGTGGAGAAAAGACCGGGGGCCATCAGAAGGTAAGTATAATGTTATTTTCTCCAATCCCCTCCATGACAGCACACCTGGAGGTAGCCTCCCCATCCTAATTAGGGACAGGAAAACAAGAGGTTAAATAGCCCCTTCCCGCTACAATCCCCAGTGTTTTCCTGTCCCTATGGGATGAAGAGGTTACCTGGGGTGCCTGCAGCCGGCAAGCAGGGCCCTATTAAATTTACCTGCCGGGCTGCAGGGAGCGATCGCCTCCGACCTTCCTTCCTTTGCAGCTCCCGTGTCTCCTTGAGAGCGGGACCCCCCACACACACACTCGCCTGCGTGTAAAGCCGAGTAGGGTTTTGGGGGCTGGGGGCCTCCTGTAGCTCCCTGGCCGGAGTCTCCTCTGTCCTCCATGGCGGCGTGCCGGAAGTCAGGCTTTTGGCCAGCGGGACGTCACTTCTGGTGCGTTCCACCGTGGAACGCATGGGGCCGCGGCGGGAAATTCAAAAGGAGAAGCCGCGGTTTGCCCTGAAAATGAGGATCCTTCACCAGATAGGTGAAAATTTGGCACTGGATCTCGGTCTCCCCTATAAAAGACCCAGATGAGAAGACTCCATTAAGGTAGGACAGAATATTCTGCTACTATGGAGGGTGCTGTTCCAAAGCCTGCGTCTGCAGAGCCCAGCGCTAACCCGGCCCCAGTAAGTACTAGGTCCTAGGTTATTCCCCACTCTCTTTTGAGCAGGATCCTAAATATATTTTAAATCTCCCCTTTTTTTATTTTTAATTTAGGGAGACAAGGATCCGGCACCGACAGTGGGAGAAAGCACTACAGTTTGCAAATGTGCCATCTGTATAAAAAAGCTGGCTTCAGGGCATAAGAAACCCCTATGCTGGAAATGCACTGACAACATTGTGAAGGAAGAACAGCCTTCCCTTATGGAAGAAGTCAGGGGAATGGTTCGGCAGGAAATACAATCTTCCCTAGCCTCCTTCTCACAAGCCAGAGCTGAAGGTCCATCTCCCCCCAAAAGGAGAAAATATACGGTTAGGGAGACCTCTGATTCAGAATTAGGGTCTATGGAGGAACCGGAAGAAGGGGTCCTAAGTGAAGATCATGAGGAAGATAGGAAATATTACTTTTCGTCTGAGAATATGGAGGAATTGTTGTCGCAGGTGAGAGACACGATGCAGGTGGAAGAGGAGAAGGAAACCCGTACAATTCAGGATGAAATGTTTGGCGGTCTGAAATCCAAGAAGAAGGTAGTGTTCCCTGTGCATGACAACATTTGGAGTCTTATTTTGGATGAATGGGAGTCACCTGAGAAAAGGCTTAGTATGGCAGGAGAAATGAAGGATAGATTCCCTCTAGATGAAAAGGCGGCTAAGCTATGGATGGAAGTCCCGAAGGTTGATGTACAGGTGGCAAGGGTTGCGAAGAAAACAACCCTTCCCTTTGAAGACTCGTCACAGCTCAAAAATCCTATGGATAGGAAGATGGACAGCCTTCTAAGGAAGGCATGGGAAACATCGGCGGCTTCACTGAAGACTAATATCGCTTCAACTTGTGTAGCTCGTTCCATGTTTCTCTGGCTCCAACAACTAGAGGAACATCTCTGGAAAGGTACCACTCAAGAGGACCTCCTAGCATCTCTTCCTTTTCTGCAGAAGGCCACTGGATTCCTAGCGGATGCCTTGGCGGAGTCGGTCAAGATTGCGGCAAGATCGGCAGCATTATCAAATTCTATGAGAAGAGCTCTGTGGTTGAAGATGTGGAGTGGGGACAACGCATCAAAATCTAAGCTTTGTTCCATTCCATTTAAAGGAGAGTATATGTTTGGGGCGGTGCTAGACGAGTTGTTGGAGAAAGCATCTGACAAGAAGAAGTCTCTGCCAGAGCCAAAGAATCCAAAAAGTTTCAGAAAGAGACCATTTCTTCTCCCTCAACAACAACAGCAGCAAGCATTTCAGTACAGAGGCAAGGGTAAAACTGGTCGCTGGAGTTACACAAAAGGAGGAAGAGGTAGGAATATCTTTCAAGGTTCTAGGCAGGACAGACAATGACGCCAAGAAGGTAGGAGGCAGAATTGCGAGCTTCCTTCCTCAATGGCAGCTTATTGATTGGAAAAGGATTTGTCGTGGCAACAGTAGACCAGCCAGAGGCTTACTACCACGTGCCAATTCATCCGGATTACAGAAAATTTCTCAGATTTGCTGTAACTCAGAACCGAGAGGTACTTCATTTTCAATTCAATGTACTCCCCTTCGGCATTTCGTCAGCACCCCGCCTGTTTACAAAGATCATGGCAGAGGTAGTAGGTTTATCTAAGGAAACTGAATATCTGCATCGTCCCATATTTAGACAATTTTTTGGTGATGGTTCCCTCGGTTTCAAGTTTGGAAAGAGACCTCCAGATGACCCTCCAGATCCTGGAATCCTTGGGATGGTTGATAAACTACCAAAAGTCAGATCTGATTCCCTCCACCAGGAAGACCTCCTTGGGAATTCTCCTGGATTCTCAGCAACAAGCCTCTTTTCTGCCAAAAGAGAAGCAGATTCAGTTGAGGTCGAAAGTTTATGCACTAAAGAACCAGAGAAGAGTGTCATTAAGATTCGCCATGTCCGTCCTCGGGTCCATGACCTCATTTATTTAGGCGGTACCTTGGGCTCAAGCGCATTCAAGGGTCCTTCAAAACTACATCCTTTCCTGTTGGGACAGATCTCCAAGTTCCCTCTCCAACAGAATTCATCTGCCAGAGAAGGTGAAAGCATCTTTAAATTGGTGGCTCTGTCCAGGAAATCTGGAGAAAAGTTCAGCATGGATTCAACTTCCCTTGTTATCCGTCAAAACAGACGCAAGCAAAAGAGGATGGGGAGCAGTAGTCTCCCACGTGGCCTTCCAAGGGGTCTGGTCGCAAGAAATAGCAGAGCAGTACTCAAACTTAAGAGAAATGAAAGTGGTGGAAGAAACCCTATGGGCAGCCACTACTGTGCTTCAGGGGTCGAATGTCAGAGTCTACTCGGACAATATGACAACTATAGCCCACTTGAGACATCAGGGAAGTACAAGAAACAGGAGGTTACAGATGATCTCCGAAAGGATCTTCCCCTGGGCGGAGCATAATCTACTATCCTTATCGGCTCTGCATCTGAGGGGCTCCGACAACTATCATGCAGATCTTCTGAGCAGAAAATACATTCATCCAGGGGAGTGGAGCATGAACTCGAAGATATTTCAGATGATTGTTCAAAAGTGGGAATACCCAGATGTGGACCTGTTTGCGAACCAGGAAAACGCAAAAGTAAGAGCCTTTTTCTCTTTGAAACCCGAGGATTCAGCAACAGGGATAGATGCATTCGCTCACCCTTGGAAAGTTGGGCTCGCTAATGCTTTTCCCCTGATTCTGTTAATACCAAGGACTTTACAAAATATCAGGTCAGAAGGGCTCAAGACTATCCTAATAGCTCCAATGTGGCCAAAAAGAGCATGGTTCGGAACATTGAGCAGTCTAAGAATGGATGATCCATTGATGCTTCCTCGAATCCACGATCTGCTGCATTAGGGCCAGATTTTCCATCCGGCCCCTCAGAATTTGGCTCTAGCAGCTTGGCTTCTGAGACCACCCTCTGAAAAGCCAGAGGCTTCTCAGTACAGGTGATCCAAATGTGGCGCCCTGCTGTGCATTGGTGCCACAGAACCCAGAAGGGTGCATGGATGGATTTCTCCACAAGAGGCCCTCACTAGATACAAACACCTCTACCTTCCAACTCATACCAGCAGAGGGAGCCCAGATAGGGATATATATAGGGAAGGTGGAGCCAGGCAGCTCAGTTGATTAGTGAGTGCTCAGAGTCAGAGCAGAGCAGGCAGGCTGAGAGAGAGCCTGAGAGCGTGCCGACACTCAGATAGCGGTGAAGACGCAGCACGTCAGCTGCCTAGTAGTGAGGGCCCCGAGTGTGGCCGACGGCAAGGAGAAAAAGGGGAGTGAAACCAAGGGGGCAGAGGAGCACAATAAGCTCACCCCATTATATCTACCGGGCACCGGATCTGCGTCTACAGGGACCCTTTACACCCAGTGGGGATAACCGGAATCCCAGGAGGACTACAAGTCCCTGACAAACCTGAAGGCTAGACACACACAGGATCAGGAACCACGAAGGCCCCGACGTCCAGGGAAAGTGGTTACCAACCAGAGGTCCTATTTCTGAGCATCTGGTGAAGTAAAAGCAGGACACATAAGCTAGGCCCAGTTGCAGGCTGGCCAGGAGCATACATAGGGACAGACACGGATCAGGAGGCCCTATACCTGCTCCCTGGGGAGAAGTCCAAAAGTGCGCCCTTCATCTGGAGTACCCTGGACCGTACCTAACAGCTGTACCAGTAAAGGAAATGAAGCAAATCCCCTGTCTCTGTCCGTTACTCCTGCTGTGCCATCGCTTTCCCTGCACCACAATGCTCAGCGCAACCTGCATCATTTATACTGCCCTGAGGCCTGCTCCACCTGTGGGGAGCCGTTTCATCTCAAGCTGTCCTGACATCTGCCTCAGAGGACTGTTGCAGCGCTGGTGATCCTCACCAGACACCACAGGTGGCGTCACAACAAATTCCCTACAAATAATTCCTTTTGGCACTGACCGCCCTGGGCCAGCCACCGCGATAATCCCCGCAGGCAGTCTTAGGCCCGGCTGCCGGGTGCCCCGCGACACCCCTGGGGGCGAGTCACATACACTGCAGAAAAGCAGAAAACCAGTCACAATTTCCATCTATGGAAAAATCTAGAAAGCTTTCAAGCTATGGTATGAGCCTCGTCCATTAGATCCCTTTCGGCCTGACGTGGCCAGAATCTTGGATTTCCTACAGAACGGTCTGTCTAAAGGATTAAGACCAAGCACGCTGAAGGTCCAAGTCTCGCCTTTAAGTTCCTATTTTGATGCTGATTTGGCCCAAAACAGATGGATTAAGAGGTTCATGATAGCTGCTTCTTGGATTAATCCAACAAGAGCTAAAATAGTTCCACCTTGGGATCTCAACGTAGTTCTTAGAGGCCTAACTATGCATCCTTTCGAGCCAATAGCCGAGGCACACATAGACAAATTGTCTTGGAAAGCGGCATTGCTTATAGCTCTGACTACAGCCAGAAGAGTGAGTGAAATCCAAGCCCTGTCTATCAGAGAGACTTATTGTCGTATTTTGGAGGACAGGATCATCTTCCAGTTGGATCCTTCTTTTCTACCTAAAGTGTCGTCTAATTTTCATATGTCTCAGCCAATAATTCTTCCGTCATTCTGTCAAAATCCATCTAATAGCAAGGAAGAAGAATTCCACGCGTTGGATGTAAGAAGGACTATAATCCGCTATTTGAGGCAGACTGAAACCTGGAGGAAGGATCAGAACCTATTTGTCCAATATGGAAGCCCCAATAAAGGAAAGAAAATTGCAAAAATATGCTAGCAAATTGGATTAAGAAAGCAATTTGTGAAACATACATAGTTCAAGATTTGCCTCCTCTGAAATCTTTGAAAGCTCTTTCTACTAGAGCTATGTCGGTCTCCTGGGCGGAAAAAGCTAGTGCATCCATTGAGCAGATTTGCAGGGCAGCTACATGGTCGTCTGTCCATACCTTTGCTAAACATTATAGACTAGATGTAATATCTAATAGAGACTTAGCATTTGGAAGGAAAGTCCTTCAGGCTGTTGTCGCTCCCTAAAATTCATTCTTTGGTATTACTCCAGGTGTGCTGTCATGGAGGGGATTGGATAAAATAGAATTAGACTTACCAGTAATTCGGTTTCTAAGACCCTCCACAACAGCATGGGTTGTTCCCTCCATTTCTTTGATTGGAAAAATCCTTAGTGTTAATAAATATTTAGAGCATTCATACTATGTGGTCCTTTGAAAACACTGGGGATTGTAGCAGGGAGGGGCTATTTAACATCTTGTTTTCCTGTCCCTAATTAGGATGGGGAGGCTACCTCCAGGTGTGCTGTCGTGGAGGGTCTTAGAAACAGAATTACCGGTAAGTCTAATTCTATTTTTTTTTTTTTACCATTTTTATTCTTTTTTTCAACTATTAACTTGTTCACACTATATAAATACATGCCGGTTGCAAGAATTTATATAGTGTGACCAAGTTGTCAAGCACTTTCCAAGTGATGCTAAAATCGCTTGGAAAGCGGTTGACAACCCGCATGCGGACATGCATGTGAAAAATGCTTCACTTACGTTTGTCCCTGGCAGGAAAAACGCATGTAAAATCTGCATGCGTTTTTTCTGCCAGGGAGATGCAGAAACACTCAGGAAAAATCCGGAGCATTTCTGCATCGTGGGCATGTGGCGCCCCTGAGGGTTCAGTCGCCACAGAGGTACTGCACCTCACCCAGAGGTGTGGTGTCTCCCTTCACTCAGGTAAGATGGGAGTGCTGCAGAGAACCCCCCAAAACACCTGCATCCAACATTACACTGCTTCAGACCGGCTGGAAGGGCAACATGCAGAGCGCAGCTGCTGAGCCCTGTCCCTGGCTGGAGTGGGGGAAACCCAAAGGTAGGGGGAACCAGTAGTGGGTGTGGGTGGAGGAAGCAGTTAGAAGGAGCACACAGTAGGTATATAATGGGAAGCAATCTTAGGGTGGCAGTTCAGAACAGAATGGTCAGTCAGTACAGTACAGACGGTCAGTGAGGACTGTCTGGGAGCAGAGGCTCAGCAGGAGCTCTGCTCCACAAGAAGGGCCCGGGATAGAGGCCCCGGAGGGGAGAAGGGAGTAGGCTCCATTCTAAGAAGGGATCCCAGGGGTACGGCGCGTGCAGGACAGCACCCATACGCCCCGCATCTGTCAGAAGACAGAGGGATCGGTTGCCCCATTCTAATCTCCAGGGGGTCAGGTTGGTCCCGGATCCGACGTACAGGAAGGACTTCAGCATACCCGAGCGGGATTGAGAGTGGGCAGCGCAGGGCAGCAGGGAGAAGGACCTAGTGTGAAGACGGTCAAAGTAGGAACACGAGAAAGTGGGGTTCTGCCAAGCATTCCTAAACTTCCTGAGGAAGGATTGAACCCCTGCCAGGGTGAACACGGCGCAACGTGGGAGGCCTTCACCTGTAACTTGCACTTTTGTGTTTCCTGAAGAACTGTGAATTAAAATCTTGGACGACTGCACTGAGTTGCCTCCGTCTATTCCTTCACTGGTGCCATTTCCCTCCCTGCACTACAACGCCCAGCGCACCCTCCATCTATTTACACTACCCTGAGGCCCGCTCCACCTGTGGGGAGCCGTTCCATCTCTAGCTGCCCTAACATCTGCCTCAGAGGACTGTTGCAGCGCTGGTGATCCTCACCAGACACCACAGGTGGCTTCTCGACAAATCCTATAAATAATCCCTTTTGCACTGACCGCCCCGGGCCAGCCACCGTGATATTCCCCAAAGCAGCCATACGGCCCGGCTGCCGTGTGCCCCGCGGCCCAGGGGGCAGCGAGTCACCACTTGGTGTCACAAACAGGATACGTGACCAGCCTGCCATCTGCGGGTAATGTGCGCCTAAAGAAGTGTTTTCTGCCTTGAATGTGGCGCCCGCCCCAGAAGAACGGGCGCCATTATGTGCGTGCTAAAGAACAACAGAATGGAACCTCCCGTCGTGGGCCGGGTCCCAGAATGGCTCCAAAAGCAGGCCCTACCCCTTGTAACAGTGACTGTCCGCATAGATGTGTCCGTCAAAGCGGGGAGGCCGACACAGGGAGTGACCGACAGCAAAGTGCCATGGGACCGCCCCCGAAAGAGGAGAGGCGGTGGAGAGAAGCTGCGTAAAGACTGGGAGGTGTCAGGCCGAGCTGACGCAGTCGCGGGAGCAGGTCGGAGTGATGTCCCTGTCCCAAATGCGGCTGGCGCTGCTCCATCCCTGGTCCCCCTGCAGCCTGAGGCTGATGACCAGGCTGGGTCAGCCTGCAGAAACCAGGGGTTCCCCCGGAGGGGGCCCCACTGTTAAACTGTTTTAGTTAACTGGACTGTACATAAGTTGCCCGGAAGGGTGCAGTTGACTTCATGTTTGCTACCCAGTTACCCGTCAGGGTACAGAGACTGACAGGCTGAGGACTGTGAGAAGCCGGACGTTGACATTGTACATAGTTTAGCACTTCTTAAAGTGCATCCTATTGGTTTTATAATTACAAATATACCTCAGAACAAAAACCCGTTTGGCGTGGCGGAAGACGAGGTCCAGGATTGGATCGTCTATGCCCTGCAGCCATGCCCAGGGCCTACGTTGAGGGTTTGTGGACGGGTCCCTCATGCTGCTACTGTTGCACCCTGGTGCTGGAACTGTCTTGAAAATTGTTTTATATGACAATACTCTTATGATGTTTTATAATGTAACCAGTAACGTTAAAAGAAATGTGCCTCCCATAAAGGGAAGAAATGTTGTTTTATGGTCAAATATGCTGATGCATCTTAAAAATTTTGCATGTCAGTTATGCCTGGTTTTGCTCTGTTCCAGCCCGCGGACGTGCTGTGTTTTACCGGGGGGGGGGGGGGAATGTGGCGCCCCTGAGTGTTCAGTCGCCACAGTGGTACTGCACCTCACCCAGAGGTGTGGTGTCTCCCTCACTCAGGTAAGATGGGAGTGCTGCACAGAACCCCCCAAATCACCTGCATCCAACATGCAGAGTGCAGCTGCTGAGCCCTGTCCCTGGCTGGAGTGGGGGGAACCCAAAGGTAGGGGGAACCAGTAGTGGGTGTGGGTGGAGGAAGCCGTTAGAGGGAGCACTTATACAGTAGGTATATAATGGGAAGCCATCTTAGGGTGGCAGTTCAGAACAGAATGGTCAGTCAGTCTACCATTGGGCCCTATAAGACGTTCTTCATCTCCCGTTGCAGTGGGGTTTTTATTTGTCAAAAAAAAAGACTGGGGGTTGCGCCCCCGCCTTGATTTTCGCGAGTTTAATCGGATCACGGTCTGGGATGCATATCCTCTTCCTCTCATCCCCGACCTCTTTAGAAAAAAATTTGGCTCCTACGATTTGATTAAACTAGACCTCAGGGGGGCTTATAATCTCATTCACATTGAGGAGATGAGTGGAAGATGGCCTTCAATACTCCTGAGGGGCACTATGAAAAGCTTGTGATGGCATTTGGGTTGACTAATGCTCCCGCTTTCTTTCAACACTGTTAGTGACATTTTTAGTCATCTGGCAGGTAGATCACAACAAACCAATCTTGATGACATATTAATTTACTTACCTCCAGTCACATCAGGTACATATCAGGCAGGTCTTACAGATACTCAAAGATAATAAATTATTTGTCAAACCAGAGAAATGTATGTTCTCCATTCAGGGTTAGTTCTTATCATTCACCGTTTTTGCATGGATCTGGCCAAAGTCCGGACGGTACTGGATTGGTATTATATTCAAGACTTAAAGGCATTACAAAGTTTTTTGGCTTTCGCCAGCTACTACTGTAAGTTCATCAAAAACTTTTTGGTAGTGGCCAAACCTCTGATGGACGATTTTGCCAAATAGAAAAAAAAAATTAAGATTTTATTATTTTACTTTCCATTCTTGTAGCTAAACACAATCCAGCTAAGTTTAAAATTGAAATGAAGCCCCTGTACCCCCCTCTCTAGGTGCTTCTGTACCAAGTCTTCCCTGGTCCAGGATGGTCTCTATATCACAGGCTCCAGCAATAACCTATTGACACATGATTGTGGCAGCCCTCACGTGCTGATATATCACAGTGCCAATAGAAGTGGGAAGCGGCACAGAAATCACAAAATAAAGGCAGTGTTTGTGGTAATGCAAGAATCCAGCAAGCAGAGTAATCCACACGTCATACAACAGCCCAACATGGATGATGAAAAGCTGCGTCTTCAGGCGTCTGTGTAAGAACATCACATTTTTGTTTTCCTTCCAGAATAAGCACCAAATGGAATAGCTGAATGCCAGGATACGGAGACCGGCGGGGGACAGGGAAGCGCTGTCCGCTGGATTTTGTGCTGGTTTCACAAGCGGTCACCCTGCAGTTTTCTCCGGATAATGCTGTGGAGACTTTTCACAACACATCTAATAATTGTGAACCTTTCACTCACATGTTTATTATCTTGTCCGCTGGTCAGACTGGGGGGGATGAAAGCTGGACAAGGGATGAAGAATGATCCTTATTACATATAATGGGTGCACTGAGCGATTGTGAAAAGTCGCAGAGGACTGAGAGCAGAAGGGCAGAGGGTTTCCTCTTCCTCACAGGGACCAGCACAGAAGCCGGAGCAGAAGGGCAGAGGGTTTCCTCTTCCTCACAAGGACCAGCACAGAAGCCGGAGCAGAAGGGGAGACAAGGGCTGAGCCACTTACACAGACAGAAAGCTGAGGAGAGGAGGACATGTTATTACTCCAGGATCCGCTCCATTCATTCCCTATGTGGCATTCAAGCGCTGAGCTCGGCTTTTCCGGAGCCCCATAGAGAATGAATGGAGCAGCAGTTGATCCCTGACTTTCCACTCCTTCCCGATCAGACGATGGCTCGCAGCGGTCAGACCCCACGATCAGTAAGTGATCACCGAGCCTGTGGATAAGTGATAACTTGTTTTCTTCAGACATCCCCTTTAAGTAATGGAGCATGCCAGCAGAGAAGGTGGGAGGAGGCGCTGGTTAAAGGGGAAACTTTACCTCTGGAGGCCGCATTTAGGGCATGTGAGGGGCGGACACTTCCCATATTCATCATTACTGAACCCCCGCTCTGTGCGGCTCTTATCTGAGCTGCAGGAGACGCAGCAGTTACTAATCAGCCGCTCTCCGTTTACTTGCAGCCGTCCGAGCTCTGCTGTGCCTGTTAGGGGTGAAGTTCGGGTCCTTGGAGGCATCTACTATGCAGCCTGCACAGCAGATCACAGCCCGAGCACAGCGTCTCCGGGTAAATCTCCACCTTGTGAGTTGCTTCTTGTGCAGCAGCCCCATGCAAGTTGCTCTGCTCTCCTCGGCCAGCTCCTGCTGAATACTGAGCTCCTCTGCCCAATCTAGGAGCTCAATAGCCCTGATCACGTCAGTGGTAGCCCAACGCTGCTGGATCAGATTTACAAATGGCAAACTAATCAGCCCTAGGTATTTCTAATATGTGCAGAGCAGGCGACATAAGTCTGACCGGTGTCCTCATAGACCTTTCCTCAGCCGGGGTCTAATAGGAGCAGTAAAATGGCCGTCATGGGGTCCATTGTTAGATCTCAGCTGCCATAGAAACTCATTGGCACCATGATCATGCCTCCCTCTCCTGTCTAAAGTGCCTAAATGCTGTGGAAGCCCCCTACTGTGTCATACAATGGATTAAGCTGCCAGGATCAGGGTTGGCTCCACTGTGGGCAGCTGAGGCAGGAGCAGGACTGTGTTACACAGCCACACTTCTGCCGCAGATCTTGTAAGGACCTGCCTGATGATAATGTGTCCTATAGAGCAGGTCTTGGTACCGGACTGCCCTGTACATATTTACCACTAGCTGGGAACCAGTTACTTACAAGGTCTAGTTTCGAATGTGTTTCCAGGATCTGTAGTTATCAGCATTTTATCCTTAAGGCCGAGTTATAATATCACTGTAACACTCTCGCCCTGTACCTGTATACCTGCCCTGTGTGCTGCACAAAAGTATATAACAAAATGTGTGTACACAGATATCTCCTGAATGGTATTACTGCTAGATCTCCTGTACATAGAAATATGAGGTTCTTAGCGCACATTTTGAGCAAATTGTGCGAGCCCATCTGCCAACGTCAAGGCGACCTCTTCAGATGGGTCCCTACACTAACATTACACTAACTTACTAACTGGGACTAGTTTTTTGTATTATTATTATTACCACCATTTTTACTATTTATTATTATTGCATTAATGCAATTAATTGTAACTGTTATAAAACGAATTAAAAAAATGTAATTCTAATTTTTTTTTATTAATCTTGTGATTCTAATAATGGTATTACTAAAATCCCTATGCCTAAAGCTGTTGATCCAGAAGAAGGCAAAAACCCCAGGACACCTTCAGCCAATTTGTGTCACAGGGGAAAAATTCCTTCTTGACCCCGGGAAAAGGCGATCAGTCCTAGGACCCTGGATCAAACCTAATAATGTTATTACAAGTTATATAATATTACACTAATTATTGTACTACTAGAGTTATTTTAATTTGTTTTTATAAATCTATTTGATATGGTTATTATTACATTGTGCTATCTTATTACAGTATTATTCTTCTTTCCTTTCACTACTAATACTGCCCTATACCTACAGTGTTGATCCAGAAGAAGGCAAAAACCCCAGGACACCTTCAGCCAATTTGTGTCACAGGGGAAAAATTCCTTCTTGACCCCGGGAAAAGGCGATCAGTCCTAGGACCCTGGATCAAACCTAATAATGTTATTACAAGTTATATAATATTACACTAATTATTGTACTACTAGAGTTATTTTAATTTGTTTTTATAAATCTATTTGATATGGTTATTATTACATTGTGCTATCTTATTACAGTATTATTCTTCTTTCCTTTCACTACTAATACTGCCCTATACCTACAGTGTTGATCCAGAAGAAGGCAAAAACCCCAGGACACCTTCAGCCAATTTGTGTCACAGGGGAAAAATTCCTTCTTGACCCCGAGAAAAGGCGATCAGTCCTAGGACCCTGGATCACACTGCTATTCTACCTACTACTATTACTACTGTTATTTTATTACTTTCTTACTATTATCACTAGTATTATTACTCATATTACACTAATACGGATATACTACCACTATATTACTACCATCCCTTTCCCCCTAGGGATCTTAAGGTGCAATTCTGTCCTCCTCCTCCTATTCTGTCCTCCTCCTCTTCCATCCTCCTCCACTTTCGTCCTCCTCCTCTTCCGTCCTCTTCCTCTTCCGTCCTCCTCCTCTTCTGTCCTCCTCCTCTTCTGTCCTCCTCCTCTTCCGTCCTCCTTCTCTTCCGTCCTCCTCCTCTTCTGTCCTCCGCCTCTT
Source organism: Phyllobates terribilis (assembly GCF_046119375.1). Lineage (NCBI taxonomy): Eukaryota > Metazoa > Chordata > Amphibia > Anura > Dendrobatidae > Phyllobates > Phyllobates terribilis. The sequence continues at coordinate 1,688,076 of NW_027363053.1, read as the reverse complement.
CCGTCCTCCGCCTCTTCTGTCCTCCGCCTCTTCCGTCCTCCGCCTTTTCTGTCCTCCGCCTCTTTCGTCCTCTTCCTCTTCCGTCCTCTTCCTCTTACGTCCTCCTCCTCTTCGGTCCTCCTCATCTTCCGTCCTCCTCCTCTTCCATCCTCCTTCTCTTCCGTCCTCCGCCTCTTCCGTCCTCCGCCTCTTCTGTCCTCTGCCTCTTCCATCCTCCGCCTCTTCCGTCCTCCGCCTCTTCCGTCCTCCTTCTCTTCCATCCTCCTCCTCTTCCGTCCTCCTCCTTTTCCGTCCTCCTCCTCTTCTGTCCTCCTCCTCTTCCATCCTCCGCCTCTTCCGTCCTCCATCTCTTCCGTCCTCCGCCTCTTCCGTCCTCTTCCTCTTCCGTCCTCCTCCTGAAACGTAATAAATAGCATTAAAGCTGCAGTAATTATTTATATTATATATACACACTGCTCAAAAAAATAAAGGGAACACTCAAATAACACATCCTAGATCTGAATGAATGAAATATTCTCATTGAATACTTTGTTCTGTACAAAGTTGAATGTGTTGACAACAAAATCACACAAAAATCATCAATGGAAATCAAATTTATTAACCAATGGAGGCCTGGATTCGGAGTCACCCCCAAAATTAAAGTGGAAAAACACACTACAGGCTGATCCAACTTTGATGTAATGTCCTTAAAACAAGTCAAAATGAGGCTCCGTATTGTGTGTGGCCTCCACGTGCCTGTATAACCTCCCTACAACGCCTGGACATGCTCCTGATGAGGTTGCGGATGGTTTCCTGTGGGATCTCCTCCCAGACCTGGACTAAAGCATCCACCAACACCTGGACAGTCTGTGGTGCTACGTGACGTTGGTGGATGGAGTGAGACATGATGTCCCAGATGTGCTCAATGGGATTCAGGTCTGGGGAATGGGCGGGCTAGTCCATAGCTTCAATGCCTTCATCTTGCAGGAACTGCTGACATACTCCAGCCACATGAGGTCTGGCATTGGGCACAACCCCCATCTGTGGACGTCTGGCCCTCATCCCACTCTCATGGAGTCGGTTTCTAACCGTTTATGCAGACACATGCACATTTGTGGCCTGCTGGAGGTCATTTTGCATGGCTCTGGAAGTGCTCCTCCTGTTCCTCCTTGCACAAAGGCAGAGGTAGGGGTCCTGCTGCTGGGTTGTTGCACTGCTATGGCCCCCTCCACGTCTCCTGGTGTACTGGCCTGTCTCCTGGTAGCGCCTCCAGCCTCTGGACACTACGCTGACAGACGCAGCAAACCTTCTTGCCACAGCTCGCAATGATGTGCCATCCTGGATGAGCTGCACTACCTGAGCAACTTCTGTGGGTTGTAGAGTCCGTCTCATGCTACCACGAGTGTGAAAGCACAACCAACATTCAAAAGTGACCAAAACATCAGGCAGAAAGCATTGGTACTGAGATGTGGTCTGTGGTCTCCACCTGCAGAACCACTCCTTTATTGAGTGTGTCTTGATAATTGCCAATAATTTCCATCTATTGTCTTCCATTTGCACAACAGCATGTGAAATTGATTGTCAATCAGTGTTGCTTCCTAAGTGGACAGTTTGATTTCACAGAAGTTTGATTTACTTGGAGTTATATTCTGTTGTTTAAGTGTTCCCTTTATTTTTTTGAGCAGTGTATATTTTCTCATGTCATGTATTTACTACTAAAAGTAATTTTTTACATTTAGGTTTCATTAAGTGTTTTACACCGACTATTACAGACTTATTGTTTCCCTGCACATTCAAGTTTTGTGTTTTCTTTGGGCATAGATCAGCTAATAGGCACTCAGGAAAAAAAAACAGATTAAAGATCTACAAACTCTCCCTTAAGACTAAGGAGCTCACTGATAGATTCTCAGTTAGCTAATTTTGCAGCCAGCAATAGACAGTGCAGCACAGATGCTACAGAAGGCAACATTTTTAATGAAACTCAATTACAGAAATCGATTTTAGCCTCAAATACTTGCATTAAAGTAAAAAAAATGGCCCCAAAGCTGGACAACCGCTTTAACTCCTTACCAACATCTGCCGTACATGTATGGTATAAGTCAGTAGCGGGTGTATGGAGCAGGGTCAGCTCGCCCCGTACATGGCAGATAATGGCTGTGACAAACAACCAGGACCTGCCTCTAACAGCTGCGAGTGGAGCGAAGATCTGCCCACCACTGTTAACCTGTTCAGTGCTGCTGTCAATCTCTAACAGCAGCATTAACAGCGCGCCAGCATTGGGACGCGTCGTTCCATACGCCCAGCGGCGCTCCTGTGACGCGATCATAGGGCGCCGATGGACTGCTATGACATCTGGGGGTCTGCTGAAGCCTCCGTGCCTGTCATCATAAAGCTTCATTTGGGCTGTAAAGAAGACCGTGGTTTTGCTATATGGAGCATTACTGTGGTATCGCTGTATATAGCACAAGCAATCAGATGATGTATACAAATACAGTGAAAAAAAGTATATATATATTTATTAAAACCCCACACGTTCAACTCACCTCCCACTAAAAATAAAGATAATAAAAATATACACATTTTGTGGTTTGGTCTCTTTCAGAGAAATACAATCTATCAAAATATAAAAAAAAAAACGATCAGTGAACACAGAAAAAAATTCAAAAAGACAAAATTGCATTTTTTCGTTCGCCTCAATACTGCAGAAAATCCTGTAAGAAGCGATGACCATGACATATGTGTCCCAAAATGTTATCAATAAAGTCCTCTTGCCCTTCAAAAAATAAGCCCCCACACAGCTCCATCAACCCGGAAACTGAAAATGTTACGGGTCTCAGAAAAAATGGTGACAGCATCAAAAAAAAGTTTTTTTCTTTTGCCAAAACTATTGGAGAAGTTTGGTCTTGCTGTAATCACACTGAGGAGTAGGATCCTATTACCAGGTCATTTTTACCACACAATGTGCGCCGTTAAAACCGTTCCCAGAAAAACAATGTCAGGCTTTTTTTTTCGCACTTTTACTGCACTTGAAATGTTTTTCGCGTTTTCTAGCACTATGTGGTAAATGAATGGTGTCATTTATAAGGACAGCTCATCCTACAAAATAACAAGACCTCACACTATGTGGACAGATATCAAAAAGTTAGAAAAGTTGGAAAAAGCGGAGGAAAAAACAGAAAAAAAACATAAATTGGTTATGTCGGGAAGGGGTAAAGCTGAAGAAACGCATGTAAGAGCAGAATATGGAGGAAGGTCAGATATCACAGACTGGTGGATACTACCTGCTCCATCGCTGGCAGAATACTCCACCCCCATGGTGTCCGCTGATATCTTCTCTTGTAGCAACGTCTCCAAACTCTATAAAACATCGGGAACAGTCAGCAGAGGGTTTGATGATTGGCTCATATTGGCGATATACTCAGGGGCATTACTGGGGCCAGGGAAGATTGGGAATGAATAGCGTATTGACTGTTAGAGATGTGATCTCTTCCATTAAAGGGGATGTCTAGTTGGAACAAGTTATCACTGATCTCTGGATAGGTGATGACCTGTCCCAGTGGGAGCACCCCTTTATTATGTGGTATATATGGAGGATGTGATATCATGCAGAGTTCTAGCAGTATTACACTTCGGTCCGTTCTGCGTGCATCTGGGCCATTCCCTATGGAGGAACGGAGCTGGGGGGAAATATCAGGATCTCGTCGCTGGATCCATCCAGATGGGAGATGTAACGAGTGCGGCGCCCCCCACTGGTGTCTCAGCGTATCATGTGTTGGGGAATAATAACTTATTGTCTGGTAAATGTGCTGATTCCTGTCAGTTGTGGTCGCTGAGTGCGTGTGATGGGATGTGGCTCCGTACGTTATATTATATCACGTCTTATACCTATAATCTCTCGCTGATCGCAGGTGTCTGTCTTCACACTCAGATGAGAAGGAACAAACTGACGATATAGGACTTTTTTTTTTTTTTCCAAATTCAAACCGAGCAATCTTATTGGCTGAGTATGAATGCAGTTACCATGGTGACAGAAGTAGCAGCAGATTTAAAGGGACAAAACACTAATATTGTAAAAGTGTATTTTATTATATATTTCACATAACTGACTGGGTACACCTTGGTGCGGGTGGGATGGCTTTTTTTAAATCAAAAACCATGTTTACTAAGTACCCTATATTATATATATTCACTATTGCTTTTTACTTACTTATAGCAGGGTATATGCTCATATTGTTTCTATCCTAAGTTTATCTATTTTCTAATAGAGACATGACCAGTCCTCTTTAGAATTTTATAGTGACCCCATTGAGGTCATGGACTGATATTGGGGATTGCAGAGTTGGGGCAAGGTGACAGGTGACAGTAAGTGACATCAAATGAAGGCTATGGTGCATACACAGTAAATCAGTCGTGTTATTCCACAGAAATGCTGTTCTATAAAACACAAAATATCTTCATATGGTGAGGAGTTGTGTTGTGTTTTCATCATTTACATTCTAGCGTGGTGATCACATAAGATGTAAAATTCCTATGAAATAATTACTGAATGACAGTAGCCTGTATCCCTGGAGGACAAGTCATTTACCGCTTCACCAGGTTTGATGTTCTAATGCATCTAGATGTTTCAGTATTTGTATATATGTATATATATTTTTTTCCCCCCTTAAGGGTATTCAAGCGCAGACGGTGACCAACTTCTTCCTCGCCTTTGAAGCACAGCTTTCAATTATTCCTGTCGTAAACAAGGTAAAAAGCTTAGAGCCGAGCACTATCAGACTCCTTCAGTCCCGCAGCAGGTAAATCTGTGAACATCGCCGGCACTCCTGCTGTTCCTAGCACCGATCCCTCTATGAGCGGCTGTGCAGTAATGAAGGCAGGATTCACCCCAAACTTGCTCGTCTTTTTTTTCGATTTCCAGTTCTGGTAATTAGTTATACACATGTGTATATCCAGTGGTCAACTCAAAACCTGTGTATGGAAAATGAATTGTTTGCTGTATGCATCGCATTTGTAGCATGCACACTGTTCATTTCATTATGGAGCGGAGTAGGAGGAGACTTTCATTACTGTTCCCTTTACTTCCTCCCTGCTGATAGGAAATGCCATGCTGTTTGCTTGTGTCCTGTGATTACAGCAGCCTGCAACAGTTTTCAAGCGTGCACTTCCCGGCTCAGGCATCAAGCAGTAAATGATAAAATTAAAACGCTGCTATCCCTTTGTTAGTCACTTTTTTATCTTCTTCCCCCTTCTACGAATGCTGTAGTCCGTTATTCTAGAACTGCTCTGAAAATGGTTCTCTCTGGAGTGTTGGGATTTGGGTTTAGGGTGGGTTAGGGAATTGAAGTTCAGATACTTTGTTCATGTTTTATACTATGGAATTACTATGTCATGTATGTTATTTGAAAGATGGAAAATTTGTATTTGGAGTTTTTCAATAAAAATGATTTGATTAAAAAAAATTATGAAATTAAAATTCCTCCCGTTCTTGAGAAAGAATAGGATTTTTACTAAGAGGTAAATTGCACGTTCCTTGTTTTACAGGCACTTTACATTTTTGCTAGTTTTGTGCGATTACACAATCCCTTCTAAAGGCCAGTGCCAGTTGTACATCTCTCCCTAAACTCTTGCTCAGCACTATATTTTATGCCAGTTTTATTATATGGTTTCTAGATGTTGTCCAGCTTTGATAAATAATTAGTATTTATACTTTTGCTTTTAGATAGACTTGAAGAATGCAGATCCGGAGAGGGTGGAGAAACAAATTGAGAAGATGGTTGACATTCCCGCTAGTGACTGTATCCGGGTACAATGCGCTCCAGATCAAAATCATTCCTGTAGGCAAATTTAACTTCGCTGTCTGTACCTTGTCTTTTTTTTTTTTCTACAAAATTTGGCTGGAAAAGGGGCAATGTAGCGAGGAATTTACATCAATTTTTGGTGTTAAAAAAACACGAAACTATTTTGTGACGCATTATTTTTGCGCAAAAATGTGCAGCTTCCTATTTTACAGCACTCTTGCAACTTTTAGAAATTGGGCTTGGAAAGCTACACAGGTCTAAGAACGACTGGTGACGTTAAAAGTGGATAAAGATACACGGTGGCTCAGTGGATAAAGATACACGGTGGCTCAGTGGATAAAGATACACAGTGGCTCAGTGGATAAAGATACACGGTGGCTCAGTGGATAAAGATACACGGTGGCTCAGTGGTTAGCATTGTTGTTTTGCAGCACTGGGATCCTGGTTTCAAATCCCACCAAGGATAACATCTGCAAGAAGTTTGTATGTTCTCCCCATGTTTGCGTCGGTTTCCTCCCACACTCCAAAGACATACTGATAGGGAATGTAGATTGTGAGCCCCAATGGGGACAGCAATGATAATGTCTGTAAAGCGCATCGGAATAGGTTGATGCTATATAAGTGAGTAAAATGAATAAATAAAGATGGAAGTGCTGCATAAACATTTATCAAACATCATGCAGCTCTTTGATACATTTGGCACAAATAATGGTAACACAACCACAAGCAAAACTGACCTGAGGAAGTCCCTTTATGATACATTTTTCGGAAAGAATTTGAAAGATTTAAAGCGTTAGAAATGAACAAGATTATCCAATATCACAGAATAAGGAAAAGTCTCCAGATGTTTTTATGCCGGATGCCGGTATGTGTCCATACCTAAAGAAGAGCTGTCAGAAGAATGGGTAAGGAATCCTTTAGTAAACATAAATATCCATAGGGGTTTTGAGTGTTAAAAAAAAAGATCATCTGAAAGATTTTGTGATCTGCGTTTACATGTGTTTACATGTGTAGTCCTCCTGCTAGGCAGGGACGCTGTTCCCCTCACCTCTCCGCTCCGTGCCCGGCGTCTTCCTCCAGCTCTGCTGGCAGCGTGCGCTGCTTCCCGGCCACGGTGCTTAGGGCGCACGCGGGCGCGCTCCCCCTCTCTTAAAGGGGCCGCGTGCGTCGTCCTAAGGAGTCCCCGGCCAATGGCCGGAGGACTTCACCATATATAAGGTACCTCCTCCAAAATGGAGGTGCCCGAGCAATGTTGTTGCAAAGCCTTCACTCTGCTTCAGCCCTCAGGTCCCGTTACCAGTTAACTGCCAGTCACCTGCCAGATTCCTGCTTGTTACCTGCCAGTCACCTGCCAGATTCCTGCTTGTTACCTGCCAGTCACCTGCCAGATTCCTGCTTGATACCTGCCTGATATCCGCTTACCTGCTTGCAAGACTGCGGTCCGACGGTCTGCCTTCCGACACCTGTCAGTCTGTCTATGGACCAGCCTGCCCGCTCACCTGGGAGCGCTCACCTGCTACCTGCCTGCTAGCCTACCTGGAGGCTCTGCCGTCACTTGCCGTGACCACCTGCCTGTCCAGAGATTCTTGCCCGCTCACCTGGGAGCGCTCACCTGCTACCTGCCTGCTAGCCTACCTGGAGGCTCTGCCGTCACTTGCCGTGACCACCTGCCGGTCCAGAGACTCTTGCCCGCTCAACTGGGAGCGTCCACCTGCTACCTGTCTGCTAGTCTACCTGGAGGCTCTGCCGTCACTTGCCGTGAACACCTGCCTGTCCAGAGACTCTTGCCCGCTCAACTGGGAGCGTCCACCTGCTACCTGTCTGCTAGTCTACCTGGAGGCTCTGCCGTCACTTGCCGTGACCACCTGCCCGTCCAGAGACTCTTGCCCGCTCACCTGGGAGCATCCACCTGCTACCTGTCTGCTAGTCTACCTGGAGGTTTTGCCGTCACTTGCCGTGACCACCTGCCTGTCCAGAGACTCTCGCCTGCTCACCTGGGAGCGCTCACCAGCCACCTGCCTGCTGTCCTTCTACCCAGAGACTGTCCCTGTCACTTGCCGTGACTACCTGCCCTTCTACCCAGAGATTGTCCCTGTCACTTGCCTTGACTACCTGCCCTTCTACCCAGAGACTGTCCCTGTCACTTGCCGTGACTACCTGCCCTTCTACCCAGAGACTGTCCCTGTCACTTGCTGTGACTACCTGCCCGTCTTCCCTGGGAGCCACCCGCTTCCTTACAAGGAATAGTAATAGTATAGTTGCTCAGAGGTTCCACCTCCCAGACCCGTTACAGTTTGCTCGGGCCATGGAACCCGGTGGCACCCAAGATCCCTCGCTCTCGGACCTATGTCATGAACTTTCCCGTCAGAGGTCCCAACAGGAGTCCATCCTGAGTCACCTGCGTGGTGTTAACTCCCGCCTGGACACATTGACTACCTCTTCCGGAGCTGCCTCCACTCGCACACTTACTACCCCGGCACCGCCGCAGCCCATCAACACCATGGCATCTCTTCCCGGTCCCCGCCTCTCCGCCCCTCCTCGTTTTGGCGGAGATCCCAGCCAGGCACAGGGCTTCATTAACCAGTGCACTCTGCACTTCGAACTGTTGACACACCAGTTTTCCAGCGACCGAGCCAGAGTAGCCTTCATCATGTCCCATCTCACGGGAGAGGCACTGGCTTGGCTAAATCCTCTATGGGAGAGAGGAGACCCCCTGGTGTCCAACCTGCCAGCCTTTCTCACGGCCTTCCGGAAAGTCTTCAACGAACCAGGACGGAAGACCTCATCCGCATCATCTCTGCTACGCCTCCGTCAAGGAAATCTCTCCGTGGGCCAATACGCCATACGGTTCCGTACCCTTGCTTCGGAGCTGGCCTGGGATAACGACGCCCTGGTGTCTGTCTTTTGGGAGGGTCTGTCCGGCCGTATTAAAGATGAACTCGCCGGTCGGGACATTCCTACCACTCTCGACGACTTAATAACACTTGCCACCCGGATTGACATCCGGTTCCAGGAGCGCGCCAAAGAGGTCACCCGTGAGAGGAGGTTTCCACGTCTAGCCCCTACCTTCCAGAAACCTGTCACTTCTCCCGTTACTACCCAGGCGCACTCACCTGAGCCTATGCAGGTCGACCAGACCAAGATGGTCAAAACCCGTCAAGAGTTACGCCGAGCCGAGGGGAGCTGCTTCTACTGTGGCAGTAAGGAGCACCGGATCCGTTCCTGCCCGGAGAGGTCGGGAAACGCCTGTGTCTAGGATCGCTCAGAGAGGTCGTCCTAGACAAGAGTAAACCCTCTCCATCTCTGTTGCTGTCGGTCTCTATCATCTGCGGGGAGAACCGTTATTTTGAACTAGCCCAACTTGACTCTGGAGCTGCCGGAAATCTCATTTCTCAGTCTCTGGTAGAGAAATACCGCATTCCCACCAAACCTCTAGCTGTACCCTTATCTGTCGCTGCCGTGGATGGGGGCCTCTTACCACATCCCATCCAACTCATCACCGAATCCATAACCCTGCAGGTGGGAATGCTGCACTCTGAGAGCATCTTCTTTCATGTTCTGCCTGGACTCTCTCACGCCCTCTTATTAGGCCTACCTTGGCTTCAGAGACATGCACCCGTGCTTGATTGGCAGACCGGAGAAGTCCTTCGCTGGGGACAGGACTGCCATAAGACTTGCTTAGTTCTCGTCCATCCTGTCCGTCCTTCTCCTACTCCAGCCAATCTACCTGGTCTTCCGGCTCCTTATTGGTCGTATGCGGACGTCTTTAATAAAAAGGAGGCAGAGACATTACCCCCTCATAGACCATACGACTGCCCAATCGACCTGATGCCCGGCGCTACTCCTCCCCGTGGACGCATTTACCCTTTGTCTGCTGCTGAGACCCGATCCATGTCAGAATATATTGAGGAGAATCTGGCCCGGGGATTCATCCGGAAATCTACTTCCCCGGCGGGAGCAGGCTTCTTCTTCATCAAAAAGGACGGCTCACTCGGTCCCTGTATAGACTATAGAGGCCTTAACCAGATCACGGTGAAGAATAAATACCCCCTTCCGCTCATTCCGGAATTATTTGACCGTCTGAGGGGGGCTAGAATCTTCACCAAGCTGGACCTCCGTGGGGCGTATAACCTGGTCCGTATCCGTCAGGGGGATGAATGGAAGACGGCATTCAACACCCGGGACGGCCACTATGAATACCTGGTAATGCCCTTCGGTCTCTGTAACGCTCCCGCCGTCTTTCAAGAGTTGGTCAATGACATCTTCCGGGACCTTCTCTACTCCTGCGTAGTGGTGTACCTGGACGACATCTTGGTCTTCTCTCCGGATCTCCCCACACACCGGAGGGATGTTCGTCAGGTTCTGCTCAGGCTCAGGCAGAACCACCTCTACGCTAAATATGAGAAGTGCCTCTTTGAGCAGACCTCGCTTCCGTTTCTGGGCTACATAATCTCTCAGACCGGCCTACGAATGGATCCTGAGAAACTGTCTGCCATCCAGAAGTAGCCCCGACCAGAGGGGTTGAAAGCTATTCAGCGGTTCTTGGGTTTCGCCAACTACTACCGCCTCTTCATACCGCACTTCTCTTCCCGGACTGCCCCAATCTCTGCGCTCACCAGTAAGGGCACTAATTACAGAAAATGGCCGCCCGAAGCAGAGGAAGCCTTTCTTTCCTTAAAACAGGCTTCCTCTTCCGCCCCGGTGCTGCATCGTCCGGACGGCAACAAACAATTCTTCCTGGAAGTTGACACCTCCTCCTCTGGAGCCGGAGCGGTACTTACCCAAAAGTCGCCTTCCGGAAGAATGGTAACTTGCGGCTTCTTCTCCAAACTCTTCTCCTCTTCTGAGCGCAATTATTCTATAGGAGATCGAGAGTTATTGGCCATTAAGCTGGCACTGGAGGAGTGGCGTTACCTGCTCGAGGGGGCTCTTCACCCGTTAATTATTTACACGGACCACAAGAACTTGGCTTACCTCCAGAGTGCCCAGAGACTTAACCCGCGCTAAGCCCGGTGGTCCTTGTTTTTTGCCCGCTTTGATTTCGTTCTTCATTTTCGCCCGGCAGACAAAAACATCAAAGCTGACGCCTTGTCCCGATCCTTCCTGGTGTCTGACCTAGAGGAAGAACTGAAGCACATCATTGATCTCGCCAGAGTAATGCAGGTGGCTCCCGTGAATCTAAATCGTCTCCGTCCCGGTAAGATGTTCGTAACAGTACCTGATTGGAAGAAGGTCCTACTCTGGGGTCACTCATCTAGAGATGAGCGGTGTTCGACTAGAACTGTTCGCCAATCTCAAATTCGAGCTGTTTTGGGCGGTGTTCGAGTTGTTCGACGAACCCGAACGATTTGCAAAAAATTCGGCTGTTCGAGGTTATGTTCGATAACTGTTCGTGCACCAAAAGCGTGTCCTGCATGTCTGGCGCTATTTAGAGCACCAATCATGCAGGGATTGTCTGCCACTCACTGTAATGCCACAGCCATGGTGGTTGTGGCATTACATTGATTGCCCAAATCGATGGGAACAGTGCCAACAGTGAAACATGAAAAGCCGGCAATTCAGCAGCGGCATACACCTGTACCCGACAATTTAGAACCGAAAGAATAGAGCTTCACACATAGATTAGATAGATATAAACATGTCAGCCACATATATACGAAGTACAGTGAAAGTGCTGCTTACTGTACTTGTCATTTAGCGTAAAGGATTTATCAAAAAAAATAATAGTGTTTTCATGCACCGTCTCTTTAAAAAAGCCGGCCGGCAATTCAGCAGCGGTACCCGACAATTTAGAATAGAAAGAATAGAGAATCACACATAGATTAGATAGATAGAAACATGTCAGCCACATATATACGAAGTACAGTGAAAGTGCTGCTTACTGTACTTGTCATTTAGCGTAAAGGATTTATCAAAAAAAATAATAGTGTTTTCATGCACCGTCTCTTTAAAAAAGCCGGCCGGCAATTCAGCAGCGGTACCCGACAATTTATAACAGACAGAATAGAGCTTCACACATAGATTAGATAGATAGAAACATGTCAGTCACATATATATGAAGTACAGTGATAGTGTTGGTTACTGTACTTGTCATTTAGTATTAAAATAAAGGATTTATTATTAAAAAAATTGGCGTGGGGTTCCCCTTAATTTTAGGCTCTAGCGGAGGTTAAGCAGACGGCTGGGGCAGATGTTTGAAGCCTGGGAAGGGGGTAATACCCACGGAGCTTCCCAGGCTACTAATATCAGCCCCCAGCTGAATACATAGCCTTTACTAGCTATTAAAATGGGGGACCCCCCAAAAAAAATGATGTGGGGTCCCCCCTAATTTAATAGCTAGCAAAGGCTAGGCAGACAGCTGGGGGCTGATATTAATAGCCCAGGAAGGGAGCCATGAATATTGGCCCCCTCCCAGGCTAGAAACACCAGCCGTCAGCCGCCCCAGAAATGGCGCATTCATAGGATGCGCCAATTCTGGCACTTAGCCTCGCTCTTCCACGCTGCCCTGGTGCGGTGGCAGTGGGGTAATAGGGTTGGGGTTGATGTCAGCTTATAATGCCAGCTGACATCAAGCCCAGGTTAGTAATGGAGAGGCGTCTATAAGACACCCCCATTACTAACCCCATAGTCAAAGTTAAAAAAAACACAAACACCCAGAATAAAGTCCTTTAATTGAAATAAAGACACAGTCCTTTATTGTTCTAAATTAAACCATACTTACCGTCACGCCCATTCCAGCTGAAGCCAACGATCTCCTTCAATAAAAGAAAAATAATAAAGCAACCTCATCCTTACCTTTCCATGGTTCCCACGACAGCTTCAGCTCTGCTACATCGAGATGACAGGCTGGACCGCAGCAGAACGCTGCCATCCAGCCTCTCAACCCGCAGACACTGAGAAGCGCAGGCTTGCTTGCGCTGCTCAGCGTCTCTCTGTGACGACATCCAGATGAGCCGAGTTCATGTCCAATGAACTCGGCTCACCTCATGCACGTCACTGACAGCGTGGTAAAATTCTCACGCTGAAGCGGTGAGTGCAGGAGAATTCTCCCACGCTGTCAGTGACGTGCATAAGGTGAGCTCATGTCCAATGAACTCAGCTCACCTCCTGCACGTCACTGACAGCGTGGGAGAATTCTCCTGCACTCAGCGCTTCAGCGTGAGAATTCTCCCACGCTGAAGCGCTGAGTGCAGGAGAATTTTCCCACGCTGTCAGTGACGTGCATAAGGTGAGCTCATGTCCAATGAACTCAGCTCACCTCCTGCACGTCACTGACAGCGTGGGAGAATTCTCCTGCACTCAGCGCTTCAGTGTGAGAATTCTCCCACGCTGAAGCGCTGAGTGCAGGAGAATTTTCCCACGCTGTCAGTGACGTGCATGAGGTGAGCCGAGTTCATTGGACATTAACTCGGCTCATCTGGATGCCCTCACAGAGAGACACTGTGGAGCGCAAGCAAGCCTGCGCTTCTCAGTGTCTGCGGGATGACAGGCTGGATGGCAGCGTTCTGCTGCGGTCCAGCCTGTCATCTCGATGTAGCAGAGCTGAAGCTGTCATGGGAACCATGGAAAGGTAAGGATGATGTTGCTTTATTATTTTTCTTTTATTTCAGGAGATCGTTGGCTTCAGCTGGAATGGGCGTGATGGTAAGTATGGTTTAATTTAGAACAATAAAGAATTGTGTGTTTATTTCAATTAAAGGACTTTTTTCTGGGTGTTGTGTTTTTTTTAAATACTTTACTAGAAATTCATGGTGGTCATGTCTAATATTGGCGTGACCCCATGAATTTTGGGCTTAGGGCCAGCTGATAATGCCAAGCTGGCCCTAACCCCTTTATTACCCAGTGAGCCACCGCATCAGGGCCCTGGATGAGTTGGGTACAGCGCCAGAAGATGGCGCTTCTATGAACGCGCCATTTTCCGGGGTGGCTGCGGACTGCAATTTGCAGCGGGTGGGGCCCAGAAAGCTTGGGCCTCCCTGCGCTGCGGATTCCAGCCCCCAGCTGCCTAGTTGTACCTGGCTGGACACAAAAACAGGGCGAAGCCCCACGTCAATTTTCTTTAAATTATTTCATGAAATAATTAAGAAAAAAAGGGCTTCCCTATATTGTTGTGTCCGGCCAGGTACAAATAGGCAGCTGGTGGTTGGGGGCAGCCCGTTCCTGCCTGCTGTACCTGGCTGGACACAAATATAGTGCGAAGCCCCACGTCAATTTTTTTTAAATTATTTCATGAATTTCATGAATTTAAAAAAAAAATACGTGGAGCTTCGCCCTATTTTTGTGTCCAGCCAGGTACAACTAGGCAGCTGGGGGCTGGAATCTGCAGCGCAGGGAGGCCCAAGCTTTCTGGGCCCCCCCCCCGCTACAAATTGCAGTCCGCAGCCACCCCGGAAAATGGCGCGTTCATAGAAGCGCCATCTTCTGGCGCTGTACCCAACTCATCCAGGGCCCTGGTGCGGTGGCTCACTGGGTAATAAAGGGGTTAGGGCCAGCTTGGTATTATCAGCTGGCCCCAAGCCCAAAATTCATGGGGTCACGCCAGTATTAGACATGACCGCCATGAATTTCTAGTAAAGTATTTAAAAAAAACACAACACCCAGAATAAAGTCCTTTAATTGAAATAAAGACACAATTCTTTATTGTTCTAAATTAAACCATACTTACCATCACACCCATTCCAGCTGAAGCCAACGATCTCCTGCAATAAAAGAAAAATAATAAACCAACCTCATCCTTACCTTTCCATGGTTCCCACGACAGCTTCAGCTCTGCTACATCGAGATGACTGGCTGGACCGCAGCACAACGCTGCCATCCAGTCTGTCATCCCGCAGACACTGAGAAGCGCAGGCATGCTTGCGCTCCTCACTGTCTCGCTGTGACGGCATCCAGATGAGCCGAGGTCATGTCCAATGAACTCGGTTCACCTCATGCACGTCACTGACAGCGTGGGAAAATTCTCACGCTGAAGTGCTGAGTGCAGGAGAATTCTCCCACGCTGTCAGTGATGTGCATGAGGTGAGCTCATGTCCAATGAACTCAGCTCACCTCCTGCACGTCACTGACAGCGTGGGAAAATTCTCCTGCAATCAGCGCTTCAGCGTGAGAATTTTCCCACGCTGTCAGTGACGTGCATGAGGTGAGCCGAGTTCATTGGACATGAACTCGGCTCATCTGGATGTCGTCACAGAGAGACGCTGAGCAGCGCAAGCAAGCCTGCGCTTCTCAGTGTCTGCGGGATGACAGGCTGGATGGCAGCGTTCTGCTGCGGTCCAGCCTGTCATCTCGATGTAGCAGAGCTGAAGCTGTCATGGGAACCATGGAAAGGTAAGGATGAGGTTGCTTTATTATTTTTCTTTTATTGCAGGAGATCGTTGGCTTCAGCTGGAATGGGCGTGATGGTAAGTATGGTTTAATTTAGAACAATAAAGGATTGTGTCTTTATTTCAATTAAAGGACTTTATTCTGGGTGTTTGTGTTTTTTTTAACTTTGACTATGGGGTTAGTAATGGGGGTGTCTTATAGACGCCTCTCCATTACTAACCTGGGCTTGATGTCAGCTGGCATTATAAGCTGACATCAACCCCAACCCTATTACCCCCTGCCACCGCACCAGGGCAGCGTGGAAGAGCGAGGCTAAGTGCCAGAATTGGCGCATCCTATGAATGCGCCATTTCTGGGGCGGCTGACGGCTGGTGTTTCTAGCCTGGGAGGGGGCCAATATTCATGGCTCCCTTCCTGGGCTATTAATATCAGCCCCCAGCTGTCTGCCTAGCCTTTGCTAGCTATTAAATTAGGGGGGACCCCACGTCATTTTTTTTGGGGGGTCCCCCATTTTAATAGCTAGTAAAGGCTATGTATTCAGCTGGGGGCTGATATTAGTAGCCTGGGAAGCTCCGTGGGTATTACCCCCTTCCCAGGCTTCAAACATCTGCCCCAGCCGTCTGCTTAACCTCCGCTAGAGCCTAAAATTAAGGGGAACCCCACGCCAATTTTTTTAATAATAAATCCTTTATTTTAATACTAAATGACAAGTACAGTAACCAACACTATCACTGTACTTCATATATATGTGACTGACATGTTTCTATCTATCTAATCTATGTGTGATGCTCTATCTTTCTGTTCTAAATTGTCGGGTACCGCTGCTGAATTGCCGGCCGGCTTTTTTAAAGAGACAGTGCATGAAAACACTATTATTTTTTTTAAATAAATCCTTTACACTAAATGACAAGTACAGTAAGCAACACTATCACTGTACTTATTATATATGTGACTGACATGTTTCTATCTATCTAATCTATGTGTGAAGCTCTATTCTTTCTGTTCTAAATTGTCGGGTACAGATGCTGAATTGCCGGCCGGCTTTTTTAAAGAGACGGTGCACGAAAACACTAATATTTTTTTTAATAAATCCTTTACACTAAATGACAAGTGCAGTAACCAACACTGTCACTGTGCTTCTTATATGTGTGACTGACATGTTTCTATCTATCTAATCTATGTGTGAGGCTCTATTCCTTCTTGTCTAAATTGTCGGGTACCGGTGTATGCCGCTGCTGAATTTGCCGGCCGGCTTTTTTAAAGAGAGTGTCTTCTGAGCAGTTTGTCAGCTTTTGGACACCTTTGCAGGTGTTTTCTATGTGTTTCTATGTGTTTTTGTTTGCCTGCCATTGGTTTTAACGGTGTTCGACGGTGTTCTAAGGTGTTCGACGAACAGTTCGACGAACAGTTCCTCGAACATCCCGGTGTTCGACGAACCGAACCCGAACACTACGGGGGTGGCTCAACACTACACTCATCTAAGCTAGCTGGCCACGCTGGTCAGAAAAAGACTCTCCAGCTTATTACCCGGCATTACTGGTGGCCTACCCTGCACAAGGATGTAATAGACTTTGTTTCAGCCTGTGTGTCCTGCGCCCGCAACAAAGTTCCGAGACACCTGCCAGCCGGTCGCCTCCTTCCTCTTCCAGTACCTGCTGCCTGGTGGCAGCATATAGCTATGATCTTTATAACGGATCTCCCTGTCTCTGCCGGTTGTACGGTCATTTGGGTGGTCGCTGACCGCTTTTCCAAGATGGCGCACTTCATTCCCCTGCCGGGTCTCCCGTCTGCACCCGAACTGGCTAAAGACTTTATCCGCCACATCTTCCGTCTCCATGGCCTGCCCCTCCACATCGTGTCAGATCGTGGGGTTCAGTTCACCTCACGCTTCTGGAGAGCCACATGTAAGCTGCTTGACGTTACCCTGGACTTCTCCTCCACTTACCACCCACAGTCCAATGGGCAAGTGGAGCGGATCAATCAGATCCTGACCAGTTACCTCCGGCACTTCGTTAATGCCCACCATTCGGACTGGGTGGATCTCCTACCATGGGCTGAATTCTCTTACAATAATCACGAGAGCGAATCTTCCTCCAAATCCCCGTTTTTTGTAGTCTTCGGTCAGCATCCTCGGATCCCATTTCCCGTCTCCACCTCGGTGGACAATCCGGCTGCGGAATCTCTCATTAGCAAATTCTCCTCCATTTGGGAGAGTACCCGATCCGCACTCCTTCAGTCGTCCGAGCGGATGAAAAAACACGCTGACAAAAAACGACTGGATCCTCCACAATTCCGTCCTGGAGATAAAGTCTGGCTCTCGTCCAAGTATGTCCGGCTCAAGATTCCCTCCTACAAGTTAGGGCCTCGGTTCATCGACCCACTGGAAGTTATCAAACAAATCAATCCGGTGGCCTATAAATTGAAACTCCCGGCCAACTTACGGATCCCTAACTCCTTCCATGTATCTCTCCTCAAACCCGTGGTACTTAACTCTTTTTCCAAGTCTACAGGTATGCCCCCTGCTTCGGTTTCCGCTGATAACGAGTTTGAGGTAGAGAACATTCTGGCCACCAAATGGGTAAGAGGAAAAACCTTTTTTCTGGTAGATTGGAAGGGGTTTAGTCCTGAGGAGAGAACGTGGGAGCCCCGGGAGAACATCCATGCCCCTCTCATCCTTGATAAATTTCTCTCTGGCTTAAAAAAGGGGGGGCCTAAAGGGGGGGGTACTGTAGCGTCGGCGTCCCTGCCTCCTGCTAGGCAGGGATGCTGTTCCCCTCACCTCTCCGTGCCCGGCGTCTTCCTCCCGCTCTGCTGGCAGCGCGCGCTGCTTCCCGGCCACGGTGCTTAGGGCGCGCGCGGGCGCGCTCCCCCTCTCTTAAAGGGGCCGCGCGCGCCGTCCTAAGGAGTCCCCGGCCAATGGCCGGAGGACTTCACCATATATAAGGCACCTCCTCCAAAATGGAGGTGCCCGAGCAATGTTGTTGCAAAGCCTTCACTCTGCTTCAGACCTCAGGTCCCGTTACCAGTTACCTGCCAGTCACCTGCCAGATTCCTGCTTGTTACCTGCCAGTCACCTGCCAGATTCCTGCTTGTTACCTGCCAGTCACCTGCCAGATTCCTGCTTGATACCTGCCTGATATCCGCTTACCTGCTTGCAAGACTGCGGTCCGACGGTCTGCCTTCCGACACCTGTCAGTCTGTCTATGGACCAGCCTGCCCGCTCACCTGGGAGCGCTCACCTGCTACCTGCCTGCTAGCCTACCTGGAGGCTCTGCCGTCACTTGCCGTGACCACCTGCCTGTCCAGAGACTCTTGCCCGCTCACCTGGGAGCGCTCACCTGCTACCTGCCTGCTAGCCTACCTGGAGGCTCTGCCGTCACTTGCCGTGACCACCTGCCCGTCCAGAGACTCTTGCCCGCTCAACTGGGAGCGTCCACCTGCTACCTGTCTGCTAGTCTACCTGGAGGCTCTGCCGTCACTTGCCGTGACCACCTGTCTGTCCAGAGACTCTTGCCCGCTGAACTGGGAGCGTCCACCTGCTACCTGTCTGCTAGTCTACCTGGAGGCTCTGCCGTCACTTGCCGTGACCACCTGCCTGTCCAGAGACTCTCGCCTGCTCACCTGGGAGCGCTCACCAGCCACCTGCCTGCTGTCCTTCTACCCAGAGACTGTCCCTGTCACTTGCCGTGACTACCTGCCCTTCTACCCAGAGACTGTCCCTGTCACTTGCCGTGACTACCTGCCCTTCTACCCAGAGACTGTCCCTGTCACTTGCCGTGACTACCTGCCCTTCTACCCAGAGACTGTCCCTGTCACTTGCTGTGACTACCTGCCCTTCTACCCAGAGACTGTCCCTGTCACTTGCCGTGACTACCTGTCCTTCTACCCAGAGACTGTCCCTGTCACTTGCCGTGACTACCTGCCCTTCTACCCAGAGACTGTCCCTGTCACTTGCTGTGACTACCTGCCCGTCTTCCCTGGGAGCCACCCGCTTCCTTACAAGGACCGCCCCCTTGTATAGTTGCTCAGAGGTTCCACCTCCCAAACCCCATTGCAACATGATTGTAATAACATTACAGCCCCATTCAGACTTACAGGTTTTACCCATGAGAAACTGAGCAGAACGATATATAGGTTTGTGGGAGAAGATTCAGTATAAATTGTAATTCATTCATTAGATTTGAGAGTCCTCAGTGGTTGATACCTTTAATGGCTAACTGAAAAGATGGTAACAAATTGCAAGCTTTCCAAACTGCTCAGGCCTCTTCATCAGGCCGACCTGAGCCCTGAGTAGTCTGGAAAGCTTGCAATTTGTTACCATCTTTTCCATTAGCCATTAAAAGGTATCAACCACTGAGGACTCTCAAATCTAACTACTCTTCTATCTACTGGCTAACACAGTACAAAGATAGATATTTTTCCTGTATCAATTTATTCAGTGGAATCCTGCTGTTTGTATAGATGAGTCCAGTGGGCGGTCATGCTGGTGATTGACAGCTATCTTTGCCTGCATGGTCATACAGGGAACTGTCAATCACTTAGGACCGCCCACTGGACTAGTATAAATACTGCAGGACTTTCTCTGCATAAAATGCAAGTCTTACTGACTCTCTTCCCACAGATATGTCTATCAGTCTGATCAACGTCTCTGCTCTACAACACCCCCCTACAGATCTTATACCATTTCAACATGACAGGTTCCTTTAATCACCTGCAGATGACATAAGTAGCCATGTTCTGTGTGGCTTACGGAGGGGCTTGATTGCTTGTCAGCTTCAAACAGGTTTCATTTCTTGTGATTCATTGGAGCCGAGTTCTAAACTGTATTAAGAAATTAATTTCTCTGTTTATTTCTATTAGATCTCGGCAAAGCTTGGAACAAATGTGGAAAGTGTTCTTCAAGAAGTTGTCAGGAGGCTTCCACTGTGAGTATGGACTAATGCGGCTCTATCCATCTTCTCTTTATTAAAGGGAACCTGTCACCTTGAAAAATGCTATGTACCTGCAGGTATAGGGTTAATCTGCAGATAAATATTGTTACAATGTTGCCCGGCCGCCTTATTGATAATGCAGGTACCGGGAGAAAATTAACTTCTTTCCTCCCTGCAGCTGCCGGCCTTCACTCATCGTTGTGCACGGAGCGGCTACAGTCTTGGATCACAGCACCGCTCACTATATCGGAGGTGACGGCTGTAAACCTGGCCCGGATTTTGATTGACAGCTTGCTCTGCACAGATGCGCTGCAGAACCACTTACAATCTGAGTGAAGGAGAGTAGTATGTTCACAGATAGAGAATATGGCTCATCCACGTGCGGATCTGCTCCACGTCCGATTACATATTTGTGGGAGAAACCCTAGTGGCAGCCTCATATTTCTGACATGGATCCTCTAGCACTATTTGTGAAACTGCGGCTCCCAGCATAACTTGATGAGAGACCGTCAGCCTGCTGGGATCTGTAGTTTCACAAGCTGCGGACCTCCGCTCACTCCAGCACTGGTCGGCATTTTCAGCACGTGAACGTACGCCATGCTTTCCGGAGACACAAGGGTGTAGATAACTTTATCAAACCCTTGGCTGTAAGTTTGCTGAACCCTAAGTGGATTCGATTGTTCCCACAGTTTCAGTTTTGGACCATTTAAGGGGAATTTACAGGGTTCTGGCCACTGACCAGGGGGATCAGTATCCCTGTATGTCTTTGTATATACTTGATAAAGACCTATAACAGGTCGAAACGTTATGTGATGGCAGAATAAACTTTGTCTTTTGGAATTCATCACCCCGGACTGAACGCGGTTTACTTACCTTTATACCCCTTAACAGGATGTCTTATTTTTGTGTTTTAGTCCCAAGATTGAAAAGGGCAGCCCTCTTAAAGCCCTGCTGTTTGACTCAACGTTTGATCACTACAGAGGCGTCGTAGCAGCATCGCCCTGTGTGGAGGTGACGTGTGTAAAGGCAATAAATCGTGTCTGCCCACTCTGGCAAGTGCTATGAAGTCAATGAGGTTGGCATACTGACCCCAGAGGAAGTACCAGCTGAAAAACTAAGTTTTTTTTAATAATCTTATTAGCCTTTCCCTCTGTCTTCACCAATCAGCCCTCTGTATTGATGATCAGATCAAAGATCTAGACAGGGATTGTCTCACGCTGCATCTCCTTCCTGATTGTATCACTGAGAAGACAGAAGCTGCCCCATCCCATTCTCCAAGAAATGCAGAACCCAATGCATCTGCTGTCCGTGATCCGCTTATTGTCAGAGGACATCATTAGGGACTGCATTTTCTCATTGCTTAAGAAATTGTTGGGGGATCCTGCTAATCGCTGAATAATAAAACTGCAGCACCGCTCCATTTAAGGCAGTGTTTCCCAAACTCCAGTCCTCATGGCCCCCAACAGGTCAGGTTTTCCCTCCAACAGGTCATGTTTTCAGGATTTCCTCAGTATTACACATGTGATGAAAGTATCATCAAGGAATCAGGAATTCTCTCACCTGTGCAATACTATAGAAATCCTGAAGACATGACATGTGGGGGGCCGGGGGGACTGGAGTTTGGGAAACACTGATTTTAAAGGGACTGTCAGCACAGAATGACTGTTGAAACCAAGTACAAGCGCTCCATGGATCACGGCGTGGGCCAATCATTTATATACACCTTCCAACCTGCTTGTTTTACCTCTGTCTCCTTCCTTCTATGGTTCTATGAAGCCAGAGCTGTCAATCAAAGAAGAGGAGGGTGTGGATAGAGGGAAAACAAGCAGGTGGGAAGGTGTATATAAATGATTGGCCCCGAAGCACCGAGAGTTGGGACTTAGTTTGAACAGTCATTCTGTGCTGACAGTCCCTTTAGGTGGACGAGATCCAGATGCAGCTCATTTCACCGCGTAAGGTTGTTTGCCCACTATGCGCTCTCCACGGCGTCTCCAGACTCTGTCTCGTCTGTCGCATGAGCTCAGTGTGAACCTGCTTATATCTATGAAGAGCACAGGGCGCCAGTGGCGACTTTGCCAATCCTGGTGTTCTGTGGAAAATGCCAAGTGTCCTGCACGGTGTTGGGCTGTGAGCACAACCCCCATCTGTGGGCGTCGGGCCCTCATACCACCCTCATGGAGTCTCTTTAAAACCGTTTGTGCAGACACATGCACATTTGTGGCCTGCTGGAGGTCATTTTGAAGGGCTCTGGCAGTGCTCCTCCTGTTCCTCCTTGCACAAAGGCGGAGGTAGCGGTCCTGCTGCTGGGTTGTTGCCCTCCTACGGCCCCCTCCACGTCTCCTGGTGTACTGGCCTGTCTCCTGGCAGCGCCTCCAGCCTCTGGACACTACGCTGACAGATGCAGCAAACCTTCTTGCCACAGCTTGCATTGATGTGCCATGTTGGATGAGCTGCACTACCTGAGCAACTTCTGTGGGTTGTAGAGTCCGTCTCATGCTACCACGAGTGTGAAAGCACAACCAACATTCAAAAGTGACCAAAACATCAGCCAGAAAGCATTGGTACTGAGATGTGATCTGTGGTCCCCACCTGCAGAACCACTCCTTTATTGAGGGTGTCTTAATAATTGCCAATAATTTCCATCTATTGTGTATTCCATTTGCACAACAGCATGTGAAATTGATTGTCAATCAGTGTTGCTTCCTAAGTGGACAGTTTGATTTCACAGAAGTTTGATTTACTTGGAGTTATATTCAGTTGTTTAAGTGCTCCCTTTATTTTTTTGAGCAGTTTACTTTTTCCCCCACTGTATATAGAGAAGATGCACAGCCCAAAAAGGGTGTTCTGTGTACCTATGTTCCCTGGAACTTGTAGGGTCCTATTTGTGGACCTAGGAAGGGGAAAATATTAAAAAATTCCCAAATCACCTCCCAAACCAGTGCCCTCTTATACTCATTGTTGTGTATCCCGCCATTATTCTGACATCAACATCAGGCAGGGGTGTCATGTGAGCACTACTTCTTCTGGCTTAGATGAAATATGAATGCTGCAACCAATCAGAAGCTGCAACACTCATGCGTTGCCCCCACCGGTTGTTAACCTCAGGTAACCAGTGGGGTATGCAGCGCTGGTCTGGAGATATCAATTTCTTTTAGTTTTCTCACCTCCCTTGGCCCATCAATAGTTGGTGTCTAGTAGTGGATAACCCAATTAAAGGGTTATTTCCCTCTCAGATATATCCACCGAAGAAGCCATAAATGGCTAATAGATGTTGGCTCCACCTCTGTAGCCCCCCGCAGCTATCGAGATAAGGCTGTATCTCTAGTTAATATGAACATAGAAGTGGCTGTGCATGATAGGCTTTCTCCATTCACTTCTATGGAGGTTCAGAATAATACAAAGGGTTGTAGATGTGTTAATAAAGACTACAATGGAAGTCTACTAACAATACACGGGCACTGATTCCCTGTGGGCACCTGAGATCAGCCACTGAAGCTGTAGGGGGCAGTGTTAGCTTATATGTGCACATTTATATGGAGGGTGTTTGTACATATCCCTATGGACCTGTCCCACATCTATGGATTATTTTACATAAATGAACACTGTCCCATTGTGCAGCAAAGGTCTATACAATAAACTGTGTACACCGCTGTCCAATGAGGATAATAGAACTGTACTGGTTATTGTATCATTATGGGATCTAATTGATGGCTGTCGTAGCGAAGTGTTTTAATAATTAATTTACTACATCTTTTTACAGAAAACCACATTGGCAGCACGGCATATACAGTAAAATGTTACATGCATATCACATCAAGTGAAAAATCCCCATGGAAATGCCTCTACTAAAGCACGCTGCTATAAAAAACACTCTGTAAAGTAAGTCCACGCTGCAGCATGAATATAACGGGCCAACTAGAAAACAGGTTTGGCAAAAAAATGTATCCATCAGATAGATGTCAACTGTATACTTTTATAATATAGATCTGGACAGGGGTATATATAGCATAGACAGGATTGGGTTTATTAAGGATTGCATTCATACGACAACCCTACAAGGGAACCAGTCACGTGAAAGAAAGGCTATTAACCTGCAGATATGCAGTTAATCTGCAGGTTAATGGTCAAATGTATATAGAGGTCTCAAAAAGTCAGAAATCATAAAGGGATCTAACAATAAAATGTAACCTTTATTTATAAAATGCTAAAAAGACATAAATATGATCTAGGACATAAACAAAAACTGCACCCAAAACGTGAAAATATATGAAAGAAAAATATTATTTTTAAAACCAATTCAAATAGCTGTATGTGAACCTCTCTGATGACCCTCAAATGCTCCCATGAAGGGAGGAAAAAAAGCCCCATGTTTAGGAAGTTGGTGAAATGACATTGAAGGGAAAGGATCTAGGCTGAGGTCCTGGACCCATGGATGAATGGCCTATGGAGTTTGAAGATCGGTTGATCACTGGGCTGGATAAATGTGCTACAGTTGTGGAATCTGTCGTCTGGATTTGATGAACTTTCTTAAGGACTGTTGCTACTGGATACCTGTGTCTCTATTGTTTTATCTTGTCGTCTGGAGGAGCGAGGAATGTGAATACAAACTATACTGGTTGGCGATACGAAATCTGTGAGCCAACCAAAAGTTGGGAAACAGTGAGTATCGCCTGGTACAAAGGCAGTTGAACTACCGCCCCAGGAAGGGTATCTTGTGCACTGGGGGCAATGTATTTTGGCCATTTACCTAGAGTTGTAGTAAAACCTTGGATGTAAGAGATAAACTATTGTTGCATCGTTAACTTGTCTAGGTGATTATTGCAACCCACAACCTCAGATCTTCACATACAGGATTAGAAAAACATTATTGTTTTCTTTCAAAAGCAATATCACATCTGTCCATAGATTGTGACTGGTATTGGACTTCAGCTCTACTGAAATAAATGGAGCTGAGCTGCAATACCACACTGAACCTGTAGACAGGTTGTGGTGCTGTTTTTAGACAAAAAACACAAGTTTCTAATCATGGACAACACCTTTGAAGAGTTAGGCTGCGTGCTCACTATGCGTTTTTGCCGCCGAATTTCCGCAGCGAAAACGCTTAAAAAAACGCTTGGTAATACGTGCCGCATGGTCCCCAATTATAATCCGCATGTGCTGTGCACATGCTGCGGAAATTTCCGCTGCGGATTATCATTGCTGAAAAATACGCAGCATGTCCATTAATTTTGCGGACACACAGCGTAATTGCCGCCATTGACTTGCATTGAATCGCTTAATATCCGCATGACTACATGTGCACATGCGGATATTAAGCGATTCAATGTGCGGATGGTACCCGGGTCTGGAGAAGAGGGGACTCGGGTACCATAGAATGTCGCGTGACCTGTCACATGACTAAATGACATCATGAAAGGTCCTTTCACACCACCGCGAGCCGCACAAGAGACCGGACGCAGCGGGGAAATGACCGGGGGCCATCAGAAGGTGAGTATAATGTTTTTTTTATTTTTTACCATTGTTATTCTTTTTTTTTAACTATTAACTTGGTCACACTATATAAATCCATGCCGGTTGCATGGATTTATATAGTGTGACCAAATTGTCAAGCACTTTTATAAGCAATGCTAAAATCGCTTGGAAAAGCGCTTGATAACCCGCATGCAGAAATGCATGCAAAAACGCTTGACAAACGCTTCTACCTGGCAAGAAAAACGCATGTAAAATCCGCATGCGTTCTTCCTGCCAGGGAGATGCAGCATTTCTGCATCGTGGGCACTTAGCCTTATGCAGTACTTCTCTCTTTTGTCAGATATTCAGGTGTAATGAAACACTGCTGTACTCCCAGGAATAGCATTCACATTTTTACATCAGGTTCCCAGGGTCCGCCCGTGGTGTAGAGCTCCAGAGACATTTTTTTCTCTATATTATTAATTAACGCTTACAATATTCTAAGTCCAGATGTAGCAGCCACTAATAAGACAGCTGTAGTCCACTACTAGCGCACAGTGATGTGGTGCGCTCCACTATTAACATAGCACAGCATATGGCGGCTGCTATATCAGTACTCTAGAATCTAAAAAATTATTTCCATATTCTAAATATACATGAGTGCAAATAATAATTATTTTATAGCGCCAACATATTCCGCAGCAATTTACAATACTTGTAAAAACAATATCAGACATTACATCGTAACACATAATTCAACAAAAACTAAAAGGAGTGAGGGCCCTGCTTGCAAGAGCTTACAATCTATTAGAAAATAGCGGGATGAGCAAAAGGGGCTTGTATTGTATAGTCCAGTCGTCATTGTAATAAATAGGGGTATTCACATAACACTTCATGAACCAGTCATCAGCCAGTACCTGTAGAAGGACAGATACAAAGTGCTACTGAGTGCACGGATTGTTGAGAATAGATGACAGAAGGTACAAGATTCTAAGAATTTAAGAAGAGAGAACGGGCAATGATTAGATTAGTGAGGTACTGTGATAGGCTAGTCTAAAGAAATGTGGTTTTGGAGCACACTTAAAACTGTGGATACTGGGAATTAACCAGATTGTTTGGGGTAATGCATTTCAGAGAACTGGAGCAGCATGAGAGAAGTTTTTGAGTGGGAGGTTTGGATTATAGAGAATGTCAGGGTACAGTCATTAGCAGAACAGAAAACGGAGATAGGGTGGTAGACAGAGGTGAGGGAGGAGATGCAGGGTGGTACAGAACTGTGGAGAATGTTGTGGGTGATATTGATAAGTTTATATTGTACTCTTTAGCAGATGCAACCAGTGCAATGACTGGAACAGGGTGGAAGCATCGGTGTAACAGCTGGACAGAAATATGAACCCCGCTGATGCATTTAGGATGGATTGGAGAGGAGAGTTTAGTAAGAGAGAGAATATTTAGTAGAGTTGCGGTAGTCCAGCTGAGAATGAATCAGAGCAAGGGTTCAAGCATACAACCTATTATATCGGACGAGTGTTATCCTTGGTTTTCACGGATAGCCCTCGTATCCATGTTATTATATGGGGCTGTGCACTTGACCCAGTCATCCGAGGGGAAAAAAAAAAAAAAAAAATTGGTGACATGTCATATTTTCATCCGAGTGTTGGATCAAAATTGGCAATGCAAGTCTATGGGTCCGTGGAAAACATCTTACCTCACTCGGTAGACATCCGAATGTAGTCCGATGTCCACGGACTGCAATAAATCGAGAAGGGTGAACAACATATTTTTTCCCACCTCTTAATGTGACTGGGAAGCCTAAATGGCAGTGGATCAGGCCTTCCCTTGGCCTCCGGCAGCTTATCGGTACCCCACAATCGCCTTAGCAGGAACTGCTCCATTTAAATGCCGATGTCAGAAATTGACAGCAGAATCTAAATGGTTAACAGCTGCATTTGATGCTTAGCTCCGGCAATTGCTGTTTGAGACAGATGCCAGCTGTGTGACAGTCAGCGTTTACTGTGTGTGAACCAGGCACAGCTCCTGATCCCGCTTCACACACTCGGTCCCATTCTAAGGCAGAATTTTTAGGCGGGCATCTCACAGGGCAATATTTTGCCACCCATTGAGATAAACTTCTGACCGTCACCTGAAGCGAGATGCTAATCTGCAGTATATATATACAGTTATATGAAAAAGTTTGGGCACCCCTATTAATCTTAAGCTTAATGTTTTATAAAAATTGGTGTTTTTGCAACAGCTATTTCAGTTTGATATATGTAATAACTGTTGGACACAGTAATGTTTCTGCCTTGAAATGAGGTTTATTGTACTAACAGAAAATGTGCAATCTGCATTCAAACAAAATTTGACAGGTGCATAAGTATGGGCACCTCACCAGAAAAGTGACATTAATATTTAGTAGATCCTCCTTTTGCAAAAATAACAGCCTCTCGTCGCTTCCTGTAGCTTTTAATGAGTTCCTGGATCCTGGATGAAGGTATTTTTGACCATTCCTCTTTACAAAACAATTCCAGTTCAGTTAAGTTTGATGGTCGCCGAGCATGGACAGCCCTCTTCAAATGATCCCCCAGATGTTCAATGATATTCATGTCTGGGGACTGGGATGGCGATTCCAGAACATTGTAATTGCTCCTCTGCATGAATGCCTGAGTAGATTTGGAGCGGTGTTTTGGATCATTGTCTCGCTGAAAGATCCATCCCCTGCGTAACTTCAACTTTATCACTGATTCTTGAACATTATTGTCAAGAATCTGCTGATACTGAGTGGAATCCATGCGTCCCTCAACTTTAACAAGATTCCCGGTGCCGGCATTGGCCACACAGCCCCAAAGCATGATGGAACCTCCACAAAATTTTACTGTGGGTAGCAAGTGTTTTTCTTGGAATGCTGTGTTTTTTTGCCGCCATGCATAACGCCTTTTTGTATGACCAAACAACTCAATCTTGGTTTCATCAGTCCACAGGACCTTCTTCCAAAAAGAAATTGGCATCTCCAAATGTGCTTTTGCATACCTCAGCCGACTCTGTTTGTGGCATGCTTGCAGAAGCGGCTTCTTTCGCATCACTCTCCCATACAGCTTCTCCTTGTGCAAAGTGCGTTGTATAGTTGACCGATGCACAGTGACACCATCTGCAGCAAGTTGATGCTGCAGCTCTCTGGAGGTGGTCTCAGGATTGTCCTTGACTGATCTCACCATTCTTCTTCTCTGCCATTCTGATATTTTTCTTGGCCTGCCACTTCTGGCCTTAACAAGAACCTTCCCTGTGTTCTTCCATTTCCTTACTATGTTCCTCACAGTGGAAACTGACAGGTTAAATCTCTGAGACAGCTTTTTGTATCCTTCCCCTGAACAACTATGTTGAATAATCTTTGTTTTCAGATCATTTGACAGTCGTTTTGAGGAGCCCATGATGCCACTCTTCAGAGGAGATTCAAACAGGAGAAAAACTTGCAAGTGGCCACTTTAAGTAGCTTTTCTCATGATTGCATACACCTGGCTATGAAGTTCAAAGCTCAATGAGGTTACAAAACCCAAAAAAGTGCTTTAGTAAGTCAGTAAAAAGTAGGTAGGAGTATTTAAAACAAGAAAATGATAAGGGTGCCCATACTTATGCACCTGTCAAATTTTGTTTGAATGCAGATTGCACATTTTCTGTTAGTACAATAAACCTCATTTCAAGGCAGAAACATTACTGTGTCCAACAGTTATTACATATATCAAACTGAAATAGCTGTTGCAAAAACACCAATTTTTATAAAACATTAAGCTTAAGATTAATAGGGGTGCCCAAACTTTTTCATATAACTGTAGGACCAGCGACGGACAAATGATTGGTGCAACCTGTGCAGCTGCACAGGAGCCCAAATGATAAGGGGGCCACTACCACCTCCAAAGCAGCTTCTGTCAGGCACATTGAGCCATATACCTTTTGTTTGTGTTTGTGTGACAGTGATGGGGCATTGCCTCATTGGAGGCAGCAGAATGTATGGGCTCCTGTCGGGTATATATTATTGGAGGCAGCAGAATCTATGGGCTCCTGTCGGGTATATATTATTGGAGGCAGCAGAATGTAAGGGCTCCTGTCGGGTATATATTATTGGAGGCAGCAGAATGTATGGGCTCCTATCGGGTATATATTATTGGAGGCAGCAGAATGTATGGGCTCCTGTCGGGTATATATTATTGGAGGCAGCAGAATGTATGGGCTCCTGTCAGGTATATATTATTGGATGCAGCAGAATGTATGGGCTCCTGTCGGCTATATATTATTGGAGGCAGCAGAATGTATAGGCTTCTGTCGGGTATATATTATTGGAGGCAGCAGAATGTATGGGCTCCTGTCGGGTATATATTATTGGAGGCAGCAGAATGTATGGGCTCCTGTCGGGTATATATTATTGGAGGCAGCAGAATGTATGGGCTCCTGTCGGGTGTATATTATTGGAGACAGCAGAATGTATGGGCTCCTGTCGGGTATATATTATTGGAGGCAGCAGAATGTATGGGCTCCTGTCGGGTATATATTATTGGAGGCAGCAGAATATATGGGCTCCTGTCGGGTATATATTATTGGAGGCAGCAGAATGTATGGGCTCCTTTCGGGTATATATTATTGGAGGCAGCAGAATGTATGGGCTCCTTTCGGGTATATATTATTGGAGGCTGCAGAATGTAGGGGCTCCTACCAGGTCCTGACTACAGCCCTTATGTGGCGCCCTGCTACGCCTAGGTGCCACAGAACCCAGTAGGGTGCATGGATGGACTTCTCTATAAGAGGCCCTCACTACATTCATAGACCTCCACCCTTCCACCTCACACCAGCAGAGGGAGCCCGTTAGGGACATATATATAGGGAAGGTGGAGCCAGGAGCTGAGTTAGTTCAGAGTTGTGAGAGAGTGTGCTGGCACTTAGACCAGTGAAGAGTAGAGTTGAGCCACCCCCGTAGTGTTCGGGTTCGGTTTGGTTCATCGAACACCCATATGTTCGCCGAACTGTTCGTCGAACTGTTCGTCGAACACCGTCGAACACTGTTAAAACCAATGGCAGGCAAACAAAAACACATAGAAACACTTAGAAAACACCTTCAAAGGTGTCCAAAAGCTGACAAACTGCTCAGAAGACACAACTAACACATGGAAAAGTGACAAGTAAATATAGTCATGCGAAAAGAAAAGAGGTGGAGGAGTAAAAGGAGGGGGAGACACAGATATCGGCATGTCATGCCCTTCTAAAATCAAGAAAGGCTGGAGTAAAAATCTAAAATCAGCCTAACAACACCCAGAAAAGGAACCCAATACATTCGGACTAATCCACCATTTGTCATATCCAAGGGTTGGTCAGTAAACGACAACATCGACGCAGAACCAAGTACAGTAGTATATACTGTACATCCTTTGACAAGGCAATCAGGCGGATCAAGAAGTTGGGAAGGGTCACCCTAATGGCCAAAACAGACATTGATGCGGCGTTCCGGTTACTTACTACCTGTGCCTCCGAATAGTGTCCACCTATTGGGCTGCTTCTGGGAAGGAGCATACTATATAGATCGCTGTTTTGCCCATGGGGTGGTCCAGATCCTGCTCACTATTTGAGGCGTTTAGTTGCTTCCTCGAATGGGTTGTAATGGACGTTTCTAAGGGGGCACATATTATCCATTACCTCGACAACTTCTTATGCCTGGGCCCAAAAGATTCGCCACAGTGAGAATACACGCGGTAGTCCGCCTGTGAGAAGGAGAGAGCTGGAGGGAGAGCGGACA
Source organism: Phyllobates terribilis (assembly GCF_046119375.1). Lineage (NCBI taxonomy): Eukaryota > Metazoa > Chordata > Amphibia > Anura > Dendrobatidae > Phyllobates > Phyllobates terribilis. The sequence goes on along the minus strand of NW_027363053.1, from coordinate 1,656,814 downwards.
CCACAGAGCCGGGGGGTTAGATGGAGAACGGAAGAAGGAAAGAGGGCGAGGGAGGTAAGGGAGTACAGTGGAAGGCCGACCTGAGCTCCCCCACGTTCCTGCTGGGCGGGGAACAGCCCTGGGAAGAAAAGCCGCTTGCGCATCCCTTTGAGGTTACGGGCGCGAGCGGGCAGAGGGTCTGCGCTGGAGTGCGAAGCCGACACGGCCAGTCCGTTCCTGCCCGTTCGACATCCGTGTCACCGGGTTTGTGCCAGAGCCGCGGTGGACCCTGACGGCCAGCCCCCCCTCTCCCAATACTGGTGCCTGTCCGCTGGTGGGTCGAGCCCCCCCGCGGTGGGGGGGGGAGTAACATCTGCAGAAGAAAGACCATCTTTCAGCCAAACTAAGATGTCTACTTCTTTTCGTGGACAATGTGATACGATCCCTTTCTTACGGACACGCCCATCGCTACAAATTACAGATGAGGCACAAAAACAGCAGGTGCTTCAACGGATATCAAGTGCTCCTTCAAGTGGGCTCTCCTCCACCTCAACTTCAATATCACAAATACTCCAGTCCTCAGAGGTGTCACCCCAATCGCACTTGCTTCCTCACAGCTCCCAAGCCTCCAGCTGCCGGTCTGAGTATGGGGTAACACAGATGGTTGAGTCTGCAGAGCTGTTTACTCATACTATAGCCTGGGAAACGGAGGTCTGCTCCAGAGCTTCTGTTAATCCAGACGAGGAAATGATCTGCACTGATGCCCAGAATCTTTATGTGTCGGATCCAGGACCAGATGAAGAAGGTTCTGAGCATAATGTAGACCCTCGTTCCCAAACTGTAACTCTTGATGGTGGAGACAATGATGAAGACGATGATGAGACTCAAATACCTGATTGGAGCGACAACTTGATTTTTCGGTCAGGGCAGGAAGAGGTTGGCTCTGAGGACGACGGGTGTGAGAACACACAGGGTGATTATGACGAGGTTGGAGAACCCACTTACTGTCAACCCACAGTCAGCCAGTCGATGAGGTCAGAAGAGGAGGTGGAGGAGGATGCTATTGACGACGAAGTTAGGTTGCGCCTTCCTGGACAGAGACGTAGTACTGGAAGCATGTCAACAACTGCATCCTCCACCACAACTCTGCCTCTGACCACAAGTCGTGCTGGCTCTTCAGGTCGAATGGGCTCTAAGCCTTGTATAGCCTGGGCTTTTTTTCAGATCGATAAGGATGACCCAACTCGTGTTATCTGTAATATTTGTCACCAAAAGCTAAGTAGAGGCCAAAAAATCCATAGTTTGAGTACTTCATGCATGAACCGTCACATGGATATGAAGCATAAGTTGCAGTGGGAAGCTCACTGTGCTACAATGCAGCCTAGTGGGCCGGGCCAACCACCATCTGCCCCATCTTGTGCATCCGCGGCCTCTTCATCCTCCTTGACTGGGGGGACAGCAGTCACACATGTTTTTGGACGCAGACCTGCCACCTCTTTACCCGCAACAGCCAGTGTGATTGGCAGGTCATCATTTCATTTGGAAGTGGAAACACCAGCTGGTGTTGAGCACTCTCCGACATCGAGAGCACCACCTTTGGATCAAGGCAACCTAACTTTTCCGCCTGCATCTTCCTCACAGACCGGCAGTTTGCCGGGGACACCCTACTCAACCCCGTCTAAGCAGAACAGCCAGCCCTCGGTCCCTCAAATGTGGACAAGTAAAAGACCATTTCCTCCTAGCCATGACAAAGCTAAGAGGCTGAATTTCACCATCTGCAAGCTGTTGGCTCCAGAAATGCTGCCTTTCCGCCTGGTGGACACAGAGGATTTTCGAGACCTTATGTCCGTCGCAGTGCCCCAGTACCAGATGCCCAGTCGGCACTACTTCTCAAAGAAAGGTGTGCCTGCGCTCCACCAGCATGTCGCACACAACATCACCGCTTCTTTGAGAAACTCTGTGTGTGACAGGGTGCATTTCACCACAGACACTTGGACGAGTAGGCATGGACAGGGACGTTACATGTCGCTGACTGGGCACTGGGTAACTATGGTGACAGCAGGACAAGGGGCTGCTGTCCAAATCTTGCTGTCCCCACTAGTTGTGCATCAATCCTCTTTATCTAGAAGTTCCTCCACTGCTTCTGCCTCCTCTCGGTCCTCCACCTGCACCCAAAGCCTGTCTGGTAATGCCACCCGCTTTCTAACTGCGCAGAAGGGATCCTGCTGTTAAATAATACTTCTTTCTGTATTAATTTTTCTACTGAGGACTTCTCAAAGTATCAATATCACGATATTGTTATAAAAAATGTATCTATTTATTCTTAGATTGTCCATTAAAAAGAATCAGATTCCAGCAGGTACATACAATAATTAGTTATAAAGTAATTGTCCATTTGTCCATAATTAGCTTAATTGTTGAGATTCACCCATCTTTCCTTGGATCCTGGCTGGTAAATCACGTCTTTGTCCAGCACGTGTCCAGGCCTACATGTCAGCTGCTTCTCAGCATGAACCTTCTTCTGTGTCTTGTGGGTGGGAAGAACAAGAGAGCCCCCCCTTTCTGTACCATGGGCTTTTATAGCCAGTCGTATGGCACACCTGTTCTACATATGGTAGTGAACTAAAAATACACACACAAATAGCGCATGTCAACTAGACACGATGGCTGATGCATAGAACTCAGATTTAAGAAAAATGATTATCCATAATTAACTATTTAACATTCCCCCCCTTTTTTTTTTTGAGGATATAAGGACTTTAACTGAAAATCCTCAAAAGAAGATACATTCATCAATTATTTTTTCTTTCCTTCTTCCTTGGCAATATCATTAAATTTCCATAATAATAATAATAATAATAATAATAATATCAATATCTGATTATTGTTATATAATGATGTGAATTCATGTTATGGTAAGCCGTGACTAATATTCATTTAATATGTATAATTATACTTCCCTATATCTAAATTGAAGCAATCGCGGGTTCAATCGTCATCGTCTGATACTATCGGGTCGTCGTCTCGTCTTCTTCTTGGTTCTTTTATAACACAGTCTTTAGATGAAAACTCCTTTGAAATAAATTATAGCGTGTAGATATTGTACAGTCCATAATTGTATTCATCATTGTGCAGTCCATAAACTGTAGTCTTTATTAGAAAGATCATGTGTGTCAATTGATAAGAAAACAAAGTCCATGGATGAAATGTAGCTTTAATATCTGTGCGATGTCACCTGGACTTACGTTGGATAGTTCTGGAATCTTCCGTGTCGTCCGCACTGGTCTCATGTCACTTTTGGAACAGATGTGACGTCTTTGGTCAGTAAAGCAAGGGTTCACTAGACACTTCCCTGCTTTATATAGCACCATAACCAGTACTCAGTCCTTTATGTACAGGACACATATGTCAGGTATTACCTGTTCACCAGCTTTCATTGAAGCGTTGCAGGTGATGAGAAACCACTGGAACGTGATGAAACTTGAGCACAACACAGTACATATAGGATCATCGTCCTCTGCCGTCCTGGTGATCAGTGGTGTGAATTGTATTGTATGTAATGGACACAGTCTGTTATCACTCAGCATTCACACCTGTTACCTTCTGAGACTTCCGGATATCGGTTGCTTCTTCTTGTAACTTTTGAGAGTCTCTTTCATTTATAAAAATTAAAAGTCTTTATTAAGATAAAATTCATAATTGCGATGTCTTGATTGAAGTCTTCATTCCCTAATCTGATACCAAATCTGGCAATTTTTTCTAACCTATAATATCACAGTGTACCATAGCAATCAATAATATCCATCTAATTATTATCAAAACATTAAATAAATTATGTTTGGAATAATAAACAATAATAGATAATGATTCATTATTAATCAAGTTCTTCATGTGATAAAATATTTTTATGTCATAGGTGTAATTACCTTTTCCAACCCATAGGTGTCAGTGTGTTTTGAAACAACAAGTGTTTATATCTTTATTAAACCAATAATACCAAAGAATGTATACTCCTGAACTAAAATGAATAAATATATGAATGAATGAATGAATTGTTGTGTTTACTCAGAAAATGTAAACATTTTTCCTTCTATTAATTCATATCATTATATTTAATGAAGCAATATTCTTTGTACTAGACATTACTTTATTAAATATTAATGTGTTTTCTCAATTGAGATATTGAACCGAAATAAAATCAAAAATTGAGAATTAAAAATGAAAAATGGAAAAATAAGAAAATAAGTAAGAATAAAATTTTAAAAATGAAAAATAAAATTAAGAGTAAAAATCAGAATAAAAACAAAAATAAGGCCTTTAAATTTTAATGACAAATGCAGAACAATCATTCTTCATAAAAAAATACCTTTATATCTCCATTATTTGGATGATTTCATATTTGTCATAAACTTGTATCACCAAAAAATATTAAATTATGCAACTTTGCATGTAATACCCTTCTTAATTATACCATAGTACCTTATTAATATTTTACCTTTATTAAAATGTGTGAAAAATAAGTATTGATCAAAAGTGATTATGTAATCAGGATCAAAAACACATTTTCCCCCCTTAATATCAAAAAATATTATTTTATAAAATGTATGTATATATCAGAACCAAATCAAAAAATAATTATTCTTCTATAAATATTTTGCATAAATTTCATATCGATGAGTAGCATAGATTTGTCTAAAGAGAGGTGTGTACCTATTTAGGTAACCATTAAAAAAAATAATAATATCATAGTTATTCAAGGATATTATCATGTGGAAAAATGATTCTAAATGTAAATTTACTTTGTAAACCATTTTGATGTGTGGTTTCCCTTATCCACTATTAGTTAAATCAAGAAATAATAATTATTAAAGAAATATAGAAATATATATATATATGTAGATAATACCTAATTATGTATTATAATTTTCTCAGAATGAAATATATTTTTTTGTACCTTCACATAAAGAAACATTTTTTTTTCTCGTACACATGAGGCCTCACATTCAATAACTTAGCAGCTGCTCACATTCATCCCCTGTCATTTTCACTCTGACATTCACAGATCTGTTCAACTCAAACATTCCACATATGAAATTTTAGATATATATATTTAACTCAAAATTGTTGTATCCCAATTTATCAATTAAATTTAATATCTTAATATTTCTTTGAATATTCCCCAAGTAAATATTATATAATATGAGAGTAAGTCACTGAAATTTCAGACACTTGAAAAACACTCTTGACTTGACTTAGATTCTTTTTTCACTGGCTGCCAGGTTTTAAGTTACATCAGCTGGAAATAGAATGAATGGGATCTATACTTATTAGCTCAAAGTTCAAAGGCTGCAGCTGTCACACGTCATGCTGTAAAGCTACTTTAATTAGCACGAACACTTCATGCACAGAAAATATTAGCAACACAAAATAATTCAACTAGTTATATTGTTATTATTTTAAAATGTTATACACATAAATCATGCAATTTTCAACTTCCTGTGTGAATAAAGAAATAAATCCATTTTATAGTTGTTTGATCAAATCCTGCTTTGGAATGAAAACTCTAAGGAAATATAAGAAAATAAAATTAAATATCAAATTCATACAGAAACATAATTATTTAAATATCTTATACATATATTAGTTGGTTCTAATGTAATTTAAAATATTGCTATTTTAATTTATATGTGAAATTCTAATTTATTAATTAATAATTTCTTTAATTATTACCATAAATATATATATATATACAATTATACACAATCTCTACTTAGACAAGTGTATATATATATATATATATATATATATATATATATACATATATATATATATATATATATATATATATATATATGAACTATTAGAAACCATGTATCTACAATTTTACTGTATAAGATTATAAATTAATAATGATACATTGTATTACATTTTGATACAACATTACAATTACAGTTTTTTCTTACCCACTCCCTAAACCAAATCTTCTGTCTCTCTCAAATATCTCCATAAACGCCCTATTTAGGAAAGACATTTTTCTATCCTTCAAAACCTCAGAGAACTGCCTGTCCTTCTGTCCACATTCCATGATGTCACTGTGAGCTGGTCATCTCACCTGACTCTGTCCATCAGTTTCAGCCATTTTCCTTTCCAGGGAGAAGTCATAGCTTTGAATTTTTAACTCTTTCTGTGAAGAGATGGACCTTATAACATATATGAAATCTTCTGCGTATTTGATAGAGTTCACTATGGGGATGACTCAGTCTAGGAGAGTTTGATATTGGCTTTTGGTAAGATTTTACCTTTTCTGGTTTTATAAATTTAACTTGATTTATTTTCTTTTCACGATTCTCATGTTTTCTAACAAAATCCAGCAACTGAGCACATTCAAATAATGATTTTGTTGTGATGCCATAACTTGGGACACTGGATTTAGGAATTTGAATTTTTGTACAAAAGTTGTTATCATTTGTTGTACTTTTCCATTTTTGATGAGAGCTTTGTACAACCGTTCAAATATGGACATGAATGTATATGTACATTCCTTCCTACCAATCCTTAGTTTCTGCAGATCTTCTATGTTGGGAAAATCCATTGTGACACAATAAATCAAATATTTTAACCTGTCCGAATCATTTTCCCATCCATTAGGAGAGTAACATCTGGACAATGTCACAGGAATCCATATTTTAAATAATTGATTCCTCTCCTCATTGGATAAATCAAACTTATCAGAAAAGCTCTCAAATGTCTCTGAATTTCTACAGGCATGGATTTTGACATCATATTTTGGCATGATTTTGTATAATTTCAGAAAATTTTTCCTCATTTTAATTTGTAGTTGAGCCTGGGTAATTCCTGAATTCTCTGATATTTTTAGTGGCTCTTGTACGTCCGTTCCTCCTACGTCACTCACGTCTTCTCCGACATCACCTAATATGTCAGTTTCTCGTATGTCAGTCATGTCTCCTCCCATGTCAGGTTTCTGTATGTCCGTCTCTTGGTCAGACCCAAGGTCACCTTCAGTTATATACACGTGTCTCAAATCTTGTTCATTTTCCACATTACAGTCAGAATCATTGTCACCATCTGACACTTCTTCTACACTATTGTCCTGCTTAGACCTCTCAAGTACAAAATTATGAAATACCTGTACAAGATGTAGAATATTCCGCAATTTGTGTTTCTCTCTATTTACCAATTTAGAAGTTAACTGTAAATTCTGCAATTCACATTCTTTGTATAAACTGAGCCACAAAACGTCTAAGTCATTTCCTACATTAACTTTGAAATTAATATTACTTTGTTTAGCAAAAGAAGAAATTATATCCATATTTTGCTTACCTTAAGATTCCTTAGCTTCTCTTTATCAGCACGTCCTGTCTTCAGTTCGTCTGATTCTTTACCTGTCTGATTCTGTTCCTTGTTGTCAACAGCTGTTCAACTCGTCAGGACTCCCCCCTTTGTTCAGGGAAGAAATTCACTTACTCACTTAAATCAGGACTGGCTGGCTCACCATTGTTAAATAATACTTCTTTCTGTATTATTTTTCTCTTCTGAGGACTTCGCAAAGTATCAATTTCAAGATTTTCTTATAAAAAATGTATCTATTTATTCTTGAATTGTCCATTAAAAAATAATTGAAACAGAATATAAAATAGATGAAGTAGTTACAAAGAGATTCAATCATGAGTGTCCATCTTTCCTTGGATCCTGGCTGGTAAATCATGTCTTTGTCCAACACGTGTCCAGGCCTACATGTCAGCTGCTTCTCAGCATGAAGATCCTTCTTCTGTGTCTTGTGGGGTGGGAAGAGCAAGAGAGCCCCCCCTTTCTGTACCATGGGCTTTTATAGCCAGTCGTATGGCACACCTGTTCTACATATGGTAGTGAACTAAAAATACACACACAAATAGCGCATGTCAACTAGACACGATGGCTGATGCATAGAACTCAGATTAAGAAAAATGAATATCCATAATTAACTATTTAACAAAGGGCCCAGAATTTGAGTGGGCCTCGGCTCCTCTCTGGTCTCCTGGGCGTCGACCAGAGCAGCGGCGACCTGGCTGAAATCCGGGATATCGTTGCCTTCGAGCTCCTCATCTCTGTCCCTCTTCGGCCCCGCCTGAGTAACCCGGGACAGGGCATCTGCATGAGTGTTCAGGGCCTTGGACCGATAGGCGATTTTATATTGGTATTTGGACATCCTTGCGACCCACCGCTGTTCTAACGTGCCCAGTTTGGCGTTCTCCATGTGGGCCAAAGGGTTGTTATCTGTCCGCACTTGCACTTCTGACCCTGACAGGTACTCAGCAAATTTCTCGGTCATGGCCCACACCAGTGCCAGTAGCTCCAGCTTAAACGAACTGTAGTTGTCCGGATTCTTCTCCATGTCTCGGAGTGACCTGCTGCCATACGCGATCACTCACTCTTTTCCTCCTTGTACTTGAGCCAGCACTGCTCCCAGTCCATGCAAGCTTCCATCAGTGTACAACATAAAAGGCTGCGAAAAGTCAGCGTAGGCCAGAATTGGGGCATCCATTAGCGCCATTTTCAATGCTCGAAATGCCTCTTCTTGGCGTGGGCCCCACTGAATGGGCTGCCGCTTGGCTCCCCCAGCCGTTCCTCTCAGCAATTCATTGAGCGGGATCGCAATCTTAGCGAAGTCTTTAATGAATCTGCGGTAGTATCCAGCAAGCCCCAGGAACGCCCTCAGTTCCCTTAGATTGGCGGGTGTGGGCCACTTCTGCACGGCAGCTACTTTCTCCGCAGTGGGGTGCACTCCTGCACTGGACACAGTGTGCCCCAGATATTCAATTTCTCGTTTGAAGAGACGACGCGTACGAGGCTTAATTTTCAGGCCGTGCCTTTGAAGCCGTTCTAACACTTGTTCCAATCGGCGGAGATGATCCTCAAACGTACCAGAATATAATTATATCGTCCAGATATATTAAAGTGGCTTCAAAGTTGAGGTCCCCCAAGCATCTCTCCATCAGTCTTTGGAAGGTTCCCGGCACATTTGTTAGCCCGAACGGCATCCGATTGAACTCAAACAGGCCCATAGGAAGAACAAAAGCTGTCTTCGGACGATCCTTCTCAGCTACTGGGACCTGCCAATAGCCACTGGCCAGGTCGAGGGAAGAGAAGAACTTGGCGCTCCCTAGTGCAGATAGAGACTCTTCAATTCAGGAGAGTGGATAGGAGTCCCGTACTGTACAGGCATTCAGCTTTCGATAGTCTACGCAGAATCTCAGGGTACCATCCTTCTTCAGGACCAGCACGATCGGAGCTGCCCAAGGACTCTGACTTTCACGGATCACACCGTTCCGCAAAATGTGGGCCAACAGCTCTTTCACCTCCTGGTACATTTGAGGTGGGATCTGCCAATATCTCTTTCTGATGGGAGCAGTATTTCCGGTGGGTATTTAGTGCTGAATGTCCCGAGTGCACCTGAAATCATCTTCATGCTGTGCAAACACTCCCTGATATCGCTGTAGAAGTTGTTCGATCTGCCTTACTTGTCCAGTAGAAAACTCAGTCAGATTAGCCTCCATTTCCTCCAAGAGGTGGCGCCCAGCCAACAGTTCTCTTCCATTCTCCTGGCTATTGAGGGACACCTCCAGGGTCCATGGCTTTCCTTCTACAGGTGCCAGCCCTATAGCGTTAGCTCTAGTAAGGGCTTCTGGCATTATACACACTCGCACCACCTCTTGTCAGGGCACCAACTGTAAACTTGTGCCACTTAAATTGATGCAACGCACGGGTACTCGACCGTGCCGCACGGTGGCCAGGGTCCGAGCAACCAGGAGTCCAGAGGGTGCTTCCTCTCCCTCCATTGGTTCAATTTGAATGTCCACGCCCTCTAAGGACACATGTGCCAGCACCGGTAGAGTGAGTACAGTCTGTCCCACTGGCAGTGTCATTGTGGCTTCGGGTGGTATCGATACCTTACCAAGGTACTGAGAGGTAGCGGGCAATTTTTGAATCTGACTGACCCGCACGAGATGCTGGAATACTCTCTTGTTAGCTGGATCTAGAGTGGCACGGGTCCAGTTGTTTTTGTTACAGCCCTCAGCCAGGAACTGTCCGACCTCTTTCAGCACATTCATGCCCAGGGTTACAATGGGCCCATTGCCTCCGGGCCCTGTGGTCAGTACGATCCCTTTCTGACCGAGGTCCTTTCCACATGCCCGAACGGACATCCATACTACTCCCGCTACTGGGATAAGTAGTTGATTAGCCACCACCAGTTTGACAGTGGGTTCCCAGCAGGAACGAGGGACTTCAGGAAAGTGACTTTGGAAATACGTCTCAGGCATAGTGGTCACTTGAGACCCAGTGTCCATTAAACAGCGGATCCGCTGCCCATTGAATTCAGCCCAGATAATGGGCCTCTCGGAGACAATGTCTTTAGAGCTCCCTCTTCCACTCTCTGAAGCTCGAGACCCCACGGTATGCTCCACAACCGTGGGGCATTTTAGTTTAACGGCTGTCCCCTCCTCCTCCTTTCTCGGTTGGGACAGTCTTTGGACATATGCCCCCTACCTCCGCAGGTCCAGCACTCTGGTCCACGTTCTACCGATAGGTCGGGTACATGCCGTGCTGGGGCCGGGTAGGAACGTCTTTCTCGCTCTGGTCTCCGTCTGCGTTGGGCAGTACGGTCCGTAGGTAAGGGGGCAGTAGGGGTCTTTCTAATAGCATTCAACTCACCCCGAATGTCTCGAATTTCCTGACGTATTTTCCGTACCCAATCAGGCTCTTTGTTGGTGAATTCAGGGGCAATTGCCTCATGACTTCTAACTGTGGCTTTGACAACAGGAACTTCTCTCTCCAGGACTCTAGCTTCAGCCTCTACCTCCGGGAAGCCCAGATCAGGGCTCAATCGCAGCCGCTCCTTCAGGATCTGCCTCAGGGAAGGGTCTTTCAAGCCAGCAATCAGTTGGTCACGCAACACCTCATCCAATGGTCCCAGTCCTCGGTTCCCATCTCGAGCTTTCTTGGTGATATGGGCCGTCACTTCCTGTAATGCATTAACATACTGATTTACTGTCTCATTTTCCCCTTGGACCCGCTGAAACAACCATAAGCGCAAGTGTCCCAGATCTGTGGTGTCACCGTGCATGTCCTCTAGAATTTTTATCACTTTGTCCACGGTGTCACGGTCCCCAGGTGTGCGGTACATCACAGTCTGCCGGGCCTCTCCATCAAGGGTTAGGAGGGCCAGCTCCGCCTGGGCTAGAGGATCGAGGGGATACATACGTAGCATACTTCTCAGTCTTTCTATCCAGTCCCACAGTGACATGCCATCCCCCGTAAACTTGGGTAGGTGGCTGAGCATAGCCCCCAAAGGTATATGGCTCCGGCCGGACCCAGTCACAGGCTGCTCTGCCATCTCTGCGTCTGAATGTTGCATCCTGCCGACTACGCCAAATGTAATGCAGGTGCCGGAATGCAACGCACAGAGACACAAGGCGAGAACAGTAAGAGTTGAATATAAACAGTTTATATATATATTTAACAGGTACGCTGAATAAGGGATTGCAACAAGGGTAATAAACAGTAATTTGAAGTATTAGCAAAATGCAAAGTCTCTCAAGGTAATGTGGTGCCCTAGATCATGGGAGACACCACGTGAGTTCCTTAACTGTGCATATGGCTCTAGCGGGGGTCAACGGTTATTCCCGCTAGGCCGTGAGTCTTTTTCCGGATAAATTCAATTAGGTCACGTTGAGCTTCTTTAGCCCCAACCGTTCCCCTCCCAACCTGAGTACCTAAACCCAATTGTCCCCGGTACCATGAGTGAACAGTAGAAGTGACGGCCCTGTTCACGTATGCAGCTCCTCTGCTTTCGCTGGCGTAACTTTCCTGGGGCAGCCGTCTCTCAAGTCCTCTCTGCTTGACCGTTGGAGGCAGTCTTTCAAGCCTTGGGTAGGGGGGTCCAGTCCTCGTCTGTCGGCGGGCGGCGTCGGGTTCCGCGAACTCACTCAGCACCACAAGCAGGTTCCGAGTCTCCTCAGCAGGCACAGCACTCGGGTCACATCTGTGAGGGATCCGGAGCTCTTCTACTGGTGCCCGGCTGTGGCACCTCACAGGCCTCTGGCTTAGGCCTGTCACGCGGGGCTTCTCAGCACGCTGGGAACACGTCTGCTCCTTTCTGCTGCTTGGCGCCAAAGACCCCTCAGGTTTGGCGCGCTGGCCTCTTATCTCTCGGAACTCCTTCCTGAAAGTTACCTGATTGGGTCCAGCATCTAAATCTGCTCTCCCTTCAACTTCCCTTGCATATCTTGGTTCCGCTTGACTGTGTCTGGCCAGCAGATGGCAGCCTCTCTCTATCTTTGAAACATCATGTAGGAATTCCCTTACAAGCTCTCTCGCCTTTGCTACAATAGTACAATGGTTGCATCAGCTTTGAGGCATCTGGAATCCCTTGGCGACAATATGTGTTAATTCCTAAGAAAGCTTGTAATTGCTTAGGTCCTTTTGGTAGAGGAACGGTCTCAATAGCAAGTTTCCTTTCACCCGTTAGGTGTTTCAGGTTTGGAGAGAGACAGTGGCCTAAAAACACAACTTTGGGCTGACACCACTGGATTTTGTTGAGGGACACCTTACAGTTTTGTTGTGCAAGATGAAAGAGAAGACTGAGACTCGACTCTTCAGCTGTCACCTGATCCGGACAACATAGTAGGAGATCATCCACTTACTGAAGAAGGACAACTTGATGGTTAGTCTCTTTCCATGGCCGTAAACAAAAGGCAAGAGCCTGAGAGAAATGACTTGGTGAGTTCTGTGCTCCTTGTGGTAAGACTGTCCAGGTGTATTGTGATCCTCTGTAAGTGAAGGCAAACAGATACCAATCTTCTGGATGCAGTGGTACACTGAAGAAAGCATTGACCAGATCGATGACACGTTTTGCATCTGATGGCATTTCTGACAATGTATGTGGATTGGGCACAATGGGACTTTCTAGTACGGTTGCCACGTTAACAGCTCGGAGCTTAAGTTTTTGGCAGAACTGAACATCAGAGTCCCATGTGGTGTCACTGACAAGTGAGGCATCATTAAATGCAGTGTCCATAACAGGCCAATATGCATCACCTGCTTTAAGATTTGCCAGGGAAATGAGATCTTGCCATGTGGCGGAGTAATTCCTTTGGATTTGAAGCATGCTTCTATAGAAAGGCATCGGCTGTTTTTCTGGATCTGGGAGTTGGTTCAGCAGAGTAGTAGCTTGCTGGGGTGTACGCACACTTTTCCGGACTATTGGAATTTGGTCTCAAAATTCCGGATTATCGGAATTTAGCTAAAATTTAAATTTTAAGCTTTCTGTGTATCCCACTTCTGACACCAAAATGTTTTGCCAAGTATTTAAAGGGCTCGGATACGGCTTTAAAGAAGGCAATTAATTTTTATTATAATTAAATCATTACAGAAAATAGGAAATGGTGTGATATTGCGTACACTTTTGCATCACAATATAAATCACAAAGGTAACGTAGTTACAGCGCACACTATACAGGAAAAACTTCACCAGGAGCAACATACATCATCTGTCCAGAAAAATATCAGCTGTGAAAAGCAAAACAGCGAAGACAGAGAAAAGTCCTGGGATGAATCCACACTGCGACGTCAGGGCGTCCCCTTTTAGTCCACAGGTCAACAGGCTTCTGTCTTAGCTGAAAACTTCACTAGCTTATATCTTGTTCAAAAACAAATGCTTGCGCAACCAAATGTTACTCAAATTCTGCCAGGTTCTATTTGTTCAATATAGTATCTTTCTTCTGAGTGGCCAGCTATTCAGATGTCAATTAACACCAAACAAATATATCAAATATATCACCGGAGATGAAATATGCCAAATGCTCCTGGTACCAGATGTCTTACCATTCTATAAACACAGCATATTCTCACCAAATATTGCTAACGAATATAAACATGCATCATTCTCACTAAACATTGATAATGGAGCTATATGGTACTGGGTGATACTATAAACTAAACAATGATAATGGAGCTATGCAGTCCAGGTGTTTGAGAAAATTACAGAAAGTACAAGGCTACCAAGTTGAATTGTTACTGTGAAATATCTTAAAGGGTTCTTTAAAGACAGGATACCAATATGAATTCCTGATGACCATTAACATCTTAGCACTACAGCATTACATTGCATCCTTTGGTATCTTCACATTTCATGATGCCTTGCACACAGTCAGGGCACCCAGTGCCAGAGGCAGCAAAACAACCCCAAAACATCTTTGAACCTCCACCATATTTGACTGTGGGTACTGTGTTCTTTTCTTTGTAGGCCTTCCAAACAGTAGAATGATGAGCCCCCACACCTTCCATGCTGTCCTATGCAATGAACTCCGGGAAAATGGCCGCCAGAGGCGGCGCATGCTCAGATTGAGATCTTGGCACCAAGATCTCAGGAGACGAGATCTCAGCGCAAAAATCTCAATCCGGTGGCCATTTTCCCGGAGTCCATCGCATAGGACAGCATGGAAGGTGTGGGGGCTCCGCCAACATCCGGCTGCCACAAGATGTCAGCGGATCCCCCTCACCATCGAACACCTCCAGCGCAGAACTTGGCAGACAGCATGGGGCCGGCAGCCACCTCCGAACACCCTGTCCTGACCCTGCAGCATCTCCGGCACACTGTCCGCATCTCTGGCACCCCGCAGCATCTCCGGGACCTGCTCCACTGCAGCCGGTAAGGTGATTTTGCTTTCTAAGACGCACCCCTATTTTCCCCCCAAATATGGGGGGGGGGGGAGTGCGTCTTATAAATCGAAAAATACGGTACTTGATTATCTGGAACAATTTCAAGGGTGCCAACACTTTCGGCCATGAATGTACATACACCATAGGTGACGCACATATATACACACACATATGTATTCACACATGGAGCACATAGATAGATAGATAGACATGAGAGATTGATATATAAATAGATGATAGATAGATTCTGTAGATATTGTAGATAGACACTGTATATATTTTAGATATTGTATATAGATGGATAGATAGACGCTGTAAATATTTTAGATATATATTCAGTAACATTACTGATGTCATCACTGCTCTCGCCGGGTCTCGCAGAGCGCAGCTTGACCGGGAGTGACCTAAGAGGCTTTGTTCTCAGAACGAGACTCCATCGGCTGTACTACAGAATCGGTGGATGTCGTGGGATCGCCATGGATTACATGGGCGGCTGGGGCTGGTATTGTTAGGCAGGGAAGAGGCCAATATCCATAGACCTTCCCAGCCTGATAATATCAGTAATATCAGCCTGTAGCTATCTGCTTTACCTTGGCTGGTTATCAAAAATAGGGGGGACGCCACGTCATTTTTTTAAATTCATTACTTATTAAATAGGTCAGAAAATGTTAAAAACACCATGAAAGGTAGTAAAGGGTACAATTTTATAATATTTAGGGTGGGACGTAGAATAATATAAGCTCTCCATTTTTAGGTCAACTCTCTCTGAACTGTTTCCAGAGGACAGTGTGGTAAGCTTCGCCTCACAGGGTCTTCTATAAACCCGATGACGCAATGCAGCCGGCCAATCACAGTAATGCCAATAACCAACATGGCTAAGGCCATGTGTATGGAAAACATTTCCTGCATGTTTGTTAGCTGTCACAGCCGCACAATATGCGGGCCGGGGACTTGAGCATGGCGCGTGAGCATAGTAGAATTCATTCTCAGCCTATTAGTTCAGCCACAACAGTCACAATTTCTTATGTGGCCCCTCAGGAAAATGAATTGCCGACCCCTGATCTCAATGATTTATAACTTGAGTCGCTTATCTTTAATTGCTCAATAGTTGTCACAGTTGTTAATAGTCATGTGCAGCCAATGAGTTAAATGTTCTATGGTAAAAAAAGACACTTGAGAAATAAATCTACACAATGTTTCCAATAACAGAACTGAGTATATTTTTAAGGTATGTTCACAGTTGGCAGTTTTTTTTCAGCCTTTTTTTTTCTTCTGAGGAACAAAAAACACTGCATTTTACAGAGCCAGCTTAGAGAATGAGATTTCTAAACTCTCAATCACACGCTGCATTTTTTTCCTGTTCTTTTAAATCTGCAGCTTGTCAATTCTTTCAGTTTTGCAGCGCTTTTCACCCATTAAAATGAAAAAAAAACATTAAAAGAGCTGCAAAAACGCGAGTATTGTATGCAGCGTTGTTCCTCCTACCACTCAGGTTTTCGGGGTAGAAAAAAATGCTGTGAAAATGTAACGTGTGAACATCCCCTTATCCTGGTTGTGCTGTAATTGGAAATAAAATAAAACGTCCATAATAACATGGAGATGTAATTCATTCTATGGTGTTTGCACTTTCAGTATTGCTAGGTGGCATCTTTTTGTGCAGAGCCGCCAGTTTAACATTCTGTGACAAGATTCCATGATGACATCACTGGTGATGGTCGGCCATTATGACATCACAGCTCACAGCCATTACTTATAGAATGTACACAGGGTCACGGGTGCCTTTCTTGGCTTCATAGTGACTGATAGCATTTGCAGTTTTTCGCTATGGCTGAATTACTTTTGGATAATCTTCAGGTAGACGCACTATGGGAGATTATTATCAATAATAACCCAGACACTGCGCTTCTACCACCTGATGGCGTCCTCAGCTTCACTCACCGGATGGTGATAAAGCTAGTAAATGACTGCCTGACCAAACACTACCAAGGTCATCTAACGTCAGACTATCTGACGGATTTACCTCAGAACATCAGGACTTTACTACAGCAGGTAAGTGGCGGACGCTCCGCACAAATCTTCTCCATAATCATAGATAATAATAGCGGGACAGAAACTTCTTTAGAGGAGCAGATGTCACATACAATGGCCGCCTCCATTGTGCCCTTTCTCACTCAGGATTTTCATTTTTATTTCTTTTCTTTTTTATAGGCTGAAAAAAGATTTCAAAACGGCGATTTGGCTTTTATTAAAGAACTCACTGAAAAAGTCCTGTCTGTCCTGGAACGTCCGGCCCGCTCATCGGAACGCCTGGTAAGGAGCCGTCATCTCTATCACACGTCCTTGTTCTCTGATCTTCTCCAGATCAGCAGTCAGATATCAGATCTGGTGGTAGATGTTACAGGCCTCCTGTCAGCTCCTGGCAGGCTCAGCATATGTATGGCCGCCAGTCTGTGCTGCTCCCTCGCCTGTGAGGACAGTCTGTATTCTGCTGATGTAGTCACAGCTCAGGGGTGGGAAGTCTGTATTACCGCTTCTGTCTATCACTATTATCAGAGTCTTCCTGCTTGTAAATGCTGAAGCTGAGATAATAGGCGATAATAGTGCACACAAGTCTCTTCTACACTATATTAACATGGACTTGTGGAGAGGAACTGCAGTGTAAAGCAATTCCACCCAATACTGTAGGGAATGGAGTACAAGATGTACCCATGATATAAAGAATGCAGGTAACACAGCTCTGGGGTATCACAGTGCAGAAAAGTCGAAGTTTACACTGAACGTTTGATTTTTCAATCTAAATTTATCTTAATCCACGTAAATCAGAGAACTTTCTGAGAAATATTATCAAGATGGCGCATTATTTGTATAGTTACAATTGCTGCATCTGTAAATGTGGGTTTAGTGCTTCCTGATTTATGTGTTTCGTGATTTGGTGAAATCTTCCACATATTAAATATATATATTATAATTATTAGGAAACAGCAAAAGGCAACACCAAAGATGGGCAAAATCTACACCCGGAAATAATCCCTGACCCTAATACGAGTCAGCCGGAACTGACCAGTGATCTGATTACAGGTAAGCCGATCATCCGACCTTCTACCTATAATATAATCAGGGATGTGACAGAGACAGAAAGACACATCCCAGACAGGGAGGGAGGAGGATGAGGATGGAGGAGGAGTGTGGTGACTGATAAAGCGGTATGCGTAGGCGCTTACCGTGTATTGCGATCTCCAGTGGAGACATACCCTGATCTTCAGAGAGGCCGGTGGAGGAGACTGGCGCCAGAGGATGAGGGGGAGCATATGTCATGATGAAGGAGCATATACCGGGATGGGAAATCAGTATGAGGGAGCATATACCAGGATGGGGACCAGGATAGGGGAGCATATACCAGGATGGGGGAGCATATTCCAGGATGAAGGAGCACATACTAGAATGGGGGCCCAAGATGGGGGAGCATATACCATGATGGGGGAGCATATACCAGGATGGGGGGTAGCATATACCAGGATGGGGGATCAGGATCCAATGTCTTAGTCAGGAGAAATCTAATATAAATCTGGATGGAAGTTCACTGGGGGGGAAGAAAAAGTCAGAGTGCAGTAACATGCCCCCAGTGCACTTCCAGGCTAACTTGCATATGGCTGCTCTGCTTGAACTGTCTTTTCCCATCACTCACATGTACAGTGAGGGTGATGAGTTCCTCATTCATGTGATGATTGGGGATTCCTCCATCATTTATATTACATGTATCTGTCTATGGATGTGCCGTACGTTCTCATATTTAGAATCCCCATATAATTAGTAATAGCCCCATTTACAGACGTCCTGCCATTTCTCCATTATATTGCTGTATTGTGTATATAGGATTGATATCATCTAATACATTTTATTTCTTCATCGTTTTATCACTATTTTAGATACATCTGTGCTGGCGGATGCTGACAGTGTAATCTGTGAGATCCCGGAGATCCAAGAACCTGCCGCTGTAAGTATCATAGAGGGAGATGTCTGTATATCACCAGATCATGGGGTGTGAATGACACGTCCAGTATTATCCCCATATAACCATGGGACATCTCTATTCTAAATGTAGATGACACTATTGTGTTAGATAATAGCACTTATACTAAAGGGAATCTGTCACCAGATTGTGCTACTCATCTGAGAGCAGCATGATGTAGGGGCAGGGACCCTGATTCCAGCAATGTCACTTACTGGGTGCAGCAGTTGTGATAAAATCTCTCTTTCTCTGCATGCTGGGCTATGTATAACTGCCCACAGCACTGATTGGCAGCTTTCTTGTACAGTACACTGTGAATAGGCAGAAATCCGCTAATCAGTGGTGGGGGCAGGGTTACACAGAGCAATAGGACTACATGGCACAAGACAACTAGTCCTGTAGTGATAATCTCTTGCTGATTAAACACTGATTTTAATAAAACAACGACACAGACCCTAGTAAGTGACACATCGCTGGAATCAGGATTTCTGCCCTTACTTCATGCAGTTCTTAGATTACATATAAAAAACAACTTGCTGACAGATTCCTTTTCAGTTCTCTTCTGTGATCTCCCATATTATTCTGCACTGTACAATGATTCCGGTGTATGGAGGATCCCCCTTAAATTACCCCCATGTCTGCGGTGCGTCCTGCTTGTATCGCCCCCTACATACAATCAGTGTAAATCAGCCGGGACATAACAGAGGTGGAAGATGGTTTTGTATCCGGAGCTTTTTTCTTGCAGCTTTTTTATCTGAAAATCATTTCTTATTTTTTTATAGAGTGTGATCGAATCATTGATCCCGGCGAGAAAGCCGCATATGAGCGACTTCCAAACATCCAATCTGATCGGCAGCGGAGCTTTTGGGTGAGATTTCTGTTGGTATAATCCATATTTCTCAGGTTCCCTATGACAATGCTTCTGCCTCTGTGCTCTGCCATTCAGCGTTATCATAGGGAAATGATCGGAGTCCACATCACTGTTCTAATTCTCACTATTCAGGTCATTTATATACAGTTGAGCAAACTGATCTATAACAAATCAGACTGTAAGGGCCTGTGCACACATTGCAGATTTTTTGCATTTTTGCTGTTTTTTCTGCTCAGAATTGTCACAAAACCTGAGGGATTTCATGTTGCCAGCAAAGTGATGGAGATTCCTGAAATCTTATGCACACGATGCTTATTTTTCCTTGCAGATTTGCAGCACATCATGTCATTTCTTTCAGTATTTTTTCTGCAGATTTCACACATAATAATAAGTGGGGAAAAATCTGCAACAAAAACGCAGGTAAAAACATGACAAAACGCACCTCTTTTTTGCATAGTTTTTCCTGCCTAGGGATGCAGATTTGGTGGAAAACTTTCTGCTCCAAATACTTCATATGGACACATACTCTTAAGGAAAGAGATAAAATAATATATTCCATTCCCCTGTCCTAGCCCCTCACCTGTTCTTATGCTGCACCTCCACCAGGGCTTCCTTCTCCTCCTCAGCGGACTTTGTTTTTTTTGGGGCGGCTCCATTATGGAGCTGATAAGAGAGATTGGCTGCACACGGTCATGTGAGGATTGACACGATACTGACGTCAATGACATCTGCACCCACATCCTCCACCATGACAATGTGAGTCCAATCACTGGCCTCAGCACCAGAAGGGGGCGCCAGAACATCCAGAGACTGGCACAGAGGACGCAGGACTGCAGTGATGGACAGGCGAGAGCCTAGGATAGGTGGGTATAACATGTTTTATTATTTTTTAACTACTTCCATCCCCTCCTTTTATTATGCCATAGGGTATGGGAGGAGCATAACAAATTTCTTCTTACAGCAATTGGAGGAATTTCAATTTGCAGTAAATTTCACTTGGACAGAATCGTATCTATTCACCAAATATAGAGAATCTGGCCAAGAAGAATTTCGGTAGATTCTCTCCCATGTCTCTAATGCGACATGGGTGAGGGCTCAGACAGACATGGCATTGCGCAGATCTCCCATAGTTGATCTAGAAAGTGCTATTTTATTAATTTCTTGAAATGAATATCCAGTGACGGACAGATTTCAAGAATTGGTACAGAAGATCATGTAATGACTTCTATAGATGGACTATTAATAAGGATTCATTATAACCCATAGATTCTCCTTTTCTCCAGGGCCGTATACTTAGTGCACCATAAAGACTCACACCAGATCTTTGCAATGAAGAAAATGGCCAAGCAGAACCTGGATACTCCAAGAAAAGTGGAATTGGCCTTTCTGGAGAGGGACATCTTAACATTCGCTGATTGTCCCTTTGTGGTCTCCATGCTCTGCTCCTTTCCAACTAAATCTCACCTGTGTATGGTTATGGAGTATGTAGAAGGTAGGACATGTACATTATATTATATTCAATCCATGTCTGCTTACATCTTATCACCGCTCATATAATTAGGATTTGTCCAAGTGGTTGGCTACATCCCCACAGAGAATTTACTATAGGTTATATATTACCAAGATACCCGGAAATTCATTGATCTGTGTGCACGGGTACTATGGTGCCCATGAGTCGGAGGGGTCCTGCGCCACTTTGCTTTGTTTCCCATCCCTGATCCTATCATCAAAATTTCAGCATAGCCACATCCTCAGAATGCGAATATGGCTGAACAGAATGGTGGATAAAGAAGCCAAAAGCTCCCTGATCCACCATTCAGCCTGTGGTGAGTCTGAGACTCTGTGCACTGAAGGTGAAAAGTCGCAATAGCATCACGCCTGTAGTGTGGCGACTCAGTACTCACACTGCACTGACCAGAATGCCTGGGGAATGGGGTGAGATGAGTAGTGCTTTTTTATGTTAGTATTTGCAGGGGCCATAATACTGAATGGGTGGCTGGCAGTAGCCAATCATACTGTTTGGGGCACTGGTGGGGGTCATCATGCTGATTTCAGGGGGGCAAAATACTGAGTGGTGGGGCTGAAGGGAGCAATAATAATGAGCTGGGGGCTAGTGGGGACAATTATACTGAGTGGTGGCAACCATAATACTGAATAGGGGGCTGAAGGTAGCCAATCATACTAATTGGAGCATTGATGGGGGCCATCATACTGATTTGGAAGATGGGGGGGCATGATACTGATTGGAGGCTTGGTGAGGGCCATAATACTGAGAGTTGGTGGGTGCCATAATACTGTGTAATGGGGCTGGAGGAGGCCATCATACTGAGTGCTGGGGCCATTTTACTGATTAGATGGATGGTTAGGGCCATAATACTAAGTGGTAGGGCTGGTGGAGGCCATGATACTGATTGGAGCGCTGGTGAGGCCCATAATACTGATTGGTGGGGCTGGTGGGGGCCATGATACTGATTAGATGGCTGGTGAGGGCCATAATACTGAGTGGTGGGGCTGGTGAGGTCCATAATAATGAGTGATGGGGCTGATGGGGGCCATAATACTGAGTAGTGAGGCTTGTGTTAGCCATAATAATGAGTGGTGGGGCTGCTGGGAGTCATAATATTGAGTTAAGAGGCTCGTGGGAACAACTATACTGATTTGTATAAGTGGTGGGGCTGGAGGCGGCCATGATACTGATTGGAGGGCTGGTGAGGCCCATAATACTGATTGGTGGGGCTGGTGGGGGGCCATGATACTGATTAGATGGCTGGTGAGGGCCATAATATGAAATAGTGAGGCTGGTGGGTGCCATAATACTGAGTGATGTGGCTGGTGGTGGGCATAATACTGAATTGGGGGCTGTGGGAGACATAATATTGTGTGAGAGGCTATGGGAGACTGTGAATGCTCCTATATTGAGTTGCCGACTGTGAATGCCCCTAAACTGAGTGGGGTCCTCATACTGAGTGGTGTGCTGTGGGAGTCCTTATTCTGTGTGGGGATCCTCATTCTATGTTGTGGTCAAAATTATGTGTGAGCGGCCACTCATATTGAGTGGGACATGTATTTATGTAATTAGTTAAGGACCACATTTTACCACTACTTTTGTCTAATATTATGTGCACTATCCTTTACATCTGTATATATTCTCTCCTGCCAAATATATCTGCTCACTTCTCATTATTCGTCACAGGGATCTGATTTATAAACCCCTCACCTGTCATATTTCCTTTTTTTCTATAGGTGGAAACTGTCAGACCCTTCTAAACACCAGGGGTCATTTATCTGTCCCCTTGACCCGCTTGTACTTTGCAGAAGTGGTTGTAGCTGTGGAATACTTGCACAGCTGTGGTGTGGTGCACAGAGACCTGAAACCGGAGAAGTAAGTGCCCCTGTAGTATAATAAGGAGGGAAAGTTATTATTTATTATCATATAGTCTGTAAGGCTAAAATCATCTTTTTTTTCGCAGCCTCCTGATAACATCTGCTGGACACATTAAAGTTACCGATTTTGGGCTTTCAAAAGTTGGTGTCATGATACCAAAAACCAACATCTACAAGCAATTAACAGAGGACATCACCAGAGAGTTCCGGGACCATGAGGTCAGCATCACTTACAGAAACCCAGCTTGTTCTTTACAAATCTCATCACACTATTGCTTCTTCTCTACGTTCTTCATTCCTAGAGAACTTTTCCACTGATATTTTATCTTCTGTCACTGTGTTTTTATGGTGAGAACTTGTCATATTAATGGTATCATCAATCTCATCTCTTTCTTCTATTGGTTTCCAGGTCTGTGGCACCCCATATTATGTAGCCCCAGAGGTCATCCTGAAAAAAGGCTATGGGAGACCTGTTGACTGGTGGTCAATGGGGATCATACTACATCAATTTCTTGTGGGATTGGTTCCATTTTATGGAAATTCCCCAACTGAGATTTATGAAAATGTTGTCACAGGTAAGTAGAATAATCCGATTATAGCTTTGATTGGTTACATTTGTTTACTTATTTCCTTTGCTTTATCGTACAGTCCAATAAAGAGGTTTCATTTTCTGTCTTTTTCTATATAACAGGAGGCGTAATTTGGGATTGTAATCCCGTTCCTCCCTTTGTTGCTCAGAACCTCATCACTAAACTGCTCAGAAAAATTCCTGCACAAAGACTTGGGACAGGTAACAGA
The DNA here is from genome assembly GCF_046119375.1 of Phyllobates terribilis. Lineage (NCBI taxonomy): Eukaryota > Metazoa > Chordata > Amphibia > Anura > Dendrobatidae > Phyllobates > Phyllobates terribilis. Next base: position 1,633,055 of record NW_027363053.1, on the reverse strand, counting down.
TAATTATTACACCAAGGTCATATCGCTCAAGTCCATGAGACTCAGCACTTCTCTATCAGCTCATCCATTTTTAGTTCGCCATAATATGACTTTCAGTATATTTCCTTCATGTTTGCTCAGTTATGTCATTAGTTCAGATTAAGTTAAACAGTTCAGATATGGAGCAGTCTCTGACAATATCCGCAACACTTTTGTTTTGTCTTCTACAGCAGGAGCATTTCAGATCAAAGGTCATCCATTCCTGAGTGATGTAGACTTTGACAACCTTTTAAGTCAGAAGCCGGAGTACGTTCCTCAGCTTTTGTCAGACGTGGACACAAGCTCCCCTATCAGTAAGTAGAAGGAGACGTCATCTAGACAAAGCAGCTATTTGTCTCGTCTACCATAATTTGAGACAATTGGCTCCCATTAATATTATGGATAAATGGTGACTGTGCTAAACTAACAATCTCTAATAATACTTCATTACTTATCTCTGGTAGATCACTCTGATATAAACAAACATCTCGTCTCAGAGGATGAGGAGGACAATGAGAGCTTTAACTTCCAGAATTTTACATCTTCTTCTGAAAAGCTTTCTAAAGTAAGCATGAGAACAATAAATCTAAAATATGTAAAAAAGGACCTCTAAAAGTAAAAAAAGTATTTAATATCTTCTTGTTGTCCGCATTTAGCTCTGTACCACCGCTACCAGGAGGATGAACAATGAGGATCCCAAGTCCCCTCCAGAGTGTACCCCGGCATCCAGCACAAGCATCTCAGAAATGTGAGTAGATTCTAGGGTCATTACTGGGAGCTCCATACTGATATATATGCAGAAACCCAAATATAGGACATAAATACCATAACAACAAATACAGCATGCATCGCCCGTGATTAGCAGTCATTGTGCTTTTGGCTTCAGAAACCTCTGGTGGTGACAGCCCATAATTGCACTTTTAGTGCTGCCCACACTGTAGGAGAGATGTAGTACTACATGCCAGCCATTCTTGGTAGTGGTTTTTCGCTCTGCTTTATAGAAGGTAGTTTTGAGTAGGAAACCTTCCCTACCATAACTCTTATATATCCTAATAGGCCTTATTGTTGATGTTAATCTAGTGAGACAACCCCTTCTATACCGAATTTAGTTGCAATTTACACGTTTATCTTCTTCCAAACAGGCAGAAAGAATCTTTTCCTGTGTCTATTAGAGATGATGCTATTACCAGCTTGCCACCCTCGTCCCCATTGTCAGGTATGTACATGTCTACAGCACAAAAAATGAGAATGTTGATGTCAAGGCTCAAATATTTTCATATGGTATTTTTGTTAGTGGTCTTCTATGTTATACATGTTTCATGGATCCCAATTATGTTGCCCATAGGCCCATACTGTGTCTCTATTTGCCTAATTTTGTAAAGTTTTTCCAGATTACCAGATGTATAGGGGACAGGAGTAGAACAATTCTACTATATACAGGAATGATACAAAGCGGATCCTATAAGAATATATTGTTAATGAGGGCTTTTTTTTACTTTCTGATTAGAAATTCCAGCTGACGTGGAAAGAAAATCTTCAATATATCTGAGTATAGAGCAAGAAATCTCAGAAAATGAAGAAAAGGGGGAAAAGAGACGAGGTAAGTGTGAGAGTCAGCTCCATGTTGTGTGATGTCATCCAATAAGAATAATTCATGTGGAGCAGTTGTTATTAGGGATGGGCAGACCCGTGGATGTTGGGGTCCAACAGGCTCAAGAATGTTACCCTAACGTGATCCCGAACGGGATGTGGTGAATATTCATGGGACTTTAATAGCGGGCACACAGACAGCTGAGCGCAGCAGGAGCCGCGCTGCGGCTACCACGTGCAAACCATTAGGGAAAATGAGTGGTCACTGCTCCCCACGCACGCAGTGAATATTCCGGCACAGAGGGGAACACAGCGCTGGAGGAGAGAGGAGGTGAGTATGATTGTTTATTTTTTTTATGAACAGCGTGACAGGGATCAGGGGGTGCCAAGCATACCAGGATGAGGGGGCCATACATACAGGGATGAAGGGGGCCATGCATATAAGTGATGAGGGGGGCGATGCATACAAGGATGAGGGGGGCTATACATACAGGGATGAGGCATGAGGGGAGCCATACATACAGGGATGAAGGGGGCCATACATACCGGGATGAGGGGGTCCATACATACAGGGATGAAGTATGAGGGGGGCCATACATACAGGGATGAAGAGTGCCATACATACCAGGAAGAGGAATGAAGGTACCATACATACCAGTAAGAGGGTTGAAGGTGCCATACATACCAGGATTGGTGTGCGGGGGCGCCATACATAACAGGATGAAGGGTGCCATACATACCAGGAAGAGGGAAGAGGGGGCCATGCATACCAGGATGGGGGATTGGGGTGCCATGCATACCAGGATGGTGGATTGGGGTGCCATTGCATATCAGGATGGGGATGAGGGCCACATATAACAGGAAGGAGGGGGCCATATATACCAGGATGGGGGATATTAACGGAAGTGGGGTACATTACCCCTATAACAGTGTCAGCAGCAGACCCCCCCCCCCCCTTAACAGGGCATCATGACAACATTTTTTGCTTAAATTTTTTTTCTATTTTGCTCCTCTAAAACCTAGGTGCGTCTTATAGTCCGAAAAATACAGTGTTCACCAGCCGGTGCCTGTGCATAGTTAGAAATTTGTCAGTGAGATATATAATTTAGTGCAGTGTGTGTGTGTGTAGCTTACTGTACATGTATTTAGATAATAATTAAAAAAATAAAATAAAAAAATGCCCAGATGAGGGAAAGCAGACAGCTCGGGACTGGTGTTATTATTCTGGGAAGAGGCCAATGTCCATGAAGCTTCCCAGGCTATTACTATCAGCTCACGGCTGTCTGCACAGCCTTTACTGATTATTAAAAGGGGGGGCACCCCCAAAAATGACGTGGGGTCCCCTTTATACTGCGCCGGCCAATCACAGGCATACCAATACTTGGCATGGCTGTGATGGGGCCTGAAGTGCCCACACCAGAAAAGTTTGTTGATTGGCTGTGCTGCATCCTTTCAACAAGCTTTGTTCGGACTGCTGAACCCGAACAGTAACACAGACTTCCGGGAGACACTAGATGTCCAGTACGGACCGTCACATATATGATGGCTGACAATGATCCCTGACCTCTTTATGAATAAGATTCCTCTGCCATTCAGCCACAGTGACCGCACAGTAGTATCAAGTAATAAGTCGTCCCTTTACTTACATTATAGACTCAAAGCAGATCCTATAAGAATATATTGTTAATGAGGGCTTTTTTTTACTTTCTGATTAGAAATTCCAGCTGACGTGGAAAGAAAATCTTCAATATATCTGAGTATAGAGCAAGAAATCTCAGAAAATGAAGAAAAGGTGGAAAAGAGACGAGGTAAGCGTGAGAGTCAGCTCCATGTTGTGTGATGTCATTCAGTGAGAATAATTCATGTGTAGCAGTTGTTATTAGGGATGGGCAGACCCGTGGATGTTCGGGGAACACAGCGCTGGAGGAGAGAGGAGGCGAGTATGATTGTTTATTTTTTTTATGAGCAGCGTGACAGGGATCGGGGGTGCCAAGCATACCAGGATGAGGAGGCCATACATACAGGGATGAAGGGGGTCATGCATATAAGGATGAGGGGGGCGATGCATACAAGGATGAGGGGGGCTATACATACAGGGATGAGGCATGAGGGGGGCTATACATACAGGGATGTGGCATGAGGGGGACCATACATACAGGGATGAAGGGGACCATACATACAGGGATGAGGGGGCCATGCCTTCCAGGATGTGGGATTGGGGTGCCATGCATACCAGGATGGTGGATTGGGGTGCCATTGCATATCAGGATGGGGATGAGGGCCACATATAACAGGAAGGAGGCGGCCATATATACCAGGATGGGGGGATATTAACAGAAGTGGGGTACATTACACAGTGTCAGCAGCAGACCCCCTCCCCCTTAACAGGGCATCATGACAACATTTTTTGCTTACATTTTTTTCTATTTTCCTCCTCTAAAACCTAGGTGCATCTTATAGTCCGAAAAATATGGTATTCACCAGCCGGTGCCTGTGCATAGTTAGAAATTTGTCAGTGAGATACATAATTTAGTGCAGTGTGTGTGTGTAGCTTACTGTACATGTATTTAGATAATAATTAAAAAAATAAAATAAAAAAATGCCCAGATGAGGGAAAGCAGACAGCTCGGGTCTGGTGTTATTATTCTGGGAAGAGGCCAATGTCCATGAAGCTTCCCAGGCTATTAATATCAGCTCACGGCTATCTGCATAGCCTTCACTGATTATTAAAGGGGGGGCACCCTCAAATATGACGTGGGGTCCCCTATATACTGTGTCGGCCAATCACACGCATACCAATACTTGGCATGGCTGTGATGGGGCCTGAAGTGCCCACACCAGAAAAGTTTGTTGATTGGCTGTGCTGCATCCTTTCAACAAGCTTTGTTCGGACTGCTGAACCTGAACAGTAACACAGACTTCCGGGAGACTCTAGGTGTCCAGTACGGACCGTCACATATATGATGGCTGACAATGATCCCTGACCTCTTTATGAATAAGATTCCTCTGTCGTTCAGCCACAGTGACCGCACAGTAGTATCAAGTAATAAGTCGTCCCTTTACTTACATTATAGACACAAAGCAGATCTTATAAGAATATATTGTTACTGTTTTTTTTTTCTACTTTCTGATCAGAAATTCCAGCTCTCGAGAAAAGAAAATCTTCGCTGTATTTGCTTAGAGAGCAACAAAACTCAGAAAATAAAGAAAAGAGGCAAAAGAGACGAGGTAAGTGTGAGAATCAGCTCCTTTACTTACATTATAAATACAAAGCAGATCCTATAAGAATATATTGTTACTGAGGTTTTTTTTTACTTTCTAATCAGAATTTCCACCTCAGAAAGAAAGGAAATCTGAAAAAAATCTGAGTACACAGGAACAAAACTCAGAAAATGAAGAAAAGAGAGGAAGGAGACGAGGTAAGTGTGAGAATCAGCTCTATGTTGTGTGATGTCAGTGAGAATAATTCATGTGGAGCAGATGTCATCTGTCAGTGATGGGATTGTCACATGTATGATGGCTGACAATGATCCCTGACCTCTGTATGATAAGATTCCTCTGCCGTTTGGCCGCAGTGTCCACGCAGTGGTATCATGTAATACGGAGTCCCATTACTTACATTATATTTATTTCTCTTCTCATAGGTTCCCTCCTCCACCGGATCTTATCATCCTGCCGGCGTGGATTGTCCAGGGCTGCTCGGATATGTGCATGTTGTCACTGTTCCCCCAGCATCATCTAAAGGACTGAAAACCTCCGCATCTAGTGCCCAGAAATGCAGCAGATCCTCCATCACTGCTGAACCTGTATAGAAGGACCTTCACCAGCTTCCTGTGGCCTTCTCACTGGAACATCTTTACCCAGATATGCTTTGCCTCTATCATCAGGCTCCGCGGTATTCATACTACTCGCCTGACTTGGCTTTTATTGATCACCTGGTATCTGACCTCAGCTGTGTTCATGACTATGATTTCGTCTATTAATAATATTCATGGTTTTGTTCATGTCTTAACCTTCTATCCTATTATTAATAATAAAAAAATAAAAGCTGTTACTGTTGCTCTGATTTCTTTTCATCTTGAGTTCACAACTAATTGTAACTCACTAATTGTGCTTCTTAACACTAAATGCATTTGTCATTATTCTGAATGCAGCAGCCAGGCTCATATTTCTGTCCAGCAGTTACACCGGCGCCTCCACAGTACCAGTCATTGCACTCTCCCACAAAGCTCTCCACAGTGCTGCACTGTTCTACAACTCCTCCCATATGTCCGTCTACTACCATATCTACACTCCAATGAGCAAAGACTAATATCCTCCATAATCAGGACCTCCCACTCTCACGTCCATGACTTTTTCTGTGCGGCACCAGCTCTCAGGAGTGCATCAGGTTCATTCCTACTGTCTATGGATTTAAGTGTGCACTAAAAACAGATAATTTTTAGCAAGACTATCAAGTCATGTCACTAATCTAAGTTTTGCCCCAGCACTCAGTAGCACTTAATATCTGTACATATGTACAGATATTGGCTGGTGACCTGTTCATTTAGTCTTAACTCCTCGGAGATAGGTGCTCCCTAAAACCACATCTGTTTAGGGCGGCCTATCACGCTCCTTAATCAAAGTCCTTTTATATATTTATAGCCCATTCATTATTTCTGCAAACATAAGTCACTCCACCGCACCCAAAACCACTACAAATCCTGGCTGGTGACAGCTCCTGCAGCCTTTATCTCTCCCTCATCCCCTCAAGATGGCGGACCATCATTGTAAATAAGCCCCTGCACTTTGCGTCCCCCCACCTCATTATAGATTGTAAGCTCTTACCAGCAGGGTCCTCATTAGTTTTGCTTTAATTATTGTATTATCTTTAGCTATGTTACTTATGACTGTTGTATATGAACCTGAATTGTAAAGCGCTGAGGAATATGTTGGCGCTATATGAATAAAGATTATTATTATTAAAGCAAAACAACAACATGTTTCATACCGCCAAATCTTCCTTAACTCCTTAGTGACCAAGCCAATTTTGACCTTAATGACCTGCCCAAATTTTTGAAGTTTGACCAATGTCAATTTATGTGGTAATAACTCTTTAACGCTTCAACGGATCCCACTGATTTTGAGACTGTTTTTTCATGACATATTGTACTTCATAATAGTGGTAACAATTTTTCAATATGACTTTCATTTATTTGTGAAAATATCGGAAATTTGGCGAAAATTTTTAAAATTTCACAATTTTCAACCTTTTAGTTCTTATGCCCTTAAATCAGAGTGTCATGTCGCACAAAATAGTTAATAAATAACATTTCCCACATGCTTACTATACATCTGCGTCATTTTTGAAACATCGTTTTTTCTGTTAGGAAGTTATAAGGGACAAGATTTGACCAGTGATTTCTCATTTTTACAACAAAATTTACTAAATATTTTTTTTAGGGACCACATCACATTTCAATTGACTTTGGGGGGCATATATGACACAAAATATCCAAAAGGGATACTATTCTAAAAATTGCACCCCTTAATTCCTCAAAACCACATTCAAAAAGTTTATTAACCTTTCATGTGCTTCACAGGAACTAAAGCAATGGCAAGGAAAAAATGAACATTTTTTCCACAAAAATTTTACTTTAGCCCCATTTTTTTTATTTTCACAAGGGTAACAGGAGAAATGGACACCAAAAATTGTTGTGTAATTTGTCCTGAGTATGCCAATACCCTATATGTGGGATAAAACTACTGATTGGGCACACGGCAGGGTTCGGAAGGGAAGGAGCATAATGTCTTTTTGAATGCAAAAATAGCTGGAATCGAGAGCAGACGCCATGTCGTTTGGAGAGCCCCATATGTGCCTAAACAGTGAAAACCCCTACAAGTGACACGATTTTGGAAACTAGACCTCTCAAGGAATGCATGTAGATGCCTGGTGAGCACCTTGAACGCCCAGGTGCTTCACAAAAGTTTATAACGCAGAGCCGTGAAAATTAAAAAAAATCTATTTTTTACCACAAAAATATACTTTTAGCCCCAAATTTTTTTCCCACAAGGGTAATGGGAGAAAATGGACCCAAAAATTTGTTGTGCAACTGCTCCTGAGTACGCCGATATCTCATATGTAGGGGAAAACTATTTTTTGGGCACATGGCAGGGTTCGGAAAGGAAGGAGTGACGTTTTGGAAAGCAGACTTTGATGGAATGGTCTGCGGGTGTCATGTCGCGTTTGGAGAGCCCCTGATGTGCCTAAGCAGTGGAAATCCCCCCTCAAGTTACCCCATTTTGAAAACTACACCCCTCAAGGATTTTATCCAGGGTTATGTATAGTGAGCATTTGTAAACCACAGGTACTACACATAATTTGTTAACATTAGGTCGTCATATTGAAAATTGTCATTTATTTCACAAAAATGACGTTTTAGCCCCAAATTGATTATTTTCACAATGGACAATAGGTTAAAAAATAACGCGATGATCAAAAACTTCTATTTGGGCTCATGGCAGGACTAGGAAAGGAAAGAGAGCTATTGGTCTGGAATATATTGTGAAGGCCATGTCGCATTTGGAAAGCCCCTGACATGCGAAAACAGCAGAAGCTACCACAAGTGACCCAATTTTGGAAACTAGTCCCCTCAAGGAATTTATCTAGGGATGTATTGAGCATTTTTAACTTACAGGTGATTCACAAAACTTTATAACTTCCAGATGTGAGAACAAAAAATTATTTTTTTATACTAAAATACTGTTTTAGCACCAAATTTATAATTTACACAAGCGGTAATAGGAGAAAATGGACCCCATAATCTGTTATGCAATTTTTACCGATCACAGTGATACCCCATATGTGGTTGTACACTAATGTTTGAGCACACAGCAGGGGTTGGATAGGAAGGAGCGCTACTTGGCTTTTGGAACACAGATTTCGTTTTAATACAGTAGTGTTCAAAACAATAGCAGTGTGTTCAAAAACATGAGTTAAGCACAAAATCTTTCTACTAGTTTTTATTTCCAGCATTGGGAACATTACACACTGTTTTCTAATTCAAAACATGAAGAGAAATGTATATAATTTTTAACTACTTTACAGAAAATAACAAAAAAAGGAGGCCAAGTACTTAAGCTACGTAGTTGGGAGAGGCGAAATTAAGCCACAGGTCAATAAGAACGAGGCAATTCAGAACTGGCTGCAACCGCTCTCCAAGAAGCAGGTGAGAGCGTTTCTTGGAATCGTGGGATATTACCGGCGGTTTATCCCAAATTTTTCTATGATTGCTGCACCACTGACGGACCTTCTGAAAGGCACAAAATCAACGAGGGCGAAATGGACGGTTGAAACCGAGATGACGTTCCAACAGCTGAAGCTGGCACTCTGTAAGCAGCCGGTCCTGGTTGCACCAGACTTTACTAAAGAGTTTGTGCTCCAGACAGATGACTCAGAAGTTGGCCTAGGAGCCGTGCCGTCACAGGAGATAAATGGGGAAGAGCATCCCATCCTGTATATGAGCCGGAAGCTCTCATCCTGTGAGAAAAATTATGCCATTGTGAAGAAAGAATGCTTAGCCATAAAATCAGCCATACACACGCTAAGATATTACCTACTTGGCCAAAAGTTTAAATTGGTGTCAGACTATGCCCCTTTGAGATGGTTGAGGGAAAAGAAGGGTAAGAATGCCTGAGCAACTAGGTGGTTCTTAGGTCTCAAAGACTTTAATTTTCACATGGAGCATAGACCTGGGAAGTTACACGCTAATGCTACTGCCCTCTCCAGAATTCCCTGCTGGGTGACTGAAGGTGCCCCCCAGCTTTTGGCAGAGGGGGGGAATATGTGACAGAGTCACTGGTATTATATGCGAGGGGAGGTATGCGTCACTCAGGATTCTCTCCTGTGTGAACTGAGACCTACTGAATCTCTGCCAGCATGTTATATGCTGTGGGTTACCTCTTTTAAAGGGTGTGGTTTTATGGGAATGATGTAGAGATGGGAGGGAAGTCATTCCCCATATCTCCTCCTCAGGGTGTGGCTGAGCAAGCTTTAAATGTTCAGTCCTGTTTTTTTTTCTTTGTGTTGTGTTTGGAGAGGCAAGGTCTCCAGGCTGGACAGCCATAGCTCAGGACAGAGCTGAAGGGTGGACATAACCTGTGTGGGTGAATGGCACATACACATATGGACTGTGCTATTGTTTATCTTTTGTTATGTTGTTTTGCTAGTAAGGCTGTGTTTATCTTTGCTGGAGTTGCAGAGCTTTTGTCACGGGTGTGTCAGAGGTGACAGATAGTCGCCCTACAGTGGGTTGCAGGAGACATCTACGTTTGGCATTGCAGACAGCTTCTTAGATAAGAGGCTGTCTTTAGGACCAAGTAGCTACCTCTCTCTTGCTAATTAGCTCTCTGGCCTGGGTGTATATATACCTGGTGTGTCTGAGAGGGAGTCGCCGGCTATATTCATTTCTACTTGTGAGGCTTATCAGGAGCAGCACTTCATCCTTTCTGGAGCTTGAGGCCATGTGTATATTTGAAATCATCTAAAGCTAAGCAATTTTCCCCTGTTTTGTCTTCTCTTGTTGTCTATAGTGTTTAGTGGAGGTTGACTAGTTCTCATCTCCTTCCATCCCTAGCCGTAGCTGTACGCCAGGGAAAGTAGGGCGAGGCACGCATACGGTGATTGCTGAAGAGGCAATATAGGTACGGTAGTTAAGACAGGGTGACGTTAGACCATACTAAGAGGTCTCTACTTCCTCCTTTCCCTTTTCCCTTTGTGTTGCACTAACTCCTGGCGTGACATTATAGCCGGCCGAGCACGTTTTGAAAAGAAAAAAAAAAAAAGCTGTAATTTTTTTTCCTTTGTCTGGAGAAGGGATATATCAGACCCTCATCTTCGCTAGTGGCGGCAGGGTTCTTCTTTGTGAAGAAAAAAGATGGCGGTCTACGTCCCTGTTTAGATTTCCGGGAATTACATCAAATTACCATCCATGATCCAAACCCTCTTCCTGATTCTTCCCTCCAGGCTTTTTCTTCCTTAAAGAACCATTTTGCCACTGCATGTATACTCAGTCAACCCGATGTTTCTCAACCCTTTAATGTGGAGGTTGATGCTTCTGATGTTGGGGTTGGGGCTGTGTTGTCTCAGGGTTCATCCCCTGGTAAATGGCATCCATGCGCCTTCTTTTCTAAAAAATTGTCTTCAGCAGAGAGAAATTAGGACATGGGTAATAGGGAACTTTTGGCGATCAAATTGGCGTTCAAGTAATGTCGACATTAGTTGGAGGAGGCTGTCCATCCTATTACTGTTATTACTGACCATAAGAACCCGTCATATCTCCAGTCAGCTAAATGTCTCAACCCTGGGTTCAATTTTGTTGTCACTCTTCGTCCAGGGGTCAAAAATGTCAAGGCTGATGCTTTGTCCCGGAGCTTCCCTGGTGGTGGTGACCATGAGAACCCTGCCCTGATATTACAGAAAGGGGTAGTCATTTTCGCTCTTTATCCTGAACTGGACGGTGAGGTGTTGGAGGCTCAGGGGGACGCCCCTGCCTTCTGCCCTTCAGGAAAGTTATTTGTACCATCTGACCTGCGCCGCAAAGTAATCAAGGAACATCATAACTCTGTGCTTGCTGAGCATCCAGGTGGTAAGGCAACTGCGGACCTCCTCTCTCATCGTTTTTGGTGGCTGGGGTTGCATCGGGATCCAATTGAACACTTAGCTGCTTGTAGTATTTGCGCGCGTTCTAAGGTTTCGTATACCCCTCCGTCTGGTACTCTTCTTCCGCTACTTATCCCTAGTAGGTCATGGACACACTTGTCCATGCATTTTATTACTGACCTACCGGTTTCTGCAGGTGAAACGGTGGTTTTGGTGGTAGTAGATAGGTTCAGTAAAATGGTTCACTTTGTCGCATTACCTGCACTTCCCAATGCCAAGACACTTTCTCAGGTGTTCATAAATTATATTGTGAAGCTTCACGGGGTTCTCTCTGATGTGGTGTCTGATCAGGGGACCCAGTTTGTTTCCAAGTTCTGGAAGGCATTCTGTTCTCGACCGGGGGTGCAGCAGTCCTTTTCATCTGCCTTCTACCCTCAGTCGAATGGTCAGACCGAGCGTGTCAATCAGAACTTGGAGACATACCTCAGGTGTTTCGTTTCCGAAAATCAGGAGGATTGGACATCCTACTTACCGCCAGCAGAATTTGCCATCAATAATCATCGTCAAGAATCCACTGGCAGGTCACCGTTCTTCGGTACATATGGTTATCATCCACAGTTTGGTACCTTCAGTGGGGGAAGAGCTTCATGAGTTTCTGAGGAGGAACGGTTTACATCATTGCTCTCCTCCATATGGCAGGGTGTTCTTTGAAACTTAAAGACCATGTGAAACAGGTATAAACGTATGGCCGACAGAAAAAGCTTGCCAGGTCTGGACCTGAATGTGAATGATTTTGTGTGGTTGTCTACCACGAATATAAGATTAAAAGTTCCTTCTTGGAAGCTGGGACCTAGGCTAATAAGCCCTATAAAATAACCACCGTCATTAACTCAGCAGCGTTTCATCTTGAACTTCCTCAGGCCCTTAAAGGTCCACAATGTGTTCCACATATCCTTACTCAAAAGGTATGTGGAACCTCTTGAACCCTCAAGTCTACCACCGCCCCCAGTACTGGTTGATGGTAATCTGGAGTTCCAGATTTTGAGGATTGTAGATTCTCATCTCAAATGTCGTTCTTTACAATACTTGGTGCACTGAAAAGGCCATAGTCCAGAGGAGAGGATGTGAGTTTCAGCGTCAGAGGTGAACGTTCCCAGATTGGTTAGCTCATTCCACACCTCTTTTCCTGAGAAACCCGGTCCTGAGGCCACTCGTAGAGGGGGGGCTACTATCGCAAGTGTGTCAAAGGTGACAAACAGTCGCCCTGCAGTGGGTTGCAGGAGATCTCTACGTTTGGCATTACAGATAAGATAAGATTGTAGATAAGAAGCTGTCTTTAGGACCAAGTGGCTACCTCTCTCTTGCTAATTAGCTCTCTGGCCTGGGTGTATATGTAGCACCCCGAGGGCTCGGTTGCTACAGAGGTATTGCATCTCAGCCAGATGTGCGATATCTCACTCTCAGGTATGCATGCAGTGTGGATCAGGACCCTGACACCTGCATGCTTTACACCACATTTCCAGGGGGCAGGGCGACCGATATGCTCCAAGTAGAGCACGACAGTCCCTGTCCCTGGCTGGAGTGGGGGGAGGGAACACCGAGGAAGTGGGAACCCTGTAGTGCAGGAGCAGGGAGGAGGTAGTTCCTGGGTGCACCTAGAGGGAGGTATAAAAGGTGGGCACCATCTTAGATCAGTGTTCAGTCTGAGAGAGGAAGTGACAGAGCAGGGCCTCTGTGGAGCTCTGCTCCGGAGGCGGGCCTAGCCTGTGAGGCCCAGCAAGCACTAAAAGAGAAGACAGTTCACTGAGAGAAGAAGAGGGAGCAGGAGGTGGGAGCAGAGGCTGGTGAGCACAGTACGACGTAGGCAGCCGTTACCTGCAGAAGTGGTCTGGATAATAAGAACTGTGAGTAAAGACCCTGGACTGCATCACTGACTCTGTGTCGTCACTGCTACTCCTGCACCATCACTCCCATCCTCCGCATACACTGCCCTGAGACTACACTCCTCCCGTGGGGAGTTGTACTACACTCTGCTGCACTTACAACACCAGCCTCAGCGGTCTGCCCTGCAGCGGCGGTTCATCCTGACCGCAATCCACGGGTGGCGTAGTCGGACATTTAATATCATAAAAACCACACAAATAGACTGCCATTTGAGTTGACCACCCTGAGCCACGGGACCGGGTCCCCGCCGCACGAAGACTACAACCCCCAGCATCCGCAATGAGTCCGGTTCCGGGTTTCCCCACACGCGCGCGGCCCAGGGGGCGTGTCATATATATACCTGGTGTGTCTGAGAGGGAGTCGCCGGCTATATTCATTTCCACTTGTGAGGCTTATCAGGAGCAGCACTTAGTCCTTTCTGGAGCTTGAGGCCGTGTGTATATTTGAACTGATCTAAAGCTAAGCAATTTCCCCGTTTTGTCTTCCCTTGTTGTCTATAGTGTTTAGTGGCGGTTGACTAGTGCTCATCTCTTTCCATCCCTAGCCGTAGCCATACATGAGGGAAAGTAGGGCGAGGCACGCGTGCAGCGATTGCTGAAGAGTCAATATAGGGGCGGTAGTTGAGAAACAGTGATGCTAGACTAGACTAGGAGGTCTCCACTTCCCCCTTTCCCTAGTGTCTGGGCTCCCTTTCCCTTTTCCCTCTGTATTGCACTAATACCTGATGTGACAGCATTATGCCATATAATAAAGCCTGCAGAGAAAACCTGGTTCCTGAGTCTACTTCCGGAAGCGGCCGAGCAAGTCGACCTACCACACCATGTATAAAAAGGCCACCACACCATGTATATTTTTACTGTCCCTATTCTAGTCCTATTAATTACTCTCATTTTTTTTAATTGTTTTATCACACACAAAAAAAATAAATAATCGGATGCCGATCAGCGCTCAATGGCTGTAGGACGCATACACAGATCTGGTGAAAAAAGAGGATAAAAAAAATAGAAAGGAAAGAAAAAAGTCCTAGCCAAATGTGAGCATTGGTTCCAATTAGTGATGCGCGTCTGATCAGCGGCTCGGCGGCTGCAGGACGCATGCACGGAAGTGGTGTAAAGGAAGGGTGGAGGTTGGGGATTAGAGGAAAAAAAATTACTGGAAAACAGCGAGCACGAGTGACGATTAGTGATTTGTGTCACTGATCAGTGCTCGGTGACTGCAGGACGCACGCACGAGTAACTAAAATGCTCCTTACTCGGACCAAACAATTCCTAATGCTCGGGTGCTCGTTTCGAGTAACGAGTATAATGGGAGTCAATGAGAAATCTGAGCATTTTTCCGGCAGACCCTACAAGGAGGTCTGGGGGGCAGAGAAAATGTGCAAATGGATGAGAAAGGTGCTGAATGGAAGGAGAACAGCATGGGGAAGACCCCTGGAAGCATCTCTGACTCCCAGATCACAGCTGAGAACAATGGTTTCACACTTTTACTCCACTTTAAGGACTGACAATAAAACATTCCAAATCAACGATAAATTGCATTTTAGATGAAAAAAAATGTTAAGAAATATGTTTCCTGTATAATAACTTGTATATAAGGCAAAATTTAAAAAGCATTTTAAAAAAATTATAATTTAAGTAAACCAAAATTGTTTTTTTTATGAAAAAATAGTAAACTTCAGTGTAATTTATGAAGGAAGCACGAACTGCCAAAAATTATCGACTCGGATACACCCTGTATTAGACATAAAGGAGGGTCTCATACACATTCTGTTCAAATTGTCATGTAGTGGTACTCCTAGACTCATAAAGGCTATGCAATAAGTGCAAATCCTGCCAAAAATTACAAGCAGGGTTATCCATACTCTCTTGAAGGCACCAACTGTAGTGCCTCATTCAAATATTGTGAACAAAGTGTAGTTGTGGTACTCCTACATTCATAAAGGCTTTGCACAAGTACAAAGGCAGGAACAAATTATAAGTAAGGTCATCCATAGACCCTAGAAGGCAACAACTGGCAGGCCTCATTCAAATATAGAACATTAAAAACACTTTATATGCTGCTGTCATCAGGTGGTGTGTAAAAGCCTGGTATAATCCATGCTTTGTTCATTGTTATCAGTCAGCCTTTCTGTTGCAGGAGAAAGCGCCTGTCCGTTATGACCCCCCTTTGGCACTAAAAATCTGCTGAGACAAGACCCTAGCGGCAGTGCAGCACAACACCTCCAAGGCATAGAGGGACAGCTCATGCCAGGTGTCCAGCTTTGAGACCCAATAGCTGAAGGTCGCAGAGCAATTAACAAATAAGCTGGTTTGGTCGGCCAGGTATTGCTTGACCATCTTTGAAAACTTTTCCTTCCTTGTCAAAAATACCTGGCCATGATGACGCGCCCCCTGAGCCATGGGGATACCCGGAGCCGGGCCTTGTAGATGCTGGGGGTTGTAGTCACCGTGGTGGTGACCCGGTCCGTGACCCAGGGCGGTCAAACCAAGGGGGTAGTCTATATGTACAAATGTTAATGTCCGACTAAGCCACCTGTGGATTGCGGTCATTGGTAACCGCCACTGCGGAGCAGTCCGCTGAAGCTGGTGGTATGTGCAGCAAGGTGATGTGACTCCCCACAGGAGGAGTGTAGCTTCAGGGCAGCGTGCTTGGATGATGGTGGTGATTGTGCAGGGCGTTCTAGTGCTATGAGTGCTGGCGCCGCAAGGAACACAGAGACAGGATAGTGCAGTCCCAGGGTCTTTACTCACTGTTGTTGTAGTTCAGATTACAGGTACCAAGCAATCTTCCCCCGTCGTGCTGTGCGTACTCAGTGAGGGGTTCAGTCCACCCTCAGGTATTTCCAGAGCACTTATCAGGACCCCGTTCTGTGTACCTTCCTCTGGCCTCTTCCTGCACCTCACACCCAGCGCCACTTCTATCCGGTACCCTCGGGCCTTGGCGGGCGACGTGTGTTCTGTCCCCTGGGTCCTGTGCTGATACCTTCTTAGTGTACTGGTGTGGACTTGTGGTCTGCAGTACTTGAAATGCTGCAGCCTCCGGTTCCTAGTTAAGCATTTGCTGTTTCTCTACTAGTTGAAGGACCCGGTTCCCTGTTCTAGCCTGACCCCTCTACCTCCTGGTACGGGTGGCTTGCTGCACGGCCCGTACCCCTAGGGTCCCTTCACTCCTCATTCCTGGAGCCGTCCTGCTCCCTCTCCTCTCTCTCAGGCTCAGGCCTCCTGATTTGGCCCGCCTTTGGAGCAGAGCTCATACAGAGCCTCTGCTCCCTGACTTCTCCTCAGTCTGTCTGACTGGAACTCCACCTGCTCTTCTGTCTGAACCAAGATGGTTCCTTACTTTTATACCTCCTACACATGTGCTCCCAGTATCTATGTCCTCCACCCCATCCACTACATAGTTCCCCCTCTCTAGGTGGTTCCCCCCACTCCAGCCAGGGACCAGGGACTGTGCTCTCCTGTAGGAGCAATCTCGCCCTGTCCCCCGGAAATGTGGTGTAGTGAATGCTGGTGTTAGGGTCCTGAGCTGTACTCTTTCCTTACATGGGAGTGAGATACCACACCTCTGGGTGAGATGCAATACCTCTGTGGCGACCGAACCCTCAGGGGCGCCACACACCCCTCTGGTAAAACACAGCACATCCACGGGCTGGAACAGAGCAAAAGACAGGGTAAATTAGGACATGCAAATTTTTGGATGCATCACATTATATAACATTATGGATACTTTTTAAAGGACATTTCTCTTCACACTTATAAAATATTTCTTCACACATATAAGACATTTTTAATATAAACATTCTTCATATCAACACATTTTCAAGTAAAACTTTTGGTCAACCGGTCACAGTAATGCCTGCAACCAGGTGTCCATTTTTCGATAAAGTGCAAACTTGCAAACATGAATATGACGGACCCGTTCCAAACCCTCAACGGAGGCCCTGGGGTGGCTGCAGGGCTTAGACGATCCAGATGCTGGACCTCGTCTTCGGTCACCTACAACGGGTTTTTGTTCTGAGGTCACTCGTTGTAGTTCTTATAAAACCAATAAGGGGCACCTCAAGAGGTGCAACTATTTACAAGAAGCGGCTGCTCCCAGTCCTCAGCCAGTTAGTCTCTGGACCCTTTACGGGTAACTAAACAACCTAGTAAAAACACAAACGGTGAACCTGCAGCGTCTTTGCTGCTGTACGGGTACTGATTACTACTGGCAGTCCTTAGTAGTATTGCTCCCTCCAGGGAGGCTCTAGTTCATCACAAGCTGACCCAGCCGGGTCTTCAGCTTCATACTGGTAGAAGCCGTGCTCTTCTACCACCTTGTGGACATTTAAGGCATACCAGCCTCTGACTCCTTTGTGATGGGTATAGGTCACGATGTCTCCGGGGTAGAGGTCCCTATCAGGGTGACCTGCTATTAGGTGGGACTCCACGTCCCTCCTGTTGACGAACAGATCAATGTCTGTGTATGGGTCCCGGATGAATCCCCACCCGGCATCCAAATTGAATTTAACTACGGTCCCTTCTTCCTTGGGACCGTGGGTGGCTTTGTTGGCCTGGCAGGCCCGGGTCTTTTCCTGCATATTCTGGGCCTCTAATTTCTCCCACCGCACGCGCCGTGAGCTGCGCTCTTTTTCCTTTTTGAAATTGGACCAGCTGCTGGTGGCAGAACTCTTTGCGACGGGCTGCGGCTGCCCTGGTCTCCTGGGACAACCCCATCAGGTCCTCCCCAGAGTGATCCCACTCAAACTGGGCCTCGTCTTCCGGCAACCGGGAGATGGCGGCAGGCTGCGGAGCGGGTAGGAGCGAGGGCCGCTGGTCCTCCACCTCCGTGGACCAGTCCCACCGGCGACGTCTGTATACCCACTTGGCTGGTGGGGGAGTTGGTTCCTGCAGGGGACCCAGAAGCTGGCTGGCTGTGCCGGTGCCCGGAGGTGGCGGTGTCTGGGCTTGCGGGGCGTGCAGGGCAGGCGCGCCCGGGACTTGTGGACCTTGCGGCGGGGTCAGGTGCGGGCCGCCGCTGGTGGCGCCTGGGGTCAGCAGCTCCACCAGCGGGCCCAGGAGCAGGTCGACGCTGGCGGCGCCCGGGGCTGGAGGGCTTGGCTGGGGGCCTAGGAGCGGGCCGCCGCTGGTGGCGCCCGGGGCTGGAGGGCTTGGCTGGGAGCTTTGCTGCGGGGTCAGGAGGGGGCTGGTGTTGGTAGCGCCCGGGGTCAGCGGCTCCACCAGGGGGCCCAGGAGCAGGTCGACGCTGGCAGCGCCCGGGACAGGGAAACTCCTCCTACCTGCTCCCGCGGCCGCTCCTGCGTCACGTGTCGCCTCCTGGCGCTGGTCGGGCTCCGCTAAGGCTGGGGCACCGCCGGTGCTTGGTAGCGTCGTCGGCTGCCGGTTCGCCATCCGCTGTTCCATCTCCCGTCTCCACCCGGTGATGGCGTCTCGCTAGGCCCTCTCCATCCTCCGGCCCTGGTCTTCCATCCCAGAGCGGAGGAACTCCGAGTCCTCCTGGGGCAGCTTAGCCACTAGCTCCTCCAAGGTGTAGGGTGCTGCGGCCTGCAGCAGGCCGCTGACTGGGGCTCTTGTGCTGCCGTCCTCCATCTTCCCTACAGGGTGCGGTCTGTCTAGACTGATCCAGACCACGCCCTGTCTCCCAGTTTTCTTCTCTCCTCTCCCCTTTTGGGGGCGGTCCCAGGGCAGTTTGTTGTGGTCCCATGGCAATCTGCTGTCGGTTACTTTCAGGGTCAGCCCCCCCAACTTGATGGACACACTTGCATACATGACCACTGCTGTTTGGGGCGGGCTCCGCTTCTGGCACCATTCTGGGACCTGACCCACGATGGGAGGTGGTTTCTTGTCGTCTTTTAGCACGCACATAATGGCGCCCATTCTTCTGGGGCGGGCGCCACATTTAGTAGAAAACAGTCTTTAGGCGCGCGATACCCAGTGATAACGGGTGGGCTCATATCCTGCCGACTACGCCAAAGTTGACGTGCCCCCTGGGCCGTGGGGTACCCGGAGCCGGGCCGGTAGACGCTGGGGGTTGTAGTCACTGTGGCGGTGACCCGGTCCGTGACCCAGGGCGGTCAATCTAAGGGTAGTATTTGTGTGTAGGGGTTTTATAATGTCCGACTACGCCACCTGTGGAGTGCGGGCAATGAGGCCGCCGCTGCGGAACAGTCCTCTGAAGCTGATGGTTTGGCAGCACATGTGGTATAACTCCCCACAGGAAGAGTGTAGCTTCAGGGCAGTGTGAGTGGATGATGGTGATTGTAGGGCAAGGAGTCAGTAATGAAAACAGAGTCCGTGTGATGCAGTCCCAAGGTCTTTACTCACAGTTATTGCAGTTCTGGTTACAGGGACCCATGTAACGGCCCTCGTCGTTCTGTGCTCACTCAGTGAGGGGTTCAACCGACCCCCAGGTAACTCCGGAGTATTTAGCAGGATCCTCCTCTGTGTGTCTTTTCTCTGGCCTTCTCCCTGCACCTCACACTCAGTGACACTTCTATCCGGTACCCTCGGGCCTTGGCGGGCGACGTGTGTTCCGTCCCCTGGGTCCTATGTGGCTACCTTCTTAGTGAGACTGGTGTGGACTTTTGGCTTACGGTACATAAAGTGCTGCAGCTTCCGGTTTCTAGTTGAGCCTTGCTGTTTCTCTGCTAGTTGAGGGACCGGTTCCCCTTATCTGGCCTGACCCCTCTACCTCCTGGTAGCAGCGGGTGTACGGGTGGCCTTCTGCATGGCCCGTACCCCTAGGGTCCCTTCAGTTCCTGGAGCCTTCCTGCTCCCACTCCTCTCTTCTCTCCTTCAGTCCTGGGCCTCACAGGCTAGGCCCACCTCTGGAGCAGAGCTCATACAGAGCCTCTGCTCCTTCACTTCTCCTCCTCTGACTGAACTCTCTAAGATGGTGTCCCTATTTTATACTGCTCCCACTCAAGTGTTCCCAGGATCTGCGTCCTTCACCCCATCCACTACATGGTTCCCCCTCTCTAGGTGGTTCCCCCCACTCCAGCCAGGGATCAGGGACTGTGCTCTCCCGTAGGAGCAATCTTGCCTTGTCCCCCGGAAATGTGGTGTAGCGAATGCTGGTGTTAGGATCCTGAGCCATACTCCTTCCTTACCTGAGAGTGAAGTACCACACATCTGGATGAGATGCAATACCTCTGTGGCGACCGAACCCTCAGGGGCGCCACAGCCCCAACAGTGCAAACAACTCTGTATGATGCCCCTGAAACCCCCCACATATAGTATACAGCTCCAACTTTGCCCACAACACTTTATGATGCCCCCTCAGCCCTCCACACATAGTATATGGCCCCAATAGTGCCCACAACACTGTATGATACCCAACAGCCTCTCACACATAGTATACAGCCCTAACAATGCCCACACACTGTATGATGCCCCACAGACCCCAATCACAACATAGTATTATGTTCCATAAAGTGTACACACACTCAGCTGTCACACACAGACACAGATAGACACACTGTGTATATACACTGCTCAAAAAAATAAAGGGAACACTCAAATAACACATCCTAGATCTGAATGAATGAAATATTCTCATTGAATACTTTGTTCTGTACAAAGTTGAATGTGCTGACAACAAAATCACACAAAAATCATCAATGGAAATCAAATTTATTAACCAATGGAGGCCTGGATTTGGAGTCACCCCCAAAATTAAAGTGGAAAAACACACAACAGGCTGATCGTACTTTTATGTAATGTCCTTAAAACAAGTCAAAATGAGGCTCAGTATTGTGTGTGGCCTCCACGTGCCTGTATGACCTCCCTACAACGCCTGGGCATGCTACTGATGAGGTTGTGGATGGTCTCCTGTGGGATCTCCTCCCAGACCTGGACTAAAGCATCCGCCAACTCCTGGACAGTTTGTGGTGCAATGTGTAGTATTGAGCGAGCATGCTCGACACTGCTCGGTACTCGCCCGAGCATCACGCTACTTGAGATGTTCGGCGAGCACCGAGCATTTCCGGGTTACTCGGGCGGGAGCTCGGGTCTCCGCCCTGCATGTTTGACGCTCTTTACAGAGCCAATGAACATGCAGGGATTGCCAGCCAGTCACTTTAATGCCGCAGCCATGTTGTTTGTGGGCATTACAGTGATTGGCTGGCCGCACAGCGTCACCTCGAGTATTTAAAACTGGGCGCCGCCATCTTGGACACAGTCGCTCCAGAACAGACAGTGTAGGGACAGCGCTGTTGATTTAGGGAGAGATATAAACTGCGAAATAGTTAGTGTAGGGTCTGTAAAGGCTGCCAGATCAAACAAACAGTCCTTCTAAGGACTAATTTCCATCCCAGATATCAGGCAGGCAGGCAGGCAGGCTGTATAGGAGACGCAGTGGTTATACCAGCAAACGCTGCATTACAGTCCTGTGTGCTCCTGTTGCTGAAATTGCTGGACTTAGCTCCAGGTCTCGGGGGCCAGGAAAAGTCCCTTTTTTTCATCTAAATGCTTTTGGCATTTTTTGCCGTAAAAAAAAAATAATAGTGTCTCCCTGATTTTTCAGACACAAATATATCTGTTGAAAATAGTCTGGTGTAGGCCAGAGAGACAGAAGTGTGGTTTTGCTGTTCCACGGTAAAAAATCTCTATTATCCTGCTTTTGGCATTTTTTGCCGTAAAAAAAAAAATAATAGTGTCTCCCTGATTTTTCAGACACAAATATATCTGTTGAAAATAGTCTGGTGTAGGCCAGAGAGACAGCAGTGTGGTTTTGCTGTTCCACGGTAAAAAATCTCTATTATCCTGCTTTTGGCATTTTTTGCCGTAAAAAAAAAAATAATAGTGTCTCCCTGATTTTTCATGAACAAATAAAGTAGCACACTGTAACACTGAGTATATAGATGTGAAATATGAAATATGAATAGCATAACTGCTATGAAAAATAGAAATAAATGAAAAATTTTTTGAAATTTTTTTTTATAGTGCATGAAATATGAAGTATGGAAAATGAATAGCATTACTGCTGTAAATAAATGAGAAATCTTAGCGCATAAATTGGCCAATTCATGTGTACCTGACAGCCGCGGTAAGGCGTTTCTCGATGTCAGGACCTACCAATGTGAATACCTCTCTAAGACACCTCCGTCTGCTTATGTGTGGGAAAGACAGATCCTGGTAGGTCCTGACATCGAGAAACGCCTTACCGCGGCTGTCAGATACACATGAATTGGCCAATTTATGCGCTAAGATTTCTCATTTATTTACAGCAGTAATGCTATTCATTTTCCATACTTCATATTTCATGTGACGCGCCCCCTGGGACATATTCCTTTTTGAGGGGAATACCCGGCACCGGATCAGATGGGGGGTTGTAGTCTCCGAGCGGCTGTGACCCGGTCCCGTGCCCAGGGCGTCAAGCTCAGTGTGATGTGGCAGTTCTACAGATGTTGCTAAAGTTCTTTTGTGTCGACTACGCCACCCGTTGTGATGCGGTCACTGTGGCCGCCGCTGCAGCAGGGTCCGCTGAGGCTGATGGTGGGTGCGCAGCTTGGTGAGATAACCCCCAACGGGAGGGGTATAGCCTCAGAGGGGACAGGCGCAGAGGATGGGGGTTGTGGTGGTGTAGTGCAGACGGCAGTGAAGACAGAGTCGGGTTGTGCAGTTAAGGGTGTTTACTTACTGCAGATGTTGTACTGGTCACTCCAGCTGCTAGTGACCACCCGAGCCGTGCTGCGTCCACCAGGTCCTGGATCCAGCCAACCCCCAAACAAGTCCGGAGCGTGGCCCTGAGCTCTCCCTTTGTCCTTTCTTCAGCCGTCCCCACCAGTGATCCACCTAGGTCCAGCTCCCTCGGGCCTTCTGTTGGGACACCCTTGGCCCTGGGTTCCCTGACCCTTCATGTGGTGTGCCTTCGGGGTGGATGTGATGGGTGACCGTGGCAGACGCTGCCCACGGTCTCCGGTCTCTGGCTGGGGAGTGTTTTTACCCCCACCAGCTTGGGTTCCGGTACCCTGATGCTGACTCCTCACCCGGTGCTCTGATTTGGGTTCTTGGGTCCCTTCTCTTCTGTGCTCTGGGTCTTTCTCTTTTCTCCTCTCTCACTCTGGGTCTTGGTCTTTCTTCTCTCCTCTCCTAACTTGTTCTCTGCAGCTGATCCTCTCTGCATCTCACTCTCTGCGTCTGACCCTGATCTTAGTTGGTGCCCACCTTATATACACCCTCTATGTGTGAGCTCAGGTGACCAGCACCCAATGAGCTCCTATCTTTACCCAGGCTGCTCCCCCTATCTGCCCCTACACTACATGGGATGTTCCACCCCCCTCCCACTCCAGCCAGGAACAGACTCGGTCGTACCTGCACATTTCTAAGTGGGAGTACCGTCGGCCTGCTCCTCGGAAATGGGATGTATGTAGTGCATGCAGCCTACCGAGCTCAGTTCCACACTCCATCCTTACCCGGGAGTGGAATATCACACCTCTGGGTTGAGGTGCAATACCCCTGTAGCAGCCGAATCCTCAGGGTGCTACATTCCCCCCTGGTAAATCACAGCACGTCCTCGGGCTGTAAAGACAAAAACACCAAAACATACAAAATTTTTCATATAAACATATAAAACATATAAAAAACATTATATATATAAAACTTTTCATATAACATTCTCGTCGCCTCTGGCTCCTCCTCCTCCTCCTCCGGACACTGTGCAACGTGTGTCCGGGAAAAGTGCGACAGTCTCTTAGAAAAACTGGTTTCCTATAAAACCGGTAGGGGGCGCTTTAGGACGCGCAACTATATACAGGGGAAGTTGGCCGCTCTCAGTCCTCGGCCAGGTAGAGGGAAGGGAATGGCTGCTCACAGTCCTCAGCCTGTAGGATGCAGCAACGGTTCACTGTGCCCCGATGGGCAACTATATACAGTCTCTACTCCCGTCCTCAACGACGGCTCCCTCCTGCTTTTTCTTAGTGATACGGTGTTGCTTCAGACCCGTCCGGGTCCTCTGGCTCCTCCTCCCCGTACCGCAACTCCTCCTCCGTCAAGCGGTGTACGTGGAGGGCATAAGGTCCTTTGGCACACTTGTGCCGGGTGAAAGTGACTTCGTCTCCGACGTAGAGGTCACGGCCTTTGTGACCTTCCGGCAGGTGGGAGTCGACGTCTCTGCGAGTCACAAAAACGTCACCGCGGTTGTTACGGTCCCGAATAAAGCCCCACCCATGCTGCGGGTTGAACTTTATCACCGTCCCGAAGGTGCGGGGACAGTGCGCTGCACGGGGGTTCCTCCTAGTCCGGCTCTTCTGCTCCGCGCTCCGGATTTGGGCCTGTTGTTCTCTGACCCGCCTCTCCTCCCGTTCTCTCGCAAACTCTGCTAGCTGCTGACGACAACACTCAGTACGCTCAGCGGCGACTGCCCGAGTTTCTCCGGTGAACCCCATCAAATCTTCTCCCGTGGGGTCCCACACGAATTGGGCTTCTTCTAAAGGAGGCGAGACCCGAGTCACGGGCTTCGGAGCCGGGATCAGGGGCTCACACAAGGGCCCTAGTCTTTGTTGCCGCTCCAGCTCATGGTATCCTTCGGGCCAGATGACGGGCCGCCCGTCCGGCCATGTGAGCTGGCTGAAGAGGTCCTCCCCCAGGTGTGGCACCCTTGGTATTGCGGGCGCGGGCGCGGTGGTAGTGGCGCCCGGGTTGCCCAGGCCTTGCGGCCAGGCCTGGGGCACCTGGAAGGTGAAGGGCACCGTTAGGACGGCGGCGCCCTGGGCTACCTGGCCTTGCGGCCAGGCCGGAGGCTCCGCGGAGGTAGGGGGCGCTGTTGGTGGTGCGGCGCCCGGGGGTACTAGGCCTTGCGACCAGGCTGGTGGTAATTCCTGCTTTGTCACGCTCCGGATCGAGGCGCGTGACGTCACAGGGGTCGCTGCGGCGGCTTCCGGTCGGGGCCTAGTCCATAGCGGTGACATGGCGGCTACGGGCACAGCAGGGGGACTTTCGGGCTCTGCGACGGGGAGCTGGGGCAGGTAAGCGGTGTCACGGCTTGGGGTATAGACGTCCCCTTTACCTGCCTCCATGCGTTCGGCTCCCTCCTCGGCGCCGTCTCCGGCCTTGGGTCCTCCCGCGCCATCCTCAGAGGCGGTCTCCTTCCTCATCTCGGCTGGCGTGCTCCGGGTCTTGGTTTCAGCTTGCGTCTTGGTTTCAGCTTGCTGGGCCATCTCCCGGCTCCATTCCGCCAATATCTCGCGCTGTACCCGGGCCATCCTCCGTGCGAGGCCCTCCAGGGCAGTTTGTGCACACTCCCGGTCTCTGGGGAGCTGCGCTAAGATCTCCGCTAGACCTAGCGGGGTTGTGGACTCTAGCAGGCTCCTGACCATCGGGTCGGTGCTGCTCTGCTCTGCTTCCGGCAGGCTCCTGGCCAGCGGGCCGGTGCTGCTCTGCCCTCCTTCCTCGGTCTCTAGCAGACTCCTGGCCAGCGGGCCGGTGCTGTTCTGCTTTCTCTCCATCTCCGGGTGAGCTCCTCCGCTACTCCTCGTTAGACCTCTTGCCTCCGGGTGCGCTCGCTCCAGACTGCTCCAAGCGGCACCCATCTTTTCTCTTTTCTTTCGTCTCCTCCCACCTCGAGGGCGGTCCCGGGGCAACTCGGTGACTGTCAGCTCCAGGGGTAGTTCTTTCACGCTGACAGACACCTCCAGCATCACAGTCTCTGTTGGTGGGGGCGGTTTCCACTTTTGGCGCCACTTTCTGTCCTGGCCCACGATGGGAGGTGGCCTCTTGCCCTCCTTTGGCACGCCCATAATGGCGTCCGCTGCTCTTCCAAGGCGGGAAATCTGCGGTTTTGGCGGGAAGCGTCGCCCAGTGGCGGGAAACTCTGCAGATGGCGGGAACAAGTTGGAAATGGCGGACAATCGGCGGGAAACGACTGGTGATGGAGTCCGATGGCGTGGACCCTCCGGAACCGGCGGGAGACTTCTTTCTGAGGTAAACTTGCACTTTTTTTCAGGCACGCAGTACCCGGGTGTTGCGGGCACGTAATCCTGCCGACTACGCCAAAATTGACGCGCCCCCTGGGACATATTCCTTTTTGAGGGGAATACCCGGCACCGGATCAGATGGGGGGTTGTAGTCTCCGAGCGGCTGTGACCCGGTCCCGTGCCCAGGGCGTCAAGCTCAGTGTGATGTGGCAGTTCTACAGATGTTGCTAAAGTTCTTTTGTGTCGACTACGCCACCCGTTGTGATGCGGTCACTGTGGCCGCCGCTGCAGCAGGGTCCGCTGAGGCTGATGGTGGGTGCGCAGCTTGGTGAGATAACCCCCAACGGGAGGGGTATAGCCTCAGAGGGGACAGGCGCAGAGGATGGGGGTTGTGGTGGTGTAGTGCAGACGGCAGTGAAGACAGAGTCGGGTTGTGCAGTTAAGGGTGTTTACTTACTGCAGATGTTGTACTGGTCACTCCAGCTGCTAGTGACCACCCGAGCCGTGCTGCATCCACCAGGTCCTGGATCCAGCCAACCCCCAAACAAGTCCGGAGCGTGGCCCTGAGCTCTCCCTTTGTCCTTTCTTCAGCCGTCCCCACCAGTGATCCACCTAGGTCCAGCTCCCTCGGGCCTTCTGTTGGGACACCCTTGGCCCTGGGTTCCCTGACCCTTCATGTGGTGTGCCTTCGGGGTGGATGTGATGGGTGACCGTGGCAGACGCTGCCCACGGTCTCCGGTCTCTGGCTGGGGAGTGTTTTTACCCCCACCAGCTTGGGTTCCGGTACCCTGATGCTGACTCCTCACCCGGTGCTCTGATTTGGGTTCTTGGGTCCCTTCTCTTCTGTGCTCTGGGTCTTTCTCTTTTCTCCTCTCTCACTCTGGGTCTTGGTCTTTCTTCTCTCCTCTCCTAACTTGTTCTCTGCAGCTGATCCTCTCTGCATCTCACTCTCTGCGTCTGACCCTGATCTTAGTTGGTGCCCACCTTATATACACCCTCTATGTGTGAGCTCAGGTGACCAGCACCCAATGAGCTCCTATCTTTACCCAGGCTGCTCCCCCTATCTGCCCCTACACTACATGGGATGTTCCACCCCCCTCCCACTCCAGCCAGGAACAGACTCGGTCGTACCTGCACATTTCTAAGTGGGAGTACCGTCGGCCTGCTCCTCGGAAATGGGATGTATGTAGTGCATGCAGCCTACCGAGCTCAGTTCCACACTCCATCCTTACCCGGGAGTGGAATATCACACCTCTGGGTTGAGGTGCAATACCCCTGTAGCAGCCGAATCCTCAGGGTGCTACACATGCGCTATAAAAAAAATTTTCAAGAAATTTTTCATTTATTTCTATTTTTCATAGCAGTTATGCTATTCATATTTCATATTTCACATCTATATACTCAGTGTTACAGTGCGCTACTTTATTTGTTCATTATATATGGAGGTAGCTGCTCTTAGTAAGCACCTGTTCACACCTAGTTTTTGTAGTGGAAGTGCCGTCATTCTCTTTGTTACTAGATTTAGCGTTGACTGAGCACTCCACCCCCACCCCCATGCCGCAGGTGGTTTTAAATGCATCAGGATCTGTCTTTCCCACACATAAGCAGACGGAGGTCTCTTAGAGAGGTATTCACATTGGTAGGTCCTGACATCGAGAAACGCCTTACCGCAGCTGTCAGGTACATATGAATTGGCCAATTTATGCGCTAAGATTTCTCATTTATTTACAGCAGTAATGCTATTCATTTTCCATACTTCATATTTCATGCGCTATAAAAAAAATTTTCAAAAAATTTTTCATTTATTTCTATTTTTCATAGCAGTTATGCTATTCATATTTCATATTTCACATCTATATACTCAGTGTTACAGTGTGCTACTTTATTTGTTCATTATATATGGAGGTAGCTGCTCTTAGTAAGCACCTGTTCACACCTAGTTTTTGTAGTGGAAGTGCCGTCATTCTCTTTGTCCCTGATTTTTCAGACACAAATATATCTGTTGAAAATAGTCTGGTGTAGGCCAGAGAGACAGAAGTGTGGTTTTGCTGTTCCACGGTAAAAAATCTCTATTATCCTGCTTTTGGCATTTTTTGCCGTAAAAAAAAAAATAATAGTGTCTCCCTGATTTTTCAGACACAAATATATCTGTTGAAAATAGTCTGGTGTAGGCCAGAGAGACAGAAGTGTGGTTTTGCTGTTCCACGGTAAAAAATCTCTATTATCCTGCTTTTGGCATTTTTTGCCGTAAAAAATAAATAATAGTGTCTCCTGATTGTTCAGACACAAATATATCTGTTGAAAATAGTCTGGTGTAGGCCCGAGAAATACAAGTGTGGTTTTGCAGTTCCACAGGTCAAATCTCTGTATTATCCTGCTTTTCGCAATTTTTGCCGGAAAAAATAAATAATAGTGTCTCCTGATTGTTCAGACACAAATATATCTGTTGAAAATAGTTTGGTGTAGGCCCCAGAAATACAAGTGTGGTTTTGCAGTTCCACGGTTCAAACCTCTGTATT
Source organism: Phyllobates terribilis (assembly GCF_046119375.1). Taxonomy (NCBI): domain Eukaryota; kingdom Metazoa; phylum Chordata; class Amphibia; order Anura; family Dendrobatidae; genus Phyllobates; species Phyllobates terribilis. The sequence continues at coordinate 1,604,431 of NW_027363053.1, read as the reverse complement.
ATCCACTTTTGGGCCATTTGTATCTAAAAAAAACAGTTTGAGTGTATCGCTCACTGTTCAGCCGCAAATATATGTATTTAAAAAAGTCTGGTATACACCAGTAAATTATAACTGTGGTTTTGCTGTTCCACGGTAAGAAATCTCTATTATTCAGCTTTTGGTATTTTTTCCGTAAAGAAAAACAGTAATAGTTTCTCCCTGATTGTTCAGATTGTTTAAAAGAGTCGGGTGTAGGCCAGAGAAAGAACTGTGGTTTTCCTCTTCCCCGGTTCTAATCTACTTTTTATTACCCTTGTTCCATTGATAGTGCGAGTGTAAGCTATTTTGCTTCCTTTACAATGGGCAAGGCACGTGGCAAGGGACGTGGAAGTGGACGTTCTGGTGATGGTGCGTGCAGAGGACGGGGCCGTGGCCAAGGTGAAAATGTGCCACAACCAACAGCCACATCTTCTTGCTCCCACTTCTTGACTGAATTACTAGGGAAGCACAGAACAACACCAGTATTGCGAACTGATCAGTGTGAACAGGTTATTAATTGGATAACAGATAATACTTCCAGTTACCTGGGCACCACCACCTCCGGCCTGTCTTCCACACGGTCGACTCTTAGTAGCCGTGAGTCTCGACCGCATACTCCTCCTCACGCTGATGCTCCTTCCCCCCACCATGCCGAGTGTCGTCAGACAGTAACTGATCCCACACTTGGACACTCTGAAGAGCTGTTCACTGGTCATTTCCAGATTTGTGCCCCTCGCCTGCTCCGCTTGAAGTGGTGGAAGAGGAGATCCCATGTAGCGATGCCCAAATATTTGAACAGCCACGGCCACAGGAAGTCGACGCTGGCAATTTGTCACAAGAGGTGGACGATGATGAGACACAATTGCCAGGAAGTGAGGAGGAGGATCGTGGTGCGCAAGTGGAAGAGGAGGAGGTGGTGGATGATCTAGTAACTGACCCAACGTGGCAGGAGGACATGCAGAGTGACGCCAGCAGCACTAAGGGGGAAGGAGGCAGAGTACCCCAACAGACAGGAAGAAGCAATGTGGTGGCCGCAGACTGAAGGCGGGCAACAGTTCCTCGTAACACCGACACGAGGGACGTTGGCAGTACAAGCGGTAGGTCTTCCAGAGTCTGGAATTTTTTTAAAGACTCTGCTGATAACCCCAAAAGGGCCATTTGTGCCACCTGCCATGCCAGCATCAGCAGGGGTGACAAAACTACCAGCCTGACCACCACCAGCATGATCAGGCACATGGCAGCAAAGCACCCAACTTTGTGGGGCGAACCCCAGGGTCCACGACCAGTGTCAGCGGGTGTCACCACTGCTTCTTCCGCTGTTGTGCATCCAATAGAACCCCCTGTTGTGTGTGCAAGGCAATCCCCTGTCCATACTGCATGTAAAGATGCCCCCTCCTCTCAGTCTTCACTTGTTATGGCAGTTTCTCAAGAAACAGCATCAACGTCCACGTCCCACCGCAGCGTTCAATTGTCCATATCCCAGACCTTTGAATGAAAGCGGAAATTCGCAGCTAACGCCCCACAGGCCACAGTCCTAAATTCGCACATTTCACGACTGCTTGCGTTGGAAATGCTGCCTTTTAGGCTGGTGGAGACGGAATCCTTCCGCAACCTTATGGCGGTGGCCGTCCCTCGGTACTCGGTCCCCAGCCGACACTATTTTGCCCGGTGTGCCATCCCCGGACTACACAAGCACGTGTCCCAAAACAACTGCCGTGTCCTCAACAAAGCAGTTACTGGGAGAGTCCACCTGACAACGGTCACGTGGACAAGTGCTTGTGGCCAGGGACGGTACATCTCCCTGACGGCACACTGGGTAAACATAGTGGAAGCCGGGACCCAGTCGGACCTTGGGACGGAACACATCCTCCCCACACCGAGGATTGCGGGCCCTATGTCAGTCAGAGTTGCCCCCACAGTGTACAGCTCCTGCGCATCATCTTCCTCCTCCTCATGTTCAGCCTCCATCTCAGATATCTCCACATCAGTTACAAGCTGGAAGCACTGCAGTACTGCCTCCCCCAAGCGGCAACAGGCTGTGCTGAAACTCATAAGCTTAGGTGAGAAACCTCACACTGCTTGTGAGTTGTGGACAGCTGTGAAAGAGCAGGCAGATCTGTGGCTGAGACTGCTGAACCTACATCCAGGCATGGTTGGGTGTGACAATGGCCGTAACCTGGTGGCGGCTCTGAGGCGAGATCACACACGTACCATGCCTGGCTCATGTGCTTAACCTCGTGGTTCAGCAGTTTCTTAAATCGTACCCCGAGTTGCCAGATCTGCTCATCAAAGTACGCCGCCTGTCAGCTCATTTTCTCAAGTCGGCTACAGCTTCCGCCGCCCTTGCTGTGTTGCAGCAGCGATTGCAGCTTCCCTCACACCGATGGTGTGTGATGTCCCCACACGTTGGAACTCTACCCTCCACATGTTGCAAAGGATTTGTGAGCAGAAGAGAGCAGTTGTGGAGTACCAGCTGCAACAAGGCAGTCGATATTCAGGTCAGACTCCACACATAAGACCTCAGGAGTGGACCAAGATGTCTGACATCTGTACCATCTTGACAAACTTTGAGGAGTCCACCCAGATGGTGAGTGGCGATGACGCCATCATTAGTGTCAGCATTCCACTTGTCTGTCTTTTGCAACGCTCTCTGCAGAGAATTAAAGAGGAGGCATTGCAGCCAGAGTATGATGAGATGGATCAAGAAGCCGTAGCGGTCGATTACACACAGCCCAGCCTCATCTCATCCCAACGTGCATTGGGGGACAATGAGGGAGAGGAGGAGGAGGAGGAAGAACAGGAGCTTGTATCATGCGCTGTAGACGGTAGTACCTGTACAACTGTCATACCGTCGAGTCAGCGTGGGTGGCCTGAGAACAGAGGGGAGGAGGAGGAGGGAATAATGTTTGTAATATGCTGTACTGCATGGCTCTTGTAAGGGGCATTGCTTGTTCCTCCGTCCTAATTTTTGGCAGCTTTTGCTTGGAAGGCATAAGCAAATACTATGGGAGACACACTCCCCAATCATGGGAATAATGTTTTTAAGATGCTGTACTGTATGGCTCTTGTAAGGGGCATTAAAACAGTCTTGTTAAGCTACTGCGACCTCCACCACTTTTCCGAGGGGCATTAAAACCGTCTTGTTAAGCTACTGTGACCTCCATGTCTCTTCCAAGGGGCATTCAAACCGTCTTGTTAAGCTACTGGGACCTCCACGTCTTTTCCGAGGGGCATTAAAACCATCTTGTTAAGCTACTGTGACCTCCACGTCTCTTCAAAGGGGCATTAAAAGCGTCTTCTTAAGCCACTCTGAACTCCACAGCTCTTCCAAGGGGCATTGAAATGTTGTTTTTAATTACCTCTAACCTCCACCACTCTTCCAACGGGCACTGCATTTCCTCCTAATTTTAGTCAGCTTTTGCTTTTCAATGCAAAGGCGAAAACTAAGGGAGACCCACTCCCCAATAATGGGTAGAAAGTTTTTAGTACGCTGTAATCCACGTCTGTTTCAAGGGGCATTGCAGTTCCTCATAATTTTTGGAAAGCCTTCCATTCACTGCTTAGGCCAACAGTGTACAGGAGACCCAGTTGCTATAAATGGAAAAAAAGGTTTAGTTAAGGCCCTCTGACCTCCATGTCATTTCCAAGGGGCATTGGAGTGCCTCAAAATTTTTGGTAGGCATTGCACTCACTGTATGCCCTATAACTGTGTAGCCGAACCGCTCCTTTTGTTACAGAAACATATCCTACAAGACATATGTGGTTGACTGGCCTGATATTGATGTGAATGGTCCCTGTTCCTCCTGCTCTTTCTCCTTTGCCACTACCTCATCCATTATTTATCACCTGAAGCTTTGTTTTAACGGGAGTCATAGAACTGGAATAGTAGCAGGAAAACATCCAGCAATCCACGGAGGAGGTAGGATATGCACCAAAATGCTGACCACCTCAGGCCTAGCCGCTACTACATACATGCGCTTGCATTCCAAGAAAACAAAGCAGATGCTGACTTCTATCATCATCATCATGGTCCTCACCTTGGCACTCTCAACTCCCCTGATGGAGAAGCCAGGGCCCACCGGAGGAGTCTGGTTCTCTGGTGGGCTCGTCCAATGCTGCCCTAAAGCAGGCCGGGCTAAGAAAAGTGTGTGTGGGGATGTTCCAAGGAGAAATAGGGGCGGCTGGGGACCATTTATGGACACCCGGCTGCCCCCAGGCGGCTGGGGACCGTGTGTGGACACCCGGCCACCCCCTTGCGGCTGGGGACCGAGTGTGGACACCCGGCCGCCGGGCGGCTGGGGACTGAGTATGGATACCAGGCAGCCAACGCAGCCATGACGTGGTGGCCAGATTCCGCCTCCACATGCCTAAAAGGCCCAATTTCAAGCGCAAGCAAGCAGTATGGTATTGCAGCCTGGGGGTGGGTGGGTGGCAGGCTGCACACTTACGCTTGCATTCCAAGAAAACAAAGCAGATGCTAACTTCTATCATCATCATCATGCTCCTCACCTTGGCACTCTCAACTCCCCTGATGGAAAAGCCAGGGCCCACCGGAGAAAAGTGTGTGGGGGATGTTCCAAGGAGAAATAGGAGCGGCTGGGGACTGTTTATGGACACCCGGCTGCCCCCAGGCGGCTGGGGACCGTGTGTGGACACCTGGCCGCGGGGCGGCTGGGGACCGAGCATGGACACCCGGCCGCCCCCTTACGGCTGGGGACCGAGTGTGGACACCCGGCCGCCGGGCGGCTGGGGACTGAGTATGGATACCAGGCCGCCAACGCAGCCATGACGTGGTGGCCAGATTCCGCCTCCACATGCCTAAAAGGCCCAATTTCAAGTGCAAGCAAGCAGTATGGTATTGCAGCCTGGGGGTGGGTGGGTAGTTGGCTGCATATTTGTGCTTGCATCGCAAGGAATGGGGGAGGTACAATTGAGCACTGCCCTGGGACAAGAACTTGCACGGGGATAGCTGCAAGTCTGTATCTTCTGATGCGGCAAGGATGACTTCTGATGGGCACACATTTAGGCAGTGACCTGGGTGTCAGAGATGCTTTCAGGGGTCTTCCCCATGCTGTTCCCATGTCTTTTCAGCACTGTATGCATGTGTCACACAGCACATGGCCAGATAAGGTTGTAAAATGTTAAAATGACATTTCCCGGTGAATGCATTTGTCACGGTTGAAGGCAATACAAAAGTGTAAAAACGCATAAAAAATGCTACTTGTGAACATAGCCCAAGGTGTGGAGGAGTATTTTTTTTGGGTTATTTATTTTACCTTATACACAAGTCTTTACCCTGGAAAGGAACTTCCTTAACATATTTCACAGGAAAGCACTTCAGTTTCATTTTTGAACATTTTATTGTGAGCCCTTAACAGTGGCTTAATATCTCTGACCACGTTGCTGACAGCAGTGACCTGGGGGTCAGAAATGCTTCCTGGGGCGATCCCCATGCTGTCCCCATGTCATTTCAGCACTGTCACTATCGTTTTGGGCACTTGTTAGGCTTTTAAAAGACTGCCGGGGGAGCCGCCGCAAAAATGCTCGGGTCTCCCATAGACTAACATTGGGCTAGTTGCTCGGGTCGAGCACCCGAGTATCACGGCGAGCTCGGCCCGAGCTTCAAGCACCCGAGCATTTTAGTGCTCGCTCAACACTAGCAATGTGACGTTGGTGGATGGAGCGAGACATGATGTCCCAGATGTGCTCAATCGGATTCAGGTCTGGGGAACGGGCGGGCCAGTCCATAGCTTCAATGCCTTCATCTTGCAGGAACTGCTGACACACTCCAGCCACATGAGGTCTGGTATTGTCCTGCATTAGGAGGAACCCAGGGCCAACCACACCAGCATATGGTCTCACAAGGGGTCTAAGGATCTCATCTCGGTACCTAATGGCAGTCAGGCTACCTCTGGCGAGAACATGGAGGGCTCTGCGGCCCTCCAAAGAAATGCCACCCCACACCATTACTAACCCACTGCCAAACCGGTCATGCTGAAGGATGTTGCAGGCAGCAGATCGCTCTCCACGGCGTCTCCAGACTCTGTCACGTCTGTCACATGTGCTCAGTGTGAACCTGCTTTCATCTGTGAAGAGCACATGGCACTAGTGGCGACTTTGCCAATCCTGTTGTTCTGTGGCAAATGGCAAGCGTCCTGCACGGTGTTGGGCTGTGAGCACAACCCCCATCCGTGGACGTTGGGCCCCCATACCACCCTCATAGAGTCGGTTTTTAACAGCTTGTGCAGACACATGCACATTTGTGGCCTGCTGGAGGTCATTTTGCAGGGCTCTTGCAGTGCTCCTCCTGTTCCTCCTTGCACAAAGGTGGAGGTAGCGATCCTGCTGCTGGTTTGTTGCCCTCCTACGGCCCCCTCCACGTCTCCTGGTGTACTGGCCTGTCTCCTGATAGCGCCTCCAGCCTCTGGACACTACGCTGACAGACACAGCAAACCTTCTTGCCACATCTCGCATTGATGTGCCATCCTGGATGAGCAGCACTATCTGAGCAACTTCTGTGGGTTGTAGAGTCCGTCTCATGCTACCATGAGTGTGAAAGTACAACCAACATTCAAAAGTGACCAAAACATCAGCCAGAAAGCATTGGTACTGAGATGTGGTCTGTGGTCCCCACCTGCAGAACCACTCCTTTATTGAGTGTGTCTTGATAATTGCCAATAATTTCCATCTATTGTGTATTCCATTTGCACAACAGCATGTGAAATTGATTGTCAATCAGTGTTGCTTCCTAAGTGGACAGTTTGATTTCACAGAAGTTTGATTTACTTGGAGTTATATTCTGTTGCTTAAGTGTTCCCTTTATTTTTTTGAGCAGTGTATATACATACACAGTGGGGGAAATAAGTATTTTATACCTTGCTGTTTTTGTAAGTTTGCCCACTTACAAAGACATGAACAGTCTATAATTTTAAGGGTAGGGTAATTTTAACATTGAGAGATAGAATATCCAAAAAATGTGTTCCTTTGGAGGTGATCAGTCTCCGTATCAAGCCTCGCCGATGTGTCCCGCGGCATCTCCTTCGGTTGCTGGAGTTGGGGCGCCTCCTGCTGGTGGCCCCACGTTGGGCGCCAAGAATGTTAGGGTGGTCCTATATCAGGACGCTCGATTGCCTGCTCCTGACCTAATGGTTTAAATCAAGTGCATGCGCAGAAGAAATAAAACCAGACACAGTCAGGTGCAGCTCCTCTCTTGACAGAGTAGGTGCGTCAAATCTTTATTGCGACACAAGCAAGGGGCATTTTATATCATCGCATACTAAGGCGTAGCTAGCTGATTGTCATGTCCTTTTCCATTGGATAGTCCATATATGGTCTTTGCATTGCGTAGACTTCCAGCACGAGATATCTTGCTTTCCAGGGCTTGGTCCTGAGTGCAGGCGCCATCTTGTCTCACAGCACTTTCTAGCATCTCTACTGACTCATATAAAGGCAATAATTAATTTCATAAACAACTTAATTTATTCATCTTAACACCTGTGTCTACAAAAAATCAGTTTTGCAGAAGATTACTAACTACATTGTTTCTTTCTTCCAGACCCTCTCCCAATGCTGCACTGAGATTTGTGAAGTAAGTATAATAGGATCTGCAATTATCAAGTGAGAAAACCTTACAAGGTCCAGCACAGAAGGTGGGTGTGCATGCATTTGCCTGAGTATGCATGTCCCTGTGTCTGCAAAATATAATTTTTGTTGATGATTATTAACTGCATTATTTCTTTCTTCCTGGCCCTCCCGAAATGTTGCCCTGAGATTTGTGAAATAAATATCGTAGGACTTGCAATTATCAAGTGAGAAAACCTTTTAAGGTCAAGCACAGAATGTGTAAATTCACGCATGCACACCCACCTTCTGTGCTGAAATTTGAAAAGTTTTCTCACTTGATGATTGCAGGTCCCATGATATTTACACGACAAATCTCAGTGCAGCATTGGGGGATGACCAGGAAGAAAGAAACAATGCAGTTAATAATCATCAGCAAAAATTATTTATTGCACACACAGTCACATGCATACATAGGCAAATGCACGCACACTCACCGTCTGTGCTAGACCTTGAAAGGTTTTCTCACTTGATAATTGCAGGTCCTATGATACTCACTACACAAATCTCTGTGCATCATTGGGGGAGGGTAAGGAAGAAAGAAACAATGCAGTTAATAATCATGTGCAAAGATGATTTTTTGCAGACACAGGCACATGCATGCACAGGCAAATGCCTGCACACCCACCTTCTGAGCTGGACCTTGAAATGTTTTCTAACTTGATAACTGCAGGTCCTACGATACTTCACAAGTTTCAGTACAGCATTGAGGGAGGATCAGGAAGAAAGAAAAAATGCAGTTAACAATCATCAGCAAAAATTATTTATTGCAGACACAGGCACATGCATACACAGGCAAATGCATGCACACCCACCTTCTGTGCTGGACCTTGAAATGTTTTCTCACTTGATAATTGCAGGTCCTATGATACTTAGTCCACAAATCTCAGTGCAGTCTTGGGGGAGGGGCAGGAAGAAAGAAACAATGCAGTTAATAATCTTCTGCAAAACTGATTTTTTGCAGACACAAGCACATTTACGCACACCCTCCTTCTGAGCTGGAATTTGAAAAGTTTTCTTACTTGATTATTGCAGGTCCTATGGTACTTAGTCCATCATTGGGGGAGGGTAAGAAAGAAAGAAACAATGCAGTTAATAATCATGCACAAAGATGATTTTTTGCAGACACAGGTACATGCATGCACAAGCAAATGCATGCACACCCACCTTCTGTGCAGGACCTTCAAATGTATTCTCACTTGATATTTGCAGGTCCAATGATACTTACTACACAAATCTCAGTGCAGCATTGGGAGAGGGTCAGGAAGAAAGAAAAATTTAGTTAAAAATCTTCTGTAAAAATGATTTTTTGCAGACTCAGGCATATGCATACACAAGCAGAGGCATGCACACACACCTTCTGTGCAGAACGTTGAAAGGTTTTCTCACTTGATAATTACAGGTCCTATGATACTTAGTCCACATATCTCAGTGAAGCATTGGGGGAGGGTCAGGAAGAAAGAAACAAAGCAGTTAATAATCTCCTGCAAAACTGATTTTTTGCAGACACAGGCACATGCATACAAAGGCAAAAGCATGCACACCCACCTTCTGTGATGGATCCTAAAAGGTTTTCTCACTTGATGATTGCGGGTCCCATGAAATTTACGCCACAAATCACAGTGCAGCATTGGGGGATGGCCAGGAAGAAAGAAACAATGCAGTTAATAATCATCAGCAAAACTGATTTTTTGCAGACACAGGCACATGCATACATAGACAAATGCACGCATGCACACCCACCTTCTGTTGTGGAATTTGAAAAGTTTTCTCACTTGATGATTGCAGGTCCCATATTTACGCCACAAATCTCAGTGCAGCATTGGGGGATGACCAGGAAGAAAGAAACAATGCAGTTAATAATCATCAGCAAAAATTATTTATTGCACACACAGGCACATGCATGCACAGGCAAATGCATGCACACCCACCTTCTGTGCTGGACCTTGAAATGTTTTCTCACTTGATAATTGCAGGTCCTATGATACGCGACAAATCTCAGTGCAGCAATGGGAGATAGTCAGGAAGAAAGAATAATTCAGTTAATAATCATCAGCAAAACTGACTTTTTGCAGACACAGGCACATGCATATACAGGCAAATGCACGCATGAACACACACCTTCTGTTTTGGAACATAAACGGTTTTCTAACTTGATAATTGCAGGTCCTATGATACTTACTCCACAAATCTCAGTGCAGCATTCGAGAAGGGTCAGGAAGAAATAAACAAGGCAGTTAATAATCATCTGAAAAAAAATTTTTTTTGCAGACAAAGGCACATGCATACACAGGCAAAGGCACGCACACCCACCTTCTGTGCTGGACCTTTAAAGTTTTTTTCACTTGATAATTGCAGGTCCTATGATACTTCTCAAGTTTCAGTACAGCATTGAGGCAGGATCAGGAAGAAAGAAAAAATGCAGTTAATAATCATCCGCAAAAAAGATTTTTGTAGATACAGGCACACGCATGCAAAGGCAAATGCACACATGAACACCCACCTTCTGTGATGGATCTTAAAAGGTTTTCTCACTTGATGATTGCAGGTCCCAAGAAATTTACGCCACAAAGTGCAGCATTGGGGGATGGTCAGGAAGAAAGAAACAATGCAGTTAATAATCATCAGCAAAAATTATTTATTGCAGACACAGTCAAATGCATGCACACCCACCTTCTGTCCTGGACCTTGAAATGTTTTCTCACTTGATAATTGCAGGTCCTATGATACATGACAAATCTCAGTGAAGCATTGGGGGATGGTCAGGAAAAAATAAAAATTCAGTTAATAATTATCAGCAAAACTGATTTTTTTGCAGACACAGGCACGCATGCACACCCACCTTCTGTGTTAGACCTTGAAAGGTTTTTTCACTTGATAATTGCAGGTCCTATGATAATTCGTCCACAAATCTCAGTGCAGCATTGGGGGAGGATCAGGAAAAAAGAAAAATGAAGTTAATAATCATCTGCAAAACTGATTGTTTACAGACACAGGCACATGCATACACAGGCAAATGCACGCATGCACACCCACCTTCTGTGCTGGAATTTGAAAAGTTTTCTCACTTGATGATTGCAGGTCCCATGATATTTACGCCACAAATCTCAGTGCAGCATTGGGGGATGACCAGGAAGAAAGAAACAATGCAGTTAATAATCATCAGCAAAAATTATTTATTGCACACACAGGAACATGCATACATAGGCAAATGCACGCACACCCACCTTCTGTGCTAGACCTTGAAAGGTTTTCTCACTGGATAATTGCAGGTCCTATGATACTTACTACACAAATCTCCGTGCATCATTGGGGGAGGGTAAGGAAGAAAGAAACAATGCAGTTAATAATCATGTGCAAAGATGATTTTTTGCAGACACAGGCACATGCATGCACACCCACCTTCTGAGCTGGACCTTGAAATGTTTTCTAACTTGATAACTGCAGGTACTACGATACTTCACAAGTTTCAGTACAGCATTGAGGCAGGATCAAGAAGAAAGAAAAAATGCAGTTAACAATCATCAGCAAAAATTATTTATTGCAGACACAGGCACATGCATACACAGGCAAATGCATGCACACCCACCTTCTGTGCTGGACCTTGAAATGTTTTCTCACTTGATTATTGCAGGTCCTATGGTACTTAGTCCATCATTGGGGGAGTGTATGAAAGAAAGAAACAATGCAGTTAATAATCATGTGCAAAGATGATTTTTTGCAGACACAGGTACATGCATGCACAAGCAAATGCATGCACACCCACCTTCTGTGCAGGACCTTCAAATGTTTTCTCATTTGATAATTGCAGGTCCAATGATACTTACTACACAAATCTCAGTGCAGCATTGGGGGATGGCCAGGAAGAAAGAAACAATGCAGTTAATAATCATCGGCAAAACTGATTTTTTGCAGACACAGGCACATGCATACATAGACAAATGCATGCATGCATGCACGCATGCACACCCACCTTCTGTGCTGGAATTTGAAAAGTTTTCTCACTTGATGATTGCAGGTCCCATGAAATTTACGCCACAAATCTCAGTGCAGCATTGGGGGATGACCAGGAAGAAAGAAACAATGCAGTAAATAATCATCAGCAAAAATTATTTTTGCACACACAGGCACATGCATACACAGGCAAATGCATGCACACCCACCTTCTGTGCTGGACCTTGAAATGTTTTCCCACTTGATAATTGCAGTTCCTATGATACTTAGTCCACAAATCTCAGTGCAGTCTTGGGGGAGGGTCAGGAAGAAAGAAACAATGCAGTTAATAATCTTCTGCAAAACTGATTTTTTGCAGACACAGGCACCTTTACACACACCCTCCTTCTGAGCTGGAATTTGAAAAGTTTTCTTACTTGATTATTGCAGGTCCTATGATACTTAGTCCACAAATCTCCGTTCATCATTGGGGGGAGGGTAAGGAAGAAAGAAACAATGCAGTTAATAATGATGCGCAAAGATGATTTTTTGCAGACACAGGTACATGCATGCACAGGCAAATGCATGCACACCCACCTGCTGTGCTGGACCTTCAAATGTTTTCTCACTTGATAATTGCAGTTCCTATGATACTTCACAACTTTCAGTACAGCATTGAGGCAGGATCAGGAAGAAAGAAAAAATGCAGCTAATAATCATCCGCAAAAATGATTTTTGCAGACACAGGCACACGTATACAAAGGCAAAATGATGTACACCCACCTTCTGTGATGGATCTTAAAAGGTTTTCTCACTTGATGATTGCAGGTCCCATGAAATTTGCGCCACAAATCACAGTGCTGCATTGGGGGATGGCCAGGATGAAAGAAACAATGCAGTTAATAATCATCAGCAAAAATTATTTATTGCACACACAGGCACATGCATGCACAGGCAAATGCATGCACACCCACCTTCTGTGCTGAACCTTGAAATGGCTTCTCACTTGATAATTGCAGGTCCTATGATACTTATGCGACAAATCTCAGTGCAGCATTGGGAGATGGTCAGGAAGAAAGAAACAATGCAGTTAATATTCATCAACAAAACTGATTTTTTGCAGACACAGGCACATGCATACATAGGCAAATGCACGCATGCACACCCACCTTCTGTGCTAGACCTTGAAAGGGTTTTTCACTTGATGATTGCGGGTCCTATGATACTTACTCCACAAATCTCAGTGCAGCATTGGGGGAGGGATAAGAAGAAATAAACAATGCAGTTAATAATCAATTGAAAAGCTGATTTTTTGCAGACACAGGCACATGCATACACAGGCAAATGCACGCACGCACACAAACCTTCTGTGCTGGACCCTGAAAAGTTTTCTAATTTGATAATTGCATGTCCTATGATACTTACTCCACAAATATCAGTGCAGCATTCGGGGATGGTCAGGAAGAAAAAAAAATGCAGCTAATAATCATCCGCAAAAATGATTTCTTGCAAACACATGCATACACACCCACCTTCTCTGCTGGACCTTGAAATTTTTTTCACTTGATAATTGCGGGTCCTATGATACTTACTCCACAAATCTCAGTGCAGCAATAGGAGAGGGTCAGGAAGAAAGAAATAATGCAGGTAATAATTATCTGTGAAAATAATATTTTGCAGACACAGGCACATGTACGCACACCCACCTTTTGTGCTAGAATTTAATGTTTTCTTACTTGATTATTGCAGGTCCTATGATACTTACTCCACAAATCTGAGTGCAGGATTGGGGGAGGGTCAGGAAGAAAGAAACAATGCAGTTAATAATCATCAGCAAAAATCATTTTATGCAGACACAGGCACACGTATGCACACCCACCTACTATGCTGGACCTTGAAAGGTTTTCTCACTTGATAATTGCAGGTCCTATGATACTTACTCCACAAATCTCAGTGCAGCATTGGGGGATGGCCAGGAAGAAAGAAACAATGCAGTTAATAGTCATCAGCAAAAATTATTTTTTGAAGACACAGGCACATGTATAGACAGGCAAATGCATGCACACCCACCTCCTGTGCTGGACCTTGAAAGGTTTTCTCACTTGATAATTGCAGGTCCTATGATACTTACTCCACAAATCTCAGTGCAGCAATAGGAGAGGGTCAGGAAGAAAGAAATAATACAGTTAATAATTATCTGTGAAAATAATATTTTGCAGACACAGGCACATGTACGCACACCCACCTTCTGTGCTGGACCTTCAAATATTTTCTCACTTGATAATTGCAGGTCCTATGATAAAATCTCCATGCAGCATTGGGGGAGGGTCAGGAAGTAAAAAATAATGGAGTTAATAATCATGCGCAAAATTTATTTTTTTCAGACAGAGGCACATGCATACACTGGCAAATGCACGCACACCCACCTTCTGTGCTGGACTGGGAAAGGTTTTGTCACCTGATAATTGCAGGTTCTATGATACTTCTTCCACAAATCTCTGCGCAGCATTGGGGGATGGTCAGGAAGAAACAAACAAAGCAGTTAAAAATCATGCGAAAAATGATTTTGTCACATGGTTACCACGACAGTTTGGAGCCAGGAGACCTAAGCGTCATATTGCTCCTACTCCGGCTCTGAGACAAAGCACTTCTCTGTCATTTTAATTGTGTGTATTTATTCTGGCTGAACAGGGGTTAAGCGGCCATGTTGGATTTCCCTGTGCTCACAGCTGAGCTCGGTTAGCCACTCCTTTTCCCTTTATAATCTGGGCTCTGATACTAATCTATGTCAGAGGAGGGAGAGGAGTTTCTTATGAGAAGGAGTGTTGGAGGAATTACTTGTGACTGGTTTGTATGCGTGTAATTCCTTATCCTTCTCCATTTTGGTTTATTCCCCCTACCTTCACACCCTGGTGTTTCCCTCTGTAATATGTGAGTGAATATTTCGTATGCCTGGAGTTTTCTATTAACCCCTGTCTTTGTAGCCCTGTTTGTCGGGTTGGTGTAGTACAGTGCACAGTAGCGCCACTCTTCCCCAGGTGGCGGAGAACAGAAGGAGGGCTAAGGCAGGAGTTAGGGCGAAGGCGGAGGCCAGCGCCGGACTGGAGTGTCTGGGGCCCACCAGGGAAATTGACTCCAGGGGCCCACCCACCCAGGCCAACCCACCCTTCAGCTATTTGCAAATACCGGTTAGCCGTTATACCCATTATATTGGCGGCTCCTGCCCATCACTGTGCCCTCACCAGAACTGTGATGTTCAATTACTGTAGTTTGCATTAAAGGGTTTTTATTGGTGAAAACAAGTTATCAGCGATGCACAGGTTGGGAAGGTGATCACTTATTTATTGGTGGAATCCGCACTGTCAGAAGATTGTGGCACTTTGAGTATTTGGTGAGATTTTTACCTCAGTATTTATAAGACAAAACCAGGAGTGGAGCAATCCGAGGTAATGTTTTATGCATTTCTCACCCACTTCTGTTTTCTTCTTATAAATACAGAGGTCAAAATCTCACCAAATGCCAACTTGCTTTCTCTGGTGAACCTCTGTAACTGCATCTCTGCTGCTGTGTAATAGTTACAGGACAGGGAGGGGTTAAACATCCAAGTATTTAATATCTGTTGGAAATGAAGAGGTTTCCCCTAATTGATATCAGATAAAACAAATGACCAACCACAATCCACTCTACCAAGACCAATATTACCAGATAGAAGGCAGAAATACTACCACACCGTGACCAGATCACATATTACCACCACATAGTGCCCAAATAATGCCACATACAAGGCACAAATACCGCCACACCATGACCAAAGCACATAATGCCACCACATAGTGACAAATAATGCTAAAATAATAAAAATGTAAAAAAGCTCTGTATATTGGGTCAGTGTACAGGTTATACAGTGATCACCAGTGACATTATACACAGGAGCTCTGTATATAGTGTACAGGTTATACAGTCATCACCAGTGACATTACACACAGGAGCTCTGTATATAGTGTCAGTGTGTGTGTGTATAGGTAATACAGTGATCACCAGTGACATTATACACAGGAGCTCTGTATATAGTGTCAGTGTGTGTGTATAGGTAATACAGTGATCACCAGTGACATTATACACAGGAGCTCTGTATATAGTGTCAGTGTGTGTGTATAGGTAATACAGTGATCACCAGTGACATTACACACAGGAGCTCTGTATATAGTGTCAGTGTACAGGTAATACAGTGATCACCAGTGATATTACACACAGGAGCTCTGTATATAGTGTCAGTGTGCGTGTATAGGTAATACACATACTCACAAGTTCTTTATCTGCCGCAGACCAATATATCACATCTTCTATGCAGGACTTATCTCTGCAGAAAATAACTATAGCTATAACTGATCACTTCCAGAGCACAATCCACACTTTTCCCAAGATTTCTACACTGCATGAAATGACAAAAAAAGCAACCTAGTGCCGCACTACACAGTAACAGAGCTCCAGTGTCATTCTTTGCCTGCTCATCTCTGTCAGCAGACATATTTGTCTGATGGCAAAGATGTAGCAGAGCTGAAGACAGAAGACCTATGGATTACGTTGGAGTGAGGATTTTTCTTTATTAAAGATGGAGTCCCTAAATGTGTTTTATTTTTAATAAAAAAAAAAATTCTGTCTTTTTTATTTTTCTGTTTACTAGAAATTCATGGTGGCTATGTCTAATTTGGCGTGACACCATGAATTTTGGGCTTAGTACCAGCTGATAATACAAAGCTGGCCTGGTACTAACCCTATTATTACCCAGGGTGCCACTCCCACCAGGGCCGCTGGAATAGCCAGGTAAAGCATGTGGAAATGGTGCTAGGATGAATGCGCCATTTTCAGGGGTGGCTGCGGGCTGCGATTTTCAGCGTGGGGGGCCAAGAACGCTTGGGCCTTACCATGCCATGCTGCGAATCCCAGCCCCCAGCTGCCTTGTTTTATCTGGCTGGCGATCAACATATGGCGGGAGCCCACGCATTTTTTTTTTTTTAAATGTTAAATACGTTTAAAACAAATATTCGGCTTCTCTGTCTTTTGATCGCCAGCCAAGGTAAAGCCAGGCAGCTGGGGGTGGCAGGCCGTAGTTGTCTGCTTTATCTGCGGTGAGAATCAAAAATTCTGCGGAGCGCTACATCGTTTTTAAAAATTTCTTTTCACACTTCTATATGTGACAGACCCAACAGCCAATCGCAGATGCTGTCAAAGAGGATGGGCCTCTGTGATTGACTGTTCGACTAATGTACAATTAGCCCATATATTCTAGTATGGTACTATGTATGGGCTGCTTTCAGGTTACTCAAGCAGCCAATCACGATGCCCATTCTCTGTGTCAGCGTCTGTGATTGGCTGTTGGGACTGTCACACATATAGAAGTGTGAAAATAAATAAATAATAAAACAAAAATGACATAGCGCTCCGCAGAATTTTTGATTCTCAGCGCAGATAAAGCAGACAGCTACGGGCTGCCACCTCTGGCTGCCTGGCTTTACCGTGGCTGCTGATCAAAAGTCTGGAAAGGCCAATGTTTTTTTTTTTAAATTATTTAAAAAAATAACAATAAAAAAAATGCGTGGGCGCCCACCATATTTTGATCGCCAGCCAGGTAAAACCAGGCAGCTGGGGGCTGGGATTCTCAGCATGGTAAGGCCCAAGCATTCTGGGCCCCCATGCTGAAAACGGCAGCCCGCAGCCACCCCTGGAATTGGCGCATTCATCGTAGCGCCATTTCCAGGCACTTTATCCAGCTCTTCCAACAGCCTGAAATTCATGGCGTCAAGCCAAATTAGACATGGCCACAATGAATTTCTAGTAAACAGAAAAAAAACACAGAGAAAAAAATGTTTTAATAAAAATAAAACACAAAACACATGTAGGGACTCCATCTTTAATAAAAAAACAAAATGGGCAATGGGCATGCATGATGGTACCACCAGTGGCTGGCAGGACATACTGGGCATGATAGTACCACAGAGGCTGACAGGACATACTAGGCATGATTCATGCCTAGTATGTCCTGTCAGCCTCCGTGGTACTATCATGCCCACCCAGCATGTTCTGCCAGCCACTGGTGGTAGTACATGCTGCTGGGCATAGTACCAGTAACCAGAGGCTGGCAGCAGGACATGCTGGGCAATGGGCATGATGATAATCATGCCCATTGCCCAGTAGTATTTACTGCCAGCCTTGGCCAGGGGTCCTCGGCCAGGGGTTCTCCCCCCCCGCGTTTCATACTCGCGTGCCGAGTTGCCTGGGGCGAGGCCGGGTCCGTCCTCCACAGGAAGCAGTCCCAGGGCGATGACATCATCGCACAGGAAGCAGTCCCAGGGCGATGACGTCATCGCCCTGAGACTGACCTCCTGTGCACGTGCTGGCAGTGTTGCGCTGCGCAGAGGAGGCAGAGGGGCACTGCGGCAGCAGGCAGAGCAGGGAGATCGCTCTCCCTGCTTTGCCGCTGTAGAGAGCCCATCACTAATCATATCGGCAGTGCTACCGATATAATTAGCGAACCGGGGGGCCCTCTGTTCAGGGCCCATGAAGGATAGGGGGTGGAGCTTGGGGGCATGGCCATCGGGACTCGGGGCCCACCGGGGGTTTTCCCGATCCTCCGGTGGGCCAGTCTGCCCCTGGCGGAGGCCCTGGCATCCTCACCTTTAGAGGTATCCCGGGGAATATGGTGAGCTAGAGCACCCTGTAGTGTTAGGGTCAGGGTAGGAGCCCCTGATCTCTAGTCACTCGACAGCTGTGTTGTGACATTATCTCTGACCATAACCGTTTTTTCTGCTCCATTATGGATCCGTTTACTGCTCTGACGGGGCAATTGCAGCAGCTCAGTCTGGAGGTGGCGGATTTAAGCACAGTGGTTTTGCGGTCCCTTAATACATCGGGTGTGGGTGTCTCGTCTCTCAGACAAACCATAGTGGAGCCCAAGGTTGCATTGCCTGACAGGTTCTCTGGGGGGCGGGACAACTTTGTGGTCTTTAGAGAGGCCTGTGAACTGTACTTCAGGCTACATTCCGTTTCCTCAGATTCAGAGGAGCAACATGTGGGCATAATAATCTCGCTCCTGATTCACCGTCGCTCCAGACGCTGGAGGGGTTTTTGCGGACTCTAGGCCATATATATTATGACCCCGATCGTGTCTCCTTAGCGGAGTCCACACTGCACCAACTTCAGCAAGGAGATCGGCCGGCGGAGGAATATTGCTCCAAGTTTCGGAAGTGGGCCACGGATACCATGTGGAACGACCCCCACTTGGTAGTCTCTTTTGTGAGGGGCTTTCAGTAAGTGTGAAGGATGCCTTGGCCCTGTATGAGACTCCAGACTTCCTTGAGACAGCCATGTCTCTGGCGATCCAGGTTGACTGCCGTCTTCGCCAGAGACATAGGGAGTCCGTGTGTGGGGGATCCGGGGTCACGGGAAGTCAGCGTTGAGCCAACTGTGAATCTCATGAAGGTGGGAGCGGCATCCTCCGCTGGCAAATTGACTGTAGTCCGTCGTAAGGGGGAGTGTGTTCCTTTTGTGGGAAAAGGGGTAATTTCGTAGGCATGTGTCCTTCCCAGTGTAAGCAACCACCGGAGAAGCCTGATAGCCCAGGTTGCTGGGAGGTTAGCAACCTGGGTGTATTCATCACCTCCATGGGTAAGACACAATTTTTTCTACCAGCCGTGGTTCATGTGGGTGGAGTTAAGGCGGAGGTGTGGGCCTTTCTGGACAGTGGGGCCGTGTTAAATTTGATCGACTCTAGGTTCGTCCAGGTCCAAGTCCCCGTCCCACATCCACTGTCCAGACCCATTCACATTGTCGCCATCGACTCCACCCCCTTGAGACAAGGGCACTTTACTCAAGTCATCTGTGACGTGTGGCTTCAGGTGGGGGCTATGCACACTGACGTGTTAGACTGCTATGTGCTAGAGGGTCTGCCCTCACTTGTAGTACTGGGACTCCCTTGGCTCACCGTGCACAAACCTGTTGTTGATTGGCAGACTCAGGAGATTGTTAAATGGAGTGGGTATTGTCAAGAGCACTGCTTGGGTACCCGGTTGGCAAGGGTGGATACCCGGTCTGTGCCTAATTACCTGTCAGATTTTGGGGAAGAGTTCTCGGAGCAGGGGTGCCAAAAACTCCCTCCCCATCGTCCTTATGATAGCACTATAAATCTCATTCCGGGGGCCAAGCTGCCAAAGAGCAGACTCTATAACATATCTGGTTCGGAGAGGCAGGCCATGAAAAACTAAATCACGGAAAGCCTGACTAAAGGTCATATCAGACCATCCTCTTCCCCATTGCGCTGGTTTCTTTTTTGTAAAGAAAAAAGATGGGGGGGTTACGCCCTTACCTGGATTTCCTTGAACTTGTCAGTGATCCTTATCCGCTTCCTCTCATTCCTGACCTCTTCAATCAAATTGAAGGGGCAAAATGGTTCTCTAAGATGGGCCTTAGGGGGGTGTATAATCTTGTCCGAATTAAAGAGGGGGATGAGTGGAAAAAAGTGTTTAACACGCCTGAGGGACACTATGAGAATCTGGTGATGCCCTTTGGGTTGACAAAGGCACAAGCTGTCTTTCAAAACTTCATAAACTACATTTTTAGTCATCTGATAGATAACCACGAATCTGCCTATCTGGATGACATACTAATTTATTCTCCTGACCTTGAGTCGCACCAGGTTCACGTCAGGCAGGTTTTACATATTCTTCGAGACAAAAAATTATATATTAAGCCTGAGAAGTGTAAGTTCTCAGTTGAGGAGATGCCTTTCCTAGGATATGTGTTGTCCTCCACCGGTTTTCGCATGGATCCAGCAAAAGTCCGGGCGGTATTGGAATGGGATCATCTGGAGGATTTGAAGGCATTACAAAAGGCACTACATAAGTACATGCACACCTCCAATAGAAAAATCGCAAAAAGTTTATTGAACATAAGCACACTATTAAAAGCATTTAAAAACCATAGACATGGTATACAACTGTTTCCCACATGACAATAGTCATCAATAATAGTAAATAATAAGCATACAGACCCTAAGATGCACAATCTATAGCCAAATCCACACTAGCAATGGTAAATCCCAAATACAATACAGAAACAAAGACAGTTAATGAACAAGGGAAAGAAGGCCATCATAAAAGTGGAAAGATACTACACAAGGTAGTGTCATCATATACAGTTCCCAATACGTATAAATATCTATTGTATGTAGAATAAAGTCAGTACATACAAATATAACAAAAAGACGTCCTAAATATATTCCTAGCAGATAACCAAAGGCAGGAGGCAATAGCATACATGAACATGCAAAAATGGGTTGCTCTGGGAGAGGTATATAGAAATGCCTATGATGTCAAACACTTTACACAGTTGAATGTAGCTGTTCTAGTGGGTCATAATAAAAAAAGAACGGTAAAATCCAAGCATAGAGCCATCTCACGCCAGAGACTGCATGAAAAGGTGCATGTAATGAGGTGGTAGAATATTACCCATTGCTGTCAGTATGTGCAAAGAGGGGTTGTGGTGTCAGAGGGGATGCAGGGAGAACCCTACGCGTATTGCCGTGACCCACAAGACTTCGTGGGGAATATGTTTCTCCATGAATGTTCAATGTATTTTATCATAACCATAATTAGAGGTAAACGGTTGCCGGTGATGATCAGTGTTCCACAGCCAGTCCGGACCGGAAGTCATGAGACCAGAAATGACGATGTAAGTGATGTATCAGTGTGTTATACCCATACACGGGGAGAGGAGGAGAGGGACGTGTGTATCGCATGAGTTGTATCCCGAGGGCGGATACATACACGCCCACATTGAGAGAGGCAGTGAGAAAAAACTACCTGAACTGTGGCGATCGGGGGACTGGCATCATCATGATAACGCCCCTTCCCACACAGCGCAGAAAATCAACCAGGATTTAGCAAAAACGGCATGACAATGACTTCTCACCCGACATACCCCCCTGCGACTTCTTCTTATTCCCAAAGATGAAGAAAAACTAAAAGGGAAGCGTTTTCAGGACAAAAAAGAGGTTAACAGAAAATAGCTGGAGGCATTTAACAGCATTAGTTCAGAAGAAGATAAAAAATGTTTCGAACTCTGGAAAACCCGTTGGAACAAGTGAAAATCATCTAATGGACAGGATTTTTGAAGAGGACTAATGTTTTCAAGATGTTATGTTAAATAAAAAATAAATAATTCTCATTTTTTGGGGTACCTATATATATATATATATATATATATATATATATATATATATTATATATATATAAGTATGTGACGTGTCGTGATGGGATGGCTTTTACGTTTTTTATTTAGCCAGTGGCAGCTAAGCACCCTATACCCTATGTTATTTACATGTACTATTCTTATTTACTTACTTACTACAGGATATTTGCTCATTTTCTTTTTATCTCACGTTCTGCTTGTCAAATGGCCACAGTGTCACTGCACATCTATGCATTGCACGTATGACAACATATGCCCTGTCTCAATTTTTGGAGTTTTTGGTATGTATATATATATATATATATATATATATATATATATATATACAGTATATATACACACACATACATATACGTACACACACACATACATATATATGTAACACATTGCAAACACAAGAAAACTTGTGTCACTGGATATCTGAAATTGCTACATGATGACGTGTTTGCCTCTTTATGCACTGAAGATGGCACGTTCTCTGAGTTTTTCTAACAAGATGGTCACCACCACATTATGGGTGTCAGGTGCGAGCATTCCTACATGAACAGTTTCCTGGAAAGTGGATTGGTCGGCGTGGGCCAGTTGAATGGCCACCAAGGTCTCCCAATCTGACCCCCTTAGAATTTTATCTTTGGGGTCATCTGAAGCCAATTGTCTATGCTATGAGGATACGAGATGTGCAGCATCTGAAACAACGGATACTGGAAGCCTGCGCTGGCATTTCTTCTGCGGTGTTGCTATCAGTGTGTCAAGAGTGGGAGAAGAGGGTTGCATTGACAATCCAACACAATGGGCAGCACTTTGAACACATTTTATCAGTGGTCATAAACTTGTAAAAAACTCATGAAAGAATAAAGTTACGTTAAAAACAAGTACACCATTGTTTTTCTTATGAAATTCTGAATAAGTTTGATGTGTTACATGACCCTATTCCCATTGAAAAAAATAAAGTTGGATCCAAAATGGCCGACTTCAAAATGGCCACCATGGTCACCACCCATCTGGAAAAGTTTTCCCCCTCCCATATACTAATGTTCCACAAACAGGAAGTTGATATCACCAACCTTTCCCATTTTATATAGGTGTTTCCATATAAATGGCCCATCCTGTACGTTGCTTGTTATGCGAATGTTACCTCCCTGATTTTACAATAAACTTTACACTATATTTCTACTTTGTATCTAGACTTTTTTGGTCGGTTTTCTTTCTCCCCTTTTTTCTGAACTTCTCAGACTGTCTAGGCTGCCATCATCATCATCCCACATAAATTACACAGATTACAGTGTGACATTTTTACTCTAGGCTATACAAATACCTTATACTCCGTTACTTCTATACCACATTTTTATGTGTTCCCTTGGTTGCATTTAAATATATGTGTTAGATATATACTGCATATATACAGTGCAGACCAAAAGTTTGGACACACCTTCTCATTTAAAGATTTTTCTGTATTTTCATGACTACGAAAATTGTACATTCACACTGAAGACATCAAAACTATGAATTAACACATGTGGAATTATATACTTAACAAAAAAGTGTGAAACAACTGAAAATATGTCTTATATTCTAGGTTCTTCAAAGTTGCCACTTTTTGATTTGATGACTGCTTTGCACACTCTTGGCATTCTCTTGATGAGCTTCAAGAGGTAGTCACCGGAAATGGTTTTCACTTCACAGGTGTGCCCTGTCAGGTTTAATAAGTGGGATTTCTTGCCTTATAAATGGGGTTTGGACCATCAGTTGTGTTGTGCAGAAGTCTGGTGGATACACAGCTGATAGTCCTACTGAATAGACTGTTCTATGGCAAGAAAAAAGCAGCTAAGTAGAGAAAAACGAGTGGCCATAATTACTTTAAGAAATGAAGGTCAGTCAGTGCGAAAAATTGGGAAAACTTTGAAAGTGTCCCCAAGTGCAGAAGCAAAAACCATCAAGCGCTACAAAGAAACTGGCTCACATGAGGACCGACCCAGGAAAGGAAGACCAAGAGTCAAGAGTCACCTCTGCTTCTGAGGATAAGTTTATCCGAGTCACCAGTCTCAGAAATCGCAGGTTAACATCAGCTCAGATTAGAGACCAGGTCAATGCCACACAGAGTTCTAGCAGCAGACACATCTCTTCAACAACTGTTAAGAGGAGACTTTGTGCAGCAGGCCTTCATGGTAAAATAGCTGCTAGGAAACCACTGCTAAGGACAGGCAACAAGCAGAAGAGACTTGTTTGGGCTAAAGAACACAAGGAATGGACATTAGATCAGTGGAAATCAGTGCTTTGGTCTGATGAGTCCAAATTTGAGATCTTTGGTTCCAAACACCGTGTATTTGTGCGACGCAGAAAAGGTGAACGGATGGACTCTACATGCCTGGTTCCCACCGAGAAGCATGGAGGAGGAGGTGTGATGGTGTGGGGGTGCTTTGCTGGTGACACTGTTGGGGATTTATTCAAAACTGAAGGCATACTGAACCAGCATGGCTACCACAGCATCTTACAGCGGCATGCTATTCCATCCGGTTTGCGTTTAGTTGGACCATCATTTATTTTTCAACAGGACAATGACCCCAAACACACCTCCAGGCTGTGTAAGGGCTATTTGACCAAGAGGGAGAGTGATGGGGTGCTACGCCAGATGACCTGGCCTCCACAGTCACCAGACCTGAACCCAATCGAGATGGTTTGGGGTGAGCTGGACCGCAGAGTGAAGGCAAAAGGGCCAACAAGTGCTAAGCATCTCTGGGAACTCCTTCAAGATTGTTGGAAGACCATTTCCGGTGACTACCTCTTGAAGCTCATCAAGAGAATGCCAAGAGTGTGCAAAGCAGTCATCAAAGCAAAAGGTGGCTACTTTGAAGAACCTAGAATATAAGACATATTTTCAGTTGTTTCACACTTTTTTGTTAAGTATATAATTCCACATGTGTTAATTCACAGTTTTGATGCCTTCAGTGTGAATGTACAATTTTCATAGTCATGAAAATACAGAAAAATCTTTAAATGAGAAGGTGTGTCCAAACTTTTGGTCTGTACTGTATATCAGATTTAAGGGCATGGAAATTAAAATTTTGAAAATTGTGAAATTTTCAAAATTTTCATCAAATTTCTGTTTTTTTTTCACAAATAAATGCAAGTGATATCGAAGAAATTTTATCACTATCATGGAGTGCAATATGTCACGAAAGGACAGTCTCAGAATCAGGGGGATCCGTTGAAGCGTTCCAGAGTTATTACCTCATAAAGTGACAGTGGTCAGAATTGTAAAAATTGGCCTGATCATTAAGGACATAATTTAATTGTCTCCGTCCTTAAAGGGTTAATGTAGTTTTGAAAAAAATACTGTTTTATTAGCAGCAGATTATCAGGACTATTTGGCCTGATGCTAGGTAGTCCAACCCCGCCTCCATCACTGATTGGCAGCTCAGTGGTATGAGGGCGGAGCTATCTAGATCTCAGAATTCAGAGATCTCTTAGATCTGTGGCAGATAAAACTGTTTTTAATCAATACTGCAGCACCCAGTAAAGTAAGTGATACATCGCTGTAATCATGGTCTCTGCCTCTACATCATGCAGGTGGTTACAGATTCTCTTTAATAAATTTTAGTGTGATTAATATAACTCAACTAAAAATAGCAATAAAATACCGCAGTAATATACAACCATGATGAATGCAAGC
The DNA here is from genome assembly GCF_046119375.1 of Phyllobates terribilis. Classification (NCBI taxonomy): domain Eukaryota; kingdom Metazoa; phylum Chordata; class Amphibia; order Anura; family Dendrobatidae; genus Phyllobates; species Phyllobates terribilis. The sequence goes on along the minus strand of NW_027363053.1, from coordinate 1,578,945 downwards.
AGAAAGAACTTCAATACTACTCCTTTTTGTAAGGTAATAACTAGAGATGAGCGTTGTTCTACTCGAACTGTTCGCCAATCTCAAATTCGAGCTGTTTTGGGCGGTGTTCGAGCCGTTCGGCGAACACGAACAATTTGAGAAAAATTCGGCTGTTCGAGGTTATGTTCAATAACTGTTTGTGCACCAAAATCATAACTGGATTTTTTCTCAGTAATGATGAAAATTAATGTTAATACGCAGTTTGAGTGTACAGCGGGGTGGGGGGAGGGGCAGGGGATGGATCTCTGCAGGAACAATGAAGATCTCCATTTTTTTTTCTCTTTCCCGCATTTGCAGTGGGGAGGTGCAATCTGTCAGCCTATCAGCAGCGCACACACGGAGCGAAGTGCTTTTTTTCACACAAGCAAGGGCATGTGTGATTGGCAGTGTATGTCACATGTCCTTGCCCTATAAGACCAAGCCATTTTCCCCGTCGCTGTTGCTGTGTGCGCTATACCTTGTTAATTTCAAGCCAATTTTCGCACAAATCTACAGATAGCTTGGGAGTAGGGAATAGTTGTGATTGCAGTCCTTTTAAGGACTAGGTTACAGCATTTCCTACGACTTTTATCAGGCAGGTCTGTGCTCTTAAATAGATAGATTGTGGGAGTAAAGACTAATTGTAATTGGAGTCCTTTTCAGGACTAGGTTACATCAGTTCCTATCAGTTTTTGCCAGGCAGGTCTGTGCCAGTGCTGTGCAAGTTTTTTTCACAGCATTTGTCTGAATCTAGCAAAGCTAATCCTTTTTGGCCTATTGCAGAGTGTGTTAGTCAGTGGAGTAGCCTATCTGTGTTGCAAGATATACCACCTGTGTATAGAATACCAATTTTTTTACTGCACCTAGTGAAGTAAAATCTTTTGGGCATAGCATCATTCTATTAGTCCATCTATACTGACCTCCATCAGGTTGCAAATTGAATATAATTTTTTTCTGCATCTAGCTCTGAAAAAATATTGGGCTTCTAGCTGTGTGTGGGACTTGTTCTATTAGTCCATCTCTACTGACCTCCATCAGGTTGCAAACTGAATATATTTTTTTCTGCATCTACCTCTGAAAAAATATTGGGCTTCTAGCTGTGTGTGGGACTTGTTCTATTAGTCCATCTATACTGACCTCCATAAGGTTGCAAACTGAATATAATTTTTTTCTGCATCTACCTCTGAAAAAATATTTGGCCTTCTAGCTGTGTGTGGGACTTGTTCTATTAGTCCATCTATACTGACCTCCATCAGGTTGCAAATTGAATATAATTTTTTTCTGCATCTAGCTCTGAAAAAATGTTTGGCCTTCTAGCAGTGTGTGGGACTTGTTCTATTAGTCCATCTATACTGACCTCCATCAGGTTGCAAATTCAAAATAATTTTTTGTCTGCATCTACCTCTGAAAAAATATTTGGCCTTCTAGCAGTGTGTGGGACTTGTTCTATTAGTCCATCTATACTGACCTCCATCAGGTTGCAAACTGAATATAATTTTTTTCTGCATCTACCTCTGAAAAAATATTTGGGCTTCTAGCTGTGTGTGGGACTTGTTCTATTAGTCCATCTATACTGACCTCCATAAGGTTGCAAACTGAATATAATTTTTTTCTGCATCTACCTCTGAAAAAATATTTGGCCTTCTAGCTGTGTGTGGGACTTGTTCTATTAGTCCATCTATACTGACCTCCATCAGGTTGCAAATTGAATATAATATTTTTCTGCATCTAGCTCTGAAAAAATGTTTGGCCTTCTAGCAGTGTGTGGGACTTGTTCTATTAATCCATCTATACAGACCTCCATCAGGTTGCAAACTGAATATATTTTTTTCTGCATCTACCTCTGAAAAAATATTGGGCTTCTAGCTGTGTGTGGGACTTGTTCTATTAATCCATCTATACAGACCTCCATCAGGTTGCAAACTGAATATATTTTTTTCTGCATCTACCTCTGAAAAAATATTGGGCTTCTAGCTGTGTGTGGGACTTGTTGTATTAGTCCATCTATACTGACCTCCATCAGGTTGCAAACTGAATATATTTTTTTCTGCATCTACCTCTGAAAAAATATTGGGCTTCTAGCTGTGTGTGGGACTTGTTCTATTAATCCATCTATACAGACCTCCATCAGGTTGCAAACTGAATATATTTTTGTCTGCATCTAGCTCTAAAAAAATATTTGGCCTTCTATCTGTGTGTGGGACTTGTTCTATTAGTCCATCTCTACTGACCTCCATCAGGTTGCAAACTGAATATAATTTTTTCTGCATCTACCTCTGAAAAAATATTTGGGCTTCTAGCTGTGTGTGGGACTTGTTCTATTAGTCCATCTATACTGACCTCCATAAGGTTGCAAACTGAATATAATTTTTTTCTGCATCTACCTCTGAAAAAATATTTGGCCTTCTAGCTGTGTGTGGGACTTGTTCTATTAGTCCATCTATACTGACCTCCATCAGGTTGCAAATTGAATATAATTTTTTTCTGCATCTAGCTCTGAAAAAATGTTTGGCCTTCTAGCAGTGTGTGGGACTTGTTCTATTAGTCCATCTATACTGACCTCCATCAGGTTGCAAATTCAAAATAATTTTTTGTCTGCATCTACCTCTGAAAAAATATTTGGCCTTCTAGCAGTGTGTGGGACTTGTTCTATTAGTCCATCTATACTGACCTCCATCAGGTTGCAAACTGAATATAATTTTTTTCTGCATCTACCTCTGAAAAAATATTTGGGCTTCTAGCTGTGTGTGGGACTTGTTCTATTAGTCCATCTATACTGACCTCCATAAGGTTGCAAACTGAATATAATTTTTTTCTGCATCTACCTCTGAAAAAATATTTGGCCTTCTAGCTGTGTGTGGGACTTGTTCTATTAGTCCATCTATACTGACCTCCATCAGGTTGCAAACTGAATATAATTTTTTTCTGCATCTACCTCTGAAAAAATATTTGGCCTTCTAGCTGTGTGTGGGACTTGTTCTATTAGTCCATCTATACTGACCTCCATCAGGTTGCAAATTGAATATAATTTTTTTCTGCATCTAGCTCTGAAAAAATGTTTGGCCTTCTAGCAGTGTGTGGGACTTGTTCTATTAGTCCATCTATACTGACCTCCATCAGGTTGCAAATTCAAAATAATTTTTTGTCTGCATCTACCTCTGAAAAAATATTTGGCCTTCTAGCAGTGTGTGGGTCTCATTGTATTAGGCCATCTATACCAAGCTCCACCAGCTTTTCAATTAATAATAATTTTTCGCTGCATCTAGCCCTGAAAATAATTTTTCTTCCCAATAGTGGTAGTGACGCGCCCCTGGGCCTGTGCTGAGTAGCGTTGCGCACGCGGGGGCCTACCCGGAGCCGGATCTGAGAGGGGTAGTAGTTTCGTGGCGGTGACCCGGTCCGTGCCCAGGGAGTCAAACTGAGCGGCAGTATTTAGCAGTAGATGTTAGAATGTTCGACTACGCCACCCGTTGAATGCGGTCATGAGACCGCCGCTGCAGGGCAGACCGCTGAGGCCGGTGATACGGTTGTGCAGCGGGGATGGTATAACCCCCAACGGGAGGGGTATGGCCTCAGGGCAGCGGACGTGGATGATGAAACACTCGGAGACGGTGCGGTGTAGTTCAGGGTCTTTACTGGTGGCAAAGGTAGACCCTCCCGGAGTACTGGCTAGCGATCGGGGCCTGGTCAGTCCGCGAGCAGATGGGATCTACCCTGGCCAGGCGGAGTTGTAGGCCTCCCCAACTAATCGTACTCTTCTGGCTACCTTGCTAGAGGCTGGTAAAAGTAGCCCACGTCCCTGAGTGTACCGTGTGGTGCTCACCCGTATGGCCGGTGACTTGGGGCCTTTTGGTAGCTTCCGCTCCACGTCGCGGTGCTGGTCCCTTGCGTGTGACCGTGCCTTCGGGTTTCTTGGCCAGAGGACCTGAAATCCCCTGCCGGGCGGTTTCTGCTGCGGGGTAAGGATTAGTCCCCACAGCCTCGGACTCCGGGTCCGGTAAGAACTCATCAATCAGGGCAAGCTCTACAGCTTCCAGCCCCTGATCTCTTTTTAGCACTGCTCCCACTGAGCTCCTGATCTTTCTTTCCTATAGCTGCTCCTCTCCAGACCAGACTGTGTCTCTGTCTGTGTTCTCTGCTCTTTCTCTCCTAACCCTGCCTCAGCCCCAGCTTTATATAGGGGAAGTTCTTCCCCTCCCAGGACTGGGCAGGAGGTGTGGCATGCATAGGATGTCTGACTAGGAAACCTCCCACCTGCTCACAGACGTAATATTGCTATTACTGTGGGAACCAGACCCCTGGGGTGCCACATTCCCCCCTAGTGAAATTTAGTACTCCGGGACTAAACATATTTTTGTAAAACATAACAAGTAAAAAAAAACAGAAACAGTACAATAAAGAAAAACACATTAGGATGGTCACGGCGTGTCCGCAACCGGGTGCAGTCTTTGACGAAAACAAAGGTGTCCATTTCACCAAGAGACCGGGAGCCGTAACCAGGTAGGGGTCTGCCCTACCCCGAGTCTTTAACAGTCTTAGTCCTTTCCTGGGTTACCCTCCAACATATGTACAAAGGATTCCGGATAATCCATAAACGACACCTATAAAATAACTAAAAATACACAATTATTTACAGGTAACAGAAAACAGGTAAATACAAATAAACAGTCTAAACACTTAGATCCTCCAACGTACGGGTAACTGGCCTCTAGTGGCTCTAGTGGACCTACGGAGCTGACTGACTGGTCCTGAGCTACGGGGTGTAGGAGCTGTCAAAGATAAACTGGGCAGCTGTCTACGGGCTCTTTGGCTCACTAGGGGTACGGCAGGCTCACTATAAGCAGAGGGTTGATCCTCCTGGTCTGCTTGTGTGGGGTCTCCTGCCTCCTGGACCGGCTGCTCTTCCAGCTCTACCTGTTTCTCCGTAGGTACTTGAGATGCTGGTTGGAGGAAGGTGAGGACGGGTACCACAACTGCGCCATTGACTTGAGTCCAAGACCGAGGGAAGTCTCCGAGCACAGTACTAACCATATCTTCCCTTTCCTCTGCGGGTCGAGGGTCTTCTTGTTCTTCTTCAGGGCTTCGTAGCTGTTCGGGACACTTCTTCAGGTGATCTCGGGATACAATGGCTGTGGTTTCTCCTCCATCCTTACTGATTATGCAGACGTTCGGGTTCTCATGGCTTGAGGGCAGTATGGTGTACGGGTCCTTCTCCCACTGGTCGTCCAACTTGTGGAGGCGTCTCTTCCTCTTCAAGACCTGCTCTCCAGGTACCAGGGGAACAGCGGGAGCATACTGGTTGTAAGTCTTCTCCTGTCTTTCTCTAGCTTGACAGAGACTTCGCTCCACGCTCTCCTGTACTTTCCGGTACTGCTGCTGCCTTTCTGTGTCCCAGTCTGCTTCTGGTGAAGTGTCCTCGGGTGTCAGGACTCCCATCTCCAGATCAACAGGAAGCTTACCAGGTCTTGCTCTCATTAGGTAAGCCGGGGTACAGTTGGTAGAACCTACCGGGATGTGGTTGTATAGGTCCACCAGATCAGGCAGTTTCTCAGGCCACAGACTGCGTTCCTCCAGGGGCAATGTTTTCAGAAGATCTATCACCACCTGGTTCATTTTCTCGCAGAGCCCATTGGTTTGCGGATGATAGGGTGTTGTTCTTATCTTCCGGCAGCCATACAGAGTACAGAACTCCTGGAAGACTTCCGCTTCAAAGGCAGGTCCCTGGTCCGTCAGCACCTGCTCCGGGTATCCGTGTGGACGGCAGAAGTGCTGCTGGAAGGCTCTAGCTGCTGTTTGAGCCGTTAAGTCCTTGACCGGGACCACCACCAGGAACCGGGAGTAATGATCTACGATTGTGAGGGCGTAGACATACCCAGATCTGCTTGGAGCCAGTTTCACATGGTCCAGGGCTACCAGTTCCAGTGGCTGTCGGGTGATGATGGGCTGCAAGGGAGTCTTCTGGCTGGCACGGTCCTTCCTTCTTAGGTGGCACGGTCCACAGTCTCTGCACCACCTCTCGATGGTTCCCCTCATGCCTACCCAGTGGAACCGCCCACGCAGCAGGAACTCCAGCTTCTTCCATCCGAAGTGCCCAGCTCTGTCGTGGTATGCCTCCAGTACCATAGCCGCGTCTCTTCTTGGCACCACTACTTGCCAGATCAGTTCATGCGTCCGGGAGTTAACCATTCTGCGGCACAACTTCCCCTTGTAAAGGAACAGTCGACTCTTCTCAGCCCACAGTTGCTTGGTCTCCTCCGGAGCGTCTGGGTCAAGGCGGGCATCTGGCTGAGTCAGCATCTCCTTCACCAGTCGGACGGCGGGGTCACTGTCTTGCGTTTCCGCCCAGTTGTAATGAGGTAAGGGGTTGAACGTAGCAGATTGCTTACCCCTTACACGGTGGGAATACTGGATAGTCCCATGACGGTGGAACGCGGGGAGTTCAACCTCTTCCAGTTCCTCTGGATCTTCCCCTACGTCCGGTAGGTTTGGCATTCTGGACAAGGCATCCGCGTTGGTATTGGAGCGTCCTGCCCGGTATTTAATCGTGAACTCAAAGTTGGACAGGCGGGCCATCCATCTCTGCTCCAGGGCACCGAGTCTTGCAGTGTCCAGTTGTGTCAACGGGTTGTTATCCGTGTACACGGTGAACCGGGAAGAGGCGAGGTAGTGCTTAAAGCGTTCGGTGACTGCCCACACCACTGCCAGGAACTCTAGCTTGAATGAGCTGTAATTCTCAGGGTTTCTTTCGGTGGGTCGCAGTTTTCGGCTGGCGTAAGCAATTACCCGTTCCTTCCCCTGCTGGATCTGGGACAGTACGGCTCCTAGCCCGATGTTACTTGCGTCGGTGTAGAGGATAAAGGGCTGGCTGTAATCCGGGTACGCCAGGATTTCATCCCCCGTGAGGGCCATCTTCAGCTGGCGGAAGGACTCTTCTTCCAGCTTCTCCCATCTGAAGGGTGGCTTCTGGTTCTTGGCCTTCCTGGACTGGCCTATCAGGAGGTCCTGCATAGGAGCTGCCTTTTTGGTGAAACCGGGAATGAATCTTCAGTAGTAGCCTACCAACCCGAGGAACTGCCGCACTTCCTTTACGCTGGAGGGGCTTGGCCATTCCTTAATTGCGGTGATCTTATCAGGGTCGGGAGCCACTCCGTCAGCACTCACCACGTGTCCCAGGTACTGCACCTTTGGTTTCAGGAGGTGACACTTGGAGGGTTTCACCTTTAGGCCGTAGTTTGCCAGGGCTTCGAACACTTCTGCCAGGTGTTTCAGGTGGTCCTCGTAGGTCTTGGAGTAGACGATGACATCGTCCAGGTATAATAGGACCGTCTCGAAGTTTCGGTGTCCCAGACAGCATTCCATCAACCGTTGGAAGGTTCCGGGTGCGTTGCAGAGTCCGAACGGCATGCAGGTAAACTCGCTAAGTCCCATCGGGGTGGTGAATGCGGTCTTCTCCCGGTCCGCCTCTGCTACAGGAACCTGCCAGTACCCGCTAGTGAGATCCAAAGTAGAGAAGAAGTTAGCAGATTTTAAAGCAGCCAAAGACTCCTCTATCCTTGGTAAGGGGTACGCATCTTTGTGTGTGATACGGTTGATTTTCCGGTAATCTACACACATTCTCATGGTGTTGTCTTTCTTTTTAACCAAGACTAGTGGAGCTGCCCAGGGGCTACAGCTATCCCTGATTACCCCAGCCTCCTTCATGTCTCTAAGCATCCCCTTGGCGTGTTGGTAGTGTGCAGGGGGTACGGGTCGGTATCTCTCCTTTATGGGAGGATGGTCTCCCGTGGGGATGTGGTGTTCTACTCCCTTTACTCGCCCGAAGTCTAACGGGTGTTTACTAAACACTCTCTCGTACTCTTGAACCACCCGATAGACTCCCTGTTTCTGGTGTGAGGGAGTGGAGTCAGTATCCAAATGTAGTTGCTGACACCAGTCCTCTATTGTTTTCTTAGAGCCGTTACCTTCCTCTGGTTGAGATGGAGGCAAGGGTTCCACGGCCTGTACAGAATTCTGGTTTATGGTATACAATTTGGCTAGCGTGGCATACCGGGGCAGGTGTACTTCTCTCTTCCCGATGTTTATTATGCGAACGGGCACCCTCCCATGGCGTACATCAACCACCCCCCGTGCTGTCAAAATGGTGGGCCTACTGTCTGAGTAGACGGGTTCTACCATTGCTTGGTAGTCTCTACCTCTTAGACCAATAGCTGCCCGGCACCAAATCATCATTTCACTTTTTGGGGGCATGGCAATAGGGAAAGGGTCACACATTCTCACGCTTCCAATCTCACCACCGGAGAGTTCTACCTGTTGCCGTCGCATCAGTGCCCGGATCTCTTTTTGGAGCACTCGCTGCTGGCCGGAGCTGGCGTTCTTGGCAACCTGCTGTAAAATGAAAATCACCTCTGCAAGACAATTTTCAATCACATTAGTTCCTAGCGTTATCTTTGGGTGACTCTCGCGCTTGTCAATGTCTACAATGATCAGTCCCTGTGCTGCCAGTTCGACTCTACCGATTTTAATGGTCATCTCTTTGAATCCGATCTGTGGCACGGGTTGACCATTGCTGGCGATGATACTCAAGTCGTCGTCAGGGTAGCGGGTTATATCCGAGTCATTCCAGTACTGCTTAAAGAGCACGTACGGGATGGTGGTGACCTGTGACCCGGTGTCAAGTAGGGCACTCATAGGAATGCCATCCAGTACCACAGGCAAGACTGGACGTCCTCCCACATATTTGTCACGCCAGTTCGATGGGCCTTATTCCTAGGGGTCGGCCCTCTACCCCAGGTTGTGCCAGTTTAAAGGACAGTACCTTGCCATATGTCCGGGTTGATTGCAGCGGCGGCAGATGGGTTGTCCGTCCTCGTTGTATCGGTCGCTGGGTCTTCCTCTGGCCGGTGGGTCTTCCTCTGGCCGGTGGGGTCCTCCTTGGTCGACGCCACGGGATGTCCTCCGGTCCGGATGCCAGCTGGATCTTCCCTGGAGCAGAAACCTGTAACGACTGCACAGTTCGGGTTAGCGCAGCTACGCTTTTAGCTAGCTCTTGGACCTGATGGTGCAGGTCTGGAGCCGGGTCATTGTTCAAAGCCTGCGCATCAGCCCCCACAGGCCCTGCCGACAAGGGCGCCGCCTCCTGGTGGTAAGCGGTAGTAGGGCGCCTGTGGGTCACAACGCCACCCGGTGCCGGTTCTCGGAGCACCCGGATGGCTCTGTCCTTGAACTGTGCAAAGTCCAGATGAGGATCCTGTAAGGCCATTGCCCGTAACTGGGTTCGGTGGGCATTGCAATATAGTCCCTCTATAAATTGTTCGGTCAACAGCCTGTCCTCGTTTCCCACGCCGTCAGGGTCGGTCTGCTTAATGGCTCTCAGGGCCTCTTGTAGGTTTAAAGCATAGTCTCTTATACTCTCATGTGCTCGCTGTTTGCACCCGTAGAATCTAAGCTTAATCTCGGCTGAGGTGCGGGTATCAAAGGTGTCCTTCAGCCGGGTTAATATCCCTGCGACAGTCCTCCTCCCAGGTGGCCAGGACTTTACCTCCCTTTGGGCTGCCCCGGTTAGTTGGGCCACCAGGATGCTCACTTTTTGCTCTTCTGTGAGGGGGTACACCTGGAAGAGGCTATCCAGCTTTTCTCTAAAGTCATTCAGGGTATGTGACTCCCCTGAGTACTGGGGTAGCCAGGCTGCCCCCGGAATATAGGGCATAGTGAAAGGCATGACCGCAGCAGCGGTGGCGCTGGCGGTGGCTGCGGCAGTGAAGCTCTCCTCCGTATCCGACATCTTCCTCCCCCCTAGTGGACCGTGGCCTACCTTGCGATGATCCTCTTCCGTAGGCCGCGGCTCCGCAGTGGATCGTCAGGGTCGAGGACCTTCCGTCGCGCTCCTATGACGTCGGCGTCTGCTGGGCTCCTTCCAGGACCTTACGCAACGTCCGGACGTGAGGCGGGGCTTCAGTTCTCGCGGGCTTTTCAGAGTCCACGCCCCTCTTCTTCCCGCGCGGCGTCTTCAAGATGGCGTCCAACGGCGGGAAAACTCCACGGATGGCGGGAAGAAGGCAGAAGATGGCGTCCAACGGCGGGAAAACTCCACGGATGGCGGGAAGAAGGTAGAAGATGGCGTCGGATGGCGGGAATCTTCACCACAGGTAAGTTGAAAAGTCTCTTTTTCAGGCACGCAGTACCCTGTGGTTGCGGGCACGAAATCCTGCCGACTACGCCAAAGTTGACGCGCCCCTGGGCCTGTGCTGAGTAGCGTTGCGCACGCGGGGGCCTACCCGGAGCCGGATCTGAGAGGGGTAGTAGTTTCGTGGCGGTGACCCGGTCCGTGCCCAGGGAGTCAAACTGAGCGGCAGTATTTAGCAGTAGATGTTAGAATGTTCGACTACGCCACCCGTTGAATGCGGTCATGAGACCGCCGCTGCAGGGCAGACCGCTGAGGCCGGTGATACGGTTGTGCAGCGGGGATGGTATAACCCCCAACGGGAGGGGTATGGCCTCAGGGCAGCGGACGTGGATGATGAAACACTCGGAGACGGTGCGGTGTAGTTCAGGGTCTTTACTGGTGGCAAAGGTAGACCCTCCCGGAGTACTGGCTAGCGATCGGGGCCTGGTCAGTCCGCGAGCAGATGGGATCTCCCCTGGCCAGGCGGAGTTGTAGGCCTCCCCAACTAATCGTACTCTTCTGGCTACCTTGCTAGAGGCTGGTAAAAGTAGCCCACGTCCCTGAGTGTACCGTGTGGTGCTCACCCGTATGGCCGGTGACTCGGGGCCTTTTGGTAGCTTCCGCTCCACGTCGCGGTGCTGGTCCCTTGCGTGTGACCGTGCCTTCGGGTTTCTTGGCCAGAGGACCTGAAATCCCCTGCCGGGCGGTTTCTGCTGCGGGGTAAGGATTAGTCCCCACAGCCTCAGACTCCGGGTCCGGTAAGAACTCTTCAATCAGGGCGAGCTCTACAGCTTCCAGCCCCTGATCTCTTTTTAGCACTGCTCCCACTGAGCTCCTGATCTTTCTTTCCTATAGCTGCTCCTCTCCAGACCAGACTGTGTCTCTGTCTGTGTTCTCTGCTCTTTCTCTCCTAACCCTGCCTCAGCCCCAGCTTTATATAGGGGAAGTTCTTCCCCTCCCAGGACTGGGCAGGAGGTGTGGCATGCATAGGATGTCTGACCAGGAAACCTCCCACCTGCTCACAGACGTAATATTGCTATTACTGTGGGAACCAGACCCCTGGGGTGCCACATTAGCAATAGAAATATGGGGCGCCCTCCTGGCTTACAAAAATATACGCTTCATAACAAAAAACACCAGCTTAGCGCACTGCATTAATAAGATGGCATCATCGTCTCTCCCAGTGCTAGGCCTACTACCCAGGCTAGCATTCCTGTGCCTAAAACACAATGTATGGGTCCGCGCTAGCCACTATGCTGAGGGGTCTAAAGCTGCTGCTAACGCTTTATAACAATTCAATTGGCAGATTTTCACAGAGCTCTTCCACAATGCCCACCCATCGGGACAACAGTTGCCCACCTTCCCTATGGGATCTAGTGGCGAATAGTTGATGCCATTAATCAGAGCGTCAGTTGCCCCGTCGACGTGGCAAGCATACGGTAAGGCATGGGAAGAGTGGACACGACTAGTAGCAGGCAGACGGGTTGACCAATGTGAACAAGCCAGATCACAAGTCACCATAGAATTTCTCCACCAGCTAATGATGAGGGGCATATCAGGGGCGTCAGCGCAGCGGTGTCTGACCGGAGTAGCATTTCACTTCCAACTACTGAATTGGGGAGATGTGACAAAGATTCATCATCAGACAATCCATAAAAGGGTGGAAAAGGGGTCAGCCAAGTCAGGAGTGTAGACGTCCCGTCCCGTGTCACTAAAACTGATTTCTCACATCATATCCCTAACACCATTAACATGACACTCACAATTTGAAGCAACACTACTGTCTACTGCATTTGTGATCGCCTTCTTCGGGGCGCTATGCATAAGCGAATTAGTTCCTCAATCCAAAATTAGCACCAGTGGAGGCTTATTACACCAGTAGTCATAGGCAATAATGCAATATGTCTACGCATACACAAATCGAAAATGGTTCCAGCGGGCAGGGGCACTTGGGTACTTCTACAACCCACAAACGGTACACTGAGTCGGGTAACAATAGTAAAACCATATCTAACCATCAGATCACAAAGTAATTTGTTCCTATCACACATTGATGGGACGCCATTATCAAGATACCAGTTCCAAGCTATATTTAATAAATGCATAACATCGGCAGGGAACCACCCCAAAGATTACGGGACACACTCATTCCGCATAGGCGCGGCCACAGAATCAGCAAGAGCAGGACTGTCAGAAACGGAAGTTCAGAGGATAGAGAGATGGTGAGCCACGTGTTTGGTAAGATACATAAGACCGGACTTGTTATCCTAACGTGGTTTGTTTCTTTTACAGGTGACGCTAAGCCAACAGTGTGGTTGATAGGCCACTCGTATATATATTGGGCAGATTAAAGGGCGAAAGTCCGCCCAGGCGGGAGGAAATTAGAGTTTCATAACACATATTTCAACTGGAGAGGTATTAGAGGCCTGCTATGGCCACAGGTACTAATGGAGGTAATCAAGGTAGGGAGAGAGGCAAGATGTCTGGTCATCTTAGTTATACAGGCCGGGGGAAACAACCTAGGTCATCACAAGAGCGCATAACTAATGGCAATAATGAAACTAGACACTGAGCGCTTCAGAGAATTTTTCACAAAACTAGCTATAGTATGGTCAGAGATTGTGCCGATAGCGGTATGGCAAGGTGCGCGAGACATCACGGCCATCGAACGGACAAGGCGGGTAATAAATATTCGGATGGCAAAATTTAGAAGAGACAGAGGCGGTGTAGTGGTACGACACCGACAACTGGAAGGAGATAAAGCAGGCCTCATACGGCCCGACGGTGTTCACTTAATGGATATTGGACTGGACATATTCCTGTCAGGACTCCAGGACGGAGTGGAACAAGCGTTAAGAGTGATGGGTGGGGGTCAGAGTCCTGCATACGAGTACGCAGGATCCTCCGTGGCCTGGAAATAGAAAGGACATGTTGGAGAGTTACACTTGTTGGCCAAGTTGCCGGAGTGGAGACCCAGGGCATGCTGCAACAAGCTGAATTATTTTAGAAATAAAATGTCTTTCTAATGGAATGAGTATAAAGAGTTAATAAAGCTGTGACCGATCCTCACCCATCCAGTTGTAAGAGTTACATTATTGTATTGTCAAGGAAAGGGGGGCGGTAGGGGGGCTGAGCGTCTGGGTTTGGTTGGGGGTCCCCACAGTCTGCCTAGGCTAGATGCATTTAAAAATTCTTATTAGATACACAGGCGGTGCAGCTTGCTTCGCAGCTGGGCTACTACGCCCAAAGTATTGCCTAGGCTAGATGCAGTTAAAAATTCTACGCTGACTAGCAGACACTGAAGATTTGGAGCAGACCTCTGAGTAAACAGCTCTTCAGACTCAATCATCTGTGTTACCCCAAGCCATAGTGTATGTAGTTTCTTACAGTTAAAAGGGGGGGGGGGAGCAACCCAACCCACCTGGAATTGACGATGCCAACGTCACGTAAGACACAGCAAGGGGACTCCAAAAAGAGTTTCCATTTTTTCCCAAAATTGTGGCACAGACACCACTTAACCCTAGAACGCATACCTGGGGCCTCGCAGTCCCGCCCTGTTAATTGTTTTCTATTTTCTGCAAGATTACTTTAGTTAGAATTTTGAAACTCTAGGTATTCTTCATGTATATAGTTGTTTGTCATTTGAGTTTGAGTTATTCAATGTTATTTGCACACGGGCCTAAAAGGCCCCAGGTATATGAAAGTGTAGATTTTTATGGTCATGCGTTCTAGGGTTAAGTGGCATCAATTGCCCCACAGTTGCTTAAAACGGTTGGTGAGGTGATATTACCAAATCCTCAAGCTTTTAGCCTCCCAAGGATAACACAGGATTAGAAAAGTCCTTGCGAATCCATGATTTGTTCATCTTTATGAACGTGAGTCTGTCTACATTCTCAGTGGACAGCCGCGTGCGCTTATCTGTCAGCACACCATCAGCAGCGCTGAACACACGTTCAGAGAGAACACTGGCTGCAGGGCATGACAAGATCTCCAAGGCGTGAGTGGCGAGCTCCGGCCATTTTTCCAGATTGGAATACCAAAATGAGCAAGGGTCCAGTGACACAGTCATGGCTTCGATGTTCACTTGGAGATACTCCTGCACCATCCTCTCTAGGCATTGACTATGTGTCAGACTTCTTCTCTCCTGTGGCCTTGCAAAGGATGGTCTAAAAAAGTGGTGAAACGATTTCACAAAATTGCTGTTACCAGCAGATACTGTGTTACTGTTACGGTTTGAATGATGAAGACTCGACAGTCCCGCGGTTGGCAAGTTAGAACTGTAAGATTCACTTCGTGCACCACTGGTGTTTTGTGGAAAAGCACATGTAAGATTCTGCAACAGCGTCTGCAGATACTCCTGCATGCGTCAATCCCTTTTTATGGCAGGAATTATTTCGGCAAATTTACTTTTGTACCGGGGATCTAAGAGTGTGGCAACCCAGTAGTCGAGATTACTTCGAATTCTGCAATCTGAGGGTCATGTTGCAGGTAGTGCAGCAAGAAGGCACTCATGTGTCTTGCGCATCCAGGAGGACCAAGTCCTTGTTGTGTTGGTAGCGAGGTAAGAATCATGCTTCTTTCCTCTGCCCTCTCCCCCCAACCTCGCACAACAGAAATGTGATCAAGGTCTCCCTCATCTGATGAGTCTTCCATGCCCATCGCCAGTTCATCCTCCACTTCTTCCTCGGCTCCTGCACCTTCCTCAACAGTTTGGCTGCTACCATGCGCCCTGTTTAATCCCTCTCCCCCACCCTCCCATGCCTGCCTCCTTGGTGCTGCCAACCGTCTGGACCTTGGAGATGTTATCCCTTCCGCATACGACTCCTCCTCTACTTCCTCCACCTCCTCTTGTCCGACCACCTGACTCTGAATTCTGTTTAATGTGTGCTCCAGCATGTAAATCACCGGAATAGTTATGCTGATAATGGCATCGTCGTCAGCACTAAACATCTTCGTCGCCATTTCAAAACTGTGCAGAAAGGTGTGTGGCGCCCGTGAGGGTGCAGTCACCACAGAGTTACTGCATCTCACCCAGAGGTGTGGTATCTCACCCTCAGGTAAGGAAGGCGTATGGCTCGGGACCCTAACACCTGCATCCAACACATACCCGCAGTGGAGTTAGGGCGAGATTGCTCCTAAGGGAGAGCACAGTCCCAGGTCCCTAGCTGGTGGGAGGATCCTATGTAGTGGGTGCTTAGGGGAGCAGCTTAGGGGAGCACATGACAGGGAGAGTATAAATAGGAAGCCATCTTAGAAAGAGCAAGCCAGTCAGAGGAGGAAAAGTGACAGGAGCAGAGGCTCGGCATGAGCTCTGCTCCGGAGGCGGGCCTAGCCTGGGAGGCCCAGGACTGAAGGAGAGAAGAGAGGAGTGGGAGCAGGAAGGCTCCAGGAACCGAAGGGACCCTAGGGCTACGGGCCGTGCAGAAGGCCACCTGTACTCCCGCTGCTACCAGGAGGTAGAGGGGTCAGGCCAGATAAGGGGAACCGGTCCCTCAACTAGAGGAGAAACAGCAAGGCTCAACTAGAAACCGGAGGCTGCAGCATTTCATGTACTGCAGGCAAAAGTCCACACCAGTCTCACTAAGAAGGTAGCCACATAGGACCCAGGGGACGGAACACAAGTCGCCCGCCAAGGCCCGAGGATACCGGATAGAAGTGTCACTGGGTGTGAGGTGCAGGGAGAAGGCCAGAGAAAGGACACACAGAAGGGGGTCCTGCTAAGTACTCCGGAGCTATCTGGGGGTGGACTGAGCCCCTCACTGAGTACGCACAGCACGACGGGTGAGATAGCTCTGGTACCTGTAATCTGGACTGCAACAACTGTGAGTAAAGATCTTGGGACTGCATCACACGGACTCTGTGTTCATTACTGACTCCCTGCACTACAACCACCATCATCCACCCACACTGCCCTGAAGCTACACTCTTCCTGTGGTGAGTAATAATACCATTGCAGCAAAACCACCAGCTTCAGAGGACTGTTCCGCAGCGGCGGCCCCTTTGGCCGCACTCCACAGGTGGCGTAGTCGGACATTATAAAATCCATATATACAAATTACCGTTGGATTGACCGCCCTGGGTCACGGACCGGGTCACCGCCACAGTGACTACAACCCCCAGCGTCTACCGGCCCGGCTCCGGGTACCCCACGGCCCAGGGGGCGCGTCAACTTCATAGGTCCCTGATCTGAGACCACTCCTGCTGTGTGATTTGCCCCACCTCTGGATCTCGTTGGCCCAGGCTATACGTCAGAAACTATTGCACCAGGGCTTGTCGGTGCTGCCACAGTCGCTGCAACATGTGCAGAGTTGAATTCCACCGTGTCGGCACATCGCATTTCAGCCGGTGAACTGGCAGGCCCAACGACTTCTGTAGAGATGTAAGTCGTTGAGCTGCGGGATGCGAACGGCGGAAGTGAGCACACAGCGACCGTGCCCTCTGCAGAAGGCCATCTAGTCCGGGATAGTGGGCTAAAAATTTATGGACAACCAGGTTCAACACGTGAGCCATACAAGGCACGTGTGTAACATTGCCCCGGCGAAGGGCCGCACCCAGGTTTGCAGCATTGTCGCACACGGCCTTCCCTGGTTGCAGGTCCAGTGGAGACAACCATTCATGAAACTGGGTCTCCAGAGCTGACCACAAGTCCTCAGCTGTGTGACTCACATTTCCCAGACATTTCAAAGTAAACACTGATGCCGTTGAGCCCTGCTGCCAGCATAGTAAGGAGGTGCGCAGTTAGAAAGCAGGTGGCATTACCAGACAGGCTTTGGGTGCAGGTGGAGGACCGAGAGGAGGTTGAGGAGGCAGAAGCAGTGGAGGAACTTCTAGATAAAGAGGATTGACGTACAACTCGCGGGGACGGCAAGACTTGGACAGCAGCCCCTTGTCCTGCTGTCACCATAGTTACCCAGTGCCCTGTCAGCGACATGTAACGCCCCTGTCCATGCCTACTCGTCCAAGTGTCTGTGGTGAAATGCACCCTGTCACACACAGAGTTTCTCAAAGAAGCGGTGATGTTGTGTGCGACATGCTGGTGGAGCGCAGGCACACCTTTCTTTGAGAAGTAGTGCCGACTGGGCATCTGGTACTGGGGCACTGCGACGGACATAAGGTCTCAAAAATCCACTGTGTCCTCCAGGCGGAAAGGCAGCATTTCTGTAGCCAACAGCTTGCAGATGGTGAAATTCAACCTCTTAGCTTTCTCATGGCTAGGAGGAAATGGTCTTTTACTTGTCCACATCTGAGGGACCGAGGGCTGGCTGTTGTGCTTTGACGGGGTTGAGTAGGGTGTCCCTGGCAAACTGCCGGTCTGTGAGGAAGATGCAGGCGGACATGTTAGGTTGCCTTGATCCAAAGGTGGTGCTCTCGATGTCAGAGAGCTCTCAACACCAGCAGGTGTTTCCACTTCCCAATGAACTGACGACCTGCCAATCACACTGGCTGTTGCAGGTAAAGAGGTGGCAGGTCTGCGTCCAAAAACATGTGTGACTGCTGTCCCCCCAGTCACAGAGGATGAAGAGGCCGCGGATGCACAAGATGGGGCAGACGGTGGTTGGCCCAGCCTGCTAGGCCGCATTGTAGCACAGTGAGCTTCCTACTGCAACTTATGCTTCATATCCATGTGACGGTACATGCATGAAGTACTCAAACTATGGATTTTTTGGCCTCTACTTAGCTTTTGGTGACAAATATTACAGATAACACGAGTTGGGTCATCCTTATCGATCTGAATAAATGCCCAGGCTATGCAAGGCTTAGAGCCCATGCGACCTGAAGAGCCACTATGACTTGTGGTCAGAGGCGGAGTTGTGGTTGAGGATGCAGTTGTTGACGTGCTTCCAGTACTCCGTCTCTGTCCAGGAAGGCGCAACCTAACCTCGTCGTCAATAGCATCTGTGACGCCCCGCTGCGCTTGGTATCACAGATCCTAGAAGAGTGTATTGATGGAATCCTCCACAAGAGGCCCCCATAAACATTCACACATCTCCACCTTCCACCTCAGACCAGCAGAGGGAGCCCGTTAGGGATATAAATAGGGAAGGTGGAGCTAGGCAGTTCAGTTCCTCTGAAGAGTTCCTGCAGTAGAGAAGCCTAAGAGAGGTCAGTCTGCAGTGGAGCTCAGTCTAGTCTAGAGAACTCAGTTAATAGTTCAGCAGTGGAGCACGAGGCTCCTGCTAGCTAGATTCAGGGAGCCCAGATAGAGCTTAAGGTGTGCCGGCGTCATAAGATCGGTGAAGCGCGGCAAGCTGCCGTTAGTGTGTATAGCCTATTGAGGGCCCGAGTAGGCCGAAGGCGAGTGGCGAGTTAGTACATAAGGGGCAGAGGAGCTTAACCAGCTCACCCCGAAGCATTTACCGGACACCGGATCCGAGCTTACCGGGATCTCTATGACCCAGTAAGGCATAACCGGAATCCCTGGAGAACTACAAGTCCCAGGATCGCTAAGGTGCTGATACGTAACAGAGCCAGGAGACGCTTAGGCCCCACATACTGGGAGCGTGAACTTCAAGAGAAGGCCCTACCACAAGGTCAGCCAGCGCAGGACAGAGACAAAGTTAGGCCTAGCTCCAGGCAGGTCAGAAACTTACTGCGCAGAGGCAAGAAACAGGAGGCCCTACACCCGCTCATTGGGGAGGATCCTGATATGCACCCTTCACCCTACAGTGCTCCAGGATGTGCCTGAATTTCCTCCAGTAAAAGGTACTGAAGTGACTACCGTGTCCGTTTCCGTTCTTGCTCTGACCCAGCTGGGTCTCGCCTGTCCTGCATTCCCCCTGCATACGCTGCCCTGAGACCTAGCTCCACCTGTGGGGAGCTATACCATCGAGCTGTCTTATCACGGGCCTCAGTGGACTGCTGCAGCGCTGGTGCTTCTCACCAGATACCACAGGTGGTGTCACAAACTCTTATAAAATTAACAATTATCCACCCTTTTAAAGAGTGACCCCAGGGTACGGGCCAGGGAGCCGACCACCGCGACATCCCAAAGGCCAGGCAAAGGCCCGGGCGACCTCATCGACTGGCTGACTGTGGGTTGACAGTAAGTGGGATCTCCAACCTTGTCATCATCACCCTGTGTGTTATCACACCCGTCGTCCTCAAAGCCAACCTCTTCCTGCCCTGACCGAAAAGTCAAGTTGTCGCTCCAATCAGGTATTTGAGTCTCATCATCGTCTTCATCATTGTCTCCACCAACAGGAGTTACAGTTTGGGAACGAGGGTCTACATTATGCTCAGAACCTTCTTCATCTGGTCCTGGATCCGACTTATAAAGATTCTGGGCATCAGTGCAGATCATTTCCTCGTCTGGATTAACAGAAGCTCTGGAGCAAACCTCCGTTTCCCAGGCTATAGTATGAGTAAACAGCTGTGCAGACTCAACCATCTGTGTTACCCCATACTCAGACGGGCAGCTGGAGACTTGGGAGCTGTGAGGAAGCAAGTGCGATTGGGGTGACACCTCTGAGGACTGGAGTATTTGTGATGTTGAAGTTGAGGTGGAGGAGAGCCCACTTGAAGGAGCACTTGATATCCGCTGAAGCACCTGCTGTTTTTGTGCCTCATCTGGAATTTGTAGCGATTGGCGTGGCCGTAACAAAGGAATCGTATCACAATGTCCACGAAAAGAAGTCGACATGTTAGTTTGGCTGGAAGATGGTCTTTCTTCTGCAGATGTTACTCCCCCCCCACCGCGGGGGGCTCGACCCACCAGCGGACAGGCACCAGTATTAGGAGAGGGGGGCTGGCCGTCAGGGTCCACCGCGGCTCTGGCACAAACCCGGCGACACGGAGGTGGCACGGGCAGGAACGGACTGGCCGTGTCGGCTTCTCACTTTTTGGATTTTAGAAGGGCATGACATGCCTATATCTGTGTCTCCCCCTCCTTTTACTCCTCCACCTCTTTTCTTTTCGCATGACTATATGTACTTGTCACTTTTCCATGTGTTAGTTGTGTCTTCTGAGCAGTTTGTCAGCTTTTGGACACCTTTGAAGGTGTTTTCTATGTGTTTCTATGTGTTTTTGTTTGCCTGCCATTGGTTTTAACGGTGTTCGAAGGTGTTCGAAGAACAGTTCGACGAACAGTTCGGCGAACACACGGGTGTTCGACGAACCGAACCGAACTCGAACACTACGGGGGTGGCTCAACACTAGTAATAACATTATTCCAGCCATTAATTCACTGAGAGAAAATCTAATAACGCTCAGTTTCCAGCCTATCGAGAAATTTCAAAAACACAAGTCTCTAAGTAAAAAGGATTATACATTCAGATAACTCCTACTCCTCCATTCTCATCAGTCAGACTGATGAGCAGAAATTGTCAAGAACTCGAAGTACGGCTCACTGCGCTTTTATTTCGTGTCTGCTTTGAAGTTATCTATTACTTGCAGCCCACCCCCTTGGGGAACCTGAATATATATTTTATTCCATCTGCTCCAAACTCAGAATTCAGTAGAAGAAATAAACTGCAACACAGGAGACAATGAGAAGCAAAGAGCCAATGCATCGGGAAATAGTGAGATTCCAAGCTGCGGGAAAAGATTTTATGATAAAGGTAAATTATCATCATTATAGATGATAAGCCAAGATGGGGGCTGGAAAAAAAAGATTCCTGGAGCAGGCATTTATGAAGACTCTGAACTGACATGTTGTCATGTTAAAGGGAAGCTGTCACATCCTAGTTACTATGTAAACTGCCCTCATAGCGCTGATAGTGATGCAATGTACATCATTAACACACTTTTTTCATTATAATTGTTGCAACTATAATGAGTGTATAGCACTTTATATACTTATACCCTACCTACTCGTTCAGTCATAGGGGTGTGATCCTCACATTCAGTCATGGGTGGCGCCGCCCAGGTGTTTGAATTTTGCTCCCGGTGAGCGCTGAAGTTATGGGACGCTTGTGCAGTATGACACAGCTGACAGCAAAGCTTGTAGCGCTGGGAGCCGCGCATGCGCTTTGACGATTGGGGGTGAGGGGTACCACGCATACCAGGATTGGGGGTGAGGGGTACCACGCATACCAGGATTGGGGGGTGAGGGGTGCCACGCATACCGGGATTGGGGGTGAGGGGTGCCAGGCATACTGGGATTGGGGATGAGGGGTGCCACGCATACCGGGATTGGGAATGAGGGATGGGGTGCCATGCATACCAGGATGAGGGATACCATACACACGAGGATAGGGATGGGGTACCATGCATACCAGGATGAGGGATACCATACACACCAGGATAAGGATGAGGGGTGCCATGAATACCGGGATTGGGGGTGAGGGGTTCCACGCATACCGGGATTGGGGGTGAGGGGAGCCACGCATACCGGGATGAGGGGTGCCACGCATAACGGGAATGGGGGTGAGGGGTGCCACGCATACCGGATTGGGAGTGAGGGATAGGGTGCCATGCATACCAGGATGAGGGATACCATACACACCAGGATAGGGATGAGGGGTGCCACGCATACCGGGATTGGGGGGATGAGGGGTGCCAGGCATACTATGATTGGGGATGAGGGGTGCCATGCATACCGGGATTGGGGATGAGGGGTGCCACGCATACCGGGATTGGGAATGAGGGATGGGGTGCCATGCATACCAGGATGAGGGATACCATACACACCAGGATAGGGATGGGGTACCATGCATACCAGGATGAGGGATACCATACACACCAGGATAAGGATGAGGGGTGCCACGCATACCGGGATTGGGGGTGAGGGGTGCCACGCATACCGGGATTGGGGGTGAGGGGAGCCACGCATACCGGGATGAGGGATGCCACGCATACCGGGATTGGGGGTGAGGGGTGCCACGCATACCGGGATTGGGAGTGAGGGATAGGGTGCCACGCATACCAGGATGAGGGATACCATACACACCAGGATAGGGATGAGGGGTGCCACGCATACTGGGATTGGGGGGATTAGGGGTGCCAGGCATACTGGGATTGGGGATGAGGGGTGCCATGCATACCGGGATTGGGGATGAGGGGTGCCACGCATACCGGGATTGGGAATGAGGGATGGGGTGCCATGCATACAAGGATGAGGGATACCATACACACCAGGATAGGGATGGGGTACCATGCATACCAGGATGAGGGATACCATACACACCAGGATAAGGATGAGGGGTGCCATGCATACCGGGCTTGGGGGTGCCACGCATACCGGGATTGGGGATGAGGGGAGCCACACATACCGGGATGAGGGGTGACACGCACACCGGGATTGGGGGTGAGGGGTGCCACGCATACCGGGATTGGGAGTGAGGGATAGGGTGCCATGCATACCAGGATGAGGGATACCATACACACCAGGATAGGGGTGACGGGTGCCACGCATACCAGGATTGGGGGTGAGGGGTGCCACGCATACCGGGATTGGGAATGAGGGATGGGGTGCCATGCATACCAGGATGAGGGATACCATACACACCAGGATAGGGATGGGGTACCATGCATACCAGGATGAGGGATACCATACACACCAGGATAAGGATGAGGGGTGCCACGCATACCGGGATTGGGGGTGAGGGGTGCCACGCATACCGGGATTGGGGGTGAGGGGAGCCACGCATACCGGGATGAGGGATGCCACGCATACCGGGATTGGGGGTGAGGGGTGCCACGCATACCGGGATTGGGAGTGAGGGATAGGGTGCCACGCATACCAGGATGAGGGATACCATACACACCAGGATAGGGATGAGGGGTGCCACGCATACTGGGATTGGGGGGATTAGGGGTGCCAGGCATACTGGGATTGGGGATGAGGGGTGCCATGCATACCGGGATTGGGGATGAGGGGTGCCACGCATACCGGGATTGGGAATGAGGGATGGGGTGCCATGCATACAAGGATGAGGGATACCATACACACCAGGATAGGGATGGGGTACCATGCATACCAGGATGAGGGATACCATACACACCAGGATAAGGATGAGGGGTGCCATGCATACCGGGCTTGGGGGTGCCACGCATACCGGGATTGGGGATGAGGGGAGCCACACATACCGGGATGAGGGGTGACACGCACACCGGGATTGGGGGTGAGGGGTGCCACGCATACCGGGATTGGGAGTGAGGGATAGGGTGCCATGCATACCAGGATGAGGGATACCATACACACCAGGATAGGGGTGACGGGTGCCACGCATACCAGGATTGGGGGTGAGGGGTGCCACGCATACCGGGATTGGGAATGAGGGATGGGGTGCCATGCATACCAGGATGAGGGATACCATACACACGAGGATAGGGATGGGGTACCATGCATACCAGGATGAGGGATACCATACACACCAGGATAAGGATGAGGGGTGCCATGAATACCGGGATTGGGGGTGAGGGGTTCCACGCATACCGGGATTGGGGGTGAGGGGAGCCACGCATACCGGGATGAGGGGTGCCACGCATAACGGGAATGGGGGTGAGGGGTGCCACGCATACCGGATTGGGAGTGAGGGATAGGGTGCCATGCATACCAGGATGAGGGATACCATACACACCAGGATAGGGATGAGGGGTGCCACGCATACCGGGATTGGGGGGATGAGGGGTGCCAGGCATACTATGATTGGGGATGAGGGGTGCCATGCATACCGGGATTGGGGATGAGGGGTGCCACGCATACCGGGATTGGGAATGAGGGATGGGGTGCCATGCATACCAGGATGAGGGATACCATACACACCAGGATAGGGATGGGGTACCATGCATACCAGGATGAGGGATACCATACACACCAGGATAAGGATGAGGGGTGCCACGCATACCGGGATTGGGGGTGAGGGGTGCCACGCATACCGGGATTGGGGGTGAGGGGAGCCACGCATACCGGGATGAGGGATGCCACGCATACCGGGATTGGGGGTGAGGGGTGCCACGCATACCGGGATTGGGAGTGAGGGATAGGGTGCCACGCATACCAGGATGAGGGATACCATACACACCAGGATAGGGATGAGGGGTGCCACGCATACTGGGATTGGGGGGATTAGGGGTGCCAGGCATACTGGGATTGGGGATGAGGGGTGCCATGCATACCGGGATTGGGGATGAGGGGTGCCACGCATACCGGGATTGGGAATGAGGGATGGGGTGCCATGCATACAAGGATGAGGGATACCATACACACCAGGATAGGGATGGGGTACCATGCATACCAGGATGAGGGATACCATACACACCAGGATAAGGATGAGGGGTGCCATGCATACCGGGCTTGGGGGTGCCACGCATACCGGGATTGGGGATGAGGGGAGCCACACATACCGGGATGAGGGGTGACACGCACACCGGGATTGGGGGTGAGGGGTGCCACGCATACCGGGATTGGGAGTGAGGGATAGGGTGCCATGCATACCAGGATGAGGGATACCATACACACCAGGATAGGGGTGACGGGTGCCACGCATACCAGGATTGGGGGTGAGGGGTGCCACGCATACCGGGATTGGGAATGAGGGATGGGGTGCCATGCATACCAGGATGAGGGATACCATACACACCAGGATAGGGATGGGGTACCATGCATACCAGGATGAGGGATACCATACACACCAGGATAAGGATGAGGGGTGCCACGCATACCGGGATTGGGGGTGAGGGGTGCCACGCATACCGGGATTGGGGGTGAGGGGAGCCACGCATTCCGGGATGAGGGATGCCACGCATACCGGGATTGGGGGTGAGGGGTGCCACGCATACCGGGATTGGGAGTGAGGGATAGGGTGCCACGCATACCAGGATGAGGGATACCATACACACCAGGATAGGGATGAGGGGTGCCACGCATACTGGGATTGGGGGGATTAGGGGTGCCAGGCATACTGGGATTGGGGATGAGGGGTGCCATGCATACCGGGATTGGGGATGAGGGGTGCCACGCATACCGGGATTGGGGATGAGGGATGGGGTGCCATGCATACAAGGATGAGGGATACCATACACACCAGGATAGGGATGGGGTACCATGCATACCAGGATGAGGGATACCATACACACCAGGATAAGGATGAGGGGTGCCATGCATACCGGGCTTGGGGGTGCCACGCATACCGGGATTGGGGATGAGGGGAGCCACACATACCGGGATGAGGGGTGACACGCACACCGGGATTGGGGGTGAGGGGTGCCACGCATACCGGGATTGGGAGTGAGGGATAGGGTGCCACGCATACCAGGATGAGGGATACCATACACACCAGGATAGGGATGAGGGGTGCCACGCATACTGGGATTGGGGGGATTAGGGGTGCCAGGCATACTGGGATTGGGGATGAGGGGTGCCATGCATACCGGGATTGGGGATGAGGGGTGCCACGCATACCGGGATTGGGGATGAGGGATGGGGTGCCATGCATACAAGGATGAGGGATACCATACACACCAGGATAGGGATGGGGTACCATGCATACCAGGATGAGGGATACCATACACACCAGGATAAGGATGAGGGGTGCCATGCATACCGGGCTTGGGGGTGCCACGCATACCGGGATTGGGGATGAGGGGAGCCACACATACCGGGATGAGGGGTGACACGCACACCGGGATTGGGGGTGAGGGGTGCCACGCATACCGGGATTGGGAGTGAGGGATAGGGTGCCATGCATACCAGGATGAGGGATACCATACACACCAGGATAGGGGTGACGGGTGCCACGCATACCAGGATTGGGGGTGAGGGGTGCCATGCATACCAGGATTGGGGGTGAGGGGTGCCACGCATACCAGGATTGGGGGTGAGGGGTGCCACGCATACCAGGATTGGGGGTGAGGGGTGCCACGCATACCAGGATTGGGGGTGAGGGGGGCCACGCATACCAGGATTGGATGGTGGGGACAGGATGGGGGCAGCACAAATACAAGGAGGAGGGCAGCACATACCAGCATGGGAGACCATATACCAATAAAAATGCTCGCCACCTGGACGTAGAACGGGTTCAATAGCTAGTAAGTATGTAAAGTGCTATACACTTATTATAGTTGCACCAATTATAATGAAAAAAGTGTTAGTGATGTACATTGCATCACTACCAACGCTATAGGGGCAGTTTACATAGCAGCTAGGACGTTTCCCTTTAAGGAAATAGATGGCATTTAGATGAGTTTAATGATGCTTGGACACATCGCACAATATTGATCTGTGCTCTCCATTCATCTCCACCTTTTATCGCACAGCTGGGAAGTTAGAATGACAGGGGGCAATGCTCTTTCCAGGATTAATCTGTTTTTTTTTCTAGGCTTTAACATCAAAATGACACTGAAAAAAATCACATTGAGATATCTAAACTAAGGTGGGGGCATAGACCGAGGGTGGGGTAGAGATGGGGGCATGGACCGGAAGTGGGGTGGAGGTGGGGGCATGGCCGGGGTGCGGGGTGGAGGTGGGGGCATAGACCGAGGGTGGGGTAGAGGTGGGGGCATGGACCGGTAGTGGGGTGGAGGTGGGGGCATGGACCGGGGGTGGGGTAGAGGTGGGGGCATGGACCGGGGGTGGGGGCATGGACTGGGGGGTGGGGTAGAGGTGGGGCATGGACCGGGAGTGGGGTAGAGGTGGGGGCATGGACCTGGGGTGGGGTAGAGGTGGGGGCTGGCCTGGGGTGGGGTAGAGGTGGGGGCATGGACCTGGGGTGGGGCATGGACCAGGGGTGGGGTAGAGGTGGGGCATGGACTGGGGGGGTGGGGTATAGGTGGGGCATGGACCGGGGGTGGGGCATGGACTGGGAGTGGGGCAGAGGTGGGGCATGGACCGGGGGTGGGGCAGAGGAGGGGCATGGACCGGGGGTGGGGCATGGACTGGGAGTGGGGCAGAGGTGGGGCATGGACCGGGGGTGGGGCAGAGGAGGGGCATGGACCAGGGGTGGGGCAGAGGTGGGGACATGGACCGAGGGTGGGGCAGAGGTGGGGGCATGGACCGGGGGTGGGGCAGAGGTGGGGCATGGACCGGGGAAGGGGCATAGGGGGGCATGGACCGAGGGTGGGGCAGAGGTGGGGGCATGGACCGAGGGTGGGGCAGAGGTGGGGGCATGGACCGAGGGTGGGGCAGAGGTGGGGGCATGGACCGAGGGTGGGGCATGGACCGGGGGTGGAGATTGTGCCTTGAGCACTGTTAGCCGAGAGAGCTGTCACTGTGTGGTCAGTGTTGTGGCACCAGTCACCTGCCATCACCTTCCCCAGCAGCTCACCCATCACACCTGTCCCTGTGCTGTAGCTGCTCTGTGTCCAGCTGACAATCCTCTCCTGCTCCTCACAGACCTGTATAATGGAGCAGCTCTTCTGAGGGATAACGTCACCAGGCGGCAGAGCTTCCCACAGTGCGGAGCTCATACACGGAGGCCGCAGCACAGTCCGCAGGTCACTACGAGGAGCCCGGTCCTGCAGGCTGAAGTGATGTAGTAGTGCAGCTACCGGGGACAAAGACTGTGACCGCCCCGGGCCCCGCGCTCTGAGGGGCCACCCGGAGCTGAAAAGGTTAAACTGTGCGGCTTTGCCTCTATTGGGCCCTTTGAGCTGGGGGCCCCTCCGCAGGGTCACTGTATAGGCGACATCTGCAGATACACTTGAAAGCGATGGAGGACGAAACGTCACAGCTGACGCTCCCTCCCCCATCGTTCTATCTCAGCGTCTAACGTCTCAGCACGATGACGTCACTACGTAGCGTCCTCTACGCTGGGAGGTGCGACGCATAGAACACAAGCTGCGGCGACCGCGGAGGAGAGGTGAGTATTGTATTTTTTTTTTTAGGACATTGTTGTGGCCATTAAATTACATTTAAGACTATGGGGCTGCATTATACTATATGGGAGTGCTTTACACTGAATGGGCAATAGGGGTGCATTATACTATATGGGGCTGCATTATACAGAGCTATATAGAGCAGAGGTCCCCAACCGCCGGTCCGCGGACCGGGCCGTTGGGGTTTTTCAGCCGGTCCGCGGGGAGAGGGGGCCCCTCCAGCCTCCAGCAGGGCCGCCATCAGGGCATGACTGCCCTGACTCCAGTATGGGGCCCGGCCGGTAGGAGCCCCCTCGGAGCCCCCCTCTTGTGCGTCTCTCTCCTCATGGGGCCCCCGGCCGCATGCTAAGCGCCGGGTCCGGGACATCTTAGCGCTGCGCTGCTGCGGCAGCACCTTCATGATTCCCCTGACTTCCGGTCATGTGACGGCGCCGTCACATGGCCGGAAGTCAGGAGAACCTGGTGTCAGCGATTTGGACGAGCGCCAGGATTCTGCAGGGATCGCATGGGGGTAAGTATCACAAGTTTTATTTTTTTTTAAATACAATTAACTAGGAGTGGGGGGAATGGGAGATGCACATGGGGGGAGGGGAGAGATGAGAGATGCACATGGGGGGAGGGGAGAGATGAGAGATGCACATGGGGGAGGGGAGAGATGAGAGATCCACATGGGGGGGAGGGGAGAGATGAGAGATGCACATGGGGGAGGGGAGAGATGAGAGATCCACATGGGGGGGAGGGGAGAGATGAGAGATGCACATGGGGGGAGGGGAGAGATGAGAGATGCACATGGGGGGAGGGGAGAGATGAGAGATGCACATGGGAGGGAGGGGAGAGATGAGAGATGCACGGGGGGGTGAGAGATAAACGGGGGGGATGAGAGATGCACGGAGGGGGATGAGAGATGCACGGGGGGTGGATGAGAGATGCACGGGGGGGATGAGAGATGCACGGGGGGTGGATGAGAGATGCACGGGGGGGATGAGAGATGCACGGAGGGGATGAGAGATGCACGGGGGGTGGATGAGAGATGCACGGGGGGTGGATGAGAGATGCACGGGGGGTGGATGAGAGATGCACGGGGGGTGGATGAGAGATGCACGGGGGGTGGATGAGAGATGCACGGGGGGGTGAGAGATGCACGGGGGGGTGGATGAGAGATGCACGGGGGGGTGGATGAGAGATGCACGGAGGGGGATGAGAGATGCACGGGGGTGAGCTGCACATGGGGGGGTGAGAGATGCACATGGGGGGGTTATATTTACATAACTTTGTTGCCTTATGAAGGGCGGGGGGGGCCCCCAAAAATTTCTTGCACAGGGGCCCACTACAGTCTGTGTCCGCCCCTGGGATGAAGTAAATGCAGCTGAAAAGCCTCAGTGATGCGGCTCCTGGCACAGCACATTATGTGGGGCTCCTGGCGGGGACCTGGTCTACACTATATGATAAGTATGCACTAAACTCCAAATCCCTCCATTACCCCGCCCCCATATGACCAAAGCCCCGCCCACCCCACCCCCTCCTTGCTGGGCCTTGGAAAAATGATCTTGCTTCAAGCCGGTCCCTGGTGCAAAAAAGGTTGGGGACCACTGATATAGAGGGTCTGAGAGGTGGGATATACTGCAGGATGGGACGGTATATAGATGAGAGGTGGGATATACTGCAGGATGGGACGGTATATAGATGATAGGTGGGATATACTGCAGGATGGGGCTGTATATAGGTGAGAGGTGGCATATACTGCAGGATGGGGCTGTATATAGGTGAGAGGTGGCATATACTACAGGATGGGGCTGTATATAGGTGAGAGGTGTGATATACTGCAGGATAGGGCTGTATATAGGTGAGAGGTGGGATATACTGCAGGATGGGGCTGTATATAGGTGAGAGGTGAGATACACTGCAGGATGGGGCTGTATCACTATTCTGCTGTTACATCGTGTCTTATCCTCCATTCACCTCCAGAGCTGCACTCACTATTCTGCTGTTACATCGTGTCTTATCCTCCAGTAAACTCCAGAGCTGCAGTCACTATTCTGCTGTTACATCGTGTCTTATCCTCCAGTAAACTCCAGAGCTGCAGTCACTATTCTGCTGTTACATCGTGTCTTATCCTCCAGTCACCTCCAGAGCTGCAGTCACTATTCTGCTGTTAAAGCAGGTCTTATCCTCCAGTCACCTCCAGAGCTGCACTCACTATTCTGCTGTTACATCGTGTCTTATCCTCCAGTCACCTCCAGAGCTGCACTCACCATTCTGCTGTTACATTGTCTTATCCTCCAGTCACCTCCAGAGCTGTAGTCACTATTTTGCTGTTACATCATGTCTTATCCTCCAGTCACCTCCAGAGCTGCAAACACTATTCTGCTGTTACATCATGTCCTATCTTCCAGTCACCTCCAGAGCTGCAGTCACTATTCTGGTGTTACATCAAGTCTTATCCTCCAGTCATTTCCAGAGCTGCAGTCACTATTCTGCTGTAATATCGTGTCTTATCCTCAAGAGCTGCACTCACTATTCTGCTGTTACATCATGTCTTATCCTCCAGTCTCCTCCAGAGCTGCAATCGCTATTCTGCTGTTACATCGTGTCTTATCCTCCAGTCACCTCCCAAGCTGTAGTCACTATTCTGCCGTTACATCGTGTCTTATCCTCCTGTCACCTCCAGAGCTGCACTCACTCTTCTGCTGTTACACCTTGTCTTATCCTCCAGTCACCTCAAGAGCTGCAGTCACTATTCTGCTATTATATCGTGTCTTATCCTCCAGTCACCTCAAGAGCTGCAGTCACTATTCTGCTGTTACATCGTGTCTTATCCTCCAGCCACCTTCAGAGCTGCACTCACTATTCTGCTGTTACATCGTGTCTTATCCTCCAGTAAACTCCAGAGCTGCAGTCACTATTCTGCTGTTACATCGTGTCTTATCCTACAGTCACCTCCAGAGCTGCAGTCACTATTCTGCTGTTACATCAGGTCTTATCCTCCAGTCACCTCCAAAGCTGCACTCACCATTCTGCTGTTACACTGTGTCTTATCCTCCAGTCACCTCCAGAGCTGTAGTCACTTTTCTGCTGTTACACTGTGTCTTATCCTCCAGTCACCTCCAGAGCTGTAGTCACTATTCTGCTGTTACATCATGTCTTATCCTCCAGCCACCTCCGAGCTGCAGTCACTATTCTGCTGTTACATCATGTCTTATCCTCAAGTCACCTCCAGAGCTGCAGTCACTATTCTACTCTTACATCATGTCCTATCTTCCAGTGACCTCCACAGCTGCAGTCATTATTCTGCTGTTACATCATGTCTTATCCTCCAGTCACCTCCAGAGCTGCAGTCACTATTCTGCTGTAATATCGTGTCTTATCCTCCAGTGACCTCAAGAGCTGCGCTCACTATTCTGCTGTTACATCATGTCTTATCCTCCAGTCACCTCCAGAGCTGCAATTACTATTCTGCTGTTACATCGTGTCTTATCCTCCAGTCACCTCCCGAGCTGTAATCTCGATTTTGCTGTTACATCATGTCTTATCCTCCAGTCACCTCCATAGCTGCGTCACTATTCTGCTGTTACATCAGGTCTTATCCTCCAGTCACCTCCAGATCTGCACTCACTATTCTGATGTTACATCGTGTCTTATTCTCCAGACACCTCCAGAGCTGCAGTCACTATTCTGCTGTTACATCGTGTCTTATCCTCCAGCCACCTCCAGAGCTGCACTCACTATTCTGCTGTTACATCGTGTCTTATACTCCAGAGCTGCAGACACTATTCTGCTGTTACATCGTGTCTTATCCTCCAGTCACCTCAAGAGCTGCACTCACTATTCTGCTGTTACATCGTGTCTTATCCTCCAGTCACCTCAAGAGCTGTAGTCTCTATTCTGCTGTTTCATAAGGTCTTATCCTCCAGTCACCTCCAGAGCTGCACTCACTATTCTGCTGTTACATCGTGTCTTATCCTCCAGTCACCTCCAGAGCTGCAGTCACTATTCTGCTGTTACATCGTGTCTTATCCTCCAGCCACCTCCAGAGCTGCACTCACTATTCTGCTGTTACATCGTGTCTTATCCTCGAGACACCTCCAGAGCTGCAGACACTATTCTGCTGTTACATCGTGTCTTATCCTCCAGAGCTGCGTCTCTATTCTGCTGTTACATCAGGTCTTATCCTCCAGTCACCTCCAGATCTGCACTCACTATTCTAGTGTTACATCGTGTCTTATCCACCAGACACCCCCAGAGCTGCACTCACTATTCTGCTGTTACATCGTGTCTTATCCTCCAGTCACCTCAAGAGCTGCACTCACTATTATTTTGTTACATCGTATCTTATCCTCCATTCACCTCCAGAGCTGCAGTCACTATTCTGCTGTTACATCGTGTCTTATCCTCCAGTCACCTCCAGAGCTGCAGTCACTATTCTGCTGTTACATCGTGTCTTATCCTCCGTTCATCTCCAGAGCTGCAGTCACTATTCTGCTGTTACATCATCTCTTATCCTCCAGACACCTCCAGAGCTGCAGACACTATTCTGCTGTTACATCGTGTCTTATCCTCCAGTCACCTCCAGAGCTGCAGTCACTATTCTGCTGTTACATCGTGTCTTATCCTCCAGCCACCTCCAGAGCTGCACTCACTATTCTGCTGTTACATCGTGTCTTATCCTCCAGACACCTCCAGAGCTGCAGACACTATTCTGCTGTTACATCGTGTCTTATCCTCCAGAGCTGCGTCTCTATTCTGCTGTTACATCAGGTCTTATCCTCCAGTCACCTCCAGATCTGCACTCACTATTCTGGTGTTACATCGTGTCTTATCCACCAGACACCTCCAGAGCTGCACTCACTATTCTGCTGTTACATCGTGTCTTATCCTCCAGTCACCTCCAGAGCTGCACTCACTATTCTGCTGTTACATCGTGTCTTATACTCCAGTCATCTCGAGCTCCAGTCTCTATTCTGCTGTTACATCGTGTCTTGTCCTCCAGTCACCTCCAGAGCTGCAGTCACTATTCTGCTGTTACATCGTGTCTTATCCTCCGTTCACCTCCAGAGCTGCAGTCACTATTCTGCTGTTACATCATGTCTTATCCTCCAGACACCTCCAGAGCTGCAGACACTATTCTGCTGTTACATCGTGTCTTATCCTCCAGTCACCTCCAGAGCTGCAATCACTATTCTGCTGTTACATCGTGTCTTATCCTCCGTTCACCTCCAGATCTGCACTCACTATTCTGATGTTACATCTTGTCTTATTCTCCAGACACCTCCAGAGCTGCAGTCACTATTCTGCTGTTACATCGTGTCTTATCCTCCAGCCACCTCCAGAGCTGCACTCACTATTCTGCTGTTACATCGTGTCTTATACTCCAGACACCTCCAGAGCTGCAGACACTATTCTGCTGTTACATCGTGTCTTATACTCCAGACACCTCCAGAGCTGCAGACACTATTCTGCTGTTACATCGTGTCTTATCCTCCAGTCACCTCAAGAGCTGCACTCACTATTCTGCTGTTACATCGTGTCTTATCCTCCAGTCACCTCAAGAGCTGTAGTCTCTATTCTGCTGTTTCATAAGGTCTTATCCTCCACTCACCTCCAGAGCTGCAGTCACTATTCTGCTGTTACATCATGTCTTATCCTCCAGTCACCTCCAGAGCTGCTGTCACTATTCTGCTGTTACATCAGGTCTTATCCTCCATTCACCTCCAGAGATGGACTCACTATTCTACTGTTACATCGTGTCTTATCTTCCAGTCACCTCCAGAGCTGCAGTCACTATTCTGCTGTTACATCAGGTCTTATCCTCCAGTCACCTCCAGAGCTGCAATCATTATTCTGCTGTTACATCGTGTCTTATCCTCCTGTCACCTCCAGAGCTGCAATCACTATTCCACTGTTACATCATGTCTTATCCTCCAGTCACCTCCAGAGCTGCACTCACTATTCTGCTGTTACATCGTATCTTATCCTCCAGTCAACTCCAGAGCTGCAGTCACTATTCTGCTGTTACATCAGGTCTTATCCTCCAGTCACCTCCAGAGCTGCAATCATTATTCTGCTGTTACGTCGTGTCTTATCGTCCTGTCACCTCCAGAGCTGCAATCACTATTCCACTGTTACATCATGTCTTATCCTCCAGTCACCTCCAGAGCTGCACTCACTATTCTGCTGTTACATCGTGTCTTATCCTCCAGACACCTCCAGAGCTGCACTCACTATTCTGCTGTTACATCGTGTCTTATCCTCCAGTCACCTCAAGAGCTGCACTCACTATTATTTTGTTACATCGTATCTTATCCTCCATTCACCTCCAGAGCTGCAGTCACTATTCTGCTGTTACATCGTGTCTTATAGTCCAGTCATCTCCAGAGCTCCAGTCTCTATTCTGCTGTTACATCGTGTCTTATTCTCCAGTCACCTCCAGAGCTGCACTCACTATTCTGCTGTTACATCTTGTCTTATCCTCCAGACACCTCCAGAGCTGCAGACACTATTCTGTTGTTACATCGTGTCTTATCCTCCAGTCACCTCCAGAGCTGCAATTACTATTATGCTGTTACATTGTGTCTTATCCTCCAGTCACCTCCCGAGCTGTAATCTCGATTTTGCTGTTACATCATGTCTTATCCTCCAGTCACCTCCATAGTTGCGTCACTATTCTGCTGTTACATCAGGTCTTATCCTCCAGTCACCTCCAGATCTGCACTCACTATTCTGATGTTACATCGTGTCTTATTCTCCAGACACCTCCAGAGCTGCAGACACTATTCTGCTGTTACATCGTGTCTTATCCTCCAGTCACCTCAAGAGCTGCACTCACTATTCTGCTGTTACATCGTGTCTTATCCTCCAGTCACCTCAAGAGCTGTAGTCTCTATTCTGCTGTTTCATAAGGTCTTATTCTCCAGTCACCTCCAGAGCTGCACTCACTATTCTGCTGTTACATCGTGTCTTATCCTCCAGTCACCTCAAGAGCTGCACTCACTATTCTGCTGTTACATCGTGTCTTATCCTCCAGTCACCTCAAGAGCTGTAGTCTCTATTCTGCTGTTTCATAAGGTCTTATCCTCCAGTCACCTCCAGAGCTGCACTCACTATTCTGCTGTTACATCGTGTCTTATCCTCCAGTCACCTCCAGAGCTGCAGTCACTATTCTGCTGTTACATCGTGTCTTATCCTCCAGACACCTCCAGAGCTGCAGACACTATTCTGCTGTTACATCGTGTCTTATCCTCCAGTCACCTCCAGAGCTGCAATCACTATTCTGCTGTTACATCGTGTCTTATCCTCCGTTCACCTCCAGATCTGCAGACACTATTCTGCTGTTACATCGTGTCTTATCCTCCAGTCACCTCAAGAGCTGTAGTCTCTATTCTGCTGTTTCATAAGGTCTTATCCTCCAGTCACCTCCAGAGCTGCACTCACTATTCTGCTGTTACATCGTGTCTTATCCTCCAGTCACCTCCAGAGCTGCAGTCACTATTCTGCTGTTACATCGTGTCTTATCCTCCGTTCATCTCCAGAGCTGCAGTCACTATTCTGCTGTTACATCATCTCTTATCCTCCAGACACCTCCAGAGCTGCAGACACTATTCTGCTGTTACATCGTGTCTTATCCTCCAGCCACCTCCAGAGCTGCACTCACTATTCTGCTGTTACATCGTGTCTTATCCTCCAGACACCTCCAGACCTGCAGACACTATTCTGCTGTTACATCGTGTCTTATCCTCCAGTCACCTCCAGAGCTGCGTCTCTATTCTGCTGTTACATCAGGTCTTATCCTCCAGTCACCTCCAGATCTGCACTCCCTATTCTGCTGTTACATCGTGTCTTATCCTCCAGTCACCTCCAGAGCTGCAGTCACTATTCTGCTGTTACATCGTGTCTTATCCTCCAGCCACCTCCAGAGCTGCACTCACTATTCTGCTGTTACATCGTGTCTTATCCTCCAGACACCTCCAGAGCTGCAGACACAATTCTGCTGTTACATCGTGTCTTATCCTCCAGTCACCTCCAGAGCTGCGTATCTATTCTGCTGTTACATCAGGTCTTTTCCTCCAGTCACCTCCAGATCTGCACTCACTATTCTGCTGTTACATCGTGTCTTATCCTCCAGACACCTCCAGAGCTGCACTCACTATTCTGCTGTTACATCGTGTCTTATCCTCCAGTCACCTCAAGAGCTGCACTCACTATTATTTTGTTACATCGTATCTTATCCTCCATTCACCTCCAGAGCTGTAGTCACTATTCTGCCGTTACATCGTGTCTTATCCTCCTGTCACCTCCAGAGCTGCACTCACTCTTCTGCTGTTACATCTTGTCTTATCCTCCAGTCACCTCAAGAGCTGCAGTCACTATTCTGCTGTTACATCATGTCTTATCCTCCAGTCACCTCCAGAGCTGCAGTCACTATTCTGCTGTTACATCAGGTCTTATCCTCCACTCACCTCCAGAGCTGCAGTCACTATTCTGCTGTTACATCATGTCTTATCCTCTAGTCACCTCCAGAGCTGCTATCATTATTCTTCTGTTACATCAGGTCTTATCCTCCTGTCACCTCCAGAGCTGCAGTCACTATTCTGCTGTTACATCATCTATATTCCGCCAGTCACCTCAAGAGCTGCACTCTCTATTCTGCTGTTACATTGTATCTTATCGTCCAGTCAACTCCAGAGCTGCACTC
Source organism: Phyllobates terribilis (assembly GCF_046119375.1). Lineage (NCBI taxonomy): Eukaryota > Metazoa > Chordata > Amphibia > Anura > Dendrobatidae > Phyllobates > Phyllobates terribilis. The sequence goes on along the minus strand of NW_027363053.1, from coordinate 1,542,322 downwards.
ACAATTCTGCTGTTACTTCATGTCTTATCCTTCAGTTACCTCCAGAGCTGCAGTCACTGTTCTGCTGTTACATCATGTCTTATCCTCCAGCCACCTCCAGAACTGCACTCACTATTCTGCTGTTACATCATGTCTTATCCTCCAGTCACCTCCAGAGCTGCAGTCACTATTCTGCTGTTACATCAGGTCTTATCCTCCACTCACCTCCAGAGCTGCAATCACTATTCTGCTGTTACATCATGTCTTATCCTCCAGTCACCTCCAGAGCTGCTGTCACTATTCTGCTGTTACATCAGGTCTTATCCTCCATTCACCTCCAGAGATGGACTCACTATTCTACAGTTACATCGTGTCTTATCTTCCACTCACCTCCAGAGCTGCAGTCACTATTCTGCTGTTACATCAGGTCTTATCCTCCAGTCACCTCCAGAGCTGCAATCATTATTCTGCTGTTACATTGTGTCTTATCCTCCTGTCACCTCCAGAGCTGCAATCACTATTCCACTGTTACATCATGTCTTATCCTCCAGTCACCTCCAGAGCTGCACTCACTATTCTGCTGTTACATCGTATCTTATCCTCCAGTCAACTCCAGAGCTGCACTCACTATTCTGCTGTTAAATCATGTCTTATCCTCCAGCCACCTCCAGAGCTGCACTCACTATTCTGCTGTTACATCATCTATTATCCTCCAGCCACCTCCAGAGCTACAGTCACTATTCTACTGTTACATCGTGTATTATCCTCCAGTTACCTCCAGAGCTGAATTCACCATTCTGCTGTTACATCATGTCTTATCTTCCAGTCACCTCCAGAGCTGCAGTCACTATTCTGCTGTTACATCAGGTCTTATCCTCTAGTCACCTCCAGAGCTGCTATCATTATTCTTCTGTTACATCGTGTCTTATCCTCCTGTCACCTCCAGAGCTGCAGTCACTATTCTGCTGTTACATCATCTATATTCCGCCAGTCACCTCAAGAGCTGCACTCTCTATTCTGCTGTTACATCGTATCTTATCGTCCAGTCAACTCCAGAGCTGCACTCACAATTCTGCTGTTACTTCATGTCTTATCCTTCAGTCACCTCCAGAGCTGCAGTCACTGTTCTGCTGTTACATCATGTCTTATCCTCCAGCCACCTCCAGAACTGCACTCACTATTCTGCTGTTACATCATGTCTTGTCACCTCCAGAGCTGCAGTCACTATTCTGCTGTTACATTAGGTCTTATCTTCCACTCACCTCCAGAGCTGCAGTCACTATTCTGCTGTTACATCATGTCTTATCCTCCAGTCACCTCCAGAGCTGCTGTCACTATTCTGCTGTTACATCAGGTCTTATCCTCCATTCACCTCCAGAGATGGACTCACTATTCTACTGTTACATCGTGTCTTATCTTCCACTCACCTCCAGAGCTGCAGTCACTATTCTGCTGTTACATCAGGTCTTATCCTCCAGTCACCTCCAGAGCTGCAATCATTATTCTGCTGTTACATCGTGTCTTATCCTCCTGTCACCTCCAGAGCTGCAATCACTATTCCACTGTTACATCATGTCTTATCCTCCAGTCACCTCCAGAGCTGCACTCACTATTCTGCTGTTACATCGTATCTTATCCTCCAGTCAACTCCAGAGCTGCAGTCACTATTCTGCTGTTACATCAGGTCTTATCCTCCAGTCACCTCCAGAGCTGCAATCATTATTCTGCTGTTACGTCGTGTCTTATCGTCCTGTCACCTCCAGAGCTGCAATCACTATTCCACTGTTACATCATGTCTTATCCTCCAGTCACCTCCAGAGCTGCACTCACTATTCTGCTGTTACATCGTGTCTTATCCTCCAGACACCTCCAGAGCTGCACTCACTATTCTGCTGTTACATCGTGTCTTATCCTCCAGTCACCTCAAGAGCTGCACTCACTATTATTTTGTTACATCGTATCTTATCCTCCATTCACCTCCAGAGCTGCAGTCACTATTCTGCTGTTACATCGTGTCTTATAGTCCAGTCATCTCCAGAGCTCCAGTCTCTATTCTGCTGTTACATCGTGTCTTATTCTCCAGTCACCTCCAGAGCTGCACTCACTATTCTGCTGTTACATCTTGTCTTATCCTCCAGACACCTCCAGAGCTGCAGACACTATTCTGTTGTTACATCGTGTCTTATCCTCCAGTCACCTCCAGAGCTGCAATAACTATTATGCTGTTACATCGTGTCTTATCCTCCAGTCACCTCCCGAGCTGTAATCTCGATTTTGCTGTTACATCATGTCTTATCCTCCAGTCACCTCCATAGCTGCGTCACTATTCTGCTGTTACATCAGGTCTTATCCTCCAGTCACCTCCAGATCTGCACTCACTATTCTGATGTTACATCGTGTCTTATTCTCCAGACACCTCCAGAGCTGCAGACACTATTCTGCTGTTACATCGTGTCTTATCCTCCAGTCACCTCAAGAGCTGCACTCACTATTCTGCTGTTACATCGTGTCTTATCCTCCAGTCACCTCAAGAGCTGTAGTCTCTATTCTGCTGTTTCATAAGGTCTTATCCTCCAGTCACCTCCAGAGCTGCACTCACTATTCTGCTGTTACATCGTGTCTTATCCTCCAGTCACCTCAAGAGCTGCACTCACTATTCTGCTGTTGCATCGTGTCTTATCCTCCAGTCACCTCAAGAGCTGTAGTCTCTATTCTGCTGTTTCATAAGGTCTTATCCTCCAGTCACCTCCAGAGCTGCACTCACTATTCTGCTGTTACATCGTGTCTTATCCTCCAGTCACCTCCAGAGCTGCAGTCACTATTCTGCTGTTACATCGTGTCTTATCCTCCAGCCACCTCCAGAGCTGCACTCACTATTCTGCTGTTACATCGTGTCTTATCCTCCAGACACCTCCAGAGCTGCAGACACTATTCTGCTGTTACATCGTGTCTTATCCTCCAGTCACCTCCAGAGCTGCAATCACTATTCTGCTGTTACATCGTGCCTTATCCTCCGTTCACCTCCAGATCTGCAGACACTATTCTGCTGTTACATCGTGTCTTATCCTCCAGTCACCTCAAGAGCTGTAGTCTCTATTCTACTGTTTCATAAGGTCTTATCCTCCAGTCACCTCCAGAGCTGCACTCACTATTCTGCTGTTACATCGTGTCTTATCCTCCAGTCACCTCCAGAGCTGCAGTCACTATTCTGCTGTTACATCGTGTCTTATCCTCCAGCCACCTCCAGAGCTGCACTCACTATTCTGCTGTTACATCGTGTTTTATCCTCCAGACACCTCCAGACCTGCAGACACTATTCTGCTGTTACATCGTGTCTTATCCTCCAGTCACCTCCAGAGCTGCGTCTCTATTCTGCTGTTACATCAGGTCTTATCCTCCAGTCACCTCCAGATCTGCACTCCCTATTCTGCTGTTACATCGTGTCTTATCCTCCAGTCACCTCCAGAGCTGCAGTCACTATTCTGCTGTTACATCGTGTCTTATCCTCCAGACACCTCCAGAGCTGCAGACACTATTCTGCTGTTACATTGTGTCTTATCCTCCAGTCACCTCCAGAGCTGCGTCTCTATTCTGCTGTTACATCATTTCTTATCCTCCAGTCACCTCCAGAGCTGCACTCACTATTCTGCTGTTACATCGTGTCTTATCCTCCAGACACCTCCAGAGCTTCACTCACTATTCTGCTGTTACATCGTGTCTTATCCTCCAGTCACCTCAAGAGCTGCACTCACTATTATTTTGTTACATCGTATCTTATCCTCCATTCACCTCCAGAGCTGCAGTCACTATTCTGCTGTTACATCGTGTCTTATCCTCCGTTCACTTCCAGAGCTGCACTCACTATTCTGCTGTTACATCGTGTCTTATCCTCCAGACACCTCCAGAGCTGCAGACACTATTCTGTTGTTACATCGTGTCTTATCCTCCAGTCACCTCCAGAGCTGCAATCACTATTCTGCTGTTACATCGTGTCTTATCCTCCGTTCACTTCCAGAGCTGCACTCACTATTCTGCTGTTACATCGTGTCTTATCCTCCAGACACCTCCAGAGCTGCAGTCACTATTCTGCTGTTACATCGTGTCTTATCCTTCAGTCACGTCAAGAGCTGAACTCACTATTATTTTGTTACATCGTATCTTATCCTCCAGTCACCTCCAGAGCTGCAGTCACTATTCTGCTGTTACATCGTGTCTTATACTCCAGTCATCTCCAGAGCTGCAGTCTATATTCTGCTATTACATCACGTCTTATCCTCCATTCACCTCCAGAGCTGCAGTCACTATTCTGCTGTTACATCGTATCTTATCCTCCAGTCACCTCCAGAGCTTCAGTCACTATTGTGCTGTTACATCGTATCTTATCCTCCAGTCACCTCCAGAGCTGCACTCACTATTCTGCTGTTACATCACGTCTTATCCTCCAGTCACCTCCAGAGCTGCTCTCACTATTCTGCTGTTACATCATGTTTTATCCGTCAGTCACCTCCAGAGCTGCACTCACTATTCTATTGTTACACCGTGTCTTATCCTCCAGTCACCTCCAGAGCTGCACTCACTATTCTGCTGTTACATCATGCTTTATCCGCCAGTCACCTCCAGAGCTGCACTCACTATTCTGCTGTTACATCATGTCTTATCCTCCAGTCACTTCCTGAACTGCAGTCACTATTCTGCTGTTACATCGTGTCTTATCCTCCAGTCACCTCCAGAGCTGCGTCACTATTCTGCTGTTACATCAGGTCTTATACTCCAGTCACCTCCAGATCTGCACTCACTATTCTGCTGTTACATCAGGTCTTATCCTCCAGTCACCTCCAGATCTGCACTCACTATTCTGCTGTTACATCGCCTCTTATCCTCCAGTCACCTCCAGAGCTGCACTCATCATTCTGCTGTTACATTGTGTCTTATCCTCCAGAGCTGTAGTCACTATTCTGCTGTTACATTATGTCTTATCCTCCAGCCACCTCCAGAGCTGTAGTCTCTTTTCTGTTGTTACATCATTTCTTATCCTCCAGCCACCTCCAGAGCTGCAGTCACTATTCTGCTGTTTCATCGTGTCTTATCCTCCAGTCACCTCCTGAGCTGTAGTCACTATTCTGCTGTTTCATCGTGTCTTATCCTCTTGTCACCTCCAGAGCTGAAGTCACCATTCTGCTGTTACATCATGTCTTATCCTCCAGTCACCTCCAGAGCTACACTAACTATTCTGCTGTTACATAATGTATTATCCTCCAGTCACCTCCAGAGCTGCACTCACTATTCTGCTGTTACATCATGTCTTATCCTCCTGTCACCTCCAGAGCTGCAGTCACTATTCTGCTGTTACATCATCTATTATCCTCCAGCCACCTCCAGAGCTACAGTCACTATTCTACTGTTACATCGTGTATTATCCTCCAGTTACCTCCAGAGCTGAATTCACCATTCTGCTGTTACATCATCTTATCTTCCAGTCACCTCCAGAGCTGCAGTCACTATTCTGCTGTTACATCAGGTCTTATCCTCTAGTCACCTCCAGAGCTGCAATCATTATTCTTCTGTTACATCGTGTCTTATCCTCCTGTCACCTCTCGAGCTACAGTCACTATTCTGCTGTTACATCATCTATATTCCGCCAGTCACCTCAAGAGCTGCACTCTCTATGCTGCTGTTTCATCGTATCTTATCGTGCAGTCAACTCCAGAGCTGCACTCACAATTCTGCTGTTACTTCATGTCTTATCCTTCAGTCACCTCCAGAGCTGCAGTCACTGTTCTGCTGTTACATCATGTCTTATCCTCCAGCCACCTCCAGAACTGCACTCACTATTCTGCTGTTACATCATGTCTTATCCTCCAGTCACCTCCAGAGCTGCAGTCACTATTCTGCTGTTACATCAGGTCTTATCCTCCACTCACCTCCAGAGCTGCTGTCACTATTCTACTGTTACATCAGGTCTTATCCTCCATTCACCTCCAGAGATGGACTCACTATTCTACTGTTACATCCTTTCTTATCCTCCAGTTACCTCCAGAGCTGAACTCACTATTCTGCTGTTACATCATGTCTTATCCTCCAGTCACCTCCAGAGCTGCAGTCACTATTCTGCTGTTACATCAGGTCTTATCCTCCACTCACCTCCAGAGCTGCAGTCACTATTCTGCTGTTACATCATCTATATTCCGCCAGTCACCTCAAGAGCTGCACTCTCTATTCTGCTGTTACATCGTGTCCTATCCTCCAGTCACCTCCAGAGCTACAGTCACTATTCTACTGTTACATCGTGTGCTATCCTCCAGTCACCTCCAGAGCTACAGTCACTGTTCTGCTGTTACATCATGTCTTATCTTCCAGCCACCTCCAGAACTGAACTCACTATTCTGCTGTTACATCATGTCTTATCCTCCAGTCACCTCCAGAGTTGCTGTCACTATTCTGCTGTTACATCAGGTCTTATCCTCCACTCACCTCCAGAGCTGCAGTCACTATTCTGCTGTTACATCATGTCTTATCCTCCAGTCACCTCCAGAGCTGCAGTCACTATTCTGCTGTTACATCGTATCTTATCTTCCACTCACCTCCAGAGCTGCAGTCACTATTCTGCTGTTACATCAGGTCTTATCCTCCAGTCACCTCCAGAGCTGCAATGATTATTCTGCTGTTACATTGTGTCTTATCCTCCTGTCACCTCCAGAGCTGCAATCACTATTCCACTGTTACATCATGTCTTATCCTCCAGTCACCTCCAGAGCTGCACTCACTATTCTGCTGTTACATCGTATCTTATCCTCCAGTCAACTCCAGAGCTGCACTCACTATTCTGCTGTTAAATCATGTCTTATCCTCCAGCCACCTCCAGAGCTGCACTCACTATTCTGCTGTTAAATCATGTCTTATCCTCCAGTCACCTCCAGAGCTGCACTCACTATTCTGCTGTTACATCGTGTCTTATCCTCCAGCCACCTCCAGAGCTGCAGTCACTATTCTGCTTTTACATCAGGTCTTATCCTCCACTCACCTCCAGAGCTGCAGTCACTATTCTGATGTTACATCGTGTCTTATCCTCCAGTCACCTCAAGAGCTGCAGTCACTATTCTGCTGTTACATCATGTCTTATCCTCCAGTCACCTCATGAGCTGCAGTCACTATTCTGCTGTTACATCGTGTCTTGTCCTCCAGTCACCTCCAGAGCTGCACTCACTATTATGCTGTTACTTCATGTCTTATCCTCCAGTCACCTCCAGAGCTGCAATCATTATTCTGCTGTTACATCGTGTCTTATCCTCCTGTCACCTCCAGAGCTGCAATCACTATTCCACTGTTACATCATGTCTTATCCTCCAGTCACCTCCAGAGCTGCACTCACTATTCTGCTGTTACATCGTATCTTATCCTCCAGTCAACTCCAGAGCTGCACTCACTATTCTGCTGTTAAATCATGTCTTATCCTCCAGCCACCTCCAGAGCTGCACTCACTATTCTGCTGTTAAATCATGTCTTATCCTCCAGTCACCTCCAGAGCTGCACTCACTATTCTGCTGTTACATCGTGTCTTATCCTCCAGCCACCTCCAGAGCTGCAGTCACTATTCTGCTGTTACATCAGGTTTTATCCTCCACTCACCTCCAGAGCTGCAGTCACTATTCTGATGTTACATCGTGTCTTATCCTCCAGTCACCTCAAGAGCTGCAGTCACTATTCTGCTGTTGCATCATGTCTTATCCTACAGTCACCTCATGAGCTGCAGTCACTATTCTGCTGTTACATCGTGTCTTATCCTCCAGTCTCCTCCAGAGCTGCAGTCACTATTCTGCCGTTACATCGTGTCTTATCCTCCAGTCACCTCAAGAGCTGCAGTCACTATTCTGCTGTTACATCGTGTCTTGTCCTCCAGTCACCTCGGGAGCTGCACTCACTATTATGCTGTTATTTCATGTCTTATCCTCCAGTCACCTCCAGAGCTGCAATCATTATTCTGCTGTTACATCGTGTCTTATCCTCCTGTCACCTCCAGAGCTGCAATCACTATTCCACTGTTACATCATGTCTTATCCTCCAGTCACCTCCAGAGCTGCACTCACTATTCTGCTGTTAAATCATGTCTTATCCTCCAGCCACCTCCAGAGCTGCACTCACTATTCTGCTGTTAAATCATGTCTTATCCTCCAGTCTCCTCCAGAGCTGCAGTCACTATTCTGCCGTTACATCGTGTCTTATCCTCCAGTCACCTCAAGAGCTGCAGTCACTATTCTGCTGTTACATCGTGTCTTGTCCTCCAGTCACCTCGGGAGCTGCACTCACTATTATGCTGTTATTTCATGTCTTATCCTCCAGTCACCTCCAGAGCTGCACTCATCATTTTGCTGTTACATTGTGTCTTATCCTCCAGTCACCTCCAGAGCTGTAGTCACTATTTTGCTGTTACATCATGTCTTATCCTCCAGCCACCTCCAGAGCTGTAGTCTCTTTTCTGCTGTTACATCATTTCTTATCCTCCAGCCACCTCCAGAGCTGCAGTCACTATTCTGCTGTTTCATCGTGTCTAATTCTCCAGTCACCTCCTGAGCTGTAGTCACTATTCTGCTGTTTTATCGTGTCTTATCCTCCTGTCACCTCCAGAACTGAAGTCACCATTCTGCTGTTACATCATGTCTTATCCTCCAGTCACCTCCAGAGCTACACTAACTATTCTGCTGTTACATAGTGTATTATCCTCCAGTCACCTCCAGAGCTGCACTCATCATTCTGCTGTTACATTGTGTCTTATCCTCCAGAGCTGTAGTCACTATTCTGCTGTTACATCATGTCTTATCCTCCAGCCACCTCCAGAGCTGTAGTCTCTTTTCTGCTGTTACATCATTTCTTATCCTCCAGCCACCTTCAGAGCTGCAGTCACTATTCTGCTGTTTAATCGTGTCTTATCCTCCAGTCACCTCCTGAGCTGTAGTCACTATTCTGCTGTTTCATCGTGTCTTATCCTCTTGTCACCTCCAGAGCTGAAGTCACCATTCTGCTGTTACATCATGTCTTATCCTCCAGTCACCTCCAGAGCTACGCTAACTATTCTGCTGTTACATCATGTCTTATCCTCCAGTCACCTCCAGAGCTACACTAACTATTCTGCTGTTACATAATGTATTATCCTCCAGTCACCTCCAGAGCTGCACTCACTATTCTGCTGTTACATCATGTCTTATCCTCCTGTCACCTCCAGAGCTGCAGTCACTATTCTGCTGTTACATCATCTATTATCCTCCAGCCACCTCCAGAGCTACAGTCACTATTCTACTGTTACATCGTGTATTATCCTCCAGTTACCTCCAGAGCTGAATTCACCATTCTGCTGTTACATCATCTTATCTTCCAGTCACCTCCAGAGCTGCAGTCACTATTCTGCTGTTACATCAGGTCTTATCCTCTAGTCACCTCCAGAGCTGCAATCATTATTCTTCTGTTACATCGTGTCTTATCCTCCTGTCACCTCTCGAGCTACAGTCACTATTCTGCTGTTACATCATCTATATTCCGCCAGTCACCTCAAGAGCTGCACTCTCTATGCTGCTGTTTCATCGTATCTTATCGTGCAGTCAACTCCAGAGCTGCACTCACAATTCTGCTGTTACTTCATGTCTTATCCTTCAGTCACCTCCAGAGCTGCAGTCACTGTTCTGCTGTTACATCATGTCTTATCCTCCAGCCACCTCCAGAACTGCACTCACTATTCTGATGTTACATCATGTCTTATCCTCCAGTCACCTCCAGAGCTGCAGTCACTATTCTGCTGTTACATCAGGTCTTATCCTCCACTCACCTCCAGAGCTGCTGTCACTATTCTACTGTTACATCAGGTCTTATCCTCCATTCACCTCCAGAGATGGACTCACTATTCTACTGTTACATCCTTTCTTATCCTCCAGTTACCTCCAGAGCTGAACTCACTATTCTGCTGTTACATCATGTCTTATCCTCCAGTCACCTCCAGAGCTGCAGTCACTATTCTGCTGTTACATCAGGTCTTATCCTCCACTCACCTCCAGAGCTGCAGTCACTATTCTGCTGTTACATCATCTATATTCCGCCAGTCACCTCAAGAGCTGCACTCTCTATTCTGCTGTTACATCGTGTCCTATCCTCCAGTCACCTCCAGAGCTACAGTCACTATTCTACTGTTACATCGTGTGCTATCCTCCAGTCACCTCCAGAGCTACAGTCACTGTTCTGCTGTTACATCATGTCTTATCTTCCAGCCACCTCCAGAACTGAACTCACTATTCTGCTATTACATCATGTCTTATCCTCCAGTCACCTCCAGAGTTGCTGTCACTATTCTGCTGTTACATCAGGTCTTATCCTCCACTCACCTCCAGAGCTGCAGTCACTATTCTGCTGTTACATCATGTCTTATCCTCCAGTCACCTCCAGAGCTGCTGTCACTATTCTGCTGTTACATCGTATCTTATCCTCCAGTAAACTCCAGAGCTGCAGTCACTATTCTGCCGTTGCATCGTGTCTTATCCTCCAGTCACCTCCAGAGCTGCAGTCACTATTCTACTGTTACATCGTGTCTTATCTTCCACTCACCTCCAGAGCTGCAGTCACTATTCTGCTGTTACATCAGGTCTTATCCTCCAGTCACCTCCAGAGCTGCAATGATTATTCTGCTGTTACATTGTGTCTTATCCTCCTGTCACCTCCAGAGCTGCAATCACTATTCCACTGTTACATCATGTCTTATCCTCCAGTCACCTCCAGAGCTGCACTCACTATTCTGCTGTTACATCGTATCTTATCCTCCAGTCAACTCCAGAGCTGCACTCACTATTCTGCTGTTAAATCATGTCTTATCCTCCAGCCACCTCCAGAGCTGCACTCACTATTCTGCTGTTAAATCATGTCTTATCCTCCAGTCACCTCCAGAGCTGCACTCACTATTCTGCTGTTACATCGTGTCTTATCCTCCAGCCACCTCCAGAGCTGCAGTCACTATTCTGCTTTTACATCAGGTCTTATCCTCCACTCACCTCCAGAGCTGCAGTCACTATTCTGATGTTACATCGTGTCTTATCCTCCAGTCACCTCAAGAGCTGCAGTCACTATTCTGCTGTTACATCATGTCTTATCCTCCAGTCACCTCATGAGCTGCAGTCACTATTCTGCTGTTACATCGTGTCTTGTCCTCCAGTCACCTCCAGAGCTGCACTCACTATTATGCTGTTACTTCATGTCTTATCCTCCAGTCACCTCCAGAGCTGCAATCATTATTCTGCTGTTACATCGTGTCTTATCCTCCTGTCACCTCCAGAGCTGCAATCACTATTCCACTGTTACATCATGTCTTATCCTCCAGTCACCTCCAGAGCTGCACTCACTATTCTGCTGTTACATCGTATCTTATCCTCCAGTCAACTCCAGAGCTGCACTCACTATTCTGCTGTTAAATCATGTCTTATCCTCCAGCCACCTCCAGAGCTGCACTCACTATTCTGCTGTTAAATCATGTCTTATCCTCCAGTCACCTCCAGAGCTGCACTCACTATTCTGCTGTTACATCGTGTCTTATCCTCCAGCCACCTCCAGAGCTGCAGTCACTATTCTGCTGTTACATCAGGTTTTATCCTCCACTCACCTCCAGAGCTGCAGTCACTATTCTGATGTTACATCGTGTCTTATCCTCCAGTCACCTCAAGAGCTGCAGTCACTATTCTGCTGTTACATCATGTCTTATCCTACAGTCACCTCATGAGCTGCAGTCACTATTCTGCTGTTACATCGTGTCTTATCCTCCAGTCTCCTCCAGAGCTGCAGTCACTATTCTGCCGTTACATCGTGTCTTATCCTCCAGTCACCTCAAGAGCTGCAGTCACTATTCTGCTGTTACATCGTGTCTTGTCCTCCAGTCACCTCGGGAGCTGCACTCACTATTATGCTGTTATTTCATGTCTTATCCTCCAGTCACCTCCAGAGCTGCAATCATTATTCTGCTGTTACATCGTGTCTTATCCTCCTGTCACCTCCAGAGCTGCAATCACTATTCCACTGTTACATCATGTCTTATCCTCCAGTCACCTCCAGAGCTGCACTCACTATTCTGCTGTTAAATCATGTCTTATCCTCCAGCCACCTCCAGAGCTGCACTCACTATTCTGCTGTTAAATCATGTCTTATCCTCCAGTCTCCTCCAGAGCTGCAGTCACTATTCTGCCGTTACATCGTGTCTTATCCTCCAGTCACCTCAAGAGCTGCAGTCACTATTCTGCTGTTACATCGTGTCTTGTCCTCCAGTCACCTCGGGAGCTGCACTCACTATTATGCTGTTATTTCATGTCTTATCCTCCAGTCACCTCCAGAGCTGCAATCATTATTCTGCTGTTACATCGTGTCTTATCCTCCAGTCACCTCCAGAGCTGTAGTCACTATTTTGCTGTTACATCATGTCTTATCCTCCAGCCACCTCCAGAGCTGTAGTCTCTTTTCTGCTGTTACATCATTTCTTATCCTCCAGCCACCTCCAGAGCTGCAGTCACTATTCTGCTGTTTCATCGTGTCTAATCCTCCAGTCACCTCCTGAGCTGTAGTCACTATTCTGCTGTTTTATCGTGTCTTATCCTCCTGTCACCTCCAGAACTGAAGTCACCATTCTGCTGTTACATCATGTCTTATCCTCCAGTCACCTCCAGAGCTACACTAACTATTCTGCTGTTACATAGTGTATTATCCTCCAGTCACCTCCAGAGCTGCACTCATCATTCTGCTGTTACATTGTGTCTTATCCTCCAGAGCTGTAGTCACTATTCTGCTGTTACATCATGTCTTATCCTCCAGCCACCTCCAGAGCTGTAGTCTCTTTTCTGCTGTTACATCATTTCTTATCCTCCAGCCACCTTCAGAGCTGCAGTCACTATTCTGCTGTTTAATCGTGTCTTATCCTCCAGTCACCTCCTGAGCTGTAGTCACTATTCTGCTGTTTCATCGTGTCTTATCCTCTTGTCACCTCCAGAGCTGAAGTCACCATTCTGCTGTTACATCATGTCTTATCCTCCAGTCACCTCCAGAGCTACACTAACTATTCTGCTGTTACATAGTGTATTATCCTCCAGTCACCTCCAGAGCTGCACTCACTATTCTGCTGTTACATCATGTCTTATCCTCCTGTCACCTCCAGAGCTGCAGTCACTATTCTGCTGTTACATCATCTATTATCCTCCAGCCACCTCCAGAGCTAGAGTCACTATTCTACTGTTACATCGTGTATTATCCTCCAGTTACCTCCAGAGCGGAATTCACCATTCTGCTGTTACATCATGTCTTATCTTCCAGTCACCTCCAGAGCTGCAGTCACTATTCTGCTGTTACATCAGGTCTTATCCTCCAGTCACCTCCAGAGCTGCAATGATTATTCTGCTGTTACATCATGTCTTATCCTCCAGTCACCTCCAGAGCTGCACTCACTATTCTGCTGTTACATCGTATCTTATCCTCCTGTCAACTCCAGAGCTGCACTCACTATTCTGTTGTTACATCGTGTCTTATCCTCCAGCCACCTCCAGAGCTGCAGTCACTATTCTGCTGTTACATCAGGTCTTATCCTCCACTCACCTCCAGAGCTGCAGTCACTATTCTGATGTTATATCGTGCCTTATTCTCCAGTCACCTCAAGAGCTGCAGTCACTATTCTGCTGTTACATCATGTCTTATCCTCCAGTCACCTCATGAGCTGCAGTCACTATTCTGCTGTTACATCGTGTCTTGTCCTCCAGTCACCTCCAGAGCTGCACTCACTATTATGCTGTTACTTCATGTCTTATCCTCCAGTCACCTCCAGAGCTGCAGTCACTATTCTGCTGTTACATCAGGTCTTATCCTCCAGTCACCTCCAGAGCTGCAATCATTATTCTGCTGTTACATCGTGTCTTATCCTACTGTCACCTCCAGAGCTGCAATCACTATTCCACTGTTACATCATGTCTTATCCTCCAGTCACCTCCAGAGCTGCACTCACTATTCTGCTGTTACATCGTATCTTATCCTCCAGTCAACTCCAGAGCTGCACTCACTATTCTGCTGTTAAATCATGTCTTATCCTCCAGCCACCTCCAGAGCTGCTCTCACTATTCTGCTGTTAAATCATGTCTTATCCTCCAGTCTCCTCCAGAGCTGCAGTCACTATTCTGCCGTTACATCGTGTCTCATCCTCCAGTCACCTCCAGAGCTGCAGTCACTATTCTGCTGTTACATCGTGTCTTATCCTCCAGCCACCTCCAGAGCTGCAGTCACTATTCTGCTGTTACATCAGGTCTTATCCTCCACTCACCTCCAGAGCTGCAGTCACTATTCTGCTGTTACATCGTGTCTTATCCTCCAGTCACCTCAAGAGCTGCAGTCAATATTCTGCTGTTACATCATGTCTTATCCTCCAGTCACCTCATGAGCTGCAGTCACTATTCTGCTGTTACATCGTGTCTTGTCCTCCAGTCACCTCCAGAGCTGCACTCACTATTATGCTGTTATTTCATGTCTTATCCTCCAGTCACCTCCAGAGCTGCACTCATCATTCTGCTGTTACATTGTGTCTTATCCTCCAGTCACCTCCAGAGCTGTAGTCACTATTCTGCTGTTACATCATGTCTTATCCTCCAGCCACCTCCAGAGCTGTAGTCTCTTTTCTGCTGTTACATCATTTCTTATCCTCCAGCCACCTCCAGAGCTGCAGTCACTATTCTGCTGTTTCATCGTGTCTTATCCTCCAGTCACCTCCTGAGCTGTAGTCACTATTCTGCTGTTTTATCGTGTCTTATCCTCCTGTTACCTCCAGAGCTGAAGTCACCATTCTGCTGTTACATCATGTCTTATCCTCCAGTCACCTCCAGAGCTACACTAACTATTCTGCTGTTACATAGTGTATTATCCTCCAGTCACCTCCAGAGCTGCACTCACTATTATGCTGTTACATCATGTCTTATCCTCCTGTCACCTCCAGAGCTGCAGTCACTATTCTGCTGTTACATCATCTATTATCCTCCAGCCACCTCCAGAGCTACAGTCACTATTCTACTGTTACATCGTGTATTATCCTCCAGTTACCTCCAGAGCTGAATTCACCATTCTGCTGTTACATCATGTCTTATCTTCCAGTCACCTCCAGAACTGCAGTCACTATTCTGCTGTTACATCAGGTCTTATCCTCTAGTCACCTCCAGAGCTGCAATCATTATTCTTCTGTTACATCGTGTCTTATCCTCCTGTCACCTCCAGAGCTGCAGTCACTATTCTGCTGTTACATCATCTATATTCCGCCAGTCGCCTCAAGAGCTGCACTCTCTATTCTGCTGTTACATCGTATCTTATCGTCCAGTCAACTCCAGAGCTCCACTCACTATTCTGCTGTTACTTCATGTCTTATCCTCCTGTCACCTCCAGAGCTGCAATCACTATTCCACTGTTACATCATGTCTTATCCTCCAGTCACCTCCAGAGCTGCACTCACTATTCTGCTGTTACATCATATCTTATCCTCCAGTCAACTCCAGAGCTGCACTCACTATTCTGCTGTTAAATCATGTCTTATCCTCCAGCCACCTCCAGAGCTGCACTCACTATTCTGCTGTTAAATCATATCTTATCCTCCAGTCTTCTCCAGAGCTGCAGTAACTATTCTGCCGTTACATCGCGTCTTGTCCTCCAGAGCTGCAGTCACTATTCTGCTGTTACATCATGTCTTATCCTCCAGCCACCTCCAGAGCTGCAGTCACTATTCTGCAGTTACATCAGGTCTTATCCTCCACTCACCTCCAGAGCTGCAGTCACTATTCTGCTGTTACATCATGTCTTATCCTCCAGTCACCTCCAGAGCTGAAGTCACCATTCTGCTGTTACATCATGTCTTATCCTCCAGTCACCTCCAGAGCTACACTAACTATTCTGCTGTTACATAGTGTATTATCCTCCAGTCACCTCCAGAGCTGCACTCACTATTCTTCTGTTACATCATGTCTTATCCTCCAGTCACCTCCAGAGCTGCAGTCACTATTCTGCTGTTACATCATCTATTATCCTCCAGCCACCTCCAGAGCTACAGTCACTATTCTACTGTTACATCGTGTATTATCCTCCAGTTACCTCCAGAGCTGAATTCACCATTCTGCTGTTACATCATGTCTTATCTTCCAGTCACCTCCAGAGCTGCAGTCACTATTCTGCTGATACATCAGGTCTTATCCTCTAGTCACCTCCAGAGCGGCAATCATTATTCTGCTGTTACATTGTGTCTTATCCTCCTGTCACCTCCAGAGCTGCAGTCACTATTCTGCTGTTACATCATCTATATTCCTCCAGTCACCTCAAGAGCTGCACTCTCTATTCTGCTGTTACATCGTATCTTATCGTCCAGTCAACTCCAGAGCTGCACTCACTATTCTGCTGTTACTTCATGTCTTATCCTTCAGTCACCTCCAGAGCTGCAGTCACTGTTCTGCTGTTACATCATGTCTTATCCTCCAGCCACCTCCAGAGCTGCACTCACTATTCTGCTATTACATCATGTCTTATCCTCCAGTCACCTCCAGAGCTGCAGTCACTATTCTGCCGTTACATCGTGTATTATCCTCCAGTCAACTCCAGAGCTGCAGTCACTATTCTGCTGTTAAATGGTGTCTTATCCTCCAGCCACCTCCAGAGCTGCAGTCACTATTCTGCTGTCACATCAGGTCTTATCCTCCACTCACCTCCAGAGCTGCAGTCACTATTCTGCTGTTACATCATGTCTTATCCTCCAGTCACCTCCAGAGCTGCTGTCACTATTCTGCTGTTACATCAGGTCTTATACTCCATTCAGCTCCAGAGATGCACTCACTATTCTCTGTTACATGGTGTCTTATCCACCAGCCACCTCCAGAGCTGCAATCATTATTCTGCTGTTACATCGTGTCTTATCCTCCTGTCACCTCCAGAGCTGCAATCACTATTCCACTGTTACATCATGTCTTATCCTCCAGTCACCTCCAGAGCTGCACTCACTATTCTGCTGTTACATCGTATCTTATCCTCCAGTCAACTCCAGAGTTGCACTCACTATTCTGCTGTTACATCATGTCTTATCCTCCAGCCACCTTCAGAGCTGCACTCACTATTCTGCCGTTACATCGTGTCTTATCCTCCAGTCACCTCCAGAGCTGCAGTCACTATTCTGCTGTTACATGGTGTCTTATCCTCCAGCCACCTCCAGAGCTGCAGTCAATATTCTGCTGTTACATCAGGTCTTATCCTCCACTCACCTCCAGAGCTGCAGTCACTATTCTGATGTTACATCAGGTCTTCTCCTCCGTTCACCTCCAGAGATGCACTCACTATTCTGCTGTTACATCTTGTCTTATCCTCCAGTCACCTCCAGAGCTGCAGTCACTATTCTGCTGTTACATCGTGTCTTATCCTCCAGTCACCTCATGAGCTGCAGTCACTATTCTGCTGTTACATCGTGTCTTGTCCTCCAGTCATCTCCAGAGCTGCAGTCAGTATTCTGCTGTTACATCATGTCTTATCCTCCAGTCACCTCCAGAGCTGCACTCACTATTCTGCTGTTACATCGTGTCCTATCCTCCAGTCACCTCCAGAGCTGCAGTCACTATTCTGCTGTTACATGGTGTCTTATCCTCCAGCCACCTCCAGAGCTGCAGTCACTATTCTGCTGTTACATCAGGTCTTATCCTCCACTCACCTCCAGAGCTGCAGTCACTATTCTGCTGTTACATCATGTCTTATCCTCCAGTCACCTCCAGAGCTGCTGTCACTATTCTGCTGTTACATCAGGTCTTATCCTCCATTCACCTTCAGAGATGCACTCACCATTCTGCTGTTACATCATGTCTTATCCTCCAGAGCTGAATTCACCATTCTGCTGTTACATCATGTCTTATCCTCCAGTCACCTACAGAGCTGCACTCACCATTCTGCTGTTAAATCTTGTCTTATCTTCCAGTCACCTCCAGAGCTGCAGTCACTATTCTGCTGTTACATCGTGTCTTGTCCTCCAGTCACCTCCAGAGTTGCACTCACTATTATGCTGTTGCTTCATGTCTTATCCTCCAGTCACCTCAAGAGCTGCACTCACTTTTCTGCTGTTACATTGTGTATTATCCTCCAGTCACCTCCAGAGCTGCACTCACTATTCTCCTGTTACATCGTGTCTTATACTCCAGTTACCTCCAGAGCTGCTGTCACTATTCTGCTGTTACATCATGTCTTATCCTCCACTCACCTCCAGAGCTGCAGTCACTGTTCTGATGTTACATCAGGTCTTATCCTCCAGTCACCTCCAGAGCTGCTGTCACTATTCTGTTGTTACATCAGGTCTTCTCCTCCGTTCACCTCCAGAGATGCACTCACTATTCTGCTGTTACATCTTGTCTTATCCTCCAGTCACCTCCAGAGCTGCAGTCACTATTCTGCTGTTACATCGTGTCTTATCCTCCAGTCACCTCATGAGCTGCAGTCACTATTCTGCTGTTACATCGTGTCTTGTCCTCCAGTCATCTCCAGAGCTGCAGTCACTATTCTGCTGTTACATCATGTCTTATCCTCCAGTCACCTCCAGAGCTGCACTCACTATTCTGCTGTTACATCGTGTCCTATCCTCCAGTAACCTCCAGAGCTGCAGTCACTATTCTGCTGTTACATGGTGTCTTATCCTCCAGCCACCTCCAGAGCTGCAGTCACTATTCTGCTGTTACATCAGGTCTTATCCTCCACTCACCTCCAGAACTGGAGTCACTATTCTGCTGTTACATCATGTCTTATCCTCCAGAGCTGAATTCACCATTCTGCTGTTACATCATGTCTTATCCTCCAGTCACCTACAGAGCTGCACTCACCATTCTGCTGTTAAATCTTGTCTTATCTTCCAGTCACCTCCAGAGCTGCAGTCACTATTCTGCTGTTACATCGTGTCTTGTCCTCCAGTCACCTCCAGAGTTGCACTCACTATTATGCTGTTGCTTCATGTCTTATCCTCCAGTCACCTCAAGAGCTGCACTCACTTTTCTGCTGTTACATTGTGTATTATCCTCCAGTCACCTCCAGAGCTGCACTCACTATTCTCCTGTTACATCGTGTCTTATACTCCAGTTACCTCCAGAGCTGCTGTCACTATTCTGCTGTTACATCATGTCTTATCCTCCACTCACCTCCAGAGCTGCAGTCACTGTTCTGATGTTACATCAGGTCTTATCCTCCAGTCACCTCCAGAGCTGCTGTCACTATTCTGTTGTTACATCAGGTCTTCTCCTCCGTTCACCTCCAGAGATGCACTCACTATTCTGCTGTTACATCTTGTCTTATCCTCCAGTCACCTCCAGAGCTGCAGTCACTATTCTGCTGTTACATCGTGTCTTATCCTCCAGTCACCTCATGAGCTGCAGTCACTATTCTGCTGTTACATCGTGTCTTATCCTCCAGTCACCTCCAGAGCTGCACTCACTATTCTGCTGTTACATCGTGTCCTATCCTCCAGTAACCTCCAGAGCTGCAGTCACTATTCTGCTGTTACATGGTGTCTTATCCTCCAGCCACCTCCAGAGCTGCAGTCACTATTCTGCTGTTACATCAGGTCTTATCCTCCACTCACCTCCAGAACTGGAGTCACTATTCTGCTGTTACATCATGTCTTATCCTCCAGTCACCTCCAGAGCTGCTGTCACTATTCTGCTGTTACATCAGGTCTTATCCTCCATTCACCTCCAGAGATGGACTCACTATTCTACTGTTACATCGTGTCTTATCTTCCACTCACCTCCAGAGCTGCAGTCACTATTCTGCTGTTACATCAGGTTTTATCCTCCAGTCACCTCCAGAGCTGCAATGATTATTCTGCTGTTACATTGTGTCTTATCCTCCTGTCACCTCCAGAGCTGCATTCACTATTCCACTGTTACATCATGTCTTATCCTCCAGTCACCTCCAGAGCTGCACTCACTATTCTGCTGTTACATCGTATCTTATCCTCCAGTCAACTCCAGAGCTGCACTCACTATTCTGCTGTTAAATCATGTCTTATCCTCCAGCCACCTCCAGAGCTGCACTCACTATTCTGCTGTTAAATCATGTCTTATCCTCCAGTCACCTCCAGAGCTGCAGTCACTATTCTGCTGTTACATCAGGTCTTATCCTCCACTCACCTCCAGAGCTGCAGTCACTATTCTGATGTTACATCGTGTCTTATCCTCCAGTCACCTCAAGAGCTGCAGTCACTGTTCTGCTGTTACATCGTGTCTTATCCTCCAGCCACCTCCAGAGCTGCAGTCACTATTCTGCTGTTACATCAGGTCTTATCCTCCACTCACCTCCAGAGCTGCAGTCACTGTTCTGCTGTTACATCGTGTCTTATCCTCCAGTCACCTCAAGAGCTGCAGTCACTATTCTGCTGTTACATCATGTCTTATCCTCCAGTCACCTCATGAGCTGCAGTCACTATTCTGCTGTTACATCGTGTCTTGTCCTCCAGTCACCTCCAGAGCTGCACTCACTATTCTGCTGTTACATCGTATCTTATCCTCCAGTCAACTCCAGAGCTGCACTCACTATTCTGCTGTTACATCATGTCTTATCCTCCAACCACCTTCAGAGCTGCACTCACTATTCTGCCGTTACATCGTGTCTTATCCTCCAGTCACCTCCAGAGCTGCAGTCACTATTCTGCTGTTACATCGTGTCTTATCCTCCAGCCACCTCCAGAGCTGCAGTCAATATTCTGCTGTTACATCAGGTCTTATCCTCCACTCACCTCCAGAGCTGCAGTCACTATTCTGATGTTACATCAGGTCTTCTCCTCCGTTCACCTCCAGAGATGCACTCACTATTCTGCTGTTACATCTTGTCTTATCCTCCAGTCACCTCCAGAGCTGCAGTCACTATTCTGCTGTTACATCGTGTCTTATCCTCCAGTCACCTCATGAGCTGCAGTCACTATTCTGCTGTTACATCGTGTCTTGTCCTCCAGTCATCTCCAGAGCTGCAGTCAGTATTCTGCTGTTACATCATGTCTTATCCTCCATTCACCTCCAGAGCTGCACTCACTATTCTGCTGTTACATCGTGTCCTATCCTCCAGTCACCTCCAGAGCTGCAGTCACTATTCTGCTGTTACATGGTGTCTTATCCTCCAGCCACCTCCAGAGCTGCAGTCACTATTCTGCTGTTACATCAGGTCTTATCCTCCACTCACCTCCAGAGCTGCAGTCACTATTCTGCTGTTACATCATGTCTTATCCTCCAGTCACCTCCAGAGCTGCTGTCACTATTCTGCTGTTACATCAGGTCTTATCCTCCATTCACCTTCAGAGATGCACTCACTATTCTACTGTTACATCATGTCTTATCCTCCAGAGCTGAATTCACCATTCTGCTGTTACATCATGTCTTATCCTCCAGTCACCTACAGAGCTGCACTCACCATTCTGCTGTTAAATCATGTCTTATCTTCCTGTCACCTCCAGAGTTGCACTCACTATTATGCTGTTGCTTCATGTCTTATCCTCCAGTCACCTCAAGAGCTGCACTCACTTTTCTGCTGTTACATTGTGTATTATCCTCCGTTCACCTCCAGAGATGCACTCACTATTCTGCTGTTACATCTTGTCTTATCCTCCAGTCACCTCCAGAGCTGCAGTCACTATTCTGCTGTTACATCGTGTCTTATCCTCCAGTCACCTCATGAGCTGCAGTCACTATTCTGCTGTTACATCGTGTCTTGTCCTCCAGTCATCTCCAGAGCTGCAGTCACTATTCTGCTGTTACATCATGTCTTATTCTCCAGTCACCTCCAGAGCTGCACTCACTATTCTGCTGTTACATCGTGTCCTATCCTCCAGTCACCTCCAGAGCTGCAGTCACTATTCTGCTGTTACACGGTGTCTTATCCTCCAGCCACCTCCAGAGCTGCAGTCACTATTCTGCTGTTACATCAGGTCTTATCCTCCACTCACCTCCAGAGCTGCAGTCACTATTCTGCTGTTACATCATGTCTTATCCTCCAGTCAACTCCAGAGCTGCTGTCACTATTCTGCTGTTACATCAGGTCTTATCCTCCAGTCACCTCCAGAGCTGCTGTCACTATTCTGCTGTTACATCAGGTCTTATCCTCCATTCACCTCCAGAGATGGACTCACTATTCTACTGTTACATCGTGTCTTATCTTCCACTCACCTCCAGAGCTGCAGTCACTATTCTGCTGTTACATCAGGTCTTATCCTTCAGTCACCTCCAGAGCTGCAATGATTATTCTGCTGTTACATTGTGTCTTATCCTCCTGTCACCTCCAGAGCTGCAATCACTATTCCACTGTTACATCATGTCTTATCCTCCAGTCACCTCCAGAGCTGCACTCACTATTCTGCTGTTACATCGTATCTTATCCTCCAGTCAACTCCAGAGCTGCACTCACTATTCTGCTGTTAAATCATGTCTTATCCTCCAGCCACCTCCAGAGCTGCACTCACTATTCTGCTGTTAAATCATGTCTTATCCTCCAGTCACCTCCAGAGCTGCACTCACTATTCTGCTGTTACATCGTGTCTTATCCTCCAGCCACCTCCAGAGCTGCAGTCACTATTCTGCTGTTACATCAGGTCTTATCCTCCACTCACCTCCAGAGCTGCAGTCACTATTCTGATGTTACATCGTGTCTTATCCTCCAATCACCTCAAGAGCTGCAGTCACTATTCTGCTGTTACATCATGTCTTATCCTCCAGTCACCTCATGAGCTGCAGTCACTATTCTGCTGTTACATCGTGTCTTGTCCTCCAGTCACCTCCAGAGCTGCACTCACTATTCTGCTGTTACATCGTATCTTATCCTCCAGTCAACTCCAGAGCTGCACTCACTATTCTGCTGTTACATCATGTCTTATCCTCCAGCCACCTTCAGATCTGCACTCACTATTCTGCCGTTACATCGTGTCTTATCCTCCAGTCACCTCCAGAGCTGCAGTCACTATTCTGCTGTTACATCGTGTCTTATCCTCCAGCCACCTCCAGAGCTGCAGTCAATATTCTGCTGTTACATCAGGTCTTATCCTCCACTCACCTCCAGAGCTGCAGTCACTATTCTGATGTTACATCAGGTCTTCTCCTCCGTTCACCTCCAGAGATGCACTCACTATTCTGCTGTTACATCTTGTCTTATCCTCCAGTCACCTCCAGAGCTGCAGTCACTATTCTGCTGTTACATCGTGTCTTATCCTCCAGTCACCTCATGAGCTGCAGTCACTATTCTGCTGTTACATCGTGTCTTGTCCTCCAGTCATCTCCAGAGCTGCAGTCAGTATTCTGCTGTTACATCATGTCTTATCCTCCATTCACCTCCAGAGCTGCACTCACTATTCTGCTGTTACATCGTGTCCTATCCTCCAGTCACCTCCAGAGCTGCAGTCACTATTCTGCTGTTACATGGTGTCTTATCCTCCAGCCACCTCCAGAGCTGCAGTCACTATTCTGCTGTTACATCAGGTCTTATCCTCCACTCACCTCCAGAGCTGCAGTCACTATTCTGCTGTTACATCATGTCTTATCCTCCAGTCACCTCCAGAGCTGCTGTCACTATTCTGCTGTTACATCAGGTCTTATCCTCCATTCACCTTCAGAGATGCACTCACTATTCTACTGTTACATCATGTCTTATCCTCCAGAGCTGAATTCACCATTCTGCTGTTACATCATGTCTTATCCTCCAGTCACCTACAGAGCTGCACTCACCATTCTGCTGTTAAATCATGTCTTATCTTCCAGTCACCTCCAGAGCTGCAGTCACTATTCTGCTGTTACATCGTGTCTTGTCCTCCAGTCACCTCCAGAGTTGCACTCACTATTATGCTGTTGCTTCATGTCTTATCCTCCAGTCACCTCAAGAGCTGCACTCACTTTTCTGCTGTTACATTGTGTATTATCCTCCAGTCACCTCCAGAGCTGCACTCACTATTCTCCTGTTACATCGTGTCTTATACTCCAGTTACCTCCAGAGCTGCTGTCACTATTCTGCTGTTACATCATGTCTTATCCTCCAGTCACCTCCAGAGCTGCAGTCACTATTCTGCCGTTACATCGTGTCTTATCCTCCACTCACCTCCAGAGCTGCAGTCACTATTCTGATGTTACATCAGGTCTTATCCTCCAGTCACCTCCAGAGCTGCTGTCACTATTCTGTTGTTACATCAGGTCTTCTCCTCCGTTCACCTCCAGAGATGCACTCACTATTCTGCTGTTACATCTTGTCTTATCCTCCAGTCACCTCCAGAGCTGCAGTCACTATTCTGCTGTTACATCGTGTCTTATCCTCCAGTCACCTCATGAGCTGCAGTCACTATTCTGCTGTTACATCGTGTCTTGTCCTCCAGTCATCTGCAGAGCTGCAGTCACTATTCTGCTGTTACATCGTGTCCTATCCTCCAGTCACCTCCAGAGCTGCAGTCACTATTCTGCTGTTACACGGTGTCTTATCCTCCAGCCACCTCCAGAGCTGCAGTCACTATTCTGCTGTTACATCAGGTCTTATCCTCCACTCACCTCCAGACCTGCAGTCACTATTCTGCTGTTACATCATGTCTTATCCTCCAGTCACCTCCAGAGCTGCTGTCACTATTCTGCTGTTACATCAGGTCTTATCCTCCACTCACCTCCAGAGATGGACTCACTATTCTACTGTTACATCGTGTCTTATCTTCCACTCACCTCCAGAGCTGCAGTCACTATTCTGCTGTTACATCAGGTCTTATCCTCCAGTCACCTCCAGAGCTGCAATGATTATTCTGCTGTTACATTGTGTCTTATCCTCCTGTCACCTCCAGAGCTGCAATCACTATTCCACTGTTACATCATGTCTTATCCTCCAGTCACCTCCAGAGCTGCACTCACTATTCTGCTGTTACATCGTATCTTATCCTCCAGTCAACTCCAGAGCTGCACTCACTATTCTGCTGTTAAATCATGTCTTATCCTCCAGCCACCTCCAGAGCTGCACTCACTATTCTGCTGTTAAATCATGTCTTATCCTCCAGTCACCTCCAGAGCTGCACTCACTATTCTGCTGTTACATCGTGTCTTATCCTCCAGCCACCTCCAGAGCTGCAGTCACTATTCTGCTGTTACATCAGGTCTTATCCTCCACTCACCTCCAGAGCTGCAGTCACTATTCTGATGTTACATCGTGTCTTGTCCTCCAGTCACCTCCAGAGCTGCACTCACTATTCTGCTGTTACATCGTATCTTATCCTCCAGCCAACTCCAGAGCTGCACTCACTATTCTGCTGTTACATCATGTCTTATCCTCCAGCCACCTTCAGATCTGCACTCACTATTCTGCCGTTACATCGTGTCTTATCCTCCAGTCACCTCCAGAGCTGCAGTCACTATTCTGCTGTTACATCGTGTCTTATCCTCCAGCCACCTCCAGAGCTGCAGTCAATATTCTGCTGTTACATCAGGTCTTATCCTCCACTCACCTCCAGAGCTGCAGTCACTATTCTGATGTTACATCAGGTCTTCTCCTCCGTTCACCTCCAGAGATGCACTCACTATTCTGCTGTTACATCTTGTCTTATCCTCCAGTCACCTCCAGAGCTGCAGTCACTATTCTGCTGTTACATCGTGTCTTATCCTCCAGTCACCTCATGAGCTGCAGTCACTATTCTGCTGTTACATCGTGTCTTGTCCTCCAGTCATCTCCAGAGCTGCAGTCAGTATTCTGCTGTTACATCATGTCTTATCCTCCATTCACCTCCAGAGCTGCACTCACTATTCTGCTGTTACATCGTGTCCTATCCTCCAGTCACCTCCAGAGCTGCAGTCACTATTCTTCTGTTACATGGTGTCTTATCCTCCAGCCACCTCCAGAGCTGCAGTCACTATTCTGCTGTTACATCAGGTCTTATCCTCCACTCACCTCCAGAGCTGCAGTCACTATTCTGCTGTTACATCATGTCTTATCCTCCAGTCACCTCCAGAGCTGCTGTCACTATTCTGCTGTTACATCAGGTCTTATCCTCCATTCACCTTCAGAGATGCACTCACTATTCTACTGTTACATCATGTCTTATCCTCCAGAGCTGAATTCACCATTCTGCTGTTACATCATGTCTTATCCTCCAGTCACCTACAGAGCTGCACTCACCATTCTGCTGTTAAATCATGTCTTATCATCCAGTCACCTCCAGAGCTGCAGTCACTATTCTGCTGTTACATCGTGTCTTGTCCTCCAGTCACCTCCAGAGTTGCACTCACTATTATGCTGTTGCTTCATATCTTATCCTCCAGTCACCTCAAGAGCTGCACTCACTTTTCTGTTGTTACATTGTGTATTATCCTCCAGTCACCTCCAGAGCTGCACTCACTATTCTCTTGTTACATCGTGTCTTATACTCCAGTTACCTCCAGAGCTGCTGTCACTATTCTGCTGTTACATCATGTCTTATCCTCCAGTCACCTCCAGAGCTGCAGTCACTATTCTGCCGTTACATCGTGTCTTATCCTCCACTCACCTCCAGAGCTGCAGTCACTATTCTGATGTTACATCAGGTCTTATCCTCCAGTCACCTCCAGAGCTGCTGTCACTATTCTGTTGTTACATCAGGTCTTCTCCTCCGTTCACCTCCAGAAATGCACTCACTATTCTGCTGTTACATCTTGTCTTATCCTCCAGTCACCTCCAGAGCTGCAGTCACTATTCTGCTGTTACATCGTGTCTTATCCTCCAGTCACCTGATGAGCTGCAGTCACTATTCTGCTGTTACATCGTGTCTTGTCCTCCAGTCATCTCCAGAGCTGCAGTCACTATTCTGCTGTTACATCATGTCTTATTCTCCAGTCACCTCCAGAGCTGCACTCACTATTCTGCTGTTACATCGTGTCCTATCCTCCAGTCACCTCCAGAGCTGCAGTCACTATTCTGCTGTTACATGGTGTCTTATCCTCCAGCCACCTCCAGAGCTGCAGTCACTATTCTGCTGTTACATCAGGTCTTATCCTCCACTCACCTCCAGAGCTGCAGTCACTATTCTGCTGTTACATCATGTCTTATCCTCCAGTCACCTCCAGAGCTGCTGTCACTATTCTGCTGTTACATCAGGTCTTATCCTCCACTCACCTCCAGAGCTGCAGTCACTATTCTGCTGTTACATCATGTCTTATCCTCCAGTCACCTCCAGAGCTGCTGTCCCTATTCTGCTGTTACATCAGGTCTTATCCTCCATTCACCTCCAGAGATGGACTCACTATTCTACTGTTACATCGTGTCTTATCTTCCACTCACCTCCAGAGCTGCAGTCACTATTCTGCTGTTACATCAGGTCTTATCCTCCAGTCACCTCCAGAGCTGCAATGATTATTCTGCTGTTACATTGTGTCTTATCCTCCTGTCACCTCCAGAGCTGCAATCACTATTCCACTGTTACATCATGTCTTATCCTCCAGTCACCTCCAGAGCTGCACTCACTATTCTGCTGTTACATCGTATCTTATCCTCCAGTCAACTCCAGAGCTGCACTCACTATTCTACTGTTAAATCATGTCTTATCCTCCAGCCACCTCCAGAGCTGCACTCACTATTCTGCTGTTAAATCATGTCTTATCCTCCAGTCACCTCCAGAGCTGCACTCACTATTCTGCTGTTACATCGTGTCTTATCCTCCAGCCACCTCCAGAGCTGCAGTTACTATTCTGCTGTTACATCAGGTCTTATCCTCCACTCACCTCCAGAGCTGCAGTCACTATTCTGATGTTACATTGTGTCTTATCCTCCAGTCACCTCAAGAGCTGCAGTCAATATTCTGCTGTTACATCATGTCTTATCCTCCAGTCACCTCATGAGCTGCAGTCACTATTCTGCTGTTACATCGTGTCTTGTCCTCCAGTAACCTCCAGAGCTGCACTCACTATTCTGCTGTTACATCGTATCTTATCCTCCAGTCAACTCCAGAGCTGCACTCACTATTCTGCTGTTACATTATGTCTTATCCTCCAGCCACCTTCAGAGCTGCACTCACTATTCTGCCGTTACATCGTGTCTTATCCTCCAGTCACCTCCAGATCTGCAGTCACTATTATGCTGTTACATCATGTCTTATCCTCCAGCCACCTCCAGAGCTGCAGTCAATATTCTGCTGTTACATCAGGTCTTATCCTCCACTCACCTCCAGAGCTGCAGTCACTATTCTGATGTTACATCAGGTCTTCTCCTCCGTTCACCTCCAGAGATGCACTCACTATTCTGCTGTTACATCTTGTCTTATCCTCCAGTCACCTCCAGAGCTGCAGTCACTATTCTGCTGTTACATCGTGTCTTATCCTCCAGTCACCTCATGAGCTGCAGTCACTATTCTGCTGTTACATCGTGTCTTGTCCTCCAGTCATCTCCAGAGCTGCAGTCAGTATTCTGCTGTTACATCATGTCTTATCCTCCATTCACCTCCAGAGCTGCACTCACTATTCTGCTGTTACATCGTGTCCTATCCTCCAGTCACCTCCAGAGCTGCAGTCACTATTCTGCTGTTACATGGTGTCTTATCCTCCAGCCACCTCCAGAGCTGCAGTCACTATTCTGCTGTTACATCAGGTCTTATCCTCCACTCACCTCCAGAGCTGCAGTCACTATTCTGCTGTTACATCATGTCTTATCCTCCAGTCACCTCCAGAGCTGCTGTCACTATTCTGCTGTTACATCAGGTCTTATCCTCCATTCACCTTCAGAGATGCACTCACTATTCTACTGTTACATCATGTCTTATCCTCCAGAGCTGAATTCACCATTCTGCTGTTACATCATGTCTTGTCCTCCAGTCACCTACAGAGCTGCACTCACCATTCTGCTGTTAAATCATGTCTTATCTTCCAGTCACCTCCAGAGCTGCAGTCACTATTCTGCTGTTACATCGTGTCTTGTCCTCCAGTCACCTCCAGAGTTGCACTCACTATTATGCTGTTGCTTCATGTCTTATCCTCCAGTCACCTCAAGAGCTGCACTCACTTTTCTGCTGTTACATTGTGTATTATCCTCCAGTCACCTCCAGAGCTGCACTCACTATTCTCCTGTTACATCGTGTCTTATACTCCAGTTACCTCCAGAGCTGCTGTCACTATTCTGCTGTTACATCATGTCTTATCCTCCAGTCACCTCCAGAGCTGCAGTCACTATTCTGCCGTTACATCGTGTCTTATCCTCCAGTCACCTCCAGAGCTGCAGTCAATATTCTGCTGTTACATCAGGTCTTATCCTCCACTCACCTCCAGAGCTGCAGTCACTATTCTGATGTTACATCAGGTCTTATCCTCCAGTCACCTCCAGAGCTGCTGTCACTATTCTGTTGTTACATCAGGTCTTCTCCTCCGTTCACCTCCAGAGATGCACTCACTATTCTGCTGTTACATCTTGTCTTATCCTCCAGTCACCTCCAGAGCTGCAGTCACTATTCTGCTGTTACATCGTGTCTTATCCTCCAGTCACCTCATGAGCTGCAGTCACTATTCTGCTGTTACATCGTGTCTTGTCCTCCAGTCATCTCCAGAGCTGCAGTCACTATTCTGCTGTTACATCATGTCTTATCCTCCAGTCACCTCCAGAGCTGCTGTCACTATTCTGCTGTTACATCAGGTCTTATCCTCCACTCACCTCCAGAGCTGCAGTCACTATTCTGCTGTTACATCATGTCTTATCCTCCAGTCACCTCCAGAGCTGCTGTCACTATTCTGCTGTTACATCAGGTCTTATCCTCCATTCACCTCCAGAGCTGCACTCACTATTCTACTGTTACATCGTGTCTTATCTTCCACTCACCTCCAGAGCTGCAGTCACTATTCTGCTGTTACATCAGGTCTTATCCTCCAGTCACCTCCAGAGCTGCAATGATTATTCTGCTGTTACATTGTGTCTTATCCTCCTGTCACCTCCAGAGCTGCAATCACTATTCCACTGTTACATCATGTCTTATCCTCCAGTCACCTCCAGAGCTGCACTCACTATTCTGCTGTTACATCGTATCTTATCCTCCAGTCAACTCCAGAGCTGCACTCACTATTCTGCTGTTAAATCATGTCTTATCCTCCAGCCACCTCCAGAGCTGCACTCACTATTCTGCTGTTAAATCATGTCTTATCCTCCAGTCACCTCCAGAGCTGCACTCGCTATTCTGCTGTTACATCGTGTCTTATCCTCCAGCCATCTCCAGAGCTGCAGTCACTATTCTGCTGTTACATCAGGTCTTATCCTCCACTCACCTCCAGAGCTGCAGTCACTATTCTGCTGTTACATCATGTCTTATCCTGCAGTCACCTCATGAGCTGCAGTCACTATTCTGCTGTTACATCGTGTCTTGTCCTCCAGTCACCTCCAGAGCTGCACTCACTATTATGCTGTTACTTCATGTCTTATCCTCCAGTCACCTCCAGAGCTGCAGTCACTATTCTGCTGTTACATCAGGTCTTATCCTCCAGTCACCTCCAGAGCTGCAATCATTATTCTGCTGTTACATCGTGTCTTATCCTCCTGTCACCTCCAGAGCTGCAATCACTATTCCACTGTTACATCATGTCTTATCCTCCAGTCACCTCCAGAGCTGCACTCACTATTCTGCTGTTACATCGTATCTTATCCTCCAGTCAACTCCAGAGCTGCACTCACTATTCTGCTGTTAAATCATGTCTTATCCTCCAGCCACCTCCAGAGCTGCACTCACTATTCTGCTGTTAAATCATGTCTTATCCTCCAGTCTCCTCCAGAGCTGCAGTCACTATTCTGCCGTTACATCGTGTCTTATCCTCCAGTCACCTCCAGAGCTGCAGTCACTATTCTGCTGTTACATCGTGTCTTATCCTCCAGCCACCTCCAGTGCTGCAGTCACTATTCTGCTGTTACATCAGGTCTTATCCTCCACTCACCTCCAGAGCTGCAGTCACTATTCTGCTGTTACATCGTGTCTTATCCTCCAGTCACCTCAAGAGCTGCAGTCACTATTCTGCTGTTACATCATGTCTTATCCTCCAGTCACCTAATGAGCTGCTGTCACTATTCTGCTGTTACATCATGTCTTATCCTCCAGTCACCTCCAGAGCTGCAGTCACTATTCTGCTGTTACATCGTATCTTGTCCTCCAGTCGCCTCCAGAGCTGCACTCACTATTATGCTGTTATTTCATGTCTTATCCTCCAGTCACCTGCAGAGCTGCACTCATCATTCTGCTGTTACATTGTGTCTTATCCTCCAGTCACCTCCAGAGCTGTAGTCACTATTCTGCTGTTACATCATGTCTTATCCTCCACCCACCTCCAGAGCTGTAGTCTCTTTTCTGCTGTTACATCATTTCTTATCCTCCAGCCACCTCCAGAGCTGCAGTCACTATTCTGCTGTTTCATCGTGTCTTATCCTCCAGTCACCTCCTGAGCTGTAGTCACTATTCTGCTGTTTTATCGTGTCTTATCCTCCTGTCACCTCCAGAGCTGAAGTCACCATTCTGCTGTTACATCATGTCTTATCCTCCAGTCACCTCCAGAGCTACACTAACTATTCTGCTGTTACATAGTGTATTATCCTCCAGTCACCTCCAGAGCTGCACTCACTATTATGCTGTTACATCATGTCTTATCCTCCTGTCACCTCCAGAGCTGCAGTCACTATTCTGCTGTTACATCATCTATTATCCTCCAGCCACCTCCAGAGCTACAGTCACTATTCTACTGTTACATCGTGTATTATCCTCCAGTTACCTCCAGAGCTGAATTCACCATTCTGCTGTTACATCATGTCTTATCCTCTAGTCACCTCCAGAGCTGCAATCATTATTCTTCTGTTACATCGTGTCTTATCCTCCTGTCACCTCCAGAGCTGCAGTCACTATTCTGCTGTTACATCATCTATATTCCGCCAGTCACCTCAAGAGCTGCACTCTCTATTCTGCTGTTATATCGTATCTTATCGTCCAGTCAACTCCAGAGCTGCACTCACTATTCTGCTGTTACTTCATGTCTTATCCTCCAGCCACCTCCAGAACTGCACTCACTATTCTGCTGTTACATCATGTCTTATCCTCCTGTCACCTCCAGAGCTGCAATCATTATTCTGCTGTTACATCGTGTCTTATCCTCCTGTCACCTCCAGAGCTGCAATCACTATTCCACTGTTACATCATGTCTTATCCTCCAGTCACCTCCAGAGCTGCACTCACTATTCTGCTGTTACATCGTATCTTATCCTCCAGTCAACTCCAGAGCTGCACTCACTATTCTGCTGTTAAATCATGTCTTATCCTCCATCCACCTCCAGAGCTGCACTCACTATTCTGCTGTTAAATCATGTCTTATCCTCCAGTCTTCTCCAGAGCTGCAGTAACTATTCTGCAGTTACATCGTGTCTTATCCTCCAGAGCTGCAGTCACTATTCTGCTGTTACATCATGTCTTATCCTCCAGCCACCTCCAGAGCTGCAGTCACTATTCTGCTGTTACATCAGGTCTTATCCTCCACTCACCTCCAGAGCTGCAGTCACTATTCTGCTGTTTCATCGTGTCTTATCCTCCTGTCACCTCCAGAGCTGAAGTCACCATTCTGCTGTTACATCATGTCTTATCCTCCAGTCACCTCCAGAGCTACACTAACTATTCTGCTGTTACATAGTGTATTATCCTCCAGTCACCTCCAGAGCTGCACTCACTATTCTTCTGTTACATCGTGTCTTATCCTCCAGTCACCTCCAGAGCTGCAGTCACTATTCTGCTGTTACATCATCTATTATCCTCCAGCCACCTCCAGAGCTACAGTCACTATTCTACGGTTACATCGTGTATTATCCTCCAGTTACCTCCAGAGCTGAATTCAACATTCTGCTGTTACATCATGTCTTATCTTCCAGTCACCTCCAGAGCTGCAGTCACTATTCTGCTGATACATCAGGTCTTATCCTCTAGTCCCCTCCAGAGCGGCAATCATTATTCTGTTGTTACATCGTGTCTTATCCTCCTGTCACCTCCAGAGCTGCAGTCACTATTCTGCTGTTACATCATCTATATTCCTCCAGTCACCTCAAGAGCTGCACTCTCTATTCTGCTGTTACATCGTATCTTATCGTCCAGTCAACTCCAGAGCTGCACTCACTATTCTGCTGTTACTTCATGTCTTATCCTTCAGTCACCTCCAGAGCTGCAGTCACTGTTCTGCTGTTACATCATGTCTTATCCTCCAGCCACCTCCAGAGCTGCACTCACTATTCTGCTATTACATCATGTCTTATCCTCCAGTCACCTCCAGAGCTGCAGTCACTATTCTGCCGTTACATCGTGTCTTATCCTCCAGTCACCTCCAGAGCTGCAGTCACTATTCTGCTGTTACATGGTGTCTTATCCTCCAGCCACCTCCAGAGCTGCAGTCACTATTCTGCTGTCACATCAGGTCTTATCCTCCACTCACCTCCAGAGCTGCAGTCACTATTCTGCTGTTACATCATGTCTTATCCTCCAGTCACCTCCAGAGCTGCTGTCACTATTCTGCTGTTACATCAGGTCTTATCCTCCATTCAGCTCCAGAGATGCACTCACTATTCTCTGTTACATGGTGTCTCATCCTCCAGCCACCTCCAGAGCTGCAATCATTATTCTGCTGTTACATCGTGTCTTATCCTCCTGTCACCTCCAGAGCTGCAATCACTATTCCACTGTTACATCATGTCTTATCCTCCAGTCACCTCCAGAGCTGCACTCACTATTCTGCTGTTACATCGTATCTTATCCTCCAGTCAACTCCAGAGCTGCACTCACTATTCTGCTGTTACATCATGTCTTATCCTCCAGCCACCTTCAGAGCTGCACTCACTATTCTGCTGTTACATCATGTCTTATCCTCCAGTCTCCTCCAGAGCTGCAGTCACTATTCTGCCGTTACATCGTGTCTTATCCTCCAGTCACCTCCAGAGCTGCAGTCACTATTGTGCTGTTACATCGTGTCTTATCCTCCAGCCACCTCCAGAGCTGCAATCACTATTCTGCTGTTACATCGTATCTTATCCTCCAGTCAACTCCAGAGCTGCACTCACCATTCTGCTGTTACATCATGTCTTATCCTCCAGCCACCTTCAGAGCTGCACTCACTATTCTGCTGTTACATCAGGTCTTATCCTCCACTCACCTCCAGAGCTGCAGTCACTATTCTGATGTTACATCAGGTCTTCTCCTCCGTTCACCTCCAGAGATGCACTCACTATTCTGCTGTTACATCTTGTCTTATCCTCCAGTCACCTCCAGAGCTGCAGTCACTATTCTGCTGTTACATCGTGTCTTATCCTCCAGTCACCTCATGAGCTGCAGTCACTATTCTGCTGTTACATCGTGTCTTGTCCTCCAGTCATCTCCAGAGCTGCAGTCAGTATTCTGCTGTTACATCATGTCTTATCCTCCAGTCACCTCCAGAGCTGCACTCACTATTCTGCTGTTACATCGTGTCCTATCCTCCAGTCACCTCCAGAGCTGCAGTCACTATTCTGCTGTTACATGGTGTCTTATCCTCCAGCCACCTCCAGAGCTGCAGTCACTATTCTGCTGTTACATCAGGTCTTATCCTCCACTCACCTCCAGAGCTGCAGTCACTATTCTGCTGTTATATCATGTCTTATCCTCCAGTCACCTCCAGAGCTGCTGTCACTATTCTGCTGTTACATCAGGTCTTATCCTCCATTCACCTTCAGAGATGCACTCACTATTCTACTGTTGCATCGTGTCTTATCCTCCAGAGCTGAATTCACCATTCTGCTGTTACATCATGTCTTATCCTCCAGTCACCTACAGAGCTGCACTCACCATTCTGCTGTTAAATCATGTCTTATCTTCCAGTCACCTCCAGAGCTGCAGTCACTATTCTGCTGTTACATCGTGTCTTGTCCTCCAGTCACCTCCAGAGTTGCACTCACTATTATGCTGTTGCTTCATGTCTTATCCTCCAGTCACATCAAGAGCTGCACTCACTTTTCTGCTGTTACATTGTGTATTATCCTCCAGTCACCTCCAGAGCTGCACTCACTATTCTGCTGTTACATCGTGTCTTATACTCCAGTTACCTCCAGAGCTGCTGTCACTATTCTGCTGTTACATCATGTCTTATCCTCCAGTCACCTCCAGAGCTGCAGTCAATATTCTGCCGTTACATCGTGTCTTATCCTCCAGTCACCTCCAGAGCTGCAGTCAATATTCTGCTGTTACATCAGGTCTTATCCTCCACTCACCTCCAGAGCTGCAGTCACTATTCTGATGTTACATCAGGTCTTATCCTCCAGTCACCTCCAGAGCTGCTGTCACTATTCTGTTGTTACATCAGGTCTTCTCCTCCGTTCACCTCCAGAGATGCACTCACTATTCTGCTGTTACATCTTGTCTTATCCTCCAGTCACCTCCAGAACTGCAGTCACTATTCTGCTGTTACATCGTGTCTTATCCTCCAGTCACCTCATGAGCTGCAGTCACTATTCTGCTGTTACATCGTGTCTTGTCCTCCAGTCATCTCCAGAGCTGCAGTCACTATTCTGCTGTTACATCATGTCTTATCCTCCAGTCACCTCCAGAGCTGCACTCACTATTCTGCTGTTACATCGTGTCCTATCCTCCAGTCACCTCCAGAGCTGCAGTCACTATTCTGCTGTTACATGGTGTCTTATCCTCCAGCCACCTCCAGAGCTGCAGTCACTATTCTGCTGTTACATCAGGTCTTATCCTCCACTCACCTCCAGAGCTGTAGTCACTATTCTGCTGTTACATCATGTCTTATCCTCCAGTCACCTCCAGAGCTGCTGTCACTATTCTGCTGTTACATCAGGTCTTATCCTCCGTTCACCTTCAGAGATGCACTCACTATTCTACTGTTACATCGTGTCTTATCCTCCAGAGCTGAATTCACCATTCTGCTGTTACATCATGTCTTATCCTCCAGTCACCTACAGTACTGCACTCACCATTCTGCTGTTAAATCATGTCTTATCTTCCAGTCACCTCCAGAGCTGCAGTCACTATTCTGCTGTTATATCGTGTCTTGTCCTCCAGTAACCTCCAGAGCTGCACTCACTATTATGCTGTTGCTTCATGTCTTATCCTCCAGTCACCTCAAGAGCTGCACTCACTTTTCTGCTGTTACATTGTGTATTATCCTCCAGTCACCTCCAGAGCTGCACTCACTATTCTGCTGTTACATCGTGTCTTATACTCCAGTTACCTCCAGAGCTGCTGTCACTATTCTGCTGTTACATCATGTCTTATCCTCCAGTCACCTCCAGAGCTGCACTCACTATTCTGCTGTTACATCATGTCTTATCCTCCAGTCACCTCCAGAGCTGCAGTCACTATTCTGCTGTTACATCATCTATTATCCTTCAGCCACCTCCAGAGCTACTGTCACTATTCTACTGTTACATCGTGTATTATCCTCCAGAGCTGAATTCACCATTCTGCTGTTACATCATGTCTTATCCTCCAGTCACCTCCAGAGCTGCAATCATTATTCTGCTGTTACATCGTGTCATATCCTTCTGTCACCTCCAGAGCTGCAATCACTATTCTACCGTTACATCCTGTCTTATCCTCCAGTCACCTCCAGAGCTGCAGTCACTATTCTGCTGTTACATCATCTATATTCCTCCAATCACCTCAAGAGCTGCACTCTCTATTCTGCTGTTACATCGTGCCTTATCCTCCAGTCACCTCCAGAGCTGCAGTCTCTATTCTGCTGTTACATCGTGTCTTATCCTCCAGCCACCTCCAGACATGCACTCACTATTCTCTGTTACATGGTGTCTTATCCTCCAGCCACCTCCAGAGCTGCAATCATTATTCTGCTGTTACATCGTGTCTTATCCTCCTGTCACCTCCAGAGCTGCAATCACTATTCCACTGTTACATCATGTCTTATCCTCCAGTCACCTCCAGAGCTGCACTCACTATTCTGCTGTTACATCGTATCTTATCCTCCAGTCAACTCCAGAGCTGCACTCACTATTCTGCTGTTACATCATGTCTTATCCTCCAGCCACCTTCAGAGCTGCAGTCACTATTCTGATGTTACCTCAGAAAAAAAGTGTGAAACAACTGAAAATATCTCTTATATTCTAGGTTCTTCAAAGTAGCCACCTTTTGCTTTGATGACTGCTTTGCACACTCTTGGCATTCTCTTGATGAGCTTCAAGAGGTAGTCACCGGAAATGGTTTTCACTTCACAGGTGTGCCCTGTCAGGTTTAATAAGTGGGATTTCTTGCTTTATAAATGAAGTTGGGACCATCAGTTGTGTTGTGCAGAAGTCAGGTGGATACACAGCTGATAGTCCTACTGAATAGACTGTTGGAATTTGTATTATGGCAAGAAAAAAGCAACTAAGTAAAGAAAAACGAGTGGCCATCATTACTTTAAGAAATGAAGGTCAGTCAGTCTGAAAAATTGGGCAAACTTTGAAAATGTCCCCAAGTGCAATTGCAAAAACCATCAAGCGCTACAAAGAAACTGGCTCACATGAGGACCGCCCCAGGAAAGGAAGACCAAGAGTCACCTCTGCTTCTGAGGATAAGTTTATCCGAGTCACCAGCCTCAGAAATCGCAGGTTAACAGCAGCTCAGATTAGAGACCAGGTCAATGCCACACAGAGCTCTAGCAGCAGACACATCTCTACAACAACTGTTAAGAGGAGACTTTGTGCAGCAGGCCTTCATGGTAAAATAGCTGCTAGGAAACCACTGCTAAGGACAGGCAACAAGCAGAAGAGACTTGTTTGGGCTAACGAACACAAGGAATGAACATTAGACCAGTGGAAATCTGTGCTTTGGTCTGATGAGTCCAAATTTGAGATCTTTAGTTCCAACCACCGTGTCTTTGTGCGATGCAGGAAAGGTGAACGGATGGACTCTGCATGCCTGGTTCCCACCGTGAAGCATGGAGGAGGAGGTGTGATGGTGTGGGGGTGCTTTGCTGGTGACACTGTTGGGGATTTATTCAAAATTGAAGGCATACTGAACCAGCATGGCTACCACAGCATCTTGCAGCGGCATGCTATTCCATCCGGTTTGAGTTTAGTTGGAATATCATTTATTTTTCAACAGGACAATGACCCCAAACACACCTCCAGGTTGTGTAAGGGCTATTTAACCAAGAGGAAGAGTGATGGGGTGCTACGCCAGATGACCTGGCCTCCATAGTCACCAGACCTGAACCCAATCGAGATGGTTTGGGGTGAGCTGGGCGGCAGAGTGAAGGCAAAAGGTCAACAAGTGCTAAGCATCTCTGGGAACTCCTTCAAGATTGTTGGAAGACCATTTCCGGTGACTACCTCTTGAAGCTCATCAAGAGAATGCCAAGAGTGTGCAAAGCAGTCTTCAAAGCAAAAGGTGGCTACTTTGAAGAACCTAGAATATAAGACATATTTTCAGTTGTTTCACACTTTTTTGTTAAGTATATAATTCAACATGTGTTAATTCATAGTTTTGATGCCTTCAGTGTGAATGTACAATTGTCATAGTCATGAAAATACAGAAAAATCTTTAAATGAGAAGGTGTGTCCAAACTTTTGGTCTGTACTGTATATATATACGCGGCTGCTGATGTTCTCGGCTGTCCCCATCAGTCCCATAGACACTGAATGGAGTGTTGCAGTGCGCATGCCTGGCATCGGCTCCATACTATTTCCTCCATAAGAGAGGATAGGGATCCCCACTCTAGTGATTGGTGGGGTTCCCAGTAACTACCATCACCGATCCTGCAGATCCTTTCTCCTGTGAATAGGTTTTTTATGTTTTACATGGTCCAATAGAGAGATCAGAGGTGCAACATAGTGAACTAACACATGCAAAGCCTAAATTATATAAAATGTGAAACCACCAGACTGTGACCGTAGCCAAACATCTTCTAACCTTCCTTACAATTCCTAAAATTGTTGACCAATGTTTTTCTTTAAAGGGGTTCTCCAACCA
The DNA here is from genome assembly GCF_046119375.1 of Phyllobates terribilis. Taxonomy (NCBI): domain Eukaryota; kingdom Metazoa; phylum Chordata; class Amphibia; order Anura; family Dendrobatidae; genus Phyllobates; species Phyllobates terribilis. The sequence continues at coordinate 1,503,393 of NW_027363053.1, read as the reverse complement.
TAGACACTTATGACATATATACTTCAAAAACTCTTACCAACACTTATCAACCATTTGCAGTCCAAAAAGACCCACAGTGGCCAAGAAAGTAAGGAGAAAGTTTGGCCAGTTTTAATGGCCTGTCTCCAATAGGTGGATGTCCCCAGGTAAATATCATTACTGGCAGATAAACCCTTTTACCACTTTGAAAATCTAACACTCAGAGCAGCGATTCATCCGCAAAACAATTTTATATTACATCCATTTATAATCTACATCAGAGGTCCCCAACCGCCGGTCCGCGGACCAGGACCGGGCCGTTGGGGTTTTTCAGCCCGTCCGCGGGGAGAGGGGGCCCCTGCAGCCTCCAGCAGGGCCGCCATCAGGGCATGACTGCCCTGACTCCAGTATGGGGCCCGGCCGGTAGGAGCCCCCTCGGAGCCCCCCTCTTGTGCGTCTCTCTCCTCATGGGGCCCCCGGCCGCATGCTAAGCGCCGGGTCCGGGACATCTCAGCGCTGCGCTGCTGCGGCAGCACCTTCATGATTCCCCTGACTTCCGGTCATGTGACGGCGCCGTCACATGGCCGGAAGTCAGGAGAACCTGGTGTCAGCGATTTGGACGAGCGCCAGGATTCTGCAGGGATCGCATGGGGGTAAGTATAACAAGTTTTATTTTTTTTTAAATACAATTAACTAGGAGTGGGGGGAATGGGAGATGCACATGGGGGGAGGGGAGAGATGAGAGATGCACATGGGGGAGGGGAGAGATGAGAGATCCACATGGGGGGGAGGGGAGAGATGAGAGATCCACATGGGGGGGAGGGGAGAGATGAGAGATCCACATGGGGGGAGGGGAGAGATGAGAGATCCACATGGGGGGAGGGGAGAGATGAGAGATGCACGGGGGGGATGAGAGATGCACGGGGGGTGGATGAGAGATGCACGGGGGGTGAGAGATGCACGGGGGGTGGATGAGAGATGCACGGGGGGTGGATGAGAGATGCACGGAGGGGGATGAGAGATGCACGGGGGTGAGCTGCACATGGGGGGGTGAGAGATGCACGGAGGGGGATGAGAGATGCACGGGGGTGAGCTGCACATGGGGGGGTGAGAGATGCACATGGGGGGGTTATGTTTACATAACTTTGTTGCCTTATGAAGGGCGGGGGGGGCCCCCAAAAATTTCTTGCACAGGGGCCCACTACAGTCTGTGTCCGCCCCTGGGATGAAGTAAATGCAGCTGAACAGCAGCTGTCAGGACAGCTGCCCTGTCCTGCTGCAGGGCGTGATGGGGCCTCAGTGATGCGGCTCCTGGCACAGCACATTATGTGGGGCTCCTGGCATAGCTCCTGGCGGGGACCTGGTCTACACTATGTGATAAGTATGCACTAAACTCCAAATCCCTCCATTACCCCGCCCCCATATGACCAAAGCCCCGCCCACCCCACCCCCTCCTTGCTGGGCCATGGAAAAATGATCTTGCTTCAAGCCGGTCCCTGGTGCAAAAAAGGTTGGGGACCACTGATCTACATAATACATTAACCAACTTTGTTACTAGATAGAATTGCTTGTCTTGCACTGGCCCTGAGTTATACCTTATTCTCTTCCACATCTACATTGATCATTCTTAATTTTACTGCATAGCCTGCTTGTTCAGTGTCTGGACAGCAATTATGCTCTTTACTTTATTTGTATTCTTGGCATCATACAGTCATCTGATGTGTTAGAAGGGGCATCATTAAGTCAGTTATTAGGGGAAATAAAATTCAATGCTGGATCCCTGCGGATCCATTGCCATATGGCACCCCTGGATCCCATTGCCGCAAGCCGCTGAGTGGTCTTCGAGGTCTGCATTGTTTGGATGGTAGGAATAGCGCTGCATGCTGCACTTTTTTTGCCATGAAAAGCAAATGAATGCATAATGGAGCTACAGACGGAGGGCCGGAGCACAGAACAGGACCCTACAAAAAGCAGTACAGCAGAACTAAGCTGTAGCTAATCATGTCATCCCACACCTTTACATTCAGTAGTAATTCAGTGTGAATGCAGCTTTGAGCTATGATACAAGTACAGAATCATTTTTTACAAACTTATGCTACATTTGAAGACGTTCTGAAGATTGATGATCTGGGTAAACGGGTGAAATGGTGTATAAAGGTGAACCTATGCGTTACATGGATCAACAGCTGCAGCTCAATAACTAGCATCTATCTCTAGGCGGACATCTTCAGTGTCACATTGGACTTCCACACTACACTGGGCCTTACTATAATAGCTTTGTACCTGACATTATTACTGATGACTGCACTTTTACTGTGTCGTGTCCTAAACAAACTCCCACTGGAGCGAACATGGTCTGCACATAACACAGCTGGCCATGGGAGGAAGCGAAAGAGTATACAGACAGGACACCACAGGATGGCAGCTGATTCTGTGAGGTAAAACATTTCCCTGCCTGTTTAAAAACTTGTTTTACCTCACATAAAGAATCGGCTGTGATCCCCTGCTGTAATGTCTGTATACTCTTTTGCATCCTCCCCGTCCAGGAGATGAGGTATGTTCAGACCATGTTCCTGTATGGTCAGACATTACACAGTACACAGCAGGGGCATATTTCTAAGATTATCTCAGCACAGGAACATTTTATTTAAACACATCCAATTGTGGAACTTATTATTATTCCAAGATCTATTGATTAAAATGAATTTTGTTTGTGGGAAAATGCCTTTAACCCCTTAAGCCCCGGAGCATTTTTCGTTTTTGCATTTTCGTTTTTGCTCCCCTTGTTCCCAGAGCCATAGCGTTTTTATTTTTTGGTCAATATGGCCATGTGAGGGCTTATTTTTTGCGGGACGAGTTGTACTTTTCAACGCCATTACTAGTTTTATCATATCCTGTACGGGAAAACAGGAAAAAAATTCCAAGTGCGGTAAAATTGCAAAAAAAGTGCAATACCCCAGTTGTTTTTTATTTATTTTTTTTACCATGTTCACTGAATGCTAAAACTGACCTGCCCTTCTTATTCTACAGGTCATTACGAGTTCATAGACACCAAACATGTATAGGTTCTTTTATATTTAAGTGGTGAAAAAAAATTCCAAAATTTGGTAAAAAAAAAAATAAAAAAATAGCGCCATTTTCTAAGACCCGTAGCGTCTCCATTTTTCGTGATCTGGGGCTGGTTGATGGCTTATTTTTTGCGTGCCAGGCTGACGTTTTTATTGATAACATTTGGGGTAGATCCGATGTTTTGATCGCCCGTTATTGCATTTTATTGCAATTTTGCGGCGACCAAAAAACGTAATTCTGGCGTTTAGAATTTTTTTCTCGCTACGCCGTTTACCGATCGGAATAATTCTTTTTTTATTTTGATAGATCGGGCGATTCTGAACGCGGCGATACCAAATATGTGTATGTGGGGGTTTTTTTTATATATTTTATTTTGAATGGGGCGAAAGGGGGGTGATTTAAACTTTTATATTTTTTTATATTTTTAAAAACTTTTTTTTTTTACTTTTTACATGCTTCTATAGTCTCCATAGGAGACTAGAAGCAGCAACTGTCCGATCGCCTCTGCTACATACAGGGGACCAGCAGATCCCCTGCATGCAGCAGAAATGGTCCTGTGCTATGAGCGCCGACCACTAGGTGGCGCTCATAGCGACAAGATCATGACAACCACAGGCGTCTGCTGCAGACCCTGGGTTGTCATGCACGCCCATCGGCGACCCGCGATCACGTGACGGGGTCGCCGGTGGGCGGGGCTTATGACGCGCTACCCGGAAGCGCGCGTTAAATGCTGCTGTCGGAGATTGACAGCAGCATTTAACTGGTTAACAGCCGCGGGTGGATCGCGATTCCACCCGCGGCTGTTGCGGGCACATGTCAGATGTAAGAATCAGCTGACATGTGCTCGGTTCAGTGAGGGCTCAGCGCCGGAGCCCTCACTGAACCGGCGGTACGCAGATATGCGTACTAATACGTCCCCGGTAAGTAAGGGGTTAAATAATTGAAAGAGGGTTACAATTGCTCCTTTGAAACTTGATGCAGGTAATCTTATATGAGAGTAATGGCGTATTCACACATCTGTGTGTCATAGATCGTGATGCACAAGCTGTTTGCGAGTCTCCTGCCCCGATCTTTGACAGCCTCATATACGTCTATTAGGCCACATTGGCAGAAATGGAGGCTGGCACGTTTAGGTGGGCTGCACTGTGGGAATGAAGAGCCTTGGGATTCCCAAACGTTTTTTATTAATATCAATGCGTTTCTGCAATGGACCAGGGCCTTTCTCAAGGTATAAAAAAAAACAAGCTCTTCACTCCCGCAGCACAGCCCACCTAAATGTGCCAGCTTCCATTTTTGCCATTCCACCTCTTGAAGAACCTTTCCTCCAGCCACAGGGCAGCAGCGGCTTTCTACACCATTATAGCTGTGGTGACTGCACACAACACCTCTAGGTGAGCGCTGCCATCAATTATCCCGACCCCTTATCAGACGCTATTGCCCTATTTTGTGTGCGCTCCTGTCCTTCTCCACAGCGTCTCTATTAGGCACCTTCACACGTTCAGTAAGTTTCATCAGTGACGTGTTTCTATTATACTTTTCCTCTAATTGTTCCACTCCTGGTTTTGGCTTCCTAATACTGAGGTAAAATACTGACCAAATTACTGAATGTATGAACATGGCCTTAAGCTCTTAAGTTCGGGTCAAGAGGCCAGCAACTAATCTTAGAATCATTTTGTGCTCAGACCATGACACGCCTTAATGTGTAGAGTCACTGTCATCTTACAACTAAATAAAAACTACGTATTGTTTTAAAGGGGTATGCTACCACTTATCAATTAGGAGAAGGCATCAATATAAGTCAGTAGTATCAGATTGATAGGTGTCCAAATCCTAACACCACCAATCAGCTGTTACCAGCTCCAGCATGGAATCAATGGGGTGGCAGAGTGTTGGAACTCTACCAATCTGATCTTGGTGGTCCATCCTAAGTATAAGTGATCAATATCATAACAGTGAACACCCCTTTTAACTTTTTTTTGCAAATACTTGCTTCTCTCATCCTGAAATGCAGCATGTTTTTGGATCAAATCACGTGGCATTTTTGTTGCATACATTTTTTCGACTAAAATTCAATTCTTACATTTAAAGGGGTTGTCTTATCCTAAAGAGGACCTGTCACCAAATTTTTCGTGTTTTTTTTTCTATTTTATCTTTCATTTGCGGAGATATTAGCAATGAAAGTATTTGGCGCCTAATGAGTTAAAAAAAATTAAGTCCAAGTAGATGTTATCAGAGTTTTCACTGGGGGTGCGAAATTCTTCTCCCTGCATGATGCTGACCAATTATAAGCAGATGACAACACTGAAAAGAAAGATGATCACATCCCCACCATAGCTTAGAGCAGATTTCTCAGTGTCTGAGATGTAAGGATACAGACCTGATCTCCTGGGCTAAACTCCTGCATGATTAGAGCACACAACTGACTAATACCTTTCAGTTAAGGTCTCTGTGGGTGAAGGGGCAGCACAAGAGAGTTTAGTTGTGCAACATTACAAACCTTTCTAACAGCTTTCCTCCTCTTATGGCACTCTCACCTCTGCTGTACTGCGCCTATCCCAAACTGCCTGTCCAGAAATGAGAGCACAGCGTCAGTATCACACTTAGATCCGTTGTGCTCAACTTGTACTCATTCTGCAGTGAGATTAGAGCAGACTGTCATTACATTTCACCATAGAAGTAACCCAGAACACACTGCTCCTGTGTGAGGTGTAATAACAGCCTAATATCACTGCAGAGAGAATACAAGTTGCTTGAGCACAGAAGACATAAGTGTGATACTGGCACACTCCATAATCAGGAGAGTCAATAAAAGGGTTTGTAATGTGACACAGAGAAACTCAGCTGTGGGGCTCCTTCCTTGTCTAAGAGCTGTTATCTCTGCTTTCTAATCATGCAGAAGGTTAGACCAGGAGATCAGGACTCTCCATCATTATACATCTTAGGCTAGGTTCCCACGATGGGCTTTTGGTGAGTTTTTGATGTTGCAGAATTTCTCCACCCATTAAGATAGGTTACTTGCATTATTTCTAAAATATGCAGCGTAAAAACTCACTAAAAACTCATTGTGAGAACGTAGCTTTATACCCTAAGAAACCCGCTTTGAGCTATGGTGGGGGCGTCTTCTTCTTTTCTTTGAGTGTTGCTGCTGGCTTATGATTGGTCAGCATCATACAGGAGAAATCTGCAGCATATTTAAGGATTTCTCACAAGCCTCATTCGGGTAAATGCAAAAAGGTAAATAAAATTACCAAAATCTCCACAACAAAAGTGTAGCTCTACCTACAGCGTATTCACACCCAGACTATAAGATTATGGCCGGTCTCTGGGTGGGTGTTTTCTTACACAGTAGTCAGAACCTACAACATTGTGGTGCCGTGCATTACATGGGCTATACTAAGGGAGCGCCTGTCAGCATAGAGCGAATACGTCCATTTACCGAGCAGCAGAAAGTGTAAGAGAAGAACTATAGAAGGATGGACCATAGTGGAGCATTCCGGACTGGAGCAACATAAGGAGCCAGAAGGCCTCCCCCCGGTATTCCATGCTATGTGCTCCTTATAAAGTGACATCTCTCCATAGACCCCTCTGTGAAGACCACCCCCTTATCCAGATGATACATTCTCACTTCCACCATATATAATGCAGACTGGCCATTTTTTTTTTTTTTCCAGAAAATCCCCAATTTTGGGTCGTCAGCTGTAAAAGAAGAAATGCTTTACTCCAGTGCTGGGAACCTATGGCAGGGGGCAGCAGAGCCCTCCTGGTGGGCACCATGGCCGCAGCACTAGCGCTACTGGATCGGGCCGGCGGGGAGAACTCTGAGCCGCCGAGTGCCGGCACCAGCTCCGCTACTGCAGCTAGATGTGCAATCTCTCTCGAACGGAAACACATCGAGCTGAAGTGTATTGCAGCGCACGAACTAGCCAGGCCCGTGCGCTGCAATACACGCTGCCGGCCAATCAGAAGCCAGCGGGGGGCGGGCAATGAGAGGCCAGCGGCTGTCGGCCAATCAGAGGCGAGCATGACTTCGGCCGGCCAACAGAGGCCAGCGGCTTCCGGTCAATCAGGCGCCAGCATGAATTCGGCCGGACAATCAGAGGCTAGCAGCTTCCGGACAATTAGAAGCGGCTGCCGGCCAATCAGAGGCCAGCATAACGTCGGCTGGCCAATCAGAGGCCAGCGGCCGCTGGCCTCTGATTGGCCGGCAGCGTGTACTGCAGCGCGCACGGGCCTGGCTAGTACGTGCGCTGCAATACACTTCAGCTAGATGTGCCGACTACAGGAGAGGACGCTGCGCGGGAGAAGAAGGAAGGTGAGGAGGAGGGTTTATTATATGTTTTTTTTTTTTTTTTAATATGCGATGCACAGTGACTGGGGGGGGAGAGGGAGCATATATACCAGGATTGAGGGGAGGGCCAGCATATATACCAGGATTTAGGGGAGGGCCAGCATTTATACCTGGATTGAGGGGAGGGCCAGCATATATACCAGGATTGAGGGGAGGGCCAGCATATATACCAGGATTGAGGGGAGGGCCAGCATATATACCAGGATTGAGGGGAGGCCCAGCATATATACCAGGATTGAGGGGAGGGCCAGCATTTATACCTGGATTGAGGGGAGGGCCAGCATATATACCAGGATTGAGGGGAGGGCCGGCATATATACCAGGATTGAGGGGAGGGCCAGCATATATACCAGGATTGAGGGGAGGGCCAGCATTTATACCTGGATTGAGGGGAGGGCCAGCATATATACCAGGATTGAGGGGAGGGCCAGCATATATACCAGGATTGAGGGGAGGGCCAGCATATATACCAGGATTGAGGGGAGGGCCAGCATATATACCAGGATTGAAGGGAGGACCAGCATATATACCAGGATTGAGGGGAGGGCCAGCATATATACCAGGATTGAGGGGAGGGCCAGCATATGTACCAGAATTGAAGGGAGGACCAGCATATATACCAGGATTGAGGGGAGGGCCAGCATATATACCAGGATTGAGGGGAGGGCCAGCATATATACCAGGATTGAGGGGAGGACCAGCATATATACCAGGATTGAGGGGAGGGCCAGCATATATACCAGGATTGAAGGGAGGACCAGCATATATACCAGGATTGAGGGGAGGGCCAGCATATATACCAGGATTGAAGGGAGGACCAGCATATACACCAGGATTGTGGGGAGGGCCAGCATATATACCAGGATTGAGGGGAGGGCCAGCATATATACCAGGATTGAAGGGAGGACCAGCATATATGCCAGGATTGAGGGGAGGGCCAGCATATATACCAGGATTGAGGGGAGGGCCAGCATATATACCAGGATTGAGGGGAGGACCAGCATATATACCAGGATTGAGGGGAGGGCCAGCATATATACCAGGATTGAAGGGAGGACCAGCATATATACCAGGATTGAGGGGAGGGCCAGCATATATACCAGGATTGAAGGGAGGACCAGCATATATACCAGGATTGAGGGGAGGGCCAGTATATATACCAGGATTGAGGGGAGGGCCAGCATATATACCAGGATTGAGGGGAGGGCCAGCATATATACCAGGATTGAGGGGAGGGCCAGCATATACACCAGGATTGAGGGGAGGGCCAGCATATACACCAGGATTGAGAGGAGGGCCAGCATATATACCAGGATTGAGGGGAGGGCTAGCATATATACCAGGATTGAGGGGAGGTCCAGCATATATACCAGGATTGAGGGGAGGGCCAGAATATATACCAGGATTGAGGGGAGGGCCAGCATATATACCAGGATTGAGGGGAGGGCCAGCTTATATACCAGGATTGAGGGGAGGGCCTGCATATATACCAGGATTGAGGGGAGGACCAGCATATATACCAGGATTGAGGGGAGGGCCAGCATATATACCAGGATTGAGGAGAGGGCCAGCATATTTACCAGGATTGAGGGGAGGGCCAGCATATATACCAGGATTGAGGGGAGGGCCAGCATATATACCAGGATTGAGGAGAGGGCCAGCATATATACCAGGATTGACGGGAGGACCAGCATATATACCAGGATTGAGGAGAGGGTTATTGTGTGTGGCCACCTTAACTTGTGTGTGCAAGTCACAGATAACCACAGGTATTTAGACTCTTTGCAGTGTATGAGCAGCGCTGTAGAATTGGTGTCTGGATGCACCATTATGTATTTTACACTTTTTCAGAGAGTGAGAAATATTCTGTATGTAGTATGTGGTAATTGTCTGTATATCCTGTACTCCATGTGTGTATGTGTAAGTAGTAGCTGTGCATAATATAAATATATATGGTTTTATCTTTATTAAAGGCTATGGAGTCCCACATTTCTTCCATGGTATGCATCGCCTTCTCCAGGGAAAACTCCTAATAAGAAAACACAGAAACTTTTCACTAGTAGCAGATTCCTCTTTGTTCCGACAAAGATGGGGGAGCAGCATATATACAAGGATGGGGGAGCAGCATATATACAAGGATGGGGGAGCAGCATATATACAAGGATGGGGAGCAACATATATACAAGGATGGGGGAGCAGCATATATACAAGGATGGGGGAGCAGCATATATACAAGGATGGGGGAGCAGCATATATACAAGGATTTGGGGGAGCACATACAAGGATGGGGAAGCAGGATATATACAAGGATGGGGAAGCAGGATATATACAAGGATGGGGGAGCAGCATATATACAAGGATGGGGGAGCAGCATATAAACAAGGATGGGGAGCAGTATATATACAAGGATGGGGGGTAGCACATACAAGGATGGGGGAGAAGCATATATACAAGGATGGGGGAGCAACATATATACAAGGATGGGCAAACATATACCAGGATGGAAGGGGGAGCATATTTTTTCTCTCTACAGTCTCATACCCCTGCTCCTGTTTGTGGCTGCTTTCGGTTCCCCTCGCCTGCTCTATGTATGAGTTGTTTTTCTAAACTAAAACCTCAGTATTCTGGTTAAATGACCGTGTTGGCACTATGGGATAAATAAGTGGGTTTTGGGTTGCAGTTTGGGCTCTCGGTCTGTAAAAGGTTCGCCATCACTAACCTAGGATATTTTGGAGATATTGTCACTGCAGTATTCAGGTGTCACCATCTAGAGGTCGAAATGCAAATTACTACATGGATTCTTAAATTAAGAAATAGGGAGTCACATAGCAAGAGTGATTTGTATCATACTATCAAAAAATACTGCATCTTTTTGTAAAAGCATCTCATATACAGTACTGTGCAAAAGTTTTAGGCAGGTGTGGAAAATATGCCGCAGAGTAAAAAGCTTTAAAAATAGAAGTGATAATAGTTTATTTTTAAGAACAGTTATTAGGCTATGTTCACATGCTGCGTTTTTTCAACCCTTTGCATAACTAATAATCTTTATAATAATAATAATCTTTTTATTTATATAGCGCCAACATATTCTGCAGCTCTTTACAATTCAGACAATTTACAGCCATCCTGGGCGCTGTCCCCATCAGGGCTCACAATCTACATTCCCTATCAGTATGTCTGATACAAATGGAAGCAAGGGGACCCTCTGGGTTCTGTTATAGGACGGATAATAATACTCCAATATTTGCAGTGGGTTTTTCTGCTGCAATTACTGAACATGTGCACATACCCTTATGACGTTTCTTTATATTTTAGTGGTTAAAAAAAAATTCAGACCCTTAAATTGTTTGTTCCTCCATATTCTGAGACCTGCATCTTTTCGCTCATGGAGCTGAGTGAGGTCTTGGTTATTTTTCGCTGGGAGCTGATGCTTTTAACCCCTTCACCACCTTGGGTTTTTCCATTTTTGCATTTTCGTTTTTTGCTCCCCTTCTTCCCAGAGCCATAACTTTTTTTTTCCTTCTTCATGTTTAACATATTGTCTGAATAATTTAATATTTCGATAGATCGGACTTTTTAGTCATGACGATATCAATTTTTTTTTCCATTTTTGAATGGGGACAAAGGAGGTGCAGTTTTTTATACAGTTTTATTTTTTAAATGGAACCTATCATGTGAAAAAACGCTATCAACCTGCAGATGTGGGGTTACTCTGAACTTGCTCGGCGCCCGCACTTTGAGCCCCGCTGCCAGGAGGAAGCTTTATTCCTTCCGCCATTGTTGTTACCGCACCCCCCCGGCATTGACTGACAGCAGCTCAGCAGTACGACCGGATGACAGTCAGTGCTGGAGGCGCCACTCTCTATGTACAGAGCAGTGACTGTACCCGCGCCACCGCACCTATGACTGGAAGCTGACCGCTGCCAGGAGGAATACACATAATTTCCTCCCGGCAGCGGGGCTCTAAGTGCCAGGGCCAGACAGGTTCAGAACGCTATTAACCTGCAGATTAACCCTGTTTTTTCACGTGACAGGTTCCCATTTTTTTATTTCTACTTTTTTTGTACCACTAGGGGATCTCAACCTGCAATTGTTCGATTGCTTACACTATACTTACCGGCTGCCATGGTAATGTGGCGCCCCTGCGGGTCCAGTTGCCACAGAGGTACTGCATCTCACCCAGAGGTGTGGTACTTCACACTCAGGTAAGGACTGAGTACTACCCGGGACCCACACACCCACATCCAATATTCTTCACTACAGTAGGGAAGGGCGAGATTGATCCTAAGGGAGAGCAGTCCCTGGTCCCTAGCTGGAGGGTGGAACCAGGTAGAGGAGGTGGGTGGAGGAAGAAGTTCAGAGGAGCACAGACAGAAAGAGTATAAAAGACAAGGGAAACCATCTAGAAGCGGACAGTACAGAGAGGAGCTCAGTTGGGAGTGGGAGCTCAGGAGAGCAAGGAAGGAGAGAGAGGAGTCGGACCTAGTAAGAGAAGCCCAGGAGGAGAGTGAGAGAAGATGGGAGCAGCGAGAGAAAGGCTCCAGAGACAGAGGGGATCCCAGGGGCACGGTGAGCGCAGGAAGCCACCCGTGCGCCCGAATTCATGCTGACGTGGAGGGATCAGGCCGCAGAGGGGTACCGGCCCCAGACTAGTGGAGAACAACCAGGCTCAGCTAGCCAACCGGAGGCTGCAGCATTTGCAAGGTGTTGCAGCCAATATTCACAATTATATCGCTGAAAAGGTGGCCACATAGGGTACAGGAGATTGCAAGTTGCCCGACAAGGCCCGAGGCCACTGGCTTGGGACACTGATTGTGAGACGCAGGGTAGGAGGGTGAGAACCAGCGCTGTGAGACGACCAGGAAAGGTACATTGAACGGGGTCCCGTCCAAGTGCTCCTGAGGTACCTTAGAGTTTGCTGGATCACTACCCCGGAGGACACAGGGCGACATGGGAAGTTGCACACTGGTGACTGTAACCTGAGGAACTTAACAACTGTGAGTAAAACCTGAAGACTGCACCCCACTGTGTCCTTGAATAATTGCTGCGTCATCACCTGCATTACACCGCACCAACAACATCTACCTTCAAAATTCATCTTATTCTGCCCTGGGGCTAAGCTCTGCCTGTGGAGAGCTGAACCAACTCTGCTGCGTCACCTTCAGCTCCAGTGGATCTGCACCGCAGCGGCGGCCCCATATAGCCGCATACCACAGGTGGCGTCACAAACATTGTCTCTAAAAAACTTTATTCCCCTTTTACTTTTCCTTTAATTTGACCACCCGGGGCCACGGACCGGGTCACTGCCACCGTGACATCCCCAGCACCAACCGGCCCAGCTACCGAGTACCCCACAGCCCCAGGGGGCGCGTCAGTAACCCATCAGCTCCCTGCAATCGCCATTCAGTGATTAACAAAGGCATTTAGATGGATAAACCTCAGCGATCGGAGCGAGCTCCGGTTGCTGCAGTTACAGGCAGTTTTTGGCTGTGTAGCACAGCCGGCATCTGCTACATATGATGTGAGCTCTACTACTGAGTTGGTTTCATACAGGCCTTAGAGACCTGGGACAAAACTACATCATGGGTTAAAGGGAACCTGTCATGTAAAATAACACTATTAACCTGCAGATATGGGGTAAATCTGCAAGTAATAGCATTGTGACACTGTGCGGTGCCTGCACTGAGAGCCCCGCTGCCAGGAGGAAATTAACTTTATGTCACCCAGCAGCCTCTCTCTGTCAGTCACAGGGGCGGCGCCTGCGCGGTTTCAATCACCGCTCTGTGTATAGTGAGCGGCAGCTGTAGAAAACCCAATATCCAAATGCCATTTTATGGGAATCTGAAGTTCTGTATTCTCATCCATTAGTCGGAATGAAAACGACCACCAAACAGCGTCTCCTGCCCTGGAGGACCCAACACTTCCATGATTTCCAGGTACAGCCCAGTGATTACAGAGAATCATGTGTAATACTTCATTTCTCCTTTGGAGGCGCTGTAGGGAAATTCAGCACCTGCTGCCGGGTACTCGCTTACTGCAGAAGGGATCAGTTTGGTCTTTATCCGCAGCACATTGGGGTTTCACCTCTGACCCATATGGAGAAACCTTACATGAGACCGTACGACCCCATCAAGACTCAGGGGCGAAACCCACATTCACTACATGGACGACCGATGGAATAAAGACAAGAACAACGATGTAGGGGGTAAACGAAAGATTTTATTTATAGATGGGGTTATTATATGTTATAGTATCATGTATATGTGTAAATTATTCTTCTATCAGAATAATCCTATTTATGGGCCGCGTTGATCCAGAGGAAGGCGAAAACCCCCTGTGAGGAATAAGCCAATTGACCTCATATCAGGGGGGAAAATTCCTTCCTGACCCCAAATATGGCGATCAGAATAAATCCCAGGATCAAGGGCTGAGACCAAAATTAAATGAATTTCTAAAAAATGTATTAAACTATTTATCTTTTCCTTATTTAAGTTCAGAGCTACAGTATATATTATACATTATCTGAAAATCTGCCTATACTTTAAAATGTTTTTATGTATTTATAATAAGCCATTAATATGGGAATTACTTATATAACGGTCAGTTTATATCTATTTAAGGCCGTGTTGATCCAGAAGAAGGTGAAAAATTCCTTCCTGATCCCAAATATGACGATCGGGATGAATCCCAGGATCAAGGGCTCATAGCTAATGTGTGATACGTAAGTGTACATTTTTTATTTAAATATTTAATTATTTTCAATTTTTGGACTAATTTATTTTTATATTTATATTAAATAATTTTTCTTAAACCAAAAAATAAATTATTTTTTTAGATATTTTTTCATTATAAATATAAGAACCTACTTATTTCTTCTATTTTACTAAACCTATCTATGGGCCGTGTTGATCCAGAGGAAGGCGAAAACACCACGTGAGAAATGGGCCAATTATTCTCATGACGGGGGAAAAATTCCTTCCTGACCCCAAATATGGCGATCAGATTAAATCCCAGGATCAAAGGCTCGTACCTCCCTGTGTGTAATGGAAGTGAGATTTTTAAAAAATATATTTACATTTTTTAATTATTATATATTTAGACTAAAAATGTTTTTGTTTTGTGTAAAATAAACTATTTTTGAATTTTATTTTTTTAAACTTATTTTTTTGCACTACTTATGTGTGAATCTACTTATTGATATATTACTAAACCTATTTAAGGCCGTGTAGATCCAGAGGAAGGCGAAAACCCCCTATGAGGAATGGGCCAATTATCCTCATATTAGGGGGGAAAATTCCTTCCTGACCCCAAATATGGCGATCAGATTAAATCCCAGGATCAAAAGCCGAAATCTCTATCTACGTCCTATGTGTCTATGTGTGTGTGCCTATACCTGTAGTGTAGTGTAGGGTCTACACCTATCATGTACTGTGGATGTGACGGATGATGGGTGCAGTACTTACCCGGCCTGCGCTGAGGTAAGTTCAGGGATAATGGCCTATATTATACTATTGTTCCTGAACTCACCAGATGGAAACTTAGCACAGGCCGCTCCTGGGGCGCAGAAGACCTTCGGGCTGGAGGGATCTCAGATGCCAGCCATGGATTGGAGGAGGCCAAGTCAAGGGCCTGGTGCAGCGACACGATGGCAGTGGTCCGACATGAAGGTGTTAATGAGAGACATGATGTTCTAGGGCAGCCGAGGTGACAAACAGCAGCAGAGACGTGAGGTACGGGTCAGGAGGCAAGAAGTTCTGGGCAGTTGGCACGGGTTCATCCTGCAAGACATAAGAGGAAGACATTTCAATAACTTCTATCTCCTGGATCTTCTGTTATCTTAGAGGAATGGTCATTATAATGAACCATTCCCCTATGTAACATCAGATATAATGTACACATCTAATGATCGGTGTCCTGTGTGTACAGCGGTCACTCACCAGATGGTCGTGGATTCTTTCACAGCCCAGATATTCTCATCCACCTAAGAATGACAGAGACATAGTCATTGACAGAAACAGTGGGAGAAGACAAAGATGGTCATAATGGCCACAAGGTGAGAAGAACATTTGATGGGATTTATCCTCACAGAGGATGATCTTACCGGGCCCAGCTTGATGACACATAATTGAATCCGGCCACGGGGTTAAAGGCTTTCTTATCCTCCGGCCACTGCAGATGATGGTTCTCCAGAACTGGCCTGAATGGTATAAATGGCGGCTTTGCTCTCCTTTTCTCTAGATCCTCCCAGCCGATGTTGGTAAAGAATGGATGCTCTCTGATGTTCCCGCACACATCCAAGCGCTTCTCAGGATTTTTGCACAGCAGCTTCTTGATAAGATCTTTCAAGTCAGCATCAAGCCAAGATGGAATTTCAGGCTCTCCTCTGGTTATCGCTGTGTAAGCCATTTTGCTGACGGAGCCGGTGTAAAATGGGGAGCGTCCTGTTGCCATCTTGGACACCACAATCCCCAGGCTCCACCAATCCACTGCTGTGCCATATCCTTTTTTGAGAAGCACCTCAGGGGCCATAAAGTGGAAAGTGCCCGTCACTCCAGAGATGTTATTGGAGGAGGTGACCCCATCTTGGGCGAGCCCCAGGTCAACTACACGGATGTGGCCATCGGCATCCAACATGATGTTTACTGGCTTAATATCTCTGCAATGAAATAAGAAAACATAATAAGAAATCTGCCCCATGATACAGGAGATGGAAAATGGGTCACTGCAAGATCAGGTGGACTAGGCAGACAGGAGCCCAGGAAAGTTGGGGGCAATTTTTTGAGCATGTAGAGGGGACAGAGAGAAGGAGGAAAGTTGTGCTTACCGGTGGACGATGTTGTGTCCGTGGAGGAACTGGAGACCACATACAATCTCTGCTGTGTAGAATCTGATGGAGAGAACAGAGTGTAGTATCAATGTCATCGCTGATACCTCCTTCCCTCCTGGGCTACATGACATGCCAGTCCTCTCCCAGCTACATTTCCACCTCTGCTTTTATTTTCACCCCTCTGCTTTCTTTTTGGTATATCTTCCTCATACTCACCTTACGCTGTCGATGTTCAGGCAGCCGCACATGTCAATCAAAGCCTCGAGGCTGCCGCCGGACAGATACTCCGTGATGAAATACGCCAGCTTCCGAGACTGATGTGCGGCATAGAGGTGACATAAGAATGGGCAGTCTCGGGCCGCCAGGAGTATCTGCCGCTCTCTCATAAGGATGTTTTCCTTCACCTTCTTTTTCTTGATCATTTTTACAGCCATAAAGATGTTTCGGCTGGGGACTGATGTCAGGACCACCTGAAGAAAGAAATAGGGAATGCTTAGAAAATGTGTATGGGAGGTGAACAGCTTGTTTATCACTGCACAAGAAACGGGTGGGCTGAGTGGTGTGTGAGTCTGATGGTAATGGGGCGCCCCTGAGGGTTCTGTCGCCACAGGGGTACTGCATCTCTTTAATGAGGTGTGGTATCTCCTCTCCGAGATAAGGGTGGAGCACCTGTCAGGACCCCACTGTTATGTTCTGCTACCAGAGCTAAGGAAAGAGAGGAGATCTGTCCCTACGATAGAACTCAGCTGAATCCCTACGATGTAACAGGGAACCTGATCCTGCGATCAGACCTGCTAAAGTCCTAAGCTAGTCTGTACGAAGACCTATAGATGTGGGGGAGGAATCCCTACAAGTACTAAGGACTGGGAGGAATATGGGACACCTCCTAACAGAAATAGTAGCAGACAGACGAACAAACAAAATATAAAGAACATAGAGGTCAGTAAACCAAGCAAACTAACAGAGCAAGACACAGAGCACAGGCTAGCTAGAAAGTAGATATACAATGAAGTCCAGCAAAGCCAGAAGGGCGGAGCAGGATTAAATAGGCCAACAAGGTCATGTGACCAGCAAAGGAAAAAAAACCTAACAGCAAGGTTCTAACACCCACCTCTGCATTCAACACTACACCTCTCCCACCTGTAGGGGGCTTATATGCACCAGGGTGCTGCCCCAGCCGGGATAAGAGGAGATGGGGGGGAACCAAAGATAGGGGGAACCTAGTAGTGGGTGAGGGTGGAGGACACACCAGGAGGTTACACTTGCTAATACATATTTAATAAACGGCCATCTTAGGTTCAAGGTCTTTTGATTGAGATCTTCATCGCTGAACTTGGCTTTCTGCTAGAACCTGCAGCTGTTGAAGATACACGGTCCTCGTACTCTGGCCTTGAGGCGAGGAGCGGGTTAGAGTTAACGGCTGTCTCTACCCGGTCAAGGTCCCTACCTAAGAAGGCCTGGAGGGGAGCGGAGGAGTAAAGCTCCACAGGCAAAAGGATCCCAGGGAATTCGGACGGAGCGGTTTACGCCACCTGTACTCTTCATTCTGGCCTAGTCAGAGGGACTCCTGCTGCAAGAGGGGACCGGCACCCGTTATCTGACTTTGTTACTTCACGTCCTAGTCAGAAAAGCTCCGGAGGCTTGGTGGATCCCACCGGGTAACAGACAGAGCGGAGTCGCCACCCGTACCCTTGTTCTGTGAGTAACCAGAGGGAGACCCAGCCTTACTACATGCACCACACACGAACAGGAGAGGACCTAGTGGGAGTTTCTAGGAACACTCTGGTGCTGGGGTTCCTGATTGATGCACCCTAACTACCCGGAGAGTGCCGAACCCCCTTTCCTGGTGGCCGCAGCGCGCCGTGAGGAGCAAGGAGAAGCCTTGCAGCTGACCATTGACAACGTGAGTAAAGCTTGGAAGACTACATCCATTGCCTCCAGTCCTTTATTCTAGCGCGACACCACACCACAACATACAACCCACTACTACTCTCCTGATCCCTCTTCTCTGCCCTGAGGCCCTGCTCCGCCTGTGGGGAGTAGTACCATCTGCTGCTGCCACGACATCCCGCCTCAGAAGACTGCTGCAGCGCTGTTGGCAATCACCGGACACCACAGGTGGCGTAGTCGAGTACCTTTCCATCATCCCTCCTAGCCCGTATTTTTATGTGACAACCCTGGGCACGGAGCGGGCCTAGGTCACAACTGCAACCACCCTACACGGAGGCCCGGCTCCGAGTACCCCAACTCTCAGGGTGGGCTAGCGAGTGAGTCCCCGTGAGGGGAGGCGTCACAGTAACCTGGACCTTATAGCTGAGCAAAGCTAATCTATCGGCATAATGCATTATCTGCTCCATGAATGCTCTATGGAGAGGTCTTAAAGGGTATTCCATTATCACCATATGGGAACAAATAGGACAAACACTGGATGGCACTTTGAGCTGGTTGGAGTCAGTATTGGTCTTATATCAATGTGCAACTGATTTAAAGTTTACTGAAACATAGAGGGCAAAGTATATATTGTATCCTGATAGGAGCATATATGTGTGGCGCCCCATAGGTACTGCATCTCACCCAGAGGTGTGGTATCCCACTCTCAGGTAAGGATGGAGTACTGCCCGGGACCCACACACTTGCATCCATTACACTCCACTTCAGAGGGAAGGGCGAGATTGCTCCTAAGGGAGACCACAGTCCCTGGTCTCTAGCTGGAGGGTGGAACCATGTAGTGGGTGTGGGTGGAAGAAGTAGTTTAGGGGAGCACTTCAGTAGGTGTATAAAAAGGGGAGCCATCTTGAGAGAGTGTGGTCAGTCTGAGAGAGAGATAGTTGGGAGCAGGAGCTCTGGAGGAACTCTGCTCAGGAGGAGAGGAGGAAGGAGCGGGTCTAGTCTAGGAGGCCCAGGAGAACAGACTGAGAGAGAGGATGGGAGCAGAGGGAAGGCTCCAAGAGGAACAGGGGGGATCCCAGGGGCACGGGAAGTGCGGATGCCACCCGTGCGCGCAAATTTACCAGGAAGTGGAGGGATCAGGCCGCAGAGGGGACCGGCCCCTAACTAGTGGAGAACTACAAATCTCAGCTAGAAACCAGAGGCTGCTGTACTTGCAAGGTGCAGCTGCCAACCACCACAAGTACATCGCCGAAAAGGTGGTCACAGAAGGTCCAGGGGACTGCAGGTCGCCCGACCAGATCCGAGGCTACCGGCTTGGGGCACTGATTGTGAGGTGCAGGGCAGGAGGGTGAGAGCCAGTGCAGGAAGACGACCAAGGAAGGCTCATAGAACGGGGTCCCGTTTAAGTACTCCGTTTAAGTACTCCTGAAAAAGGAAGGCACATAGAACGGGGTCCCGTTTTAGTACTTCGTTTAAGTACTCCTGAAAGAGGGATTGCTGAACCCCTTCCTTGGTGAACGCAGGGCGACGTGGGTGGTTATAAGCTGGCAGTTGTAACCAGGAGCAGCGTGATAACTGAGTAAAATCTGAAGACTGCACCCCACTGTGTCCTTGTAAGACCATCACCAGCCCTGCACTACACAGCACCAGCAACATCTACCTCATAAAATCACTATATCCTGCCCTGGAGCATAGCTCTACCTGTGGAGAGCTGAACCAACTCTGCTGCATGACCATTAGCTCCAAGGGATCTGCACCGCAGCGGCGGCTCCATATAGCCGCATACCACAGGTTGCGTCATGAACATTAAACTATAAAAGCTATAATCCCCTTTTATTGACCGGCCTGGGTCACGGACCGGGTCACTGCCACTGTGACATCCCCTGCACCGACCGGCTCGGCACCGTGCACCCCACGGCCCAGGGGGCGCGTCATATGGACCAGGGCATGGACGAAAATAAACCTTGTCCCCCCAACTCCCCACAGATGTGATCCCAGAGATCAGCTCTTCAATGAATCAGAATACCCATTTATAGAATAGATGAGCTAATATGTGAAATAATCATGGGCTCAGGGGAGCGTCTGGATGTTTTTTCAGTCATCCCATAGAAGAGCACTTCAATGAATATATATCTACAGAACAGGGCCAACCCCAGGTTTTCATGGGCACCGGGTGAAAAAGTCTAAGTGGGCCCCTTTAACACATACCACCATTCATGATGCACAGATACGGTAGAGAAATATAGGTATAGTACAATGCCAAAGATTTCACTTACATGAGTGATATCTATTGTAAATTCTACAATAACTCAGAAACCGGCGAATCCTCGCAACGCACAGTGCAGACCGGACAGTATAGAACTCCATACAGTATTATAGGCACCACATAGTCCTTCATACGGTATTATGGAACCAATATAGTCCTCCATACAGTATTATGGGCACCACATAGTCCTCCATACAGAATAATGGGCCCCACGTAGTCCTCCATACAGTATTATAGGCACCACATAGTCCTCCACACAGTATTATGGCCCCACATAGTCCTCCATACAGTATTATGGGCACCACATTGTCCTCCATACAGAATAATGGGCCCCACGTAGTCCTCCATACAGTATTATAGGCACCACATAGTCCTCCATACAGTATAATGGCCTCACATAGTCCTCCATACAGTATAATGGCCTCACATAGTCCTCCATACAGTATTATGGGCACCAGATAGTCCTCCATAGAGTATTATGGGCACCACATAGTCCTCCATACAGAATGATGGGCCCCATATAATGCTCCATACAGAATAATGGGTACCATATATTGTTCCATACAGTATGGGCCCAATATAATACTCCATATAGAATGGGCACCATGTTATGCTCCATACATAATGGGCCCCATATTTTGCTCCATACATAAAAAAAATCAAATACTCACCTCTCCTCGCTGGCCGCTGCTCTGCTTTGGACTCCTCAGTGTTAGCGTCTTCTGGCTCTGAGCACTTCTCAGTACAGAGGGTGCTTCTGTAGTGACGTCATCGCTCCCTCTGTCCTATGACAATGTGGCGCCCCTGAGGGTTCGACTGCCACAGGGATACTGCACTTCTTTAATGGAGTGTAGTGTTCCTCCTCTGAGGTAAGAACAGTGTGATGGTCAGGACCCCACCTCCACATCCAACACCACACTTCTCCCACCAGAGGGGGCTAGAATGCACTAGGTGCTTCCCTCTTGGGTACTCGGGAGACTGGGGAACCAAGAGATAGGGGAACCATTTAGTGGGTGAGGGTGGAGGACTCACATTTTAGTGACAATAATTCATATTTAATACACAGCCATCTTGGTCATTGGTCGTCGTCTTTTGGCAGTCTGTCCTTTGCAATGGTTCTTTGACTGTCCTCTACTGTGATCTCCCACCCTGAGCGTGGATCCTGTGTGGACCTGCAGCTGATGGAGACACAGCTCTCGTACCTTGGCCTTGGGTCGAGGGGCAGGTTGCAGATAATGTATGTCTCAACCCGGTCAAGGACCATGACCAAGAAGGCCCGGAGCTTAAGAGTGTAGCTCCACCGCAAATGGATCCCAGGGAGGATGCAGACGGAGCGGTGTACGCCACCTGTCCTCGCTATGCTGATCTATTCAGAGGGATTCCGGCTGCAAGAGGGGTACCGACACCCGACCTTGCTACTCCACGTCCTGGTCGGGAAAGCCCGGTAGGCCCTGAGGATCCCACCGGGTAATGGAAGGAGCGAAGCTGCCACACGTACCCTGTTTCTGAGAGGAGTTCAGAGGGAGACCTGGCCTATCTACACACGCAGACAGGAATGGACCCAGTCTGAAGTCTAGGAACACTCTGGTGTGGGGTCCTGATTAAACACTTGTATTACTCGGAGGTGGTTGGACCCTCGTTCCTGGTGACCGCAGAACTCCACGAGGAGCAGGGAGAAGCATTGCAGCTGTACTCTTCAACGTGAGTAAAAACCCTGGAAGTTAACCCCTATGGCCTCCGGACTCTTTATTCGGCACTACTCTGCACTACACGGCACAAGAACTCCTAGACTACTACCCCCTCCATCCTGTCTCTCTGCCCTGAGGCCCTGCTCCGCCTATGGGGAGTAGTAACAACCACGGCTGCCGTAACATCCCGCCTCAGAGGACTGCAGCAGCGCTGGTGGCCTTCACCAGGTGCCACAGGTGGCGTAGTGGAGATCAGCCACTCAACCCGGATAAGCCCGTACCATCCCTTTTTAATGTGACGGCCCTGAGCACGGAGCGGGTCCGGGCCACGGCTGCACCCCATCTACAACATAGGACCCGGCTCCGAGTCCCCCATCTCCCAGGGTAGGGCTTTCGTGAGGCGTCACAACATCACAGAGTCAGAAGACCCCGAAGACACCGGAGCTGTGGTGGAACAGGGAGAGGTAAGTATTGCAAGTGCCAGTGCCCTGAGCAAGCGGGGGGGCCCCTCTCACGGGCTTTGGCACCAAACTCCGCTTACTCACAGGCAGGAGTGGGCTGGGCCTGGGGGAAGAGGGGCAAATGCCCCCCGGGCCAGTTCCCCAGCAGAGGCTTTGAGCCGTCGGCTGCCGAGAAGACAGCAGCCAGCACTTTAATTGTATATAAGTGCTGGTCCGGCCATCCCTGTATTGCCGGCTGTGTGACCCTATCTCTTGAACTCAGTAGCACGCCGGCCTGCTGGGTCTTCACCGGAGAGAGGTCAGCAGGGCCAGGGCAGGAGGTCAGGGCTGGATCCTGAGTGTCTTGTGTCAGCGATGCTCTGAGGTCTCATGAGTTATTATTGCAGCTTCATCAGGTCGCGCTGTCTGTAGCCAGATCTGCAGGAAAGTCCCAGAGCCACTGCAGACTGGATACATACTCCAACACTGACTGCTCCTGAGCCTGGATCCAGGACATCATACATTATATATACTGCCATACATGATAATATGTGATGTTCTGTAGCCAGGTCCAGGTGTAATCAGTAAGGGTGTATTCACACTGCGTTCTGGCGCTCGTTCATTGGTCCCGCTGGGGCCTACTTCCGAATCCCCAGCAAAACGGTATATAATATATATACAGCTGTCATATACTATCCTGTATATACCATCAGATGTCTGTACACATAGTATAATATACAGCAGTCACATACTATCCTGTATATACCATCAGATGTCTGTACACATAGTATAATATGTAGCAGTCACATACTATCCTGTATATACCATCAGATGTCTGTACACATAGTATAATATACAGCAGTCACATACTATCCTGTATATACCATCAGATGTCTGTACACATAGTATAATATACAGCAGTCACATATTATCCTGTATATACCATCAGATGTCTGTACACATAGTATAATATGTAGCAGTCACATACTATCCTGTATATACCATCAGATGTCTGTACACATAGTATAATATACAGCAGTCACATACTATCCTGTATATACCATCAGATGTCTGTACACATAGTATAATATACAGCAGTCACATACTATCCTGTATATACCATCAGATGTCTGTACACATAGTATAATATACAGCAGTCACATACTATCCTGTATATACCATCAGATGTCTGTACACATAGTATAATATACAGCAGTCACATACTATCCTGTATATACCATCAGATGTCTGTACACATAGTATAATATACAGCAGTCACATATTATCCTGTATATACCATCAGATGTCTGTACACATAGTATAATATACAGCAGTCACATACTATCCTGTATATACCATTTGATGTCTGTACACATAGTATAAAAACAACAGTCACATACTATCCTGTATATACCATCAGATGTCTGTACACATAGTATAATATACAGCAGTCACATACTATCCTGTATATACCATCAGATGTCTGTACACATAGTATAATATACATCAGTCACATACTATCCTGTATATACCATCTGATGTCTGTACACATAGTATAATATACAGCAGTCACATACTATCCTGTATATACCATCAGATGTCTGTACACATAGTATAATATACAGCCGTCACATACTATCCTGTATATACCATAAGATGTCTGTACACATAGTATAATATACAGCAGTCTCATACTATCCTGTATATACCATCAGATGTCTGTACACATAGTATAATACACAGCAGTCACATATTATCCTGTATATACCATCAGATGTCTGTACACATAGTATAATATACAGCAGTCACATACTATCCTGTATATACCATCAGATGTCTGTACACATAGTATAATATATAGCAGTCACATACTATCCTGTATATACCATCAGATGTCTGTACACATAGTATAATATACAGCAGTCACATACTATCCTGTATATACCATCAGATGTCTGTACACATTGTATAATATACAGCAGTCACATACTATCCTGTATATATCATCAGATGTCTGTACACATAGTATAATATACAGCAGTCACATACTATCCTGTATATACCATCAGATGTCTGTACACATAGTATAATATACAGCAGTCACATACTATCCTGTATATACCATCAGATGTCTGTACACATAGTATAATATACAGCAGTCACATACTATCCTGTATATACCATCAGATGTCTGTACACATAGTATAATATACAGCAGTCACATATTATCCTGTATATACCATCTGATGTCTGTACACATAGTATAATATACAGCAGTCACATATTATCCTGTATATACCATCTGATGTCTGTACACATAGTATAATATACAGTAGTCACATACTATCCTGTATATACCATCAGATGTCTGTACACATAGTATAATATATAGCAGTCACATACTATCCTGTATATACCATCAGATGTCTGTACACATAGTATAATATACAGCAGTCACATACTATCCTGTATATACCATCTGATGTCTGTACACATAGTATAATATACAGCAGTCACATATTATCCTGTATATACCATCAGATGTCTGTACACATAGTATAATATACAGCAGTCACATACTATCCTGTATATACCATTTGATGTCTGTACACATAGTATAATATACAGCAGTCACATATTATCCTGTATATACCATCAGATGTCTGTACACATAGTATAATATGTAGCAGTCACATACTATCCTGTATATACCATCAGATGTCTGTACACATAGTATAATATACAGCAGTCACATACTATCCTGTATATACCATCAGATGTCTGTACACATAGTATAATATACAGCAGTCACATACTATCCTGTATATACCATCAGATGTCTGTACACATAGTATAATATACAGCAGTCACATACTATCCTGTATATACCATCAGATGTCTGTACACATAGTATAATATACAGCAGTCACATACTATCCTGTATATACCATCAGATGTCTGTACACATAGTATAATATACAGCAGTCACATATTATCCTGTATATACCATCAGATGTCTGTACACATAGTATAATATACAGCAGTCACATACTATCCTGTATATACCATTTGATGTCTGTACACATAGTATAAAAACAACAGTCACATACTATCCTGTATATACCATCAGATGTCTGTACACATAGTATAATATACAGCAGTCACATACTATCCTGTATATACCATCAGATGTCTGTACACATAGTATAATATACATCAGTCACATACTATCCTGTATATACCATCTGATGTCTGTACACATAGTATAATATACAGCAGTCACATACTATCCTGTATATACCATCAGATGTCTGTACACATAGTATAATATACAGCCGTCACATACTATCCTGTATATACCATAAGATGTCTGTACACATAGTATAATATACAGCAGTCTCATACTATCCTGTATATACCATCAGATGTCTGTACACATAGTATAATACACAGCAGTCACATATTATCCTGTATATACCATCAGATGTCTGTACACATAGTATAATATACAGCAGTCACATACTATCCTGTATATACCATCAGATGTCTGTACACATAGTATAATATATAGCAGTCACATACTATCCTGTATATACCATCAGATGTCTGTACACATAGTATAATATACAGCAGTCACATACTATCCTGTATATACCATCAGATGTCTGTACACATTGTATAATATACAGCAGTCACATACTATCCTGTATATATCATCAGATGTCTGTACACATAGTATAATATACAGCAGTCACATACTATCCTGTATATACCATCAGATGTCTGTACACATAGTATAATATACAGCAGTCACATACTATCCTGTATATACCATCAGATGTCTGTACACATAGTATAATATACAGCAGTCACATACTATCCTGTATATACCATCAGATGTCTGTACACATAGTATAATATACAGCAGTCACATATTATCCTGTATATACCATCTGATGTCTGTACACATAGTATAATATACAGCAGTCACATATTATCCTGTATATACCATCTGATGTCTGTACACATAGTATAATATACAGTAGTCACATACTATCCTGTATATACCATCAGATGTCTGTACACATAGTATAATATATAGCAGTCACATACTATCCTGTATATACCATCAGATGTCTGTACACATAGTATAATATACAGCAGTCACATACTATCCTGTATATACCATCTGATGTCTGTACACATAGTATAATATACAGCAGTCACATATTATCCTGTATATACCATCAGATGTCTGTACACATAGTATAATATACAGCAGTCACATACTATCCTGTATATACCATTTGATGTCTGTACACATAGTATAATATACAGCAGTCACATATTATCCTGTATATACCATCAGATGTCTGTACACATAGTATAATATACAGCAGTCACATACTATCCTGTATATACCATTTGATGTCTGTACACATAGTATAAAAACAACAGTCACATACTATCCTGTATATACCATCAGATGTCTGTACACATAGTATAATATACAGCAGTCACATACTATCCTGTATATACCATCAGATGTCTGTACACATAGTATAATATACATCAGTCACATACTATCCTGTATATACCATCTGATGTCTGTACACATAGTATAATATACAGCAGTCACATACTATCCTGTATATACCATCAGATGTCTGTACACATAGTATAATATACAGCCGTCACATACTATCCTGTATATACCATCAGATGTCTGTACACATAGTATAATATACAGCAGTCTCATACTATCCTGTATATACCATCAGATGTCTGTACACATAGTATAATACACAGCAGTCACATATTATCCTGTATATACCATCAGATGTCTGTACACATAGTATAATATACAGCAGTCACATACTATCCTGTATATACCATCAGATGTCTGTACACATAGTATAATATATAGCAGTCACATACTATCCTGTATATACCATCAGATGTCTGTACACATAGTATAATATACAGCAGTCACATACTATCCTGTATATACCATCAGATGTCTGTACACATTGTATAATATACAGCAGTCACATACTATCCTGTATATATCATCAGATGTCTGTACACATAGTATAATATACAGCAGTCACATACTATCCTGTATATACCATCAGATGTCTGTACACATAGTATAATATACAGCAGTCACATACTATCCTGTATATACCATCAGATGTCTGTACACATAGTATAATATACAGCAGTCACATACTATCCTGTATATACTATCAGATGTCTGTACACATAGTATAATATACAGCAGTCACATATTATCCTGTATATACCATCTGATGTCTGTACACATAGTATAATATAGAGCAGTCACATATTATCCTGTATATACCATCTGATGTCTGTACACATAGTATAATATACAGCAGTCAGTCACATACTATCCTGTATATACCATCAGATGTCTGTACACATAGTATAATATACAGCAGTCACATACTATCCTGTATATACCATCAGATATCTGTACACATAGTATAATATACAGCCGTCACATACTATCCTGTATATACCATCAGATGTCTGTACACATAGTATAATATACAGCAGTCACATACTATCCTGTATATACCATCAGATGTCTGTACACATAGTATAATATACAGCCGTCACATACTATCCTGTATATACCATCAGATGTCTGTACACATAGTATAATATACAGCAGTCACATACTATCCTGTATATACCATCAGATGTCTGTACACATAGTATAATATACAGCAGTCACATACTATCCTGTATATACCATCAGATGTCTGTACACATAGTATAATATACAGCAGTCACATACTATCCTGTATATACCATCAGATGTCTGTACACATAGTATAATATACAGCAGTCACATATTATCCTGTATATACCATCAGATGTCTGTACACATAGTATAATATACAGCAGCCACATACTATCCTGTATATACCATCTGATGTCTGTACAGATAGTATAATATACAGCAGTCACATACTATCCTGTATATACCATCAGATGTCTGTACACATAGTATAATATACAGCAGTCACATACTATCCTGTATATACCATCAGATGTCTGCACACATAGTATAATATACAGCAGTCACATACTATCCTGTATATACCATCAGATGTCTGTACACATAGTATAATATACAGCAGTCACATATTATCCTGTATATACCATCAGATGTCTGTACACATAGTATAATATACAGCAGTCACATACTATCCTGTATATACCATCTGATGTCTGTACACATAGTATAATATACAGCAGTCACACACTATCCTGTATATACCATCAGATGTCTGTACACATAGTATAATATACAGCAGTCACATATTATCCTGTATAGGTGGACGGTTTTGTCTATTTTACAATAGAGGCAAGAATATATTAATCCTTTCCTCATAGATTGTAAGCTTGCGAGCAGGGTCCTCTCTTCTCCTGGTATCTGTTGATTTATGTGATCATCGTTATTCTGTAATGTCTTTTATTTTCTGAACAAGTCCCTTCTAAAATGTAAAGTGCTGCGGAATATGTTGGTGCTATAAAATTAAAAAATATTATTATTATATTTTTAATCAATTCTGAAGACATGATGCAATTTACCAGCCGCATACTTTTGTTTCTAACACACTTTTCAGAGCTCATCTTCCTGTAGCCCCTCTGTCACTGCAGATTGCTGAATCGTGATAGAGCGCTGTGCACACACTGTCACGATTCCTTCGTATTTCCAGCGTAGTGATTGCAAGTATGAGTTTGCATAGTTAAGGTCGCATGCCGATTAGTCTCAGACACCTCTCTGAGCAGCTCACTGATAGAAGTGGATGAGAATCTAGTCGGCATTTGACCACAACTATCCCATCATTACTCCGGCTTTATGTTTTTAAAGTCTTGTACCTTCTGCTCCCTTTATGAAATAGCCATAGGTAAATGCAAAAAAGATGGGCCGCTGCTCATGAGCCGCTGCTGTGTGCTTGCCCCCTAGGCCAAAATTTGCCATCCAGCCCCACAGGTCCCACAATGTGCCAGTGTCCTGGCGGTGAGTGTGCTCCCCCGCTTCCTCAGGGCCCTGGCGCTTTCCCGGGTGTGCCGGCTGGTGATGCCGACCCTGCTGCAGAAGACAACGGATGGAGATAACATGGTAAGTATAGGTGATAAAGAAAAATATATAAAAACTTACTTGGCCAAAACTGCCCCTACCCAAGATATCATGGATGGTAAAATTGCTGATGTTAAGCCTGGGGTAGGGGCTGGATGTTCCGGGGTCCCTGCTGCATCCAGGTGTTGGCTGTTCATCCTCCAGTCCATTGCCTTTGGCCTCTCTCCTCTTCTTTGTGATATTCTTGAATCCAGAAGTATCACTGTCCTCTTCTCTCTTCCTCTTGTCTTCTCTCTGCTTCTCGCTTTCTCTGTGTCCTGTAGACGCCATTTGCAGTAATATCTTCCAGTCTGTAGACTTCCGTCCGATCTCTTCAGCCGACAGTTGAAAGTAAACGGCAGTTGGTCGTGTGCAGGCAGCGGCTCATGGCCGGCTCTGCCCGATACACTGATGTGGGCATCATGGGTGACAGTTTAGGGTCCAGAGGAACGGCACAGAACTTCATGGCGGCTTCTAGTGCTGTTTTTTTTTATTTCATAATACATTCTTTTTATTCACATTATACAGACAGATAATAATACGTCAAAAATACATTAAAAAACCTAACATACTATAAAATACCAGCTCTTCCCATTACCAATGTAATTCTAGGGTTTCCATATATTTAAAAAAATCATTACTTTTATCTTTCATGTTATAATACTATTTCTCATATATCATGGTTACTAGGGATGATATTTTTAAAATATTTAGAAACCCATGTATCATTTGCATTACACTTCACAAATACTTGGTACTTTGTGTTGTTGTATCACATAAAATCCCAATAAAATACATTTAAGTTTGTGGATGTAACATGGAAAAATATGGAAAAGTTCACAGGGTATGAATACTTCATCAAAGCCATTTTCTGCAATTTAATAATTGTTTTCATTCCATATTTCCTCTGTTACATTGAGTCTTTTCTACTTATTGAGTATTTTTTACTATCCTTGTATGTTTCCTGGGAACCCCTGCTCTTATTTGGAGTATGGGGGGGGTTGCCCTTTCCGTCCATGACTTGGGACATGGATTGGTCATTTTGCGCACGTTGATGTGTTTTTTAGATTTTTGTGATCTGTGGATTTGTTCTGCTTTTCTCTTGATAGCGTTGACAATAAAGATATCCTATTATATATTTGGATGTCCGATCCTTTGTTTTTCTTATTGACAATATTGTAACTGTGCATTTTTGGCTGCCACTCTGGTCTTTATTTAGGTTGCACCCTCCCAAGAACCAACAAAAATACAACCAATTAACTTAAAGTGAATGTGTCACTGGGTTTTTGCTGCCCCATCTGAGAGCAGCATGATGTAGGGGCTGAGACCCTGATTCCAGTGATATATCACTTAATGGGCTTCTTGCTGCAGTTTTTATGAAATCACAGTTTTCCCTGCAGCAGATCTAGCAGATCTAAAAATGCAGAGCTCTGTATAACCCTGCCCACATCACTGATTGGCACATTTCTGTGTACACTGTGCATAGGCAGAAAGCTGCCAATCAGTGATAGGGGGCGAGGTTATATAGAGCTCATGAATATGGAGGACTACCTGGCAGCAGGATTAGTAGTCGTCTAGTGATAATTTCCTGTTGAAAAAACAGTGATTTTATCAAAACTACAGCAAGCAGCCCAATAAGTGACACATCACTGCAATCAGAGTCTCTACATTATGCTGCTCTCAGATTCAGTAACAAAAACCTGGTGACAGATTCCCTTTAACCTATTAATAAAAAAAGACTAGACAAGGTTAGTTTGGATAAAGAATAGGTTACTTAAAACATAAATTAATAAGTCAATAAATATTAAAAACCATGGAATAAATTAATCAGTCAGTAATCAAATAAATAATCAACTGTCACTATCAAAAATGGACCTAGTCCTCCCAGCCTTAGCCAACTGATAGGCATCGCAACAAAAAGAGGGTGGGTGGCCAACGCTGGTGACTTGCTGTGCATGGACTACCCCGGACTTTGGTGAAACTGGGCCTTTTATGCAGAAATATTCCCGCGCTAGCATTAGTTCTCCCATCAGGATAAAGATGCATCTTCCTGCGCAAACAACAGAATCTTCTAGAACTTGCTGGTAGAGGATCACAGCTGAGACAACAGTGACTCTGAAATGATAAGTACCATTGCCGAAAAGAGTAGGAGGAGAAAGAAGAACGGAAAGGGGAGCACAAATACAGCCAAAGTATAGCCAAAATTCTTACCTCCAGAACAAATATTCTACTGGGCCTGTAAAACTATGTGTTCCCCACGCTAACCTCTCTGGGGGCCCTGCCTTGACATTAGTGTCTTACCAGACATTGCTCCTTATCTGAATAATCTGTTCACACTATATTTTTGCCTATTTGACACTACAGACAAAGGACCACCTATTACCAGGTCCTAGAGGGTCCTGTCCCAACTTCTACTACCTCATCTGAAAGAATCCACTTAATGAGTTGGATTTATACTACTTAAGAAGTTGTCTACTACTTTTACATTGATGCCCTATCCTACAAAACTAGTGGACAACCCCTTTAAATATAAGGACTTCTATATGTGCCTTTTTAATGGACATTAACCCCTTTACGACATAGGGCGTTTTAGTACTTTTCTGTGCCCTGGGACTTATGGACCAGATACGTATTAATACGCCCTGGCGATTTCGCCCGCACACAGGCTGTGCGGGCGCGATCGCCCCCGGGTGACAGCTGATTGTCACAGCTGACACCCGGGGCTATGTGCAGGGAGCGGTCCCGGTCCAGCTCTGAGATGGCTACGATAGAGGAGAGCATGGCTTCTCTATCCTCATCTCAGTTGCCTCTGGAACCATGTCTTACCCTGCTTCAACATCTGACCTAGTGAATAATATTGGCCTCACTATGTGTACACCTGATATGCCCAAACAAATCCATCACAGCTGTGCCAGGTGCTGTCTAATCCTAGTGTACATGGTATGAGCTGATCAGTCAACTGATTGGCTGCAGCAGTCACATGTGGTACAGTCATGACGCAGTGGCATACCGCTAACAGCAGATAAACATATGGCTGCTATGAGGCCCATGAATCTGAGGGATCTTGGGTAATCATACTGTTTGTGGGCCATCATACTATTTGGAGGGCTAGGTGGGGGCCATCATACTATTTGGAGGGCTATGTGGGGACCATCATACTATTTGGAGGGCTATATGGGGGCCGACATACTATTTGGAGGGCTATGTGGGGGCGGTCATACTATCTGGAGGGCTATGTGGGGGCCGTCATACTATTTGAAGGCCATCATGCTATTTGGAATGCTATGTAGAGGCCATCATACAATTTGGAGGACTATCCGTCCCATTTCAGCGACTTTTTGATTATCAATCTACATCATGTGTTGGATTATATAGATCTTACTCTAATGTTCTCTTTATTACTAATCTATATCCTGTGTTGGATCGGTCCTAGAGTACTTTGTCTTTTTGCCCACGACTAATGTATCTGCGCCATTATGGTTTATATGTAAGTCATTTTTTTAACTTTGGATAATAATAAACTTTGTATTTTTAATATTACTATGTTCTTGTACGTCATTCTCTTTATATGAATCATTATTTGAGACGTTGAACAGACTCTGTTTTTCTGATATGTGACCTATATGGTCAAATTACTTTGCCTCATAAAGACTACAAGGTAGACAGACACGGGGGAAAGTAGCTTAGCTTTAGCCGACTTCGTAGAGATAACTCCAGGCGTCCTCCTACCACCACAGAGGAAATTAACAGTCTGAGAGCTGCAAGCATTCACAAGGAAACGTGACTATCACCAGCCCCTCCCTGCTGCAAAGTGAAACTATTTAAACACCCAGGCCAGGGTGTCAATTAGCTGGTGGGAGGTAGCCAATGGGTCCTAGAGGGAAACAGCTAAGAAGGTGTCTGTATTGCCAAACGAAGAGATCTTCTGCAACCAACTGCAGGGCAACTGTCTGTTACATTTGACATACCCATGACACTAGCGCCACCTATTGTAAGTATTAATTTCAAAAGTCAATATCGATTCTTTAAAGGGTATGGTCACATGACTTAGGATAAAAAGGCCAAACCAGAACTAGAGACGGGGGGGGGGGGAACCAAGGAAATAGGTGGGATGTGAGGCAAGCAAGGGGGAAGGGGAGAAGTGAATATAATGAGGGTGGAGAGGGGGGTGGGGATAGTACAGTTAGATCGTTAGAGAAGAATAGGATGCTTAATAACCCCAAAGTTTTATCTTGCATGCTGACCAACGCAAGAAGCCTGACCAATAAGGCGGATGAGCTGCGGGCGCTTATATCGGAGGAGAGGTATGACATCGTAGGTATAACAGAGACTTGGCTAGACGATAGCTACGACTGGGCGGTAAATTTATTAGATTATAGTTTATTTAGAAGGGACCGGAAACAGGGGAAAGGCGGAGGAGTCTGCTTATATGTAAAGTCATGTCTAAAACCCAGACTAAGGGAAGATATAGGAGAGGGAGAAGAGGGGGTCGAGTCCATGTGGGTAGAGATAGAGGGGGCAAAAAATAATAATATAATATTACTGGGGGTCTGCTATAAGCCACCAAATATAACAGGAGAATGAGAATCTGCTATTAGGACAAATAGACAAAGTAGCAAAACATAATGAAGTGATTGTAATGGGGGATTTCAACTACCCGGATATTGACTGGGAAACAGAAACCTGTAGATCTCAGAAAGGAAAAAGGTTCTTGACAAATATTAAGGATAATTATCTCTCCCAACTAGTGCAGGAACCAACGAGAGGGAAGGCCGTGTTGGACTTAATATTGACTAATAGGCCTGATAGAATAACTGAGGTACAGGTAGGGGGGCACCTAGGTAATAGCGATCATAATATTATCGACTTCAAAATGCCCTTCAGTAGGGTTATCAATAAGGGAACAACAAAAACATTAAACTTTAGGAGGGCGAAGTTTGATCAGCTGATAGAAAACCTTCAACTTATTGACTGGGACAAAGTTCTTAATCAAAGGAATACGAATAGTAAATGGGAAACCTTCAAAAGAATTCTGAATACTCAGTGCGAGAGATATATACCGTATGGGAATAAAAGGGCCAGAAATAAGAGGAAACCAATATGGTTGAACAAGAACGTAAAAGGGGCGTTAAATAGCAAAAAAGAGGCATTCAAGAGATTAAAACAGGAAAACAGTAAGGAGGCACTAATGTGTTACAAGGAAAAAACGAGAACCTGCAAAAAACAAATAAAAATAGCGAAGGAGGAAACAGAGAGACGTATTGCTAGGGAAAGTAGATCAAATCCCAAACTGTTTTTTACGTATATAAATAGTAAAAGGATTAAATTGGATAATATTGGACCGATAAAAAGTGAGGAAGGCAAAATCATAGAGAAAGATGAGGATAAATCTAATCTATTAAATAATTTTTTTTCGACAACTTTCACAAAGGAAATAGAACAAACAGGAGAAATGAGAAGTGACAAACTTAATCCTCCACTAAGTATGACAAATCTAACCCAAGCTGGGGTACAGAAACGCCTCAGTAACATTAAAATAAACAAATCACCAGGACCTGATGGCATACACCCACGGGTACTAAGGGAACTAAGTAATGTGATAGACAGACCGTTATATCTTATATTTAAGGACTCTGTTGAGACTGGGTCTGTACCACTTGATTGGCGACAGGCGAATGTAGTGCCAATATTCAAAAAGGGAGCGAAAAGTGACGCCGGAAACTATCGGCCGGTGAGTCTGACGTCCGTTGTGGGCAAAATTTTTGAAAGCTTCATTAAAGAGGCGATTACGGAGCATCTTGATGCTAATAATCTTTTAATCCCGAACCAACATGGATTCATGAGGAATCGCTCCTGCCAAACAAACCTGATTGACTTCTACGAGGAGGTTAGCTCTCGAGTAGATCAGGGGGAACCAGTGGATGTCGTGTATCTCGACTTCTCAAAAGCGTTCGATAGCGTGCCACATAATAGGTTGGTATACAAAATGAGAATGATGGGGCTGGGGGAAAATGTCTGCAAGTGGGTAGCTAACTGGCTAAGGGATAGAAGGCAGAGGGTGGTTATAAATGGAATATGCTCAGAATGGGTAAGCGTCACTAGTGGGGTACCACAGGGGTCTGTACTAGGCCCAATGTTATTTAATATCTTTATTAACGACATAGTCAACGGGATAAATAGTAAAATATCAATATTTGCAGATGACACAAAGTTATGTAAAACAATTAATACAAAAGAGGACAGTGCAGACCTACAGAGGGATTTGGATAAGCTGGGTAGGTGGAGCATTAAATGGCAAATGAGGTTTAACGAGGAGAAATGTAAGGTCATACATATGGGAAGGAAAAATGGAAGTCACCAGTACTCACTGAATGGGAAATCATTGGGGAATTCAGAGATGGAGAAGGACTTGGGCATCTTGATTGATAGCAAACTAAATTGGAGTGCCCAAAGTCAGGCCGCTGCTGTAAGGGCAAACAGGGTAATGGGATGTATCAGAAGAGGTATAGCTGCAAAGGATGAGAACATTGTTCTTCCACTGTACAAAGCACTGGTCAGACCACACTTGGAATACTGTGCTCAGTTATGGGCCCCAATATATAGAAAGGATATAAATGAGCTTGAAAAGGTACAAAGGAGGGCAACAAAATTAATAAAGGGAATGGAGGGACTGCAATACCCAGAGAGGTTGGCAAAACTAGGACTATTCAGCCTGGAAAAGAGAAGGTTGAGGGGGGACATAATAAATGTGTACAAATATGTTAGGGGACAGTATAGAGATCTTGCCAGGGATTTGTTCAAAAGGAGGGATATTACGGTAACAAGAGGGCATTCACTAAGACTGGAAGAGAAAAGGTTTCAGCACCAGCATAGGAAGGGGTTCTTTACGGTAAGAGCAGTGAGAATATGGAATTCACTGAGTGAGGAGACGGTAATGTCGGATTCACTACACCAGTTCAAGCGGGGACTGGATGCATTTCTAGATACCAGGCAGATTTCAGCATATACTTAAAAATAAAATAAAATAGTAGGTTGATACAGGGATTTATTCTGACTGCTGGTTTCAGAGTCGGGAGGGAATTTTTCCTCAGGTGAAGATTGGCTAAATCATTTGGGGTTTTTGCCCTCCTCTGGATCAACTTTAGCAATTACAGAACTAACAGGTCGAACTTGATGGACGCAAGTCTTTATTCGGCTTTACAAACTATGTTACTATGTTACTATGTAGAAACTCCATTTTCAGGACACGTGTTTAAGGATGTTTGTCCCTCATCAGTGCAAGACAGGAGAGAACTTGCTTGTATGGGTGAGTGACCTCTGACAGGGCATCCAAGGGATACATTTTCTCTTTGTGGAGAAGTTACCTACTTTGCTAAGTTAGCTACTTGGCAACTCCTTTTGAATTCCTATGTTTACCCTCAGTTAAAATAACAAAACTTATACTTACCACCGGCGCCGTTCCTACGGTGTCCCTTCCAGTGCTCCCTGCGATCCCTTCGGCCAATCAGCGGTGGCTTCATTTTCCTCTGCTATGGATAGAATTGACATCCAGGGGAAGTGAAAGAGCAGCAGCAACTCTCACTTACTCCGAATGTCTTGATTTGTATGAAGGAGGGAAAAGTGAAGCAGCGCTGATTGGCTGCAGGGATTGCGTGATATAACAATGTCACACAAGCCCTGGGAGAGCCAGTGCCTACACCGCTGGAACAGCGCCGGCACTGGAAGTGAGTGTTATTATTTTACTGGGAGAACACATAGGGACCGATATACTGTTGCAAGTAGCTCCTCCATAAATGGTTGTTCATTTTTTTCTTTTTTGATTTATTTAAGGATTTTTTTTGGAATTTTTTCCTAATGTTCGGATATCAGATGCATCAGAACTCTCCTAAACAACGATCAATTGAATATTTGTATACGTTATGGAGGAGCGACTTGCAACAGTATATCGGTTTATTTATCATGGTGTCGTTGTTATTATCTGTTTTGTTGTATGTGTCCTCATGTATTTATATGTATTTTTCCATTTTTTGTTTCCTCCCCCCTCTCTTCCATTTCATCTCCCTCTCATGTCTGTATACTCATTTCTTATCCCTCGTATATGTGGCCGGATCTATTCACATTCCCCTTTATTCTTGTACTGCATGACAGTCTTTATTAGTACGGAGCGGTACTTCTTTAGAGTGCTGTATGGGGAACCGTCCTCGGAGTCGTACTGTGCGCGTGCGCGGGCGATTCACTCCCCCTGCTCTCGCGTCGCCCATCTCTATGGCGCCGATGCACTTCCCGGATGTAGTCTTTTGACACTTCCGGGTCACGCCGCCGTCATGATGGGCGGTGCGGGACCTCGGGGGGCGTTGACTCTCCCAGTGTACGCGCCGCTCGTACCTCTCCGCTGACGGTCATCCTGAACTGTCACATGACCACATATGTGATATATTGAAGGAGCGGAGTTATACATTTAAAAAGGTCCTTGTACCCTTGTTATCTACGCCTCTTGATAAAGCACCCGCGAAACGCGCGTCGAGGCAGCCTCTCTTGACAGACACTGGCCCTCCCTTGTCTCTAGTCACGTGTGATACCTTGGGGTGAGTTTACTTTTACCATGTACTTGATGTTATGCACACGCCCGGACTGACTGGCGTGTGCGGGAGTAGTGGTTCCACTGGACCATGAACCGGAGAGTGCCTGGAGGGGCGTGACCAAGTATCTGGCCGATCCGACCAAGGTGGCACGACGGCATACGACGCCAGTGCACCAGGGAGAAACCGGGCAGAGGGACCAGGTGCTACTCCAGGTCAAACTCCGGACACGGGGGTTGACCCACACAGGGATTACTGGAACAGGCAGGTTAGGCTGGCACAGACTGGTGGATATAAGCGAACACGGCAGGTATGCAGACGGGTGGATACAGGCGAGTATGCAGGCGGGGAGGTACTGGCCGAAAGGACGGGCTGGAGCAAAGAGAGGACAAGACCCAGTACAGACTGGGTCACAGAAACAGAACCGCAGATGCGGTAGCCAAACACAGCAGAGAGGGAACGCCCGAAGCGGTGGGCAAGAGCAGAGCAGGACGGGACTGCCGGAGCAGCGAGCACAAGCAGAGCAGGACAGGACTGCCGGAGCAGTGAGCAGATGCAGAGCAGGACGGGGCTGCCGGAGCAGCGAGCAGATGCAGAGCAGGACGGGGCTGCCGGAGCAGCGAGCAGATGCAGAGCAGGACGGGGCTGCCGGAGCAGCGGGCAGATGCAGAGCAGAAACCGCAGGAGCGGCAAGCAGGGCAAGAGCAGAGCGGAAACCGCAGAGCGGTAAACAAGGCAGGAGCAGAGCGGAAACCGCAGAGCGGCTAAGAAGGCAGGAGCAGAGCGGAAACCGCAGAGCGGCAAACAAGGCAGGAGCAGAGCGGAAACCGCAGAGCGGCAAACAAGGTAGGAGCAGAGCGGAAACCGCAGAGCGGCAAACAAGGCAGGAGCAGAGCGGAAACCGCAGAGCGGCAAACAAGGCAGGAGCAGAGCGGAAACCGCAGAGCGGCAAACAAGGCAGGAGCAGAGCAGAAACCGCAGGAGCGGCAAGCAAGGCAAGAGCAGAGCAGAAACCGCAAGAGCGGCAAGCTAAGCAGGAGCAGAGCGGAAACCACAGAGCGGTAAACAAGGCAGGAGCAGAGCGGAAACCGCAGAGCGGCTAAGAAGGCAGGAGCAGAGCGGCAAACAAGGCAGGAGCAGAGCGGAAACCGCCGGAGCGGCAAGCAAGGCAGAGCAGGGGGGACAGGGCTCTGTTCACACGGAACAGACAGGAAGAGAAAGGCAGAGCCAGATACCCACAGGGTACTTGCAGTGAAGTAGCGAGTGGACCACAAACTCACAAACGGGAGTACAGAGACAACAAGCAGGAGTTAGGTACGAGTTCAGACTCTGCAGAAAAAGGAAGGGAACGGACATAGAGGCAAAACAGGTAAAGGATAGGAGAGAGTTCAGACTGGAACTGAGTGTACGGAGGAGACCGACACTGCAGCGGGATACAGGAGCGGGTCTGGGAATACGGCCCCCAGAGAGGCGGGACGAACAGGCAAGGAGCGTGTTCAGACAGGACAGACAAGATAGAGGAGCGGGTCTAGGTAATCGGCCCCTAGAAGGCGGGAGGAACAGGCTAGGAGCGTGTTCAGACAGGCCTGGAAATACAGCCTCCAGGATAGGCAGACAAGAGAACACAGACAGGACTCAGTTCAGACACGGGAACTGATACCGCAAGGCAGGAGACATAGACAGGACTCAGTTCAGACACGGGAACTGATACCGCAAGGCAGGAGACAAAGAACGGGACCTGGCACCTTCAGAGTGCAAGCACACACTGAATGAAACACTATGCTCAGGCAGGGATAGATGGGAGCAGCTGAGCTATATACCAGGTGACAGACAGCAATAGGCTGAGAACGCACAAGGGGTGTGACCCACAGCAGGTACAAAAAGCAGGAAGTGATCGGGCGCCGCCCTTAAGCAGCAGAAACAGACACAAACAGACAGCATGGAGGGAAGCCAGAGAGACATTCTGGACTGGAGACCAAGTGCGCACTCTTGCACAGTGGGAGATGGACCACCATGCAAGGACGCCGCCAGGTATGTTACACATGATATTT
This sequence comes from Phyllobates terribilis, assembly GCF_046119375.1. Lineage (NCBI taxonomy): Eukaryota > Metazoa > Chordata > Amphibia > Anura > Dendrobatidae > Phyllobates > Phyllobates terribilis. Next base: position 1,463,097 of record NW_027363053.1, on the reverse strand, counting down.
ATTGGAATAATGATGCAACTGTGCAGGACTATGGTATATGTACTCCCCATATAATAAGTGTCACACTCTTTGAGGCAGCCCTTTTCTGGTAGATATTGGCCCTCATCTGTCCCTAGCTAGGTGTGATACTTTGGGCTGAGTTACCCCTATTATGCATTTGATACACACTGCAGCAATAGAAACATTGTGCAGGATTATGGTATTTGTGCCCTCTATACATTAAGTGTCACATTATTATTTTTTATTTTGCTCTATCTCACGACTTATTATTTTTGCTTCTTGGATCTGTTTGTCAGCACCTTACTGTCTTATTTATATATGGACTTTTAATATGAAATTATAATAAACTTTTGTATGCCATTATACTTGTCTTTCTCCTGGTTTATTATTTTAATCCAATGTGTATGGGGACTGAATCTTTAATTTAAAGCTTTGCTTTTCTATTTTCTCACATAGACACTAATACAAATGGCGCCTGACCCAATACTTTAATGACATTTTTATCATATTGTGCATTTTCGCTTTAGCTTTTTCTTCCTGTCCAACGACGAAATGCTAGAAATTCTCTCTGAGACTAAAGATCCTCTGCGGGTCCAACCACATCTAAAGAAGGGCTTTGAAGGCATCGCAAAGCTGGAGTTCCTTCCTAACCTGGACATCAAAGCCATGTACAGCACCGAGGGGGAACGCGTAGAGCTCATCCAGACCATCTCCACCTCCGAGGCTCGGGGGGCCGTGGAGAAGTGGCTCATCCAAGGGGAAGATGTCATGTTAAGGAGCGTGCATGATGTTATTGCTCGGTCACGAATGGTACGGATCTACCTACAGACCAAAAGCATTAATTGGAACTAATCTAGTACTTTTATATTTGTATAAGATTATTTGGCAGCAGTGAATGATTTGTGGATGATGTATCTCATTGCTATAGAGCCAGGTAGCAGATCTTCTACCTGCAATCGGTAGAAATGAATTTGCTAGATAATACTAGTAAGGTTGTCCCTCTCTTAAATGCTTCTGTCAACGTAATTTAACTTTGTTTTTTAAAAGGCATACCCTGAGACTGCAAGAAAAGACTGGGTGAGGGAATGGCCGGGACAGGTCGTGCTCTGTGTGTCTCAGATGTTCTGGACAAGTGAAGTGCATGAAGCTATCGGCAGTGGCCCAGAGGTACGGCATAAGCTCCTTTACTGATCAAGGTTGCTTCACTAGAAACAGTCATGGCTGGAAGTGTTGGCACCCTTGAAGTATTTTTCCATAAAATTATTGCAATTGCATGTGTATTTTTTGTTATACACATGTTTATTTCCTTTGTGTGTATTGGAACAACACAAAAAAAACAGAGATAAAAAAGGCAAATTGGATATAATTTCACACAAAACCCCAAAAATGGGCCGGACAAAATTGTTGGCATCTTTCCAAAATTGTGGGTAAACAATTTTGTTTCAAGCATGTGATGCTCTTTCAAACTCACCTGTGGCAAGTAAAAGGTGTGGGCAATATGAAAATCACACCTGAAACCCGATACAAAGGGGAAAAGTTGTCTCAATCTTTGCGTTGTTACATGCCACACTAAGCAGGGAGAACAGAAAGAGGAGAAGAGAACTGTCTGAGGACTTGAGAACCAAAATTGTTGACCAATATCTTCTTTTTGTGTTGTTCCAATACACACAAATGAAATAAACATGTGAACAACAAGATGTGTAATTGTAATAATTTTCTGGGAGAAATACATATATATACATTCATAGACAGACTTCATGAGTTCTCCTGCTAATAGACTGTCATACCTAGGGACGCAGCTTATAGGAGTTTCCAGGGGCGGATATACCACTGGTGCAACAGAGGTAAGGGGACCCACATTCACATCAAAAAATGCAAGTAGCTTCTTTCACAGTACGTTATTAGACTGCAAAGAGCCCATGTACTGTTCTTGCCCAGGGGTCTTCTCCTGGGGGTTGCAGTTGTACAGCGGCTCAATATCTTGAAGGTACCCAAAAGGCTCCATAGTATTGTTGGGATTTTGCATTGATTCATGCATCTTGTCTAGAGATGAGCAACTAAATTTGCAGGACCTTGGTCTAAGAGAGCAGGTTAGTAGTCTGTGGCTGTTGGATGGGAGCCTTGCTAACCGCCTTTTACATGCCGGCATCCCTGGCTCCTCTTTTGATTAGCCGGCCAGGCGTGATGTCATTTGTGCCTCACACCACAACTATGACATCGACATCAAAAGAGGAGCCGGAGATGCCGGTTCATGGAGCCGTGGAATACTGACCCGACTGTTGGACCAGAGTCCTGCAAATCCATTCGCTCATCTCTACTCTCGTCATATCTACCAATAAGGGAAGACATTGTATGGGATTTCCCATAATACCAGCATAAAATAAATCCATCTGCATTGAGTTTTCCATGCTGTTTGTGGCAGGGTTTTATAGAGGTACATCTGGGTATTTGGAGCTCTGGGTTCAATCCAGATCTCCAACTTCTATAAAGATATGTTGTAAAATTGTTGTGTACATTATAAAGTGCCTGCATATTGTGGAGTTCTCAATCTAGTCTGCAGCTTATAATCTGTATAGATTTCAGCCCCCTTGCAATATGTATGTTCTATGAATGTTTCTGCAGATGATTTCACCGTTACATCCTTCTTGTAGGGCCTGAAAAACTCCTATGATAATCTGCAGCTCCAGCTAAATGATATTGTGGAGCTTGTGCGAGGAGGCAAATTGTCCCAGCAGACTCGCAGCACATTGGGGGCTCTCGTCACCATAGAGGGGCACGCTCGTGACGTGGGCATGGAAATGATCCAAACAGGTTTGTGCAAACATCATGGCTGGCACCAAACTTTCCAATACCATGTTCTATTTATCATACACTACATGGAGAAAGGTATTGTGCCCCCTCCACATTACACCTACAGGGGCTTTTATGGCCTCCTATTCTAAATCCATATACAGGATGTTAATATGGAGTCCGTCCCTCTACAGATATCACAGCTCAATATGCAGAGCACCTTCATACATTTCACCCCATTCCTATCTTCTTTCCATATCTATGTTATATTCCCCCCTCTTTTCTTTGAGTTTTCATAGGACACAATTGATCTTGTCACAGTAAAGCAATCTTGGGGTGTACTTACAATGACGTCTATGGGGCAGTAGTCATTTCTGCATATTGAGATGGTGGTCCCTATATAGGAATGTTTTGGCATCTGTATGTGTCGGCGTCCCCTGTATATGACTCATTGCCACAATTGATATTCTTTATAGTCAGTGTTTTGGATGGCCTAGGTGCGGTGTGTAATATTTTCTATCAATGGTGTATGTGCCCTCCTCTGTGCGGTGTCCTTCCATAACCATGGATGTACTAATAAAGGGTTTTTATGTCAATTCCTTTAATGACCTTTTGTTCGGCTTCTTTGTAGGTATTATGTAATTCTCCGAATGGTCAGCCATTCTAAGCCTGAGCAGACATATGGCAATGTAATTGATGTGTGACTGACATTGCTCTTCCCTATGTTGCGGTGACATATTTATGCTGCCATTGTGCAGTATTTGTTCTAATTAATCATCCTAAAGGTGTTTAGTGGGGTTGAGGTTGAGAACGTGTGTGAAACAGTTCTGCTCTTCTATTCCCTTAGGGTTGGAAGCTACAATTGTTTAAAATGTCTTGTGCTGAAGCATTAAGATATCTTTTCACTGGAACTAAGGGGCCTAGACCAACCCCTAAAAACAAGGCCATACCCCCACCAGCAAACTGTACAGCGGGCACGATGCAGTTAATAGGGTAACGTTCTCCTGGCATTCACCAAATCCAGACTCGTCCATCAGATGCCAGATAGAGAAGTGTGATCCATCACTGCACAGAACAGGTCTCCTCCAGAGTCCTGTGGTGGTGGCTTCACACCACTCCATCCGACGCTCGGCATCGTGCTTGGTGATGTAAGGCTGCATGCAGCTGCTCGGCCATGAAGCTCCTGGCGGGGGCGCAGTGTTTGTGGTGATGTTGTTACCAATGGAGTCAGGAGAGCGTTCTGCCCTCTGCTCCTCAGCACTCAGTGACCCCGCTCTGTAATGTTCCGGGGTCTCCTGAGTTGCTGCAGTTCCTTCTACTCCTTAATAATATCACTCACATGTGATGGGGGAAGATTTAGGAGGGAAGAAATTTAATATCCAGACTTGTTACCCCGGTGGCTCCTATTACAGGACCGCGCTGGTATCAGAGAGCTCTGCACCACCAGCCGTTCTGTCATATGTTAGTAACAGCACACAGCATGGGAGGGCGGATGTTATACACCGGGGGGCGTGGGGATTGATGTTATACACTGGTGGGGGGCGAGAGTCTTAATGTTATACAAGGCCGAGGGGCCAGATGTTATACACTGGGGGTACGAGGGGCTAGATGATATACATGTCTGAGGGCTGGATGTTATACACTGAGGGGCAAGGGGACGGATATTATACACCAGGGGCGAGGGGACGGATATTATACACCAGGGGTGAGGGGACGGATATTATACACCAGGGGCGAGGGGATGGATATTATACACCAGGGGCGAGGGGATTGATGTTATACACTGGTGGGGGGCGGGAGTCTTAATGTTATACAACAAGGCCGAGGGGCCAGTTGTTATACACTGGGGGTACAAGGGGCTAGATGTTATACATGTCCGAGGGCTGGATGTTATACACTGAGGGGCAAGGGGACGGATATTATACACCGGGGCGAGGGGACGGATATTATACACCAGGGGCGAGGGGACGGATATTATACACCAGGGGCGAGGGGACGGATATTATACACCAGGGGTGAGGGGACGGATATTATACACCGGGGCGAGGGGACGGATATTATACACCAGGGGCGAGGGGACGGATATTATACACCAGGGGCGAGGGGATGGATATTATACACCAGGGGCGAGGGGATTGATGTTATACACTGGTGGGGGGCGGGAGTCTTAATGTTAAACAACAAGGCCGAGGGGCCAGTTGTTATACACTGGGGGTACAAGGGGCTAGATGTTATACATGTCCGAGGGCTGGATGTTATACACTGAGGGGCAAGGGGACGGATATTATACACCGGGGCGAGGGGACGGATATTATACACCAGGGGCGAGGGGACGGATATTATACACCAGGGGCGAGGGGACGGATATTATACACCAGGGGTGAGGGGACGGATATTATACACCGGGGCGAGGGGACGGATATTATACACCAGGGGCGAGGGGACGGATATGTAGCACCCTGAGGATCCGGCTGCTACAGGGGTATTGCACCTCACTCCAGAGGTGTGATATTCCACTCCCGGGTAAGGATGGAGTGTGGAACTGAGCTCGGTAGGCTGCATGCACTACACACATCCCATTTCCGAGGAGCAGACCGACGGTACTCCCACTTAGAAATGTGCAGGTACGACCGAGTCTGTTCCTGGCTGGAGTGGGAGGGGGGTGGTACATCCCAAGTAGTGTAGGGGCAGATAGGGGGAGCAGCCTGGGTAAAGTTAGGAGCTCATTGGGTGCTGGTCACCTGAGCTCACACATAGAGGGTGTATATAAGGTGGGCACCAACTAAGAACAGGGTCAGATGCAGAGAACAAGTCAGGAGCAGAGGAGAAGGAAAGACCCAGAGTGAGAGAGGAGGAGAGAGAGAGACCCAGAGGCACAGAAGAACAGGACTCTAAGATCCCAAATTAAAACCCCGGGTGAAGAGTCGGCACAGGGTACCGGAACCCAAGCTGGTGGGGGTAAAAACATTCCCCAGCCAGAGACCGGAGACCGTGGGCAGCGTTTGCCACGGTCACCCACCACATCCACCCCGAAGGCACACCACATGAAGGGTCAGGGAACCCAAGGCCAAGGGTGTCCCAACAGAAGGCCCGAGGGAGCTGGACCTAGGTGGATCACTGGTGGGGACGGCCAGAGAACGGGACAGAAGGAGAGCTCAGGGCCACGCTCCGGACTTGTTTGGGGGTTGGCTGGATCCAGGACCTGGTGGACGCAGCACGGCTCGGGTGGTCACTCGGAGCTGGAGTGACCAGTACAACATCTGCAGTAAGTAAACACCCTTAACTGCACAACCCGACTCTGTCTTCTCTGCCGTCTGCACTGCACCACCACAACCCCCATCCTCTGCACCTGTTCCCCCTGAGGCTATACCCCACCCGTTGGGGGTTATACCATCTCAAGCTGCACCTGCACCAACAGCCTCAGCGGACCCTGCTGCAGCGGCGGCCACAGTGACCGCATCACAACGGGTGGCGTAGTCGACACAAAAGAACTCTTAATAACATCTGTAGGACTGCCACATAACACTGAGCTTGACGCCCTGGGCACGGGGCCGGGTCACAGCCGCTCGGAGACTACAACCCCCCATCTGATCCGGTGCCGGGTATTCCCCTCAAAAAGGAATATGTCCCAGGAGGCGCGTCAACTTTGGCGTAGTCGGCAGGATTACGTGCCCGCAACACCCGGGTACCGCGTGCCTGAAGAAAAGTGCAAGTTTACCTCAGAAAGAAGTCTCCCGCCGGTTCCGGAGGGTCCACGCCATCGGACCCCATCACAGGTCGTTTCCCGCCGATTGTCCGCCATTTCCAGCTTGTTCCCGCCATCTGCAGAGTTTCCCGCCACTGGGCGACGCTTCCCGCCAAATCCGAAGATTTCCCGCCTTGGAAGAGCAGCGGACGCCATTATGGGCGTGCCAAAGGAGGGCAAGAGGCCGCCTCCCATCGTGGGCCGGGACAGAAAATGGCGCCAAAAGTGGAAACCGCCCCCACCAACAGAGACTGTGATGCTGGAGGTGTCTGTCAGCGTGAAAGAACTACCCCTGGAGCTGACAGTCACCGAGTTGCCCCGGGACCGCCCTCGAAGTGGGAGGAGACGAGAGAAAAGAACGAAGATGGGTGCCGCCTGGAGGAGTCTGGAGCGAGCGCACCCGGAGGCAAGAAGTCTGGAGAGGAGCAGCAGAAAAGCTCACCCGGAGATGTCCAGAGAGCAGAGCAGCACCGGCCCGCTGGCCAGGAGCCTGCTGGAAGAAGAGCAGAGCAGCACCGACCCGTTGGTCAGGAGCCTGCTGGACACCACGACCCCACTAGGCCTAGTGGAGGTCCTTGCACAGCTCCCCCGAGACCGGGAGTGTGCACAGACTGCCCTGGAGGGCCTCGCACGGAGGATGGCCCGGGTACAGCGCGAGATATTGGCGGAATGGAGCCGGGAGATGGCCCAGCAAGCTGAAACCAAGACCCGGAGCACGCCAGCCAAGATGAGGAGACAGACCGCCTCTGAGGATGGCGCGGGAGGACCAAAGGCCGGAGACGGCGCCGAGAAGGGAGCCGAACGCATGGAGGCAGGTAAAGGGGACGTCTATACCCCAAGCCGGGACACCGCTTGCCTGCCCCAGCTCCCCGTCGCAGAGCCCGAAAGTCCCCCTGCTGTGCCCGAAAACGCCATGTCACCGACGCAGACTGGGCCCCAACCGGAAGCCGCCGCCGCGACCCCTGTGACGTCACACGCCTCGACCCCGAGCGTGACCAAGCAGGAAGTACCACCAGCCTGGTCGCAAGGCCTAGTACCCCCGGGCGTCGCATCACCAACAGCGCCCCCTACCTCCGCGGAGCCTCCGGCCTGGCCGCAAGGCCAGGTAGCCCAGGGTGCCGCCGTCCTAACGGTGCCCTTCACCTTCCAGGTGCCCCAGGCCTGGCCGCAAGGCCTGGGCAACCCGGGCGCCACCACCACCGCGCCCGCACCCGTAAAACCAAGGGTGCCGCGTCTGGGAGAGGACTTGTTTGCCCAGCACACGTGGCCGGACGGGCAGCCTTTCATCTGGCCCCAGAAATATTACGAACTGGAGCACCAGAGGAGGGTTGGGACCATGTGTGCACCCCTGATTCCGGCTCCGAAGCCCGTGATAAGGATCTCGCCTCCTCTGGAAGAAGCCCAATTTGAGTGGGACCCCACCGGAGAAGACCTAATGGGGTTCACTCAAGAAACCAGGGCAGCTGCAGCAGAGCGTGCTGACTGTTGCCGACAGCAGCTCGAAGAGTTCGCACGGGAGCGGAGAGAGAGGCGGGTCCGGGAGCAACAGGCCCAAGTACGGAGCGCCGAGCAGAAGAGCCGGACCAGGAGGGACCCCCGTGCAGCGCATTGTCCCCGCACCATCGGGACAGTGATCAAGTTCAACCAGCAGCATGGGTGGGGCTTTATCAGAGACCACAACACCCCCGGCGACGTTTTTGTAACGCGCAGAGACGTTGAGTCCCATCTGCCGGAGGGGCACAGAGGTCGTGACCTCTACATCGGAGACGAGGTCACCTTCACTCGGCACAAGTGTGCCAAAGGACCTTACGCCCTCCACGTACACCGCCTGACGGAGGAGGAGTTGCGGTGCGAGGAGGAGGAGCAAGAGGACCCGGACGGGTCTGAAGTTACCACCAGCTATAAGCAAAGAGCAGGAGGAAGACGCCGTTGAGTGCGGCAGAGCAGGTGCTGTAAATAAGTTACCCGATCGGGGTATAAAGAAACTGAAACTGTTGCTACATATATATAGTCCCCGTTGGGACCAGCTGAGTGAACTGTTTACCCGTTAACCCCTTAATCCCACAGGCTGAGGACTGTGAGCAGCCATTCCCTTTCCCCTCCTTACCTGGCCGAGGACTGAGAGCGGCCAACTTCCCCTGTATATAGTTGCGCGTCCTAAAGCGCCCCCTACCGGTTTTATAGAAAACCAGTTTTTCTAAGAGACTGTCGCACTTTTTCCCGGACACACGTTGCACAGTGTCCGGAGGAGGAGGAACCAGGAGCCTGAGACGACGAGAAAGTTTTATCTGCTAAGATATGTTATTTATATAATGTTTTTTATATGTTTTATATGTTTATATGAAAAATTTGTATGTTTTGGTGATGTTTTACGTCTTACAGCCCGAGGACGTGCTGTGATTTACCAGGGGGGAATGTAGCACCCTGAGGATCCGGCTGCTACAGGGGTATTGCACCTCACTCCAGAGGTGTGATATTCCACTCCCGGGTAAGGATGGAGTGTGGAACTGAGCTCGGTAGGCTGCATGCACTACACACATCCCATTTCCGAGGAGCAGACCGACGGTACTCCCACTTAGAAATGTGCAGGTACGACCGAGTCTGTTCCTGGCTGGAGTGGGAGGGGGGTGGTATATCCCAAGTAGTGTAGGGGCAGATAGGGGGAGCAGCCTGGGTAAAGTTAGGAGCTCATTGGGTGCTGGTCACCTGAGCTCACACATAGAGGGTGTATATAAGGTGGGCACCAACTAAGAACAGGGTCAGATGCAGAGAACAAGTCAGGAGCAGAGGAGAAGGAAAGACCCAGAGTGAGAGAGGAGGAGAGAGAGAGACCCAGAGGCACAGAAGAACAGGACTCTAAGATCCCAAATTAAAACCCCGGGTGAAGAGTCGGCACAGGGTACCGGAACCCAAGCTGGTGGGGGTAAAAACATTCCCCAGCCAGAGACCGGAGACCGTGGGCAGCGTTTGCCACGGTCACCCACCACATCCACCCCGAAGGCACACCACATGAAGGGTCAGGGAACCCAAGGCCAAGGGTGTCCCAACAGAAGGCCCGAGGGAGCTGGACCTAGGTGGATCACTGGTGGGGACGGCCAGAGAACGGGACAGAAGGAGAGCTCAGGGCCACGCTCCGGACTTGTTTGGGGGTTGGCTGGATCCAGGACCTGGTGGACGCAGCACGGCTCGGGTGGTCACTCGGAGCTGGAGTGACCAGTACAACATCTGCAGTAAGTAAACACCCTTAACTGCACAACCCGACTCTGTCTTCTCTGCCGTCTGCACTGCACCACCACAACCCCCATCCTCTGCACCTATTCCCCCTGAGGCTATACCCCACCCGTTGGGGGTTATACCATCTCAAGCTGCACCTGCACCAACAGCCTCAGCGGACCCTGCTGCAGCGGCGGCCACAGTGACCGCATCACAACGGGTGGCGTAGTCGACACAAAAGAACTCTTAATAACATCTGTAGGACTGCCACATAACACTGAGCTTGACGCCCTGGGCACGGGGCCGGGTCACAGCCGCTCGGAGACTACAACCCCCCATCTGATCCGGTGCCGGGTATTCCCCTCAAAAAGGAATATGTCCCAGGGGGCGCGTCAGATATTATACACCAGGGGCGAGGGGATGGATATTATACACCAGGGGCGAGGGGACGGATATTATACACCAGGGGCGAGGGGACGGATATTATACACCAGGGGCGAGGGGACGGATATTATACACCGGGGCGAGGGGACGGATATTATACACCGGGGCGAGGGGACGGATATTATACACCAGGGGCGAGGGGACGGATATTATACACCGGGGCGAGGGGACGGATATTATACACCGGGGTGAGGGGACGGATATTATACACCAGGGGCGAGGGGACGGATATTATACACCAGGGGCGAGGGGACGGATATTATACACCGGGGCGAGGGGACGGATATTATACACCGGGGCGAGGGGACGGATATTATACACCGGGGCGAGGGGACGGATATTATACACCGGGGTGAGGGGACGGATATTATACACCAGGGGCGAGGGGACGGATATTATACACCGGGGTGAGGGGACGGATATTATACACCAGGGGCGAGGGGACGGATATTATACACCAGGGGCGAGGGGACGGATATTATACACCAGGGGCGAGGGGACGGATATTATACACCGGGGCGAGGGGACGGATATTATACACTGGGGCGAGGGGATGGATATTATACACCGGGGCGAGGGGACGGATATTATACACCAGGGGCGAGGGGACGGATATTATACACCGTGGGCGAGGGGATGGTTGTTATACACTGGAAGTGAGGGGACGGATATTATACACCGGGGGAGGCGAGAGGCCAGATGTTATACACCAGGGGGAGGGAGCCAGGGGACAGATGTTATACACCGGGGCTGGGGGCCAGATGTTATACCCTGGGGGCCGGATGTTATGCAATGGAGGGCTTGGGGTTGGATGTTATACAGTGGGGCTGAGGGGATGGATTTTATACACTGGCGGGGGGGGCGAGGGGACGGATGTTATACTAAACTAGGGGCGAGGGGCGGATGTTATACACCGGGGGAGGCGAGAGGCCGGATTTTATAAACTGGGGGCTGAGAGTCCGGATGTTATACACCGTGGGCAATGAGACTAAATGAAAAAAGCAGAATTCGGTGACTAGGAGTTTTGTCCTATAATGTATGTGCATTTGCCTTCCCTTTAGAAACTCTCCCTCGTGATTCTGCAGTGTCTTAGAGGTTGACTATCTTTTCCTACATTGCTCAGGAGTTTCTCATGAAACAGACTTCCAGTGGCTTGCCCAACTCCGCTATTACTGGGAGAATGAGAATGCGAGAGTGCGAATCATTAACTGCAATGTGAAGTCCGCCTATGAGTACCTGGGCAACTCCCCACGCCTGGTCATCACTCCGCTCACTGACAGATGCTAGCGGACTCTGCTATGATGTGATGGGTTATGCTCAGAAATCTTTTTGACTTTTGTATGATGCATGAAACTTATTAGAAAGTTTATTGATATTTCATACCAGTTCTTTCATGTTTCATTGGTAGATCGGTGCTTTTTATCTAAATCTTGGTGGAGCTCCAGAAGGTCCGGCCGGCACAGGAAAAACTGAGACCACCAAAGATTTGGCCAAGGTGCTGGCCGTGCAGTGTGTGGTCTTTAACTGCTCTGATGGTTTGGACTACATAGCAATGTGAAAGGTACATACAATGTTAAGCTGCTCCATTACAGATAATAAACTGACTCCAACCGATGTTCTGCTGACATCTTTTGATTATATAGTACAGACCAAAAGTTTGGACACACCTTCTCATTTAAAGATTTTTCTGTATTTTCATGACAATGAAAATTGTACATTCACACTGAAGGCATCAAAACTATGAATTAACACATGTGGAATTATATACTTAACAAAAAAGTGTGAAACAACAGAAAATATGTCTTATATTCTTGGTTCTTAAAAGTCGCAGGTTAACAGCAGCTCAGATTAGAGACCAGGTCAATGCCACACAGAGTTCTAGCAGCAGACACATCTCTACAACAACTGTTAAGAGGAGACTTTGTGCAGCAGGCCTTCATGGTAAAATAGCTGCTAGGAAACCACTGCTAAGGACAGGCAACAAGCAGAAGAGACTTGTTTGGGCTAAAGAACACAAGGAATGGACATTCGACCAGTGGAAATCTGTGCTTTGGTCTGATGAGTCCAAATTTGAGATCTTTGGTTCCAACCACCGTGTCTTTGTGCGATGCAGAAAAGGTGAACGGATGGACTCTACATGCCTGGTTCCCACCGTGAAGCATGGAGGAGGAGGTGTAATGGTGTGGGGGTGCTTTGCTGGTGACACTGTTGGGGATTTATTCAAAATTGAACCAGCATGGCTACCACAGCATCTTGCAGCGGCATGCTATTCCATCCGGTTTGCGTTTAGTTGGACCATCATTTATTTTTCAAAAGGACAATGACCCCAACACACCTCCAGGCTGTGTAAGGGCTATTTGACCAAGAAGGAGAGTGATGGGGGGCTACGCCAGATGACCTGGCCTCCACAGTCACCAGACCTGAACCCAATCGAGATGGTTTGGGGTGAGCTGGACCGCAGAGTGAAGGCAAAAGGGCCAACAAGTGCTAAGCATCTGTGGGAACCCCTTCAAGATTGTTGGAAGACCATTTCCGGTGACTACCTCTTGAAGGTCATCAAGAGAATGCCAAGAGTGTGCAAAGCAGTCATCAAAGCAAAATGTGGCTACTTTGAAGAACCTAGAATATAAGACATATTTTCAGTTGTTTCACACTTTTTTGTTACGTATATATTTTTCCACATGTGTTAATTAATAATTTGATGCCCTCAGTGTGAATGTACAGTTCTCATAGTCATGAAAATACAGAAAATCTTTAAATGATAATGTAGCACCCTGAGGATTCGGCTGCTACAGGGGTATTGCACCTCAACCCAGAGGTGTGATATTCCACTCCCGGGTAAGGAAGGAGTGTGGAACTGAGCTCGGTAGGCTGCATGCACTACACACATCCCATTTCCGAGGAGCAGACCGACGGTACTCCCACTTAGAAATGTGCAGGTACGACCGAGTCTGTTCCTGGCTGGAGTGGGAGGGGGGTGGTACATCCCAAGTAGTGTAGGGGCAGATAGGGGGAGCAGCCTGGGTAAAGTTAGGAGCTCATTGGGTGCTGGTCACCTGAGCTCACACATAGAGGGTGTATATAAGGTGGGCACCAACTAAGAACAGGGTCAGATGCAGAGAACAAGTCAGGAGCAGAGGAGAAGAAAGACCCAGAGTGAGAGAGGAGAGAGAGAGAGACCCAGAGGCACAGAAGAACAGGACTCTAAGATCCCAAATTAAAACCCCGGGTGAAGAGTCGGCATCAGGGTACCGGAACCCAAGCTGGTGGGGGTAAAAACATTCCCCAGCCAGAGACCGGAGACCGTGGGCAGCGTTTGCCACGGTCACCCACCACATCCACCCCGAAGGCACACCACATGAAGGGTCAGGGAACCCAAGGCCAAGGGTGTCCCAACAGAAGGCCCGAGGGAGCTGGACCTAGGTGGATCACTGGTGGGGACGGCCAGTGAACGGGACAGAAGGAGAGCTCAGGGCCACGCTCCGGACTTGTTTGGGGGTTGGCTGGAGCCAGGACCTGGTGGACGCAGCACGGCTCGGGTGGTCACTCGGAGCTGGAGTGACCAGTACAACATCTGCAGTAAGTAAACACCCTTAACTGCACAACCCGACTCTGTCTTCACTGCCGTCTGCACTGCACCACCACAACCCCCATCCTCTGCACCTGTTCCCCCTGAGGCTATACCCCTCCCGTTGGGGGTTATCCCACCAAGCTGCGCACCCACCATCAGCCTCAGCGTACCCTGCTGCAGCGGCGGCCACAGTGACCGCATCACAACGGGTGGCGTAGTCGACACAAAAGAACTCTTAATAACATCTGTAGGACTGCCACATAACACTGAGCTTGACGCCCTGGGCACGGGCCGGGTCACAGCCGCTCGGAGACTACAACCCCCCATCTGATCCGGTGCCGGGTATTCCCCTCAAAAAGGAATATGTCCCAGGGGGCGCGTCAACTTTGGCGTAGTCGGCAGGATTACGTGCCCACAACAACCGGGTACTGCGTGCCTGAAGAAAAGTGCAAGTTTACCTCAGAAAGAAGTCTCCCGCCGGTTCCGGAGGGTCCACGCCATCGGACCCCATCACAGGTCGTTTCCCGCCGATTGTCCGCCATTTCCAGCTTGTTCCCGCCATCTGCAGAGTTTCCCGCCACTGGGCGACGCTTCCCGCCAAATCCGAAGATTTCCCGCCTTGGAAGAGCAGCGGACGCCATTATGGGCGTGCCAAAGGAGGGCAAGAGGCCGCCTCCCATCGTGGGCCGGGACAGAAAATGGCGCCAAAAGTGGAAACCGCCCCCACCAACAGAGACTGTGATGCTGGAGGTGTCTGTCAGCGTGAAAGAACTACCCCTGGAGCTGACAGTCACCGAGTGGCCCCGGGACCGCCCTCGAAGTGGGAGGAGACGAAAGAAAAGAACGAAGATGGGTGCCGCCTGGAGCAGTCTGGAGCGAGCGCACCCGGAGGCAGGAAGCCTGGAGAGGAGCAGCAGAAAAGCTCACCCGGAGATGTCCAGAGAGCAGAGCAGCACCGGCCCGCTGGCCAGGAGCCCGCTGGAAGAAGAGCAGAGCAGCACCGACCCGTTGGTCAGGAGCCTGCTAGACACCACGACCCCACTAGGCCTAGTGGAGGTCCTTGCACAGCTCCCCCGAGACCGGGAGTGTGCACAGACTGCCCTGGAGGGCCTCGCACGGAGGATGGCTCGGGTACAGCGCGAGATATTGGCGGAATGGAGCCGGGAGATGGCCCAGCAAGCTGAAACCAAGACCCGGAGCACGCCAGCCAAGATGAGGAGACAGACCGCCTCTGAGGATGGCGCGGGAGGACCAAAGGCCGGAGACGGCGCCGAGAAGGGAGCCGAACGCATGGAGGCAGGTAAAGGGGACGTCTATACCCCAAGCCGGGACACCGCTTACCTGCCCCAGCTCCCCGTCGCAGAGCCCGAAAGTCCCCCTGCTGTGCCCGAAAACGCCATGTCACCGACGCAGACTAGGCCCCAACCGGAAGCCGCCGCCGCGACCCCTGTGACGTCACACGCCTCGACCCCGAGCGTGACCAAGCAGGAAGTACCACCAGCCTGGTCGCAAGGCCTAGTACCCCCGGGCGCCGCAATACCAACAGCGCCCCCTACCTCCGCGGAGCCTCCGGCCTGGCCGCAAGGCCAGGTAGCCCAGGGCGCCGCCGTCCTAACGGTGCCCTTCACCTTTCAGGTGCCCCAGGCCTGGCCGCAAGGCCTGGGCAACCCGGGCGCCACCACCACCGCGCCCGCACCCGTAAAACCAAGGGTGCCGCATCTGGGAGAGGACTTGTTTGCCCAGCACACGTGGCCGGACGGGCAGCCCTTCATCTGGCCCCAGAAGTATTACGAACTGGAGCACCAGAGGAGGGTTGGGGCCATGTGTGCACCCCTGATTCCGGCTCCGAAGCCCGTGAAAAGGATCTCGCCTCCTCTGGAAGAAGCCCAATTTGAGTGGGACCCCACCAGAGAAGACCTGATGGGGTTCACTCAGGAAACCAGGGCAGCTGCAGCAGAGCGTGCTGAGTGTTGCCGACAGCAGCTCGAAGAGTTTGCGAGGGAGCGGAGAGAGAGGCGGGTCCGGGAACAACAGGCCCAAGTACGGAGCGCCGAGCAGAAGAGCCGGACCAGGAGGGACCCCCGTGCAGCGCATTGTCCCCGCACCATCGGGACAGTGATCAAGTTCAACCAACAGCATGGGTGGGGCTTCATCAGAGACCACAACACCCCCGGCGACGTTTTTGTAACGCGCAGAGACGTTGAGTCCCATCTGCCGGAGGGGCATAGAGGTCGTGACCTCTACATCGGAGACGAGGTCACCTTCACCCGGCACAAGTGTGCCAAAGGACCTTACGCCCTCCACGTACACCGCCTGACGGAGGAGGAGTTGCGGTGCGAGGAGGAGGAGCAAGAGGACCCGGACGGGTCTGAAGTTACCACCAGCTATAAGCAAAGAGCAGGAGGAAGACGCCGTTGAGTGCGGCAGAGCAGGTGCTGTAAATAGTTACCCGATCGGGGTATAAAGAAACTGAAACTGTTGTTGCTAATATAGTCCCCGTTGGGACCAGCTGAGTGAACTGTTCACCCGTTAACCCCTTAATCCCACAGGCTGAGGACTGTGAGCAGCCACTCCCTTTCCCTCCTTACCTGGCCGAGGACTGAGAGCGGCCAACTTCCCCTGTATATAGTTGCGCGTCCTAAAGCGCCCCCTACCGGTTTTATAGAAAACCTGTTTTTCTAAGAGACTGTCGCACTTTTCCCGGACACACGTTGCACAGTGTCCGGAGGAGGAACCAGAAACAAGAGACGACGAGAAAGTTTTATCTGCTAAGATATGTTATTTATATAATGTTTTATATGTTTTATATGTTTATAAAAATTTGTATGTTTTGGTGATGTTTTATGTCTTACAGCCCGAGGACGTGCTGTGATTTACCAGGGGGGAATGTAGCACCCTGAGGATTCGGCTGCTACAGGGGTATTGCACCTCAACCCAGAGGTGTGATATTCCACTCCCGGGTAAGGAAGGAGTGTGGAACTGAGCTCGGTAGGCTGCATGCACTACACACATCCCATTTCCGAGGAGCAGACCGACGGTACTCCCACTTAGAAATGTGCAGGTACGACCGAGTCTGTTCCTGGCTGGAGTGGGAGGGGGGTGGTACATCCCAAGTAGTGTAGGGGCAGATAGGGGGAGCAGCCTGGGTAAAGTTAGGAGCTCATTGGGTGCTGGTCACCTGAGCTCACACATAGAGGGTGTATATAAGGTGGGCACCAACTAAGAACAGGGTCAGATGCAGAGAACAAGTCAGGAGCAGAGGAGAAGAAAGACCCAGAGTGAGAGAGGAGAGAGAGAGAGACCCAGAGGCACAGAAGAACAGGACTCTAAGATCCCAAATTAAAACCCCGGGTGAAGAGTCGGCATCAGGGTACCGGAACCCAAGCTGGTGGGGGTAAAAACATTCCCCAGCCAGAGACCGGAGACCGTGGGCAGCGTTTGCCACGGTCACCCACCACATCCACCCCGAAGGCACACCACATGAAGGGTCAGGGAACCCAAGGCCAAGGGTGTCCCAACAGAAGGCCCGAGGGAGCTGGACCTAGGTGGATCACTGGTGGGGACGGCCAGTGAACGGGACAGAAGGAGAGCTCAGGGCCACGCTCCGGACTTGTTTGGGGGTTGGCTGGAGCCAGGACCTGGTGGACGCAGCACGGCTCGGGTGGTCACTCGGAGCTGGAGTGACCAGTACAACATCTGCAGTAAGTAAACACCCTTAACTGCACAACCCGACTCTGTCTTCACTGCCGTCTGCACTGCACCACCACAACCCCCATCCTCTGCACCTGTTCCCCCTGAGGCTATACCCCTCCCGTTGGGGGTTATCCCACCAAGCTGCGCACCCACCATCAGCCTCAGCGGACCCTGCTGCAGCGGCGGCCACAGTGACCGCATCACAACAGGTGGCGTAGTCGACACAAAAGAACTCTTAATAACATCTGTAGGACTGCCACATAACACTGAGCTTGACGCCCTGGGCACGGGCCGGGTCACAGCCGCTCGGAGACTACAACCCCCCATCTGATCCGGTGCCGGGTATTCCCCTCAAAAAGGAATATGTCCCAGGGGGCGCGTCAATAAGGTGTGTCCAAACTTTTGGTCTGTACTGTATATACTTTTTTTTAGTTTTTCCAAGGGCTGGCATCATCGGGAGCATGGGCGTGTTTTGATGAGTTTAACCGTATTGAGCTGGAGGTGTTGTCCGTGGTGGCCCAACAGATTCTCCGCATCCAGAGAGCCATCCAGACGAAGATGGACATGTTCAACTTCAAAGGAACAGAACTGAAGCTTAACCCAAATTACTTCGTAGCCATTACCATGAATCCTGGCTCCGCGGGACGTTCTGAGCTGCCGGATAACCTCAAGGTAAATAGTCCCAGTGCCTTGCATCGGGTCCTTCCACAACATTTCTATAGGATTAAGCTCAGGACTATGACTCGGCCATTCCAAAACTTTGTTTATTCAACCATTCTTTTGTAGAACGACTTGTGTCTTTGGGCCATTGTCTTGCTGCATGACCCACGTTTTCTTGAGATTCAGTACATGAACTTGTAGCGCCCCGAGGGCTCGGCCGCTACAGGGGTATTGCACCTCTGCCAGAGGTGTGGTATTCCACTCCCGGGTAAGGATGGAGTATGGACCAGGGCTCAGTTAGCTGCATACAGCACACTCACCCCTTTTCCGAGGGACAGCTCAACGGTACTCCCATTAGACAGAAATGCAGGTACGACAGACCATGTCCCTGGCTGGAGTGGGGAGGGGGGAGGAATACCCGGTGATGTAGGAGCAGATAGGGGACGGTTCCTGAGCGTAGATAGGAGCTCATAGGTTGCTGGTCACCTGGGCTCATGGCTAGAGGGAGGTATAAAAGGTGGGCACCATCTTAGGTCAGGGTTCAGTCAGTCTGTGCAAAGAGAGGAGACGACTGGGAGTAGAGGCTCTGTAGAAGCTCTGCTCCAGAGTGGGCCTAGGGAGAGGCCGAGGAAGAGAGTGGAGTGGAGAGAGAGAGGAGGTGAAGGGGAGCTGTGGTTTCCTCTCAGCCCAGCTCCACGAGAAAGGGGAAGAAGAAGGAACAGGAAAGAAGAAGAAGAGAGAGAGAGAAACAGAAGGGCTCAGGAACAAGAAGGTGGAAGGGACCCTAAGAACCCACGAGAATACAGGGTGAAGGGTCAGGCAGATTAAGGGTGCCGGATCCCAAGTTGGTGGAGGAGAAACAACCCTCAGCCAAAGACCGGAGGCTGTGACCATTTATTGGTGCAGCACCTCATCAAACCTGCTAGGAAAGCACCATAAAGGACAGCGGACAGCGGGATCCACGTTTAACCGCACAAGTCCGCGGCAGCTGGACAAAAGTGGGTCACTGGTGAGACAGGCCAGAGGAAGGATTGAAGGGGGTGCTGAGCCATGCTTCTGAGCTGCCTGGGAGTTGACTGAGTCCCACACCTGGTGGACGCAGCACAGCTTGGGTGGTCACTACCTGTACAGAAGTGACCCGGAACAAATGAACTGTGAGTAAAGACCCTGGACTGTAACTTGTTGTCTGTGTGCTCCTTTGCGCCTCCAGCACTATTGGTACCGGAACTCTCACCACCATCACTCCCACCATCCACTACACTGCCCTGTGGCCGCACTCTTCCCGTGGGGAGTCACACAATTCCAGCTGCATACATCATCAGCCCCAGCGGTCTGCCTTGCAGTGGCGGTCCCTAATAACCGCAATCCACGGGTGGCGTAGTCGGACATCACTTAAAACTTACAAAGAGACTACCACTGGCCTGACCGCCCTGAGCCACGGACCGAGTCGCCACTACTACCCCCATCGTTCCCCTATTGCCCGGCTCCGAGTGCCCCACGGCCCAGGGGGCGAGTCAAACTGATATCCTGATATTTTCCTTTAGCATTTGCTGATAGATTTTAGAATTCATTGTTCCATCAATGATGGCAGCCGTCCTTGACCAAGTGCAGCAAAACAGGCCCAAAGCATGTTACGATTACCATCTTTGTGTTTCATAGATGATAGGAGGTTTCTTATGCTGTAATGCAGTATTTTCTTTCTGCAAACATATAGCTTCTCACTTAAAATCTCTATCTTGGCCTCATCCTTCCACAAAGCATTATTCCAGTTACCTATTGATGTGCCCAGGTGAGTTTTAGCAGTGACATTTTAAATCGCATTGCCGTTCTCATTGCAATCCTGCCATGCTCGCCATTGTTGT
Organism: Phyllobates terribilis; assembly: GCF_046119375.1. Taxonomy (NCBI): domain Eukaryota; kingdom Metazoa; phylum Chordata; class Amphibia; order Anura; family Dendrobatidae; genus Phyllobates; species Phyllobates terribilis. The sequence continues at coordinate 1,443,119 of NW_027363053.1, read as the reverse complement.
TCATTGTCCTTCTGATGGTGGACTCATGAACAATTACATTAGCTAATGTGAGGAGAGGCCTTTAGTTGCTTAGAGGTTACCTTGAGTTCCTTTGTGACCTCACAGACTGATGTAGCTTTAAGTCAAATTTAGCAGTAATACAGAAATTTTTGAGGGGTTCACAAACTTTCAAGTAAATACTAGGTTTACAAAAGAAACATAAGATTTCATCAAAGGGATTATTCTCCCCCAAACCTATATGAGATTGTACATTTCCTATGTATAATCACAACACCTGATGCCCTCATTTCTGCAAGCTCCTTAATATTAATGTTCCATTCTCCTATTTTCCAAAATGGACACAGCAGAGGTGTGGAGAGAGATTTGGAAAGTGTTAAAGGAGTATTCCCATCTCCAAGATTCTATCCCAATATGTAATAGATGTAATAATAATATTAATAGCAAATACCTCCAATTGGAAATGTAGTATAGTTCTTCTGATTAGCTATGTCGCTTAACCCATGTGCAGGGCATAGCAGTAGCTTAGGTATCCATGGTTACAACCACTAGCAAGTAACTAACTGTTACTATGAGTGGTCGTAACCATGGATACCTAAGCTACTGCAATGTCCTGCACATGGGGGTAAGCAACATAGATAATCAGAAGAACTATACTACATTTCTAATTGGAGATATTTGCAAACATTATTATTATTATACCTATTACATATTTGGACAGGATCTTGGAGATGGGAATACCCCTTTAACCACACTTTGACTGACTTTCCTCTGATGTGGAATAGACACATCACTTTTAGGTCTGGGGTGGAGGATAGTGTAAATGGACATAATGGGTTCCCCGGCTCTCTGCCTAGTTTACAGTAATTTAGTTTCATTTGTTGACTGACCCATCTGGTTTGCGCATTTCAGGTTCTTTTCCGGACTGTAGCAATGATGGTCCCCAACTATGCTCTGATTGCGGAGATCGGCCTTTATTCTTACGGTTTTCTGCACGCTAAACCTCTCTCGGTGAAGATGGTAATGACTTACCGGCTGTGCTCGGAGCCGCTCTCGTCCCAGTTCCATTATGATTATGGGATGCGTGCAGTAAAGGCTGTGCTGATCGCTGCTGGCAATTTGAAGCTGAAATTCCCCCATGAAAATGAAGATATTCTTGTAAGTTCTGAACTGTTGGTCGCTTTACATCTCGTATAGGACAGCATTACCATCTTACCGAGAAGCATTTGGATCACAAAAATTAGAGCTGTATGATTTTATAGTAGCAGACAGAGACTTGCAAATAATTTCTGTACATTGCTGTTCCTGGCTTGTTAGATCTCATCTGTGCAAAAATGTCAAATCTATAGTTGTTAAAAACGTAGCTTGTTCATCTTATAGGACAGTTTTGATTTTTAACTTAAACACATGTATTTTAGGCTAAAAATCATTTTAACAATTGGGTTTTATTAAAAATTTTGCATCGCTTGGCTTTCACCGGCTTTTTGATTCCCTGCACATTCAATTTTGATAAGGTCTGTGGTCATAAATAAACTGAGAGGAGCTCAGAAAAAGACAGATAAAACATTTACAAACTACCCGTCAGCCAGCAAAAACGAGTTCACTGACAGTATCTCACTTAACTCATTCTGCAGCCGGCAATTAACAGTAACACAAAGGCCACATGTATTCCCTATGGAAAAACAATTCTGCAGCATATTTTAGTGCAACTCAGCAGCGTTCCATTCCTCTTTTATCATTCCTGGAAATGTAGGAATTAATTGAAATCTGTCAATAACGAGTACCCTACACAGTCTGACAATGTCACCACTGTTTGGGCACAGTCAGATTGTATAGGGTTGTCCACTATATAGATTATATATACATTATATATGTTACTGTAAAAGTCAGAAGGCCGGTAAAACCTAGGATTTACCGGTCAATCTGGACATTTACCGAGGCCGTCGGTAAAAGCTCAAAATGAAAAGTAAAATTGGACTTTTACCGGTGAAGTCTTGGTAAATCTTAACATTTCTCAACAGCGTTGGTAAAAGTCGGATGTATTCCATATAAGCGAACGATTTTGGACTTTTACCTGGGCGAATTGGTAAATCTTTACATTTACCAGCATGTGTTGGTAAAAGTAACTTTGAGTCACAGAATTCTGACTCTTACCAGCAATTTCCGACTCTGATGAAGACCTTAATCGTTAGAAATATTTTTATTCTTCAAAATGCAAATGAACAAATACAAATAGGAAAATGCAAATAGAAAACATTTATGTAGGAAAATACTTCTCAAAAATGACAAATTACCACAAATACAAGAATAACGCAAAACTATGTAATTCTGTAATTGTGACTAGGGATAAGCGGATAGATCCGTCCAGACCCGTTATCCGAGTGGATAACGGGCTGTACGGATACGGATAATCCCGATATCTGTCGGATATATCCGTGCCTTCCGATAATGCATGTTTCATGCATCATCGGAAGGCATGGATGGTGCGAGTGTGCAGAGCAGACAGGTATAAACCTAAATTGCTACTTACCGGAGGTTTCCCAGGTCTCGTCGTCCGCGTTCTCCTTCCGGGTCACATGACTGCATACGTCACCACGCAAGTGACGCATGCGTAAGTCATGTGACACTCGTGTCACATGACTTATGCACCTGTCACTTTCGTGGTGACATATGCAGTCATATGACCCGGAAGAAGGAGGATGCGGCCGGCCGACGAGACCTGGGAAGCCTCTGGTAGCCTCCGGTAAGTAGTGATCTTTAAGTGGCGGAGAAGGGGGGTCCGGCCAGAGGGCGGGATGACCCTAGTGGGCGGGGAGTTCCTACTGCATTTAGGATCCTAGCGGTAGTCCCCACTTGGTAGAAGTCATCTTCTTTTTTTATAATAATCGCAATGATCGACTTAGGGTCCATTTTTGAACGGTCGACGTCTGGAATTCTGATTCTGATGTTCTGTCCAATGTTAGGTTCGGTAATTTTTGACTGGAACATTTCAACATTTTCTTGGCCTGTGTTTCAAGTCCTTCTCTTGCAGCTTTTCGAACTCTTCTGACCGCACCAATTCTTCTATTGATTGTATGCGAAATCAAAACGTCAGGTTGCTGATCATCATGAAGTTCTCCATCTTTCTTAGAAGGCTTTGACTCGACACTTTTTTCTTTTAGGTCTTCATTATTCTTTGATGGCAAAATTGGTGGAGTTTCATATGCTGTTAAGGTGTGCGGACAGTTGGATAAGTCCAAAGCTTCTCCTTCCGTTGTGAACAGCTGATGACAGTTGGATTCATCCGAAGCTTCTGCTGCTGTCGGTGCTGACGTGTGATGAAAGTTAGATTCATCTGACCCTTCGGCTTCTGTTGGTGATGTCAGATCACTAGGTTCCTCTTGCAAACCAACAAACATTTTTTCAAGATCTTCTTCTGAAGAGAGATTTCTGATCCCATCACTAGGAATTTTGGAGGTAGCTAGACCCATCTGCATTGGTACTCCGAACATAGCTTCATAGGGCGAGCATTTTATTCCCTCATGGTATGCTCTATTTTTCATTGCTTGTACAAAGCGAAGGCCCTCAGACCACTTGGGTGTCTTATTTGTTTCCATCCACGTTGACGACATGTTTTCAATGTCTTGATTTGCTCTCTCCACGGAGCCTTGGGACTGGCTGTGTCTTGGTTTACCATGCACTATTTTCATATCAGGCCACATCGCGCACAAACTCTGTATGACCTTGTTACAAAATTCCCTCCCATTATCAGAATGCAGAATACACGGGCACCAAAAGTGCAAAAAATGTCAAGGAGGTGCATAAAGCACGTAGAAGAACAAATTTAGTGACGTGGTCTTGATAGACGAATATGAACTTGAAATCATTATCACAATTGGATTGCATGTCAATGACATCGACTTGAGCACGAGAATTCATTTCACTGTGTAGGATGGGTTTCACAACAAGGCCTTTTTTGGTAATCTTCTGTTTTTTCTGGCATGGCTGGCAGAGTCGCAGATAAATAACTATTGACTCCGTTGTGACATTTTTGAACTTACGGTTCACCTCCTTTAGGATCCTGGTCCGCCCTCCGTGGCCGGTACTGATGTGCGCATTATGAATGACACTAAAGAGTTCTGCACACAGAGCAGACAACCGTATTATCAGTCCTAGTGTGATCCAACAAAACATAGGATCGCACTTAGATCATTATTATTGTATAGGGCAGTGCAAATGTCGGATTTGTTTCTCAGACAGAGCTGGTCCGAGGAAAACAATTGCTGCATGTCCTAGTTTGATCCAAAATTCGGAGCGCACTTGGCAATGCAAATCTATGAGTCGAAAGAAAATATTGGACTGCACTCAGATTACATTTGAGTGCAGTCCGATTTTCATGGACTGACATAATGGAGAAGATGGAGAAATTTTGTTCTCCATCTTCTCATCCAACAGAATCGGAACACACTATGATCATGCTCTGATAAAACTCTAATTAGAACACACTATGATCATGCTCTGATAAAACTCTAATTAGAACACACTATGATCATGCTCTGATAAAACTCTAATTAGAACACACTATGATCATGCTCTGATAAAACTCTAATTAGAGTTTTATCAGAGTGTGATTTGTCTAATTGACCCAATTCCCTTGGATGAGACATATATGCTTGTTTGACCCTAGCCTTAGGAAAGGTTATCTGTTTTACTACAGTGTAATACATTTAGGGATATAATGGTTATGTTATATAAATTGTTTCATTATTATTATTATTATTTCATAAGTCATCTGTTGATGGAGGAAATAATCATCCTTTGTTCGCATCACTTGTCTGTGCCTTTACTACTCTATACTTTCTATACTGTACCCACAGTTCAGATTGCCATTGCATTATGATAGACACATTCATAAATTCCAATACATCACATAATATAAACAAATTTGGTTCTTCTCACAACTATACCTAAGTGTGCAATACATGTCTGCATTTCTGCTCATTTTGCAATGATTTTGCAATATTCCCCATCCTGGCCGCTTTCTTTAATATTGTCCCCCATCTTGACCACCATCCTGTAATAATGTCCCTCTGTAGCGCCCTGCTGTGCACTGGTGCCACAGAACCCAGAAGGGTGCATGGATGGACTTCTCCACAAGAGGCCCTCACACATTCACACACCTCCACCCTACCACCTCAGACCACCAGAGGGAACCCTTCAGGGATATATAAAGGGAGGGTGGAGCCAGGCAGCTCAGTCTAGTTAGTGAGTCTCTCAGACACAGAGAGGGACAGAGCTCAGAGTTGAGCAGAGAGCGTGCTGACGCTCAGAGAGCAGCGAAGAGGCAGCAAGCTGGCTGCTGTGCTTAGGCGAGCCAAGGCCTACAGCACGTGTGAAGACCTAGTGAGGGCCTTGAGTGTGGCCGAAGGATAGAGGAGAAGGAAGAAGTAGCCAAGGGGGCAGAGGAGCTTACCAGGCTCACCCCGAGATATATACCGGACACCGGGTCAGCGCCTACAGGGACCCTCAATACCCAGTAGGAACCACCGGAACCCCTGGAGTACTACAGGTCCCAGGTTCACCAAATACTGATTGCAGTACCAGGGCTAGGAGTCACGGAGGCCCCAGCATCCAGGGAGAGTGATCTGCAAGAGTAGGCCCTACCACCAGGTCAGCAGGTGCAAAAGAGAGACAGCAACCAAGCTAGGCCTAGCTCTAGGCAGGTCAGAAGCTTAGCGAGTAAAGCCACGGATCAGGAGGCCCTATACCCGCTCACTAGGGAGAGTCCAAAAGTGCGCCCTTGTCCGGAGTACCCTGGACCGTGCCTGCAACATCACCAGTAAAGGTACAGAAGCTTACCCCCGTGTGAGTGTCCTTCTTTCCTCCGGGACCATCCTGCCGTCTCTCCCCTGCACCACAATCCATTACACCCCACGCTGCCCTGGAGCTAGCTCTACCTGTGGAGAGCCACACCATCCCTGCTACCGTAACACCAGCTCCAGTGGACGGCTCCAGAGCGGCGGCACCCCTTAGCCGCATTCCACAGGTGGCATCACGAACTTTCCAAATCCCCTATACATATTCCCCCTTTTACTGACCACCCTGGGTCACGGACCGGGCCAGCCGCCGTGATATCCCCCATACCGGCAGCCATAGGCCCGGCACCTGGTACCCCACGGCCCAGGGGGCGCGTCACCTCCACCTACACCTCTTCCTGGTATAATTTCCTCCATCCTTTGCCTCTTCCTATTACAACCCCTGGAAAAAATTATGGAATCACCGGGCTCGGAGGATGTTCATTCAGTTGTTTAATGTTGTTGAAATAAAGCAGATCACAGACATGGCACAAAACTAAAGTCATTTCAAATGGCAACTTTAGGGCTTTAAGAAACACTAAAAGAAATCAAGATTAAAAATGTGGTACTCAGTAAGGGTAATTTTTTTCAGATCAAGCATAATTTTTGCCAGGGGTTGTATAATGTCTCCTGTCCTGTACTCTTTCTGGTAAAATGTCCTCCATCCTGAGCCCTTTCCAGTAATAATGTCCCCCATCCTGAGCCTCTTCCTGGTATAATGTCCCCTGTCCTTGACCCCTTATTGTAATAATGTTCCACATTCTGGTACCTTCGTGTAACAATGTCACCCATCCTGGTATAATGTCCCCCATCATGGGGGCTTCCTGGTGTAATGTCTCCTGTACTGGGCCCCTTACTGTAATAATGTACACCATCCTGACACCATCATGGACCCTTTCCTGTTATAATGTCCTCCATTGTATAACCATGTCACAGAATTCCCAGCCCCTTCCTAGTATAATTTCCCCCATCCTGGACCCCTTCCTGGTATACTGTGCCCCTTCCTGGTATAATGACCTCCATCTTGGTATAATAATCCCGATCCTTAACCCCTTCCTGGTGTAATGTCCCCCATCCTGGGCCCCTTGCTGGTATAATAACCCCCATCCTAGGCCCCTTCCTTGTATAATGTCCCCCATCCTGGGGTCCACTGTTTAATTTTTTTTTACATAGCGTAAACTGACCAGCCGTGTGTGTTTGAAATCCTCAACATGTCAATTTTCTTGTGGACATTCAGAGTTTAAAGTCAGAATTGCATTGCGTTGCATAAAATGCTGAAAATCCACAGGTAAAAATTAGAGATGAGTGAGCACTAAAATGCTCAGATGCTCGTTACTCGACCTAAACAATTTCTAATGCTTGGGTGATCATTTCAAGTAATGAGTATAATGAGCGTCAATGAGAAATCAAAGCATTTTTCCAGAAGACCCTACAAGGAGGTCTGGGGGGCACTGAAAATGATGAAATGGATGGTAAAAGTGCTGAATGGAAGGAGAACAGCATGGAGAAGACCCCTGGAAGCATCTCTGACTCCCAGATCGCTACTGAGAACATATTTCCATGTCTCAATGTTATAAAATTCTGTGAGGCATCCATGGGTTCAAAATCTCACTACACCCCTAGATGAATTCCTTAGGTAGTGGAGTTTCCAATATGGGGTCACCTGGGGGTGGGGGTTCTGCTGTTTTGGCACCTCAGGGGCTCAGCTAATAGAGCCCATAACCTATTCAAAAGGAATCTGCGTTCTAAAAGCCAAGTAGCGCTCCTTCCCATCTGATCCCTGCCGGGTGCTCAAACAGTAGTGTATATCCACATATAGAATGCTGCCACATGCGGGAGAAATTGCAGAACAAATTGTTGGGTCCAATTTCTCCCATCACCCCTTATGTAAATTATAAATTTGGTGCTAAAACAGTGTTTTTGTAAAAAAAAAAAAAAAAAATGTTGTTCTCGCATCTAAATATGTTATTCCTTTACGGGGCTAGTTTCCAAAATGCTGTCACTTGTGGGGGTTTCTGCTGTTTTTCATGTCAGGGGCTCTCCAAATGTGACATGGCATCCACTCTTGATTCAGTCTTTTTTGCGTTCAAAAAGTCAAAACGGTGCTCCTTCCCTTCCAAGCCTTGTTGTGTGCCCAAACAATAGTTTTCCCCCACATATGGGGAATCAACGTGCTCAGGAGAAATTGCACAACAAATTTTGTGGTCCATTTTATCCTGTTACCCTTGTGAAAATAAAAAATTTGGGGCTATAGTAAAATTTTTGTGAAAAAAAGTAAAATGTTCATTTTTGCTTCCACATTGCTTTAGTTCCTGTGAAGCACCTGAAGGGTTAATAAACTTCTTGAATGCGGTTTTGAGGACTTGGAGGGGTGCAGGTTTTAGAATGGTGTCACTTTTGGGTATTTTCTGTCATATCGGCCTCCCAAAGTCACTTCAAATGTGATATGGTCCCTATAAAAATAGTTTTGTAAATTTTGTTGCAAAAATTAGAAATCACTGGTCAACATTTAAACCTTCTAACTTCCTAACAAAAAAAAAATATGTTATAAAAATTGTGCTGTTGTAAAGTAAACATATGGAAAATGTTATTTATTAACTATTTTGTGTGACATAACTCTCTGGTTTAAAGGCATAGGAATTAAAAGTTTGAAAATTGCAAAATTTTCAAAATTTTCACCAAATTGTTGTATCAAAATTTTTTACCACTATCATGAAATACAATATGTCACTAAAAACAGTCTCAGAATCAGCGGGATCCATTGAAGCATTCCAGAGTTATTACCACATGAAGTGACACTGGTCAGAATTCAAAAATTTGGCCTGGTCATTAATGTCCAAATTGTCTCAGTCACTAAGGGGTTAATAGACAATTTACACAGGAATACTGCGCTTCAGATACACTCTGAATGATCTGTATTAGACGATTGTTCATTGGCTGTCATTGTTCTCGGCAGCACAAGTCTTGTGCCAAGAATGATAATGTTGTGTGCATCCCAAAAGATCATTTCACCTGACGATTGAGCAGTTTGTTTATTCGGAGGATTTCTCGCAGCCGATTTAGGCCGGTTTCACATGTCCGTATATTTCGGTATAAACCGGTACCAGAGATATCCGTGTCTCGTGTTTTCCTGTGTGTCACATGTGGCAACCATGTGCCACCCAAGAGCAGCATCAAGATCACACGGAACAGTGCCTGGGAATCACTGTACAGTTAGCACTGTTCCAAAGCGCGGGGTGCTGAACACTGCCCTCATCATGGTTCCTACCGGTGCTGAGTTCAGCACCAGCAGGGGACCATGATGAGGGTAGTAGTGTCTGCTCCCGCAGTGTCCACCTGTAAAAATAAGAATAAAATAATAAAATCCTTATACTCACATGTCCTATGTGTGCCTAGCTTTAATTCTCTGACCGCTGACGCTGAGGAGCCAGGGATAATGAGCCGCACCAGCGAGCGGGCCCCGGAACTGAGCTTAGGAGCGGTGTCCTGTCACCCAGTGAGCGCAGCTCCGGGGCCATGTGTCTATAAATTCTTAGTGGGGTTTTTCCTAAAATTGTCAGCCGTTGGACTCACTGCATGCCCTATAACTGTATAGCAGACTCTCTCCTTTCTAATGGGAACATGTCGTACCTTGTTACTGTGGCCCTGCTCTATGTGTCTTTAAATTCTTAATGGTGTTTTTCCCAAATTTTGTCAGCCCTTGCAGTCACAGCATCGGCATTACCACATATAGGAGACCCAATCCTTTATAATGGGAACATTTTTTTACTGAGACCCTCCTCTATGTCTCTTCAAAGGGGTATTGGGTTGCGTCCAAATTTCTGGCAGCCCTTGCAGTCACTGGATACGCTATAACAGTATAGGAGACCCTCTTGTTAATAATGGGAACAACAAAGCATAGCCGGCTGATGGCTCTCTAACAATAGCTAGGGCCGACTGCTGGCCTTTTAAGAATAGTAAGGGCCGTCTGATGTCCCTATAAAAATAGGCTTTATGACTTTCAGAGTCCCTCCATCATAAATAAAACAGGAAGTGTCTGATGATGTGTCACACACCACATTGCCAGCTAAGGTTGTAAAATGTTAAAATGACATTTCCCGGTGAATGCATTTGTCTTAAAAAAATACATAAAAAAAACAAAACAATAGGATCTTTCTTTAGTATAAAAAACAGCGTCACCAATTTAACAACAATGTAATCACATTGTTCAGCTCATGCACCGCCTCCTCCATCTCTGAAATGACCACATCAGTCACAAGCTGACAGCACTGCAGCACTGTCTTGGCCAAGCGGCAACAGGCTGTGCTGAAGATAACATGCTTAATGCTTAATTGACAAACCGCCCAGCGCTGCAGAGTTGTTGAAAGCTGTAACACAGCAGTCTGATCTGTGGCTCTCACCGCTGAACATACAGCCAGGCATGGTCGTGTGTGTCAATGTCCGGAACCTGGTGACGGAGAAATGACACCCAGAATAGATATGGTATCCCTCTATGCCAGACCTTTCACCGAGCTAAATACAACTCTCAGCAAAAAAAGCTGTGGACTGGCTCCATACCGTCCCTGGCCACATTCTCCTGTCCACGTGTTTGTGGTTAGGCGGTCCTTCCCAGTAAGTGCACTGGGGAGGGAACTGGTAATGTTGTGGAAGGCGGAGACGACACCGGGAGAAACAGTGGCAGCTGGGGACCGAGTATGTACACCCGGTCGCCGCAGGCATGAGGTTATGAAAAGCTTCCGCCTCAACGAGCCTAAAAGGCCACATTTCAAGTGCAAGCAGCTGTCAAAAATTTGGCAGTATAGTATTGCAGCCTGTGGGTGGGTGGGTGGCTGCCTGCATACTTGCGCTTGCATTCCTAGGAATGGGGTAGGGACAACTGAATGTTGCACTGGGACAAGGACGTGGACGGTGATTGTTGCAAGTCTGCAACGACAGGTGCATGGCGGGAGGCATCTTCGCATGCGCCAAGGATCACTTATGATGGGCACACTTTTAGGCAGTAACCTGGGAGTCAGAAATGGTTCCAGAGGTCTTCCCCATGCTGTTCCCATCTCTTTTCAGCACTGTATGCATGTGTCTGATGATGTGTCACACACCACATGGCCAGATAGGGTTGTAAAATGATAAAATGACATTTCCCAGTGAATGCATTTGTCTTTGTTGAAAGCAATGCAGAAGTGCAAAATCGCATCAAAAACTACGTGTGAACATAGCCCAAGATGTGGAGGAGTATTTTTGGTTTTGGTTATTTATTTTGCCATATACACAAGTCATTACCCTGGAAAGGATGTTCCTTAATATATTTCCCAGGAAAATCCATTTTGGTTTTGTTTTTGTATGTTTTATTGTGAGTCCGTAAAAGTGGCATAATACTCTGACAACGTTGTTGACAGCAGTGACCTGGGAGTCATAAATGCTTCCAGGGGTCTTCCCCATGCTGTTCCCATGTCATTTGAGCACTGTTCTTATCGATTTGGGAAATTTTTAGGCCCTCTGCAGACCGCCGGGGGGAGCCGCCTGAAAAATACTCGAGTTTCCCATAGACTTACATTGGGCTCATTGCTCGGGTCGAGCACCCGAGTATTCCAATGTGCTCGACCCGAGCAATGAGTACCCAAGCATTTTAGTGCTCGCTCATCACTAATAATAATGCCTACACACTGTAGTTCACTCCCAGAAGATTTAGGTCTGAGCCGAAAATACAGCAAACAAGCGTTTTTAAATGAAAAAGAATCCTGTTGTTTCCCCGGGAAACACTCAGGTAATCCTACCTTAGGTTCTTCATAGCATTCTGCAGGGTATTTACTCATGTACTGCTGAAGATCGGCAACCTCCAGAGTCAATCCTTTCAAGCATTGAGCAAGCTCCTGGATGGTACACATACTGAAGAAAACCCAGGAAGAGGAGAGGAGGAAAAAAAAAACAACTTTTTTTTTTTAAAACGGGGCAGGACATACTGTTATGTACTGCAACTTAGAACTAAGGAATAGGAGGGAAAAGCTGTCCCTGCACTGAGACTCAGCTTAACCGTACGCTGGAGTGGGTGCCCTATTATGAATAGCCGCACCTAAACTCCTGCACTGAACTCAAACAAAGACATGAAGGAAGGGGAAAGGGGTCCCTAAAAGATCTAAAGACTGGGAGCAAAACAGGAGACCTCCTAACAGAAAAGTTAGTTGTAGAAACGAAGATAAAAGGGAACAAAACTGGTGGAACAAGAAGTCCCAAGAAATCAATTGTCCAAAGCACAAAGAACTTAGCAAGGCTACTTAACCAGAGCACAAGCGTAACAACACTGATGTCCAGCAGGGAATGGGAGACAGGTGCTAAGTAATAAAGAGTGAAGAGATCACGTGACCAAGACACCCAGCACCAGAGGAAAAGACTAGAAGCCAGCAAACCACAACAAGATGGCCGATAGTAAAACAACATAGATTCTAACAGCCAGACTGCCAACAGCCAAGACTTCCCTGTCCTGACAAAAAGGACGACTGTCCATGCTTTCCTCCTCCTCATCCTCCACCTTTCCACCTCTTCATTCTCCCTCTACTCACGCCATCCACGCTGACCAGGCGGTATGAATGTTGTGTGGGTAGTAACATCTGTAGCGCAGGAAACCAGCTCCTGTTCCTCCTCCTGTTCCTTCTTCTCCTCATTATCACCCAACCTGCATTGAGATGAGATGAGGCTAGGCTGTGTAGCATCAACCTGTATAGTTCCTTGCTCCATATCATGCTTTGCCTGCAATGCCTCCTCTTTAATTGTGAGCAGCAAGCGTTTCATTAGACAGAGAAGAAGGATGGTGACGTCATCGCCGCTCACCATCTTGATGGAGTCCTCAAAGTTTTGGAGGATGGCACAGATGTCAGACATTTATGCCTACTCATCAGCTCTTATGTGTGGAGGCTGACTTGATTACCGACAGGCGTATTGAAGCTGGTACTCAACGACTGCCCTCTGCTGCTCACAAATCCTCCCCAACATATGCAAGGTTGAGTTCTACTGTATGGTGACATCACACACCAGTTGATGAGCTGGAAGCTGCAAGCGCTGCTGAAGCACAGCGAGGGAGGCGGAAGCTGTAGCTGACTTTCCGAAATGGGCAGACTGACGGCGTACTTTGACAATCAGCTCCGGCAGATCCAGGTAAGTTTTGAGAAACCGCTGAATCACTAGGTTGAGCACATGGACCAGGCATGGTACTTGTGCGAGGTTGCTTCAGAGCCGCCACCAGGTTCTGGCCATTGTCACACACCACCATGCCTGGCTGTAGGTTCAGCGGTGACAGCCAGAGATTGGCCTGCTCTGTTACAGCTGTCAACAACGTCGTAGAGGTGTGCGGTTTGTCCCCTAAGCATATCAGCTTCAGCACACCCTGTTGCCACTTGGCCGAGGCAGTACTGCAGTGCTTCCAGCTTCCTACTGATGTGGTAATTTCGGAGATGGAGGCTGAAGAGGAGGAGGAGGTGCAGGAGCTGTAGAATGTATGGGCAACCCTGATTGACCCAGGGCCCACAATCCTTGGCGTCAGGGGGATGTGTTCCGTCCGACTGGGTCCCGGCTTCCCCTATTAACCCATTGTGCCATCAGTGAGATGTATCGTCCCTGGCCACAAGCACTTGTCCATGTGTCCGTGGGTAGATGGACCTTCCCTGTAACTGCATTGTTGAGGGCACGGCTAATGTTCTGGGACACGTGCTTGTGTAAGGCAGGGACACCACACAGGGAGATATAGTGGCAGCTGGAAAGCGAGTACTGAGGGATGGCCGCCACCATGAGGTTGAAGAAAGATTCCGTCTCCACGAGCCTAAAAGACAATATTTCAAGTGCAAGCATTTTAGAAATGTGGCAGTTTAGTGCTATGGCCTGTTGGTTGTTGGCTGCATATTTGCACTTGCGTTCAAAGGACTGGGACAGGGACAAATGAACGCAGTGCTGGGACAAGGATGTGGACGTGGTTGCTGATGGTGGTGGTTGTGAGTGTCAAACTACAGGTGCAGGGCGGGAGGCATCTTCGCCTGCACCATGGACAGAGGATTGGCTTGCACGCACAACAGCGGTACAGGCGGTATTGTCACCCTTAGACACTGTTTCTGGACTCTGGCATTCGGGCCAACTAGTCGAGTGCTTTGCTGTCATGTGCCTGAGCTTGCTGGTGGTGGTCAGGCTGGTAGTTTTGCTGCTCCTGATGATGCTGGCATGGCAGATTTTGCAAATAGCCTTTTTTTGGGCTAACTGGACAGCCTTTGAAAAAGAGCCAGACTCTGGAAGACCTAACAGTTGGACTGGCAACTTTCCTCGTGTTCATGTTCCGGGGAACAATTTCCCGCCTTGTGTCTGTGGCCACCCCACTGTTTGTTCCTGCCTGTTGTGGTGTTACGCCTCCCTCCCGCTCTGTGCTGCTGTTCTTGCTATGCATGCAACTTGCCAGGCTGGGTCAGTGACTTCATCGTCTACCACCTCGTCTTCCCCGTATGCACCCTGGGCCTCCTTCTGACTCGCTGGCAATTGTGTCTCATCATCATCATCCACCTCTTGCGACAGTAATTGCACTTTTCGACCGTCGCCTTTATGTAACCATGGCTGCTCAAATATTTGGGCATAGCTACATGTGATCTCTTCTTGCCCCACTTGAAACGGGTCAGGAGAGAGGCCCAAATCTATAAATGGGAAAGTAAACAGCTCTTCTGAGCGTTCAAGTGTGGGATCAGTTGTCTCCGGGCACTCGGCATAGTGGGAGTAAGGAGGATCAGGGTGAGGAATATGTGGTCCATACTCATGGCTACTGAGACTGGACAGTGTGAAAGACGGTGGTGGTGGTGGCAAAGTGACTGGAAGCATTATATGCTATCCAACCAACAACCTTTTCACACTGCTCTGGCTTTAAGAGTGGGGTTCCGCTGCCCCCTACAAAGTGGGACAGGAAGATAGGGTGACCATGATGTGGGTGCTTGTTGTGCTCACTCAGCAGGCATAATTTCAGCTTGCCCACGGCATAGGCCTTTGCGTGCACCATCACCATTATGTCCACTTCACTGTCCCTTGCCAAGCGCTTTGCCCATTTTAAATGGAGTGTAATATTTGGCCCGCTCCAAAAAATGTCACGATTATAACTGCAGTAATATCGGATCACGTCTGATGACCAGGGTTTTAGGCAATGGCCTTATAGATGTGGTATTGGTCAGCGATCAAGTGTGAATAGGATGAACAACACACAACTGGCAGACTTTAAATGGAGGGTAATATGTAGCTTGCTCCAAAAAATGTCACGATTATCTCCTCAGAAATATCGGATAACGTCTGATGACTACGGTTTTAGGCAGTGGCCTTATAAATGTGGTATTGGTCAGCGACCAAGTGTGAATAGGATGAACAACACACAACTGGCAGACTTTAAATGGAGGGTAATATTTGGCACCCTCCAAAAAATGTCATGATTACCTCAGTAATATCAGATAACGTCTGATGACCACTGTTTTAGGCAGTGGCCTTATAGATGTGGTATTGGTCATAGACCAAGTGTGAATATGTTGAACAACACATAACTTGCAGACTTTAAATGGAGGGTAATATTTGGCATGCTCCAAAAAATGTCATGATTATTACAGCAGTAATATCGGATAATGTCTGATGACCATGGTTTTAGGCAGTGGCCTTATAGATGTGGCATTGGTCAGCGACCAAGTGTGAATATGTTGAACAACACATAACTTGCAGACTTTAAATGGAGGGTAATATTTGGCATGCTCCAAAAAATGTCACGATTATTACCGAAGTAATATCATATCACGTCTGACCACGGTTTTAAGCTGCGGCGTTATAGATATAAATAATCAGGATTAAGAGCAAAAAAAAATTTGGATGTGAATGTATTTTAATGCACATCTGAAACACACTTCTTTTTCGTGTAGCATCATGGGAAAGTGTAAAGAAATCAGCCAAGATATCAGGAAGAGAAATGTGGACTTTCACAAGTCGGGCTCATCCTTGGGTACAATTTCAAGATACCTGAAGGTGCCTCACTCATCTGTACAAACAATTATACATAAGTACAAACAAGATGGGAATGTCCAGTTCAGGAAGGTAATGGGTTCTGTGTCCCAGAGATGAACGTGCTTTGGTCCAACATGTGCATATAAATCCAAGGACAAAAGCAAAAGACCTTGTGAAGATGATGGCAGAAGCTGATAAGATTGTGTCAATATCCACAGTAAAACGAGTACTGTATCAACATAGGCTGAAAGTCGACGCTGCCAGGAAGAAGTCATTACTCCAAAAGAAACATAAAGAAACCAGATTAATGTTTGTAAATGTACACAGGAACAAAGTCCTTAATTTTTGGAAACATGTCCTGTGGTCTGAAGAAACTAAAATTGAACTTTTTGGGCATAATGACCATCGTTAAGTTTGGAGGAAAAAGGGAGAAGCTTGGAAGCCTAAGAATACCATCCCAACTGTGAAATACGGGGGTGGCATCATCATGCTGTGAGGTTGTTTTGCTGCAGGAGGGTCTGGTGCCCTTCACAAAATAGATGGCATCATGAGAAAAGAAGATCATGTGACAATACTGAAGCAACATCTCAAGACATCAGCCAGGAAGTTAAAGCTTGGTAAGAAATGGGTCTTCCAAATGGACAATGACCTGAAACATACTGCCAAAATGCTAACAAAGTGGCTTAAGGATAACAAAGTCAATGTTTTGAAGTGGCCATTACAGAGCCCTCATCTCAATCCTATTGAAAATTTATGGGCAAAGCTGAAAAGGGAGGTGTGAGCAAGGCGACGTACAAACCTGGATCTGTTACACCAGTTTTGTCAGGAGGAATGGGCCCGAATTCCGACCAACTATTGTGAGAAGCTTGTGGAAGTCAGACCCAAGTCATTTAGTTTAAGGGCAATGGTACCAAATACTAATGAAATGTATGTAAACTTTTGACTTTGTAGTAAGTAATAAAAATGCCTTAAAACATTCTCTCTCTCTCATTATTCTGGCATTTTGGCAAATATAAAAAATTATGGTAATCCTAATTGACCTAAAATGGGAAAGGTTTATTCTGATTTCAAGTTATATATTGAGAAAAACATGCATATGTGTCTTTTTATATAGTGTATGTAAACTTCTGGTGTCAACTGTATATACAACTCCAATTTATAAGGAGGTTTTTCTCTAAAATTCTGCAGGAATCAGAGTGGAAAAGATTGCATTAATTCTAGGGGAGAAAATCAACTTAAATACAACACATAACATTCATAGTACAGCAGGTCCTATTTCACAACTTCAAACTTTTACAGTCAACTTTTTACAGACTGATGACGTCATAACAGTCATGACAAATCAAAGGCTGTCCTAGAGACTCCGAATGTAAGAGATCCGCAGGCCTCCCGTCTACCTGCCAGGTGCCACTGCCCTGGAACATGAACCGGAGTCTTGCAAATCGATCCGCTCATCTCAAATTGGGACTTGGACTTATTTTTGTCATTAATTTTTAGTTGTATCTGAAGCGCCCCCTGAGCCGTGGGGCTCTCAGTAGCAGGGTCGGTCGATGCTGGGGATGTCATGGTGGCGGTGGCCCGGTCCGCGACCCAGAGCGGTCAATTAAAGAAAAAGTAAAAGGGGAATAAAGTTTGTGGAGAATAATGTTCGTGACGCCACCTGTGGTATGCGGCTATATAGGGCCACCGCTGCGGTGCAGATCCACTGGAGCTGATGGTGATGCAGCAAAGTTGGTTCAGCTCTCCACAGGCAGAGCTTAGCTCCAGGGCAGTGTAGATGGTGATTTTATGAGGTAGATGTTGTCGGTGCAGTGTAGTGCAGGGCAGTTGATGGCGCAGTAATTATTCAAGGACACAGTGAGTCTTCAGGTTTTACTCACAGTTGTTCAAGACTCCAGGTTACAGTTACCGGTGTGTAACCGCCCACATCGTCCTGTGTCCTCCGGGGTAGGGGTCCAGCAAACCCTCAGGTATCTCAGGAGCACTTACACGGGACCCCGTTCTATGTACCTTTCTCGGTCGTCTCACTGCGCTGGCTCTCACCCTCCTGCCCTGTACCTCACAATCAGTGTCCCAAGCTAGTGGCCTCGGGTCTTGTCGGGCGACGTGCTCTCAGTCCCCTGGACCCTATGCGGTCACCTTTTCGGCGATGTAATTGTGGATTTTGGCTGCAACACCTTGAAAATGCTGCTGCCTCCGGTTGGCTAGCTGAGTGTGGTTGTTCTCCACTAGTTTGGGGCCGGTCCCCTTCTGCGGCCTGATCCCTCCACGTCAGCGTGAATTCGGGGTCACGGGTTGCCTCTGCACTCGCCGTGCCTCTGGGATCCCTTCTGTCTTCCTGGAACCCTCCTCACTGCTCCTCTCTTCTTTCCTCTCTCTCTCTCTCCTCCTTGCTCTCCTGAGCAGAGCTCCTCCTGAGCTCTCACAGACTCCTCTCCACTCAACTCTTTCTCCTGACTCCAAGTCTGTGCTCTACTGAACTTCTTCCTCCATCCACACAAACTACATGGTTCCCCCTCTCTTGGTTCCCCCCCTTCCAGCCAGGGACAGGGCTCCGCAGTGAACAAGTGCATATTGCACCGCCTGCTGGTCTGGCGTGGTGTAGTGTTGGATGTAGATGTGTGGGTCCTGGGTAGTACTCCATCCTTACCTAAGAGTGGGGTACCACACCTCTGGGTGAGATGCAGTACCTCTGTGGCAACTGGACCTGCAGGGACGCCACATTAGTCAGAACTCTTTCATTTTTACATAATCATCACTATATGACATCTGGCTTTTTTGGTGTCTTTAAGGCCGAGTTCACACAGAGAGTAAATACTCATTATTGCATTTTCGCTGCCTTTTTTATGAATTTTCTCCCTTATTTGATGTGTTTTTGGTGCAGATGTTGAAGCTGTATTTTAAATGTGTTTTTATAATACAGGAAAGCTTTGATTCTGCACGTATTTGGCTGAGTGCAGGCGCCGGGCAGCATAATAACGCTGTTATCCTGCAGATTAACCCCATATGTGCAGGCTAATAGCGTTATTTCTGGTGACGGTTTCCCTTTAAGCTGTGTATCTAATCCTATCATGTGCAGTTCAATCAAATAATACAGTCTGCTGAGCTGTGTATCTCATCCTATCATGTGTAGTCCAATCAAATAATGGAGACTGCGTTCCCCTTCATCTGGTATTAACCAGAATGCCCTGGGCACATTGCCATTAGGGTGGAAAAGCTCCTCGAAAATAATAAAAAAATATGAAAAAGATGACAGCACCGGGGTCTTTGAAAAACTGATACAATGTGGATTTGTTACCACCACAAAGTGCCCATATACAGATATAAATATAGGTCAAGACTACATTGATTATAGTATTTATTAGGAAAAAAGTGAATGAAGAATGAATTAATAAAGATCACAAAAAAATTATCAAACATGATTCATAATAAGGGCTGGTTTGACAGGTAGGCAGGGTAGGCACTAGCCTAGGGCGCTACCCCTTGTCTCCCCGAGGGGGCTCAGTTTAAAAAAAAATAAAAATGACATTGTTTCGGCCCCTTCCTCCAGTCACAGGCATTCAGTGAGTCACTAACACCGCTCACCGCCTGTCGCTCCCTCTCTGCACTGAATTGTATTTGCCTCTTTAAGACAATCTGAGCGCTGCCCAGGACAGGAGCAAAAGAGCTGTAATCAGCTCCCTCCCCTGCCGGTAACTCCAACAAGACGCAGGCTACTTCCGGTGTGTTCTCTGTTACAGGATGGCGCCACACAGGAATACGGCACTAGAAACGCCATCAGTTTTGTTACAAGTTGCATCTGTCACATGACCTTAATTGAAACCCACGGCCTCCATTATACTAACAGCTATATTAGTTTCCATCACTATCCTTGGGTAGGACATTTAAAATATAGAATGTCAGGGATGAATAACGCTATTTGTCCCTTGTAATGTGTAATTGGTCCACAAACAATGAACGATTCTATATAGAACTTTGACATTGCGCTCCCTTTTAAGCCTCATCCCTAAAGTACGCCACATTTTTTTTACTTGTGCTGGTATTTTTTTGGTGAGAAAAGTAATAATTTGAGTGGAAGTGGTCGTCAGAGATTATTATCGGACTGATCGGAGGGAGGAGGTGCAGTATTAGGGGTCCTGTTACCTCAGTTTCTTGCCTATTCCTTTGGTGGGGGTCACCATAGGCTTCATTTGCCTAAGGCTCCAAAATACCTTGTCCTTATCATGATATTAATAAAAATAACAAAAAGCAGGTCTGTATATGAGAAGAATTTAACCAAACGCACAAAAGACACTTAGATGTTTTATATATACATATATATATATTTGTGCAATAAAGTTGTTACAAATTTGCAATGATGATAAAAGAAAGTGTGTAGATACAGTGACTTTCTATAGAAAGGAGCAGATGATTCTGCTCCTCAGGCCTCGGCTTACACTTCTGCCGCTTTTGGACATCCAGGTCTGGATCACACATGAGAGAGGAGAAGAGCAGGAATGTGTGACTTGTGATCTGTATAGTTGGAGTTTTCCTGGATTCCTTCAGCATCGCGATTAGCCATATGGCCTTCTGTCTGACCATGGTCAGGAAGGTGAAGGAGCAGCCGCTTCCTTCTGTCTGACCATGGCCTGGTAGAGGAAGGAGCAGCCGCTTCCTTCTGTCTGACCATGGCCTGGTAGAGGAAGGAGCAGCCGCTTCCTTCTGTCTGTACATGGCCAAGTAGGAGAAGGAGCAGCCGCTTCCTTGTGTCTGTACATGGCCAAGTAGGAGAAGGAGCAGCCGCTTCCTTGTGTCTGTACATGGCCAAGTAGGAGAAGGAGCAGCCGCTTCCTTCTTTATGTCCATATCTTGTAGTCGTCTCCTTACCACCACATTGTAGATGAGTCGTCCAGATGGTAACATAACAAGTATGGCTGAAAGAAGTCCTTCAATTTCAGCCTTTAATTACTTGCTATGTTGATCCAGAGGAAGGCGAAAAATAACCCTGAGGACTCGTTGCTGGATCATCCTCATATCAAGGGAAAAAAATTCCTTCCTGACCCCAAATATGGCGATCGGAATAAATCCCTGGATGTTTGGTGCTCAAATCTACTTGGATGTTATGTGGTGGAAGCTTGGTAGGTTTGTCACAGTCCGGTAAATAAGAAAGTCCAGTGTAATTGTCTCATCCGATTAATGTAAATCTTCATTCCTGGATGTTGCTGGAATGGGGCTGATTTTTATCAGCCTAATACTCCTGCTGTAAGAAGAGAAATATACACGTCTGAGAATCAGCCCCTCACATACAGTATATACAGTACTAGGGGGATATAGTGATAAGGTGTATAGTGGGTAAGTGTGTTACTGGGTAGTGATAACACTTTGGATGTCTGTATGTGTTGTACTTACATAGTAATATGGGAATGGTGGGTCGGCTCTGCCGGACTCCACATCGCTCCAGTCTATAGAATAGAAAAACGGATGCGATCTGATGGATGATGTAATGGCAGATCGGGCAGATGGAGATTTGCAGAGAAGCTAGAAAATGATAGAGACCATTAGTCATTATATTATGTATTATTACTGACAAGTTTTTACACAATGTCTATGGACTATTCCCATCTTATCTTCTATCTCTTTTAGTAATCCCCCCATCATACTTATCCATCTGATCTTACTCACCCCTTTTATGATGTCCATGGTATGACAGCAGATCCCAGGTGGAAAAGAAGGGATGTCATCACGCAGAGACTGGTGGTATTCATCCATTGTGCCTTTGCAATAGAATGGCTGGTCACCTACACTCATTATATATAAGATGACGCCGAAGGAAAAGGAGTCTGCCAGATGGTTGTAGCCTTTACTGTCCATTATCTGTGGAAACATGAGATTGGAGAGGAGCTTAATATACCGGGAAGGGGATTTACACACAGAGACTATGAGGACCGGTCTGTGATTAGATATCAGCAGGATACATTGGGATCAGATTATCCCTCAATCCTACTATTGGCATCAATCACACAGAGATGTTCCTTACCTCGGGCGCTATGTAACCCTTAGTGCCAACCTTGTTCTTCACTATGCCATCCTCAAATACATTCATGGCTGCTAAGCCAAAGTCGGAGATTTTGATGTGTCCGGTGTCTTGGAGGAGGATATTATCTGGCTTCAGGTCACTGCAGGGAGAAGGAGCAGACACTGATTGTGAGGACAATTCATGGAAAGAACTTTCTACAATAGATATGTAAGGAGACAACAGAGAGTCACAGGTGACAGATTTATGAAGGTGAAATGATTACCGATGTATGATGCCGCGTTCATGCAGGAACTGGAGTCCGCACACCATCTCTGCCGCAAAGAGTCTGTGGAGTAGAAAGGATGGATCAGTGGTTACATGCACAATCATACAGAGAACATGAGGAGATCACACACGTGTCCTTTTCATGTCATTATTTTCTCCTGTTGTCGTTGTCCATTGCTCTAGGACTACAGTGCGAGGGCAACGGATTATTAATATTCAGTATAAGACATTTACCTTGTTGTCCTTGTGTTAAACAGCATTGAATCTGCCATGTGGTCAAACAGGTCTCCTCCGGCCATATAGTCCATGGCTATCACATACTCCAATGGTGATTCCATAAACGCCCGCATAGTCATTAGGTAGGGGCATCCGGCAGCCATTCTCAGGACTTCTAGCTCTGTAGAGAATATGTCCTCTCTACAATAACTTCTGTCCATGATTTTAATGGCCTGAAGTCCTTCATTGACCAGATCTAATGCCAAGATGACCTGGAGAAAAATCACAACAGATCAGACCAAACTCCCATCTATTAGTGTGTAGTAGTTCACTAGTTTATCTCATATATCATTACATATGAGCATCCTGTAATGAATATGTACAACCCTCCTGTGCATCTGGTGCAGGATACATTGATGAACATGGTGGAGGATAAATTCACACTTACATTTCCGAAGCCTCCCTTTCCAAGAACTTTCTGGAAGTCAAGGCTGTCAAAGTCAATAGTATTATTAGTGTTGACCACTTCTCTCAGGGGTGAAATACAGATTCTAGCATCACCGGGGTCTTCTGCTGGCATGTCTGCTATGTCAGGGGGTATCATAAGGCCTCCATCTGCTGAGAAAATACAAGATTTATTAAACCCTTTGCGAACACATAATGGAAATGTTTGTCATGTTGTGCATAAAATGTATGAAGCGGGCTCATTAGCTGAGCATGCACCATATCAGGCAGATGCTGGCTGTATTACATAGCTGCCACTTGCCTATAACTGCAGCGACTGGAGCACACTCCAATTACTGTAGTTTAACCATTTCAATGCTGACAGTGATATTTAAATGAAGCTATTGCCGATTTGAGTGCACCAGCACCTATTAACCCCCCAGGACACTATTGCAGGGGGTCAATTGTTTAAAATGACTACCTGGGCCTACTGCTGAAAGCCCCAGTCTGTCACTTTTGGCCTAGTGTTAAGACCAGCCTGGCTTAATTTCATACGAGAATGTCAATTTATCTATATACAGTTCTACCACAGTATACAGTACAAGCGATCAGAAAATCACAGGTTTAAGTCCCCCAAGGAAACTAAAAAGTGAAGTAAATAAAAAAAATAGTTTAAAAAAGGGAAAATGTAAAAAATATTTGAATCACCAAATTGACATAATTATAATCATATTTATAAGCACATCTTGTATCCGCATAAGTCCGATTTACAAAAATATAAAATTAAATATTGCAAACAGTAAACACTAACATGATAAAAAAATGAAACATTAGAATTGCATTTTTGGGGGGCGCTGTATCCACCTAAAAAATTGCAATAAAAAGATATCACAATGTCCTGTCTACCCAGGAAAGGTATCAATAAAAGCTACAGTTCACCACGCAAAAAATCATCAAGCCCTCACACATCTCCATCCAGCGATCACAATCACACAGTTCCAATGTCTCAGAACATGGCCACACAAAGCATTTGTTTAAAATAAAATTCTTAAGTATTTTTTAGAAACCCCTATGCAAGTTCAGCAGTATCATAACTGTAACTGACATGGAGAATCATTTTGTCAGGTCATTTTTACCACTCAATGAACATCTAGAAAAAAACAATGTTGGAATCACTTTTTTTCCACAATTTTACCACAGATTAAATCTTTTTCCCCGTGTTCCAGAACATTGAATGGTAAAATAAATAATGTTCAAAACTACAGCTCGGCCACTAAAAAAACAAGTCCACATACAGCTACATTGCCAGAAAAATTAATAAATAAATAGTT
This sequence comes from Phyllobates terribilis, assembly GCF_046119375.1. NCBI lineage: Eukaryota > Metazoa > Chordata > Amphibia > Anura > Dendrobatidae > Phyllobates > Phyllobates terribilis. The sequence continues at coordinate 1,419,024 of NW_027363053.1, read as the reverse complement.
ATGGGTTTTCAAAGGAGGGGGAGAAAAAAAAAGGTTGCCTGGTCAATAAGGGGTTAACAAATGTAGCTCCAGAGAAAATATTATAATTTTAAATGGCATTATGTAAATGAGCAGGAAATGTCTAATATTTGGGCTCTCATTTATCAAAACTGTCCAATAGCAAAACTGTCCCTGTTGTCCATAGCAACGAATCACAACATAGATTCCATCTCTTAACATTCTATGGAACAATGAAAGCCGCATTGTGATTGGTTGCTATGGGCAACAAGGACAGTTTTTCTGCACTTTTGATAATTGATGCCAGTACATAATATTAGGAGTATAATCCTCCTCACCCCCAGTCTTATTACACTGAGCAGATCCATCTTACCTGGTCCATCTGTATCCAGTGATGTGTTTGGTGGAGAAACACTCAGCTGTTTGTTCTCTGGGATGGAGATGTTTTCAGCTGATGACCTCGACCTCCGCAATGCACCATTCCCATTTATAATGGGTTTAGCGTAGATGAGACGTCTTCTACATTGGACAACCCAGTCTCTGCTGTTCCTGATCCTCTTCTGGGCTGCCACTCTTTGTAGTTTCGGTGCCTCCAGACTTTCAGATCTGGAGGATGTGACTTGTCTCGGTGTCTCTTGGAGAACCTCTTCCAGCTCTAACTCTGCGCTGATGTTTCTCCTCTTATTGAGGATGGCTTCTTTGTTTCTCCTCCGTATTTCAGGGACCAGATCTCCGAGTTTTTTCAAGGCGATAAGTATGGCCCTCTGAAGCTCAGCGGAGGCTGCAGAGTGAGACTCCATGAGGGTCTCCATTTTCCTTCTCTCTGTAAGGATCTCATGTCTTTTGGTCTTTCTCATTTTGTCCAAAGTTTGACGTTTGGACGCCATTTCTGAGGCGTCAGTGTCCACGTCCGGTAGTATAAAGCCTTTTCGCCCAATAGCGAACAATGGTACCTGCTCTTCATTTAATCCTCTCCTCTCACTGAGAACCCGATCTCTATGGGCTCTTCTTCTCTCTTTATCCATTTTATAATCAATTTTTGCTTCGTTCGTGACGAAAAACAAAAGGGGCTGCCTCACCCTTGGGAGTCTGTAAGGCAGTGATTTCCCTTAGGCCGGAACACTGGGATATAGAATGCGGTGATGTCATCACATCACTTGTGACATCATTTTCATTCTGATCTCACCTCACAATGAGATAGATGGATAGATAGATAGATAGATAGATAGATAGATAGATAGATAGATAGATAAGAAATAAGATAAAAAACAGCACAAGCAAAAAGTTTAGGTGAAAAGCCCCCTGTTATATACCAGTCCTCTTATATAATCCAAAAATATGGAGGCAGCACACAGATGAAGTAGAAAAATTTATATTATGTAATAGCCCATGTAGCTTCAGAAAGGTGCACAATACTGGACCGAAACGTCGCCACATGGGCTATTAAATAATAAAAAAAAAAATTTCTTCAACTGTGTGCTGCCTCCATATTTTTGGATTAGATAGATAGATAGATATCAAATTTGGAGGATGCTGAACCAAACTTTTGCTTATAAATAAATATATATATATATGCACTGTGTGCTCAATTTGCATTTTTGATTATTCATTTTAATATTGAACAACTCCAGTGCAGTCGGTCAATTTAAAACATTAATAAACCTGAACCCTGAATATTTAGGAAAATAAAAGTGAGGTTTTGTCTTTCTTATGAGAATATCTATGTGTGCAGAATTATTATTGTTTTTTTTAAACTCGTTTCTTGAAGAATTCTTTATAATAAATGTTACAAACATACAGCAATAAGATATAAATCCGAATCCTGTTATAAACATCAGTAAATATCCATTTTAAAACAATGTTGCAGGTATTGTATCACACGTTTAACAATAGATAACTGCAATACAGTAAAATATTTAATATATATAATCGTCTTATCCTGTCTGTCTGTCCAGGAAATCCCGCGTCGCTGATTGGGCCAATCAGCGACGCGGGATTTCAGAAAAAGATGGCGGCCGTTAGCGGCTCATCTGCCGGACGGAAGTCAGCGGCGATGCAGCCGGGAGATGAGCGGCGCTAGCTGCTCATCTCCCCGCTGCTGGCAGCACAAGTACCCCGACGGGCGGCGCCGCTGACCTCCATGCGGCTACTGTCGGGAGATCAGCGGCTTGGGCCGCTGATCTCCCGACGGCAAGTGTGAAGGGAGGGACGGCGAATCTGCCCGGTCCTCAGTAATACGGTTCGCTGATTTAAACACCGCTCTGCTGATTGGTCGCGGCCGCTACCAATCAGCGAGATTGGCGCCAAATTTAAACAACGCTCTGCTGATTGGTCGCGGCCGCCAGCAGCGAACAATCAGGGAGATTGGCGCCAAATTTAAACACCGCTCTGCTGATTGGTCGCAGTCGCCACCAATCAGCATTATTGGCGCCAAATCTAAACCCCGCTCTGCTGATTGGTCGCGACCGCTGGCCGCGACCAGTCAGCGATATTGGCGCCAAATTTAAACACCGTTTTGCTGATTGGTCTCGGTCGCGACTAATCAGCGATTTTAGCGCCAAATTTAAACAAGCTCTCCGGTCCTCACTAACACAGTTCGCTGAATGGTCGCGGCAGCCACCCGCAACCAATCACCGATATTGCCGCCAAATTTAAACATCGTTTTGCTGATTGGTCGCGGTTGCCGGCCGCGACCAATCAGCGATTTTGGCGCCAAATTTAAACAACGCTCTGCTGGATGCACCCGGTCGGCCGCGTACATATTGTAGAATACCCGATGCGTTAGAATCGGGCCACCATCTAGTATTAATATATAGGACATTGAAGTATCGGAATTATGTGAATATTACAGAGATCAAAGTATTTATTATTCAAGACAGGAGGACAGTCTTCTTGATCCATTTTATATCAGGAATCTCATCATCCCATGTATTTAGGAACCTGGAGCACATCGGGCTGCTACATATTTTTTAATTTCTTTGATTATTATTATTTATTCTTTCTGAATAACCTATTATTTTTTATTCCTTATGGTTCATTTTTCATTATTTTTCTTTATTTTTCATCTTTTATCTTTATTTTTCCCCTTTTTTCATCTTTATTTTTTTATTTTATTTTATTTTTTATTAATTTTATTTTTTCCTTTATTTTTTTTCATTTTCATTTTTATTTTATTTTTCTTTCCTCTTATTCAGTCTTTTCCTATGTTTTTTTCCCTTCCTCTACACTTTTTTATCTGCTCCTAGCATGGTTTCATTTTCCACCTCTTTCTCTCTTCTGTTTTTTTATGACAATAAAACTACCCCTCCTGCTTTCCCACCCATTCCTCATGTTCTGCTCCATCCGTTAGTGGCCTGACATACAGTACAGACCAAAAGTTTGGACACACCTTCTCATTTAAAGATTTTTCTGTATTTTCATGACTATGAAAATTGTACATTCACACTGAAGGCATCAAAACTTTGAATTAACACATGTGGAATTATATACTTAACAAAAAAGTGTGAAACAACTGAAAATATGTCTTATATTCTAGGTTCTTCAAAGTAGCCACCTTTTGCTTTGATGACTGCTTTGCACACTCTTGGCATTCTCTTGATGAGCTTCAAGAGGTAGTCACCGGAAATGGTTTTCACTTCACAGGTGTGCCCTGTCAGGTTTAATAAGTGGGATTTCTTGCCTTTTAAATGGCGTTGGGACCATCAGTTGTGTTGTGCAGAAGTCAGGTGGATACACAGCTGATAGTCCTACTGAATAGACTGTTAGAATTTGTATTATGGCAAGAAAAAAGCAGCTAAGCAAAGAAAAACGAGTGGCCATCATTGCTTTAAGAAATGAAGGTCAGTCAGTCCGAAAAATTGGGAAAACTTTGAAAGTGTCCCCAAGTGCAGTTGCAAAAACCATCAAACGCTACAAAGAAACTGGCTCACATGAGGACCGCCCCAGGAAAGGAAGACCAAGAGTCACCTCTGCTTCTGAGGATAAGTTTATCCGAGTCACCAGCCTCAGAAATCGCAGGTTAACAGCAGCTCAGATTAGAGACCAGGTCAATGCCACACAGAGTTCTAGCAGCAGACACATCTCTTCAACAACTGTTAAGAGGAGACTTTGTGCAGCAGGCCTTCATGGTAAAATAGCTGCTAGGAAACCACTGCTAAGGACAGGCAACAAGCAGAAGAGACTTGTTTGGGCTAAAGAACACAAGGAACGGACATTAGACCAGTGGAAATCTGTGCTTTGGTCTGATGAGTCCAAATTTGAGATCTTTGGTTCCAACCACCGTGTCTTTGTGCGACGCAGAAAAGGTGAACGGATGGACTCTACATGCCTGGTTCCCACCGTGAAGCATGAAGGAGGAGGTGTGATGGTGTGGGGGTGCTTTGCTGGTGACACTGTTGGGGATTTATTCAAAATTGAAGGCATACTGAACCAGCATGGCTACCACAGCATCTTGCAATGGCATGCTATTCTATCCGGTTTGCGCTTAGTTGGACAATCATTTATTTTTCAACAGGACAATGACCCCAAACACACCTCCAGGCTGTGTAAGGGCTATTTGACCAAGAAGGAGAGTGAAGGGGTGCTACGCCAGATGACCTGGCCTCCACAGTCACCAGACCTGAACCCAATCGAGATGGTTTGGGGTGAGCTGGACCGCAGAGTGAAGGCAAAAGGGCCAACAAGTGCTAAGCATCTCTGGGAACTCCTTCAAGATTGTTCTAAGTCCATTTCCGGTGACTACCTCTTGAAGCTCATCAAGAGAATGCCAAGAATGTGCAAAGCAATCATCAAAGCAAAAGGTGGCTACTTTGAAGAACCTAGAATATAAGACATATTTTCAGTTGTTTCACACTTTTTTGTTAAGTATATAATTCCACATGTGTTAATTCATAGTTTTGATGCCTTCAGTGTGAATGTAAAATACAGAAAAATCTTTCAATGAGAAGGTGTGTCCAAACTTTTGGTCTGTACTGTATATGATAAGGTTCCGCTTTGTATCTTATTTTACAGTTTGGGATAAATTAGTTCTAGATCAGGACTCTCCAGTGGACTTTGGACTTGGGGCTTCTTTGTGACCACCATTCAATCCCCCCACCTTCTATGTACCATCTGTTTCATTTTTTATAGTACCATGTTAAGTATTGCTTATTTCTATTTTGCGTTGTACCCTGCATATTTATTTCCCCATAGAGACATAGTATCTTCTACACTATATATATTTTGGAGTTAGGGACCTGCCTACCTCCAACCCTGGTCTTCATGTATATTGTTTGGTGGCTCTTACAAACTGCAATACATATATATTTTTCACCATTGCTCATAGACTTGGTGTCTGTATCTGCCAGATCTTGTGGTCCTCACTTAAGCATTACGTCATATCTATCTTTATAGTTTCATGTTCTGTATTATATTTCTGATGTTAAGTCTTTTGTTTTTTTATTTGTTGTGTGGCGCCCCTGAGGGTTCAGTCGCCACAGGGGTACTGCACGTCAGATAGAGATGTGGTATCTCCTCTCCCAGGTAAGGATGGAGCATCACTCAGAACCCCACTTCGCACTCAACACTACACCACTCCTGTCCTGTAGGGGGCCTAAATGCACCAGGGTGCTTCCCTGGCCCGGGATAGAGGAGATGGGGGGTAACCAAAGATAGGGGGAACCAAGTAGTGGGTGAGGGTGGAGGAAACACTTACAGGAAGCACTTATAGAACCATATATAATAAATGGCCATCTTTAGTTCAAGGTCTTTTGATTGTGGTCTTCTGTCAGGGTCCAGCAAGAGTCTGCAGCTGGCTGAAGATTCACGGTCCTCGTTCTCTGGCCTTGAGACGAGGAGCGGGTCAGGGTTAACCAGTTTCTCTGCCCGGTCAGGGTCCTGTTCTAAGAAGGCCTTGGAGGGGAGCAGAGGAGATAGGCTCCACAGGCAAAAGGATCCCAGGGGAATACGGACGGAGCGGAGTCGCCACCTGTATTCTTCACTCTGGCTTAGCCAGAGGGATTCCTTCTGCAAGAGGGGTGACCGGCTCCCGATATCTGGCGGCTTAGTGGATCCCAGGGAGGAACACAAGCGGGAGGAGAGAAAAAGGAGAGGAACACACCAGCGGGGTCTTGACAGGTGCCCTTGATCTACCTGGGAAGTGCTGAACCCCCTACTCGGTGGCCGCAGTACGCCGTGTGTAGCAGAGAGAAGCTTTGCGGCTGAAAGTACATCTAAAGTGAGTAAAGACCAGGATGACTTCATCCACCGCCTCCGCTTGTTTATTCCTGCGCGGCACTGCACCCACCATACCTCCACACAGATCGTTCATTGATCACTGCCCTGAGGCCTACTCCGCCTGTGGGGAGTAGTACCAAACCGAGCTGCCATAACATCAGCCTCAGAGGACTGTTGCAGCGCTCGTGGCCTTCACCAGAAACCACAGGTGGCGAAGTCAAACAACCACTCATCCAATTGCCCATATTTTTCATGTGACAGCCCTGGGCACGGAACGGGCCAAGGCCACGACTGCATCCCCGCGACATCTGCAAGGCCCGGCTCCGAGTATCCCCCATAGCCCAAGGAGGGCGATTCAGTTACCTCTACAGTATATGTTTGACAAAGGTCTTTGATGATGGAAACGTTACATGTAATACACACTGTCCATATGGACCACTGCAATAAAAGATTCACGTTTTTCACTCTACTCACCTCAGAGTGACGGATTCTTTCTACTATTTGATTGATACGGATTGGGATCCTATCCGGGGACCTACAATTACCAGGAGTGCTGTATTTTATTGCTACTACTTAATAACATCACTGTTTTATCTGCGGCAGATCTAGCGGTTCTCTGAATGCTGAGCTCTGTATATCACCACCCACACCACTGATTGGCAGCTTCCTGTCTACATTGTGCATAGGCAGAAAGCTGCCAATCAGTGGTGGGGGCTATGTTGGATTACCTGGCAACAGGTTTACTAGTCATCTAATGATAATTTCCTGCTGATACTATTGTAAAAAACTGGCAAGTCCTTCGGTCGACAAAATGGACCAAGGAAATAGAGGTAGAAACCACTGTAGCACATTCTATTATTATTATGATGATGATTCAAACGTGAATAACTGCATTTATAATTCTGCTGGTAAGTTTTGGAAACAATCAGAAAGCTGGATGGATTGATGGCTCCCAATCAGATGAGCTCTTGTAACGCAGAAAGGTATTTTGTTATTCCTATATCAGATGAATGTACAGAGGCTGATGACATCTCATTAATGCAAATGATCAGAGTAAGCTCCGCACAGACACTGAAGTGGCAGGGAATGCTGGGGGATTTCAGCTTTACAGAAAGACTTCAGCTTTATCTACTGTCATGTAAAGCCCTTTCCTCATTAGCCTGAACACATGAGTGAACAGAGTCACAGCCTCCAGTATCCCTGAGTGCAATTTTTCTAGTCTGATTTTCTAGTCTGTTTTGCTTCAATTTCCTATAAAATGAAGGTCCTCTATGATCCTAACCCTATAAAAACAACCCCAATAAGGTCATAGGATTAGACCACATCCATTTTGTTGGGATATCCCAGAGTGAATACTCATTGTTGGTCTGATGTATTGACCAAGCTCTCAATATGGCTAATTTATCCTTCACCCCTGGTGAGCGGGTTCTTCAGACCTGGGTGGTGCCAATGTGATTTGGAGATCTACGCAGGGTGATGTGGATCCAAGGAGGCGTTTCAACCTATGGGTTTATCCTCTGCTTAGCCAACGGGTCTCTAAAGGCCACTTCTTACTGGCTGTATGGGGAGCTACAGCGCAACCCTGACAAATTGTTCTCATTTTGCCGCATGCACCTTGTAACCATTGATCGCCTGTTGGAGGAGCTTCATCCTGGCCTTTAGTTCCTAAACACAGCAATTAGGCGCTGTATTTCGGTAGAGGAACATCTTTTTATCGCCCTCAGGTAAGTTTAAACTGTGCCATTTGATTTGATTCTAGTGGTGCTTAATTTATAAGGAGGTGCTGCCGCCCTTCCTTTGCGGAGTGCTATGGCTCCTCACAAGCTTGCCTCTGTCTTTAGGTAAAACGTTCCTGTAAGCAAACCAAGAGATTTGTCCACAATCAGCTCTGCTAGGCCACATAAATGGAGCCAGTATGGTGGGCCTTCATCTCATTTTATATATGATGGGTTCTGGCGTCCATGTCACTTGTAGATACATAAAAGTGTTTTTTACATTTTAATAGCTTGTGCAAATACAGAATGATTTGACTCACATTATGAGATGTCCTTCCCCTCCTATTAATTATATACTGTGGTTACCAGGCTCCATATAATTGCCATCAGTCCACATAACAATTGTTCCACTAAACCACCCAAAAAGCAATATAATGTTCAAGCACCTTGTGATTTATAGTTGATGCCAGTGTGGCCCTAAACAGTGGTGTGATTGGAGGCAGTTGGGCCCCAGTGCAAGATTTGGATGGCCCACCATCCTGATTTTTAATATAGGTGTATATATATATACAGTATATACTGTACATATATATACAGTATAGTGAAAAGGCAACGTTTCGTTCCAAGTGTGGAACTTTCTCAAGCAGTGCAATGGTATATATTGATATATTAAATAGGTGCAGCAATGATATCAATAAATAAACATTCCAGCACATCATAAAAATTACATATATAAAGAGCTTACATAAGATCCTTCCATTTTTGTCCCAATTCCACAAAATGCTTTCACATAGGTAAATCTAATTTCTTTTTCCTAATTGTATATCGATGGTGGTTTATTCTAGTTTTAAAATCCCAAGTTGTTTTCCCCACATATAACAATTTACATGGGCATTGTAAAACATAGATAACATATTCAGTATCACATGCCATATAGAACTTAGTATTAAATATTGTTTGAGACATGGGATTGTTGGAAATTCTCACCCTTTAACTTATACATGTTACACGCACGCCTCTAGGTTCAGGTAGGGGCGAAACAGGTTACATCCTGGGGGAACAGTTACTCAGGGAGACCATAGACCATGTGCTGCAGCTTCTCTCAGGCACACAGGGGTATTGACCCTCAGGCACAAACACGTAGGTTGTTTCACTTGGTGACCAGACACACTTGACAAGAGTCCTTATAAACGGTAGAACAGTAGCTTTTAATAAGAAACCGCACAGCCAGTGCAAGTTAAGTCTTATGAGCAACAGACTCCAGTAACAAACAATACAGTTTCCTTAGCAGCACAGCAGTGCACAGTCTTCCCAGTAGTACAGAACAGCACAGTTCTAATGCAAAGGCACATTAATGAACACAGCATTCTTTACAGCAGAGGGAGATGGAGGAGGGGGGATGGGTTTGCTGAGGGAGATGATCCCTGTGACACCATTTCTTACAGTCCTTATCTGTCTGCCTGACAATACTCTGCACTGTTAGTTCAGGAACTCTTCCTGACCTGTGCTTAGCTTCACTCCTGACTTGAATCCTTTTCACTTGCAGTGGTGCTTCTGTGAGATACAGAACACACACACCACCTTTCTCTTTGGCTCCAGCCAGACAGTACACAACTTCCCCACAATCCCCCTGGGGCTCTGCTAAAACACTCCCCTTCTCCTGTGACTGTGTTAAACCCTCTAGTTGCTGGATGCTTCTGGAGCACAACACTTCCTGTCTCATGTACCTGTGTTACTTCTAATAGTTGCTGAATGCTTTTAAAGCAACAGCCCTACTTCTGCATGCCACACATTTCCCTCCTTTTTGAATGTCGTCCTCGACATTCGTCTTAATTGATCAATCTAACCAATTCTGAGACAGTGGTGAAAGTTGAATAACTTTATATGCAAATTGGCATTGTGAAATTAGTATAACGTTCATAAACATTGATAACAACCTAATCTTATAACCTTTTTCTTGTAGGATGCCTATAAGAAATAAACAATTAACACAATTAAAACACTCAGCATCTCTTCAGCTGGAGCTTTTCGTACGTCTTCAACCAGCTCTCTCTCTCTATGCTTTAACAGTTCTTTGTTTCTACAAAGTCTTTTAAGGAAAATCAAAGCATGAAAACAAGTCTTTCCACCAGGCAACATCTTCAATACTGCCTCACGTTGGTGAATACCACTCAAGTGGGCTTACCTAGTCCACAGGCAGAGATACCTGTTTCCAGTCGACAGTCCTTGGCACTTGACTCGGTTCAGCAAGTGTCTCATACGTCAGCATCATGGGCTTCCTCACTTCTCGCGTCGACATCCTCCTGGTGGGTTGTTCCTCAGAGACCACGGGTTCTTCGGTCACAGAAGTTTCTTCCGCCGCACTCATTTCCCGTGCATCCTCAAATGCTCATGGAGCTGCCTCTGTAAGTTCCTGTACTTCTCCTGAGTCGCTTGTTTCCACACAGTCTGGTAATTTTGCTCCTCCTGAGTCTCTATCGGTCTCTTCAGGAGCCAGTGTTCGATCATCAGATCTGAATTGGACTTCATCTATACTCTTTGGTACGAACTCTGGAGCCTCAGGGTTTAGTTAACTCTCCTGAGGATGGTACAGCCCTCTCCTTGCTGGTCCGAGAGATACAATGGTGTGTTCTTCTCCATCGGAACTTTCAAGGTCACTATTCACCTCCGGAGCTTCAGTCTGTGGTGGTCTTTTAGTCAATCTCGGACGATGTCAGTCTACTTCTGGGAAGTCTTGTTGTGGTGGGAGATAGTCACAGGGTAGTAGTAAATTCCGATGGACTATTCTGGTTTTCTTGTCTCCCATTTCCAATCGGATTTCATACACTGGGCTGTCATCAGCTTTTCTTCTTACGACCACATACACCTCGTCTTCCCAGTACGAACGTTTTCCTGGACCGCCTTTCTCACGTACTTTCTTGACTAGCACCTGGCTTCCTGGTGCCAATTCTGCTCCATAACATTTTCAATCATAGTACTCATTACTCTTGCTCAGTCCTTGCGTAACTACTTTGGGCGCTATATTGTATGCCCCTGCCATCCGTTCCTTCCATTTCCGAACGTACTCCTGATACAATCTGTAAGTCTCTGACACCGGAGTATGGAACATGATGTCGATTGGCAGTCTTGGCGACCGTTCATACAATAGGAAAAAGGGTGAGCAACCCGTTGGACTTTGCACAGTTATAGGCATGTACCACTTTTGACAGAGAACTCTTCCAGTCTTTCTTCTCATCAGCAGTTAAAGTGCGCAACATTGACAATAATGTTTGGTTAAAACATTCCACTTGTCCATTACCTTCTGAGTGATAGGGCGTTTTGTGGGATCTCTGAATTCTACAGTACTTTCCGAGCTTGGCAAAGAGCTGGTTCTCAAATTCTCTTTCTTGGCCGTGGCGTAACCTTGTAGTGAACCCAAACCTCACAGCAAAATCATTGAAGATCTTCTCTGCCGCTGTTCGACCCGATGTATTGGTGGTGGCATATGCTTGAGCAAATGGTGTAAAATGGTCCATCACCACCAAGATGTATTAGTAACCACCCTTGCACGTCTCGAGATGTAGAAAGTCTATTGAGACCATCTCAAATGGATATGTAGTTTGGATGTTTCCCATAGGTGCCCGGGTTGATGTGTTGATGTGTTTCAGACACGCACACTCCCTGGTCACGTACCTCTCAATACCTCTCTGTATGTACGGCCAGAAGAAACGTTCATGGATCAAGTTGGTTGTCCTTTCCACTCCCAGGTGTCCCATGTTTTCATGGAGTGCTTTGAAGACCAACCTATGGAATACTCTGGGTAGTACCAACTGCCGTTTTTGTCCTCCTTTACGATACAGGATACCGTCTTCAGTGAGGTAGAGCTTCGTCCACTCTTTAATTAAAACAGATACTGCTGATGACTCATTGGCTCTCTCTCGTTTACTTGGAAACCGATTTTGGTCCACATAAAGTAGTATTCTACCAATTATCTAATCTTCCCGTTGTGCTGCCATTTTGGTAATTGTTGAATAGACCGGGGGTGATCTTGTGCTCTCGTTTTTATGGTGTTTTCCACCATCAATGGATACCATAATTGTGTGTCTTCCTCCTGATAAGCTTGTACTGCTTGGGTACTGATCTCAATTGCTTCCAGACTGACTTCCTCCGAGCATTCTTGCATGAACTCCTCAGGCTCTAGTGGCATTCTTGACAATCCGTCAGCATCCACATTGCATTTTCTTGGCCTGTACTTGATGCTGAAATTGAAGTCAGCTAGTTCAGCAACCCATTTCTGACCCGTTGCAATCAGTTTGGCTGTAGTAAGGACATAGGTCAAAGGGTTTTTGTCAGTGCATACCTCAAACTCTTTCCTCTAGTAGAACTAATCTCTAAATCGTTCTCAGATAGCCCATTTCAATGCCAGGAACTCCAATTTTCTGGAATGTAGATGGTATTTCTTCTCGACATCTGTCAACGTTCTAGAACCGTAACCGATCACTCTCATTTTTCCATCTTGATGCTGATACAGGGCAGCTCCCAGTCCAACTGAGAAGCGTTACAATGAAGAACAAATGGTAAATTGAAATCAGGATATCCCAAGGTTTTACCAGGTAGTCTACTAGTTTTTCCAATACCTCCTGGTGGTCGGCTGTCCAGAGAATGGGCTGATGGGATGAAACAGCGTTCTTTCTTTTAAGCCATGTCCTACCCGCGTTCTTCTTTTTCTCCGTGAGTGTTGTTGTCTCTGTTATCCCCCCCAAGAGGAGGTATAGTACGGCGACAATCCTGGAGAAGTTCTGAACGTAAGTACGATAGTAGGAGAGGAATCCTAATATCTGCATCAACTCCCCGACGGTCGAGGGCTGCCTGTCTTTTAAGGTTAGTACAGGAGCGATTTCTGCTGGGTCCATGGTATATCCTTCTCTGGACACAATTTTCCCTAGAAAGCGGACTTGTCTTTTGAACAGTTCACACTTCTTTGGGGTCAACTTAACTCCATGTTGTTGATATCGTTGAAATACGGTCCTCACGTGTTCAACATGCTCCCGGAAGGTTTTGCTGTGTACCACATTGTCATCCAAGTACGGCTGGCAGATATCGTCCCTCAATCCTTCTAAACATGACTCCATGCTCATCTGAAATTATGCTGGAGCTGAACTGAGTCCAAACGGTATGCAGATCCACTCATATAATCTCCACGGTGTGATGAATGCTGTCAAAGGTCTACTGGACTCTTCGACAAACCTTTGGTGGTATGCCTTACTCTGATCGAGGACAGAGAACCAGGTGCTTCTTGATTGGCTATCCGTCATATCTTGGATCTTTGGTATCGGGTGTCGATCAGGTACTGACTTTCGGTTTAGCTCCCAGTAATCACAACAGAGTCACAACGTACCATCCTTCTTCCTAACACAGAAAATTGGAGAGGAATAAGATGACTTCGACTTTTGGACCCAACCTCTCTTGATGAGATCTTGTGAATATTCTTTCACTTCACAATGTAATGGTTTTAGCACAGACATGTCACTTCTGGTTACTGGGGTCGTGTCTTTCAAATTGATTTTCAAATGCAATGACGGGATACTGCCTATATCAGAGTCATATCAGAGTCATCTTTGGAGAACACATGACACTATTCTCTCAGCATTTGTTTTGCTACCGCTATATCTTCAGCACACAAGTGTTCCAGGGGTACTGGGGGATCCCAGGACCCCGAGGTGGGTTGCACAATTTCCTCCCCTGGGCAATATATGGGGCCATTATACTGTATGGAGCAATATATGGGGCCCATTATATACTATATGAGGCCCTTATACTGTATTGAGAAATTTATGGTGCCCAGTATATACAGTATGGAGCAAAATATGTGGCACATTATATACTATATGGGGCCATTTTACTGTGCAGCAATATATGGGACCATTATACTGTATGGAGCAATATATGGGGCCTATTATACTGTATGAAGCAATATATGGGACCATTATACTGTATGGAGCAATATATGGGGCCTATTATACTGTATGAAGCAATATATGGGACCATTATACTGTATGTAGCAATATATGGGGGCCTATTATACTGTATGAAGTAATATATGGGACCATTATACTGTATGGAGCAATATATGGGGCCTATTATATACTATATGGGGCCATTATACTGTATGGAGCAATATATGGGGCCCAGTATATACTGTATGGAGCAATATATGAGGTCCAGTATATACAGTATTGAGCAAAAAAAATGGCCATTTATATATTATAAGGGGCCATTATACTGTGGAGCAATATCTGGGGCTCAGTATATACTGTATGGAGCAATATATGGGGCCCATAATATACTATATGGGGCCATTATACTGTATGGAGCAATATATGGGGTCCAGTATATACTGTATGGAGCACTATGTGGGGCCTATTATATACTATATGTGGTCCAGTATATACTGTATGGAGCAATATATGGGGCCCAGTATATACTGTATGGAGCACTATATGGGACCTATTATATACTATATGTGGTCATTATACTGTTTGGAGCACTATATGGGTCCATTATGCTGTATGGAGCAATGTATGGGGTCCATTATATACTGTATGGAGCAATATATGGGGCCCATTATATACTATATGTGGTCATTATACTGTATGGAGCAATATATGGGGCCTATTATATACTATATGTGGTCATTATACCGTATGGAACACTATATGGGGCTATTATGCTGTAAGGAGCAATATATGGGGCCCATTATATAATATATGGGGCCATTATACTGTATTTTACAATTTATGGAGCCCATTAAATACTATATGGGGCCATTATACTGTGCAGCAATATATGGGGATCAGTAAGTACTGTATGGAGCAATATATGGGGCCCAGTATATACAGTATGGAGCAATATATGGGGCCAAGGATATACTGTATAGAGGAAAATATGGGACCCAGTATATACAGTATGGAGCCAAAAATGTGTCCCTTTATATATTATAAAGGGAAATTATACTGTGCAGCAATAAATGGGGCTCAGTATATACTGTATGGAGCAATATATGGGGCCCATTACATACTATGTGGAGCAATATATGGGGCCTATTATATGCTATATGGGGCCATAATACTGTATGGAGCAATATATGTCGGCCATTATATACTATATGGGGCCATTGTACTGTATGAAGCAATATATGGGACACAGTATATACTGTATGGAGCATTATATGAGGCCCATTATATACTCTATGGGGCCATTATACTTTATGGAGCAATATTGTATATGGGGCCCAGTATATACTATATGGAGCCATTATACTGTATGGAGCAATATATGGGGCCCATTATATACTATATGGAGATAATATACTGTATGGAACAATTTATGGGGCCCAGTATATACAGTATGGAGCCAAAAATGTGTCCCTTTATATATTATAAGGGGAAATTATACTGTGCAGCAATAAATGGGACTCAGTATATACTGTATGGAGCAATATATGGGGCCCATTATATACTGTGTGGAGCAATATATGGGGCCTATTATATGCTATATGGGGCCATAATACTGTATGGAGCAATATATGTCAGCCATTATATACTATATGGGGCCATTGTACTGTATGAAGCAATATATGGGACACAGTATATACTGTATGGAGCATTATATGGGGCCCATTATATATTATATGGGGCCATTATACTGTATTTTACAATTTATGGAGCCCATTAAATACTATATGGGGCCATTATACTGTGCAGCAATATATGGGGACCAGTAAGTACTGTATGGAGCAATATATGGGGCCCAGTATATACAGTATGGAGCAATATATGAGGCCAAGTATATACTGTATGGAGCAAAATATGGGACCAGTATATACAGTATGGAGCCAAAAATGTGTCCCTTTATATATTGTAAGGGGAAATTATACTGTGCAGCAATAAATGGGGCTCAGTATATACTGTATGGAGCAATATATGGGGCCCATTATATACTGTGTGGAGCAATATATGGGGCCTATTATATGCTATATGGGGCCATAATACTGTATGGAGCAATATATGTCGGCCATTATATACTATATGGGGCCATTGTACTGTATGAAGCAATATATGGGACACAGTATATACTGTATGGAGCATTATATGAGGCCCATTATATACTCTATGGGGCCATTATACTGTATGGAGCAATACTGTATATGGGGCCCAGTATATACTATATGGAGCCATTATACTGTATGGAGCAATATAT
This sequence comes from Phyllobates terribilis, assembly GCF_046119375.1. Taxonomy (NCBI): domain Eukaryota; kingdom Metazoa; phylum Chordata; class Amphibia; order Anura; family Dendrobatidae; genus Phyllobates; species Phyllobates terribilis. The sequence goes on along the minus strand of NW_027363053.1, from coordinate 1,402,861 downwards.
GGGGCCCATTATATACTATATGGAGATAATATACTGTATGGAACAATTTATGGGGCCCAGTATATACTGTATAGAGCAATACATGGAGCCCATTATATACTATATGGGGCAATTATATTGTATGGAACAATTTATTGGGCCCAGTATATACTGTGAGGAGCAATACATTGGGCCCATTATATACTACATGGGGCCTTTATATTGTTTGGAGCTATTTAGAGGACCCAGTATATACTGTGTGGAACAATATATAGGGCCCATTATATACTATATGGGGCCATTATACTGTATGGAGCAATATATGGGACCATTATACTGTATGGAGCAATACATGGGGCCAATTCTATACTATATGGGGCCATTATACTGTATGGAGCAATACATGGGGCCCATTATATACTATATAGGGCCCATTATATACTATATGGGGCCAATATACTGTATGGACAAGATATAGGGCCAATTATATACTGTATGGAGCAATATAAGGGGCCTATTATATACTATATGGGGCCATTATAGTGTATGGAGCAATAAATGGGGCTCAGTATATACTGTATGGAGCAATATATGGGGCCCATTATATACTGTATGGAGCAATATATGGGGCCCATTATATACTATATGTGGTCATTATACCGTATCGAACACTATATGGGGCTATTATGCTGTAAGGAGCAATATATGGGGCCCATTATATATTATATGGGGCCATTATACTGTATTTTACAATTTATGGAGCCCATTAAATACTATATGGGGCCATTATACTGTGCAGCAATATATGGGGACCAGTAAGTACTGTATGGAGCAATATATGGGGCCCAGTATATACAGTATGGAGCAATATATGGGGCCAAGTATATACTGTATGGAGCAAAATATGGGACCCAGTATATACAGTATGGAGCCAAAAATGTGTCCCTTTATATATTATAAGTGGAAATTATACTGTGCAGCAATAAATGGGGCTCAGTATATACTGTATGGAGCAATATATGGGGCCCATTATATACTATGTGGAGCAATATATGGGGCCTATTATATGCTATATGGGGCCATAATACTGTATGGAGCAATATATGTCGGCCATTATATACTATATGGGGCCATTGTACTGTATGAAGCAATATATGGGACACAGTATATACTGTATGGAGCATTATATGAGGCCCATTATATACTCTATGGGGCCATTATACTGTATGGAGCAATATATGGGGCCCATTATATACTATATGGAGATAATATACTGTATGGAACAATTTATGGGGCCCAGTATATACAGTATGGAGGCAAAAATGTGTCCCTTTATATATTATAAGGGGAAATTATACTGTGCAGCAATAAATGGGGCTCAGTATATTCTGTATGGAGCAATATATGGGGCCCATTATATACTGTGTGGAGCAATATATGGGGCCTATTATATGCTATATGGGGCCATAATACTGTATGGAGCAATATATGTCGGCCATTATATACTATATATGGGGCCATTGTACTGTATGAAGCAATATATGGGACACAGTATATACTGTATGGAGCATTATATGAGGCCCATTATATACTTTATGGGGCCATTATACTGTATGGAGCAATACTGTATATGAGGCGCAGTATATACTATATGGAGCCATTATACTGTATGGAGCAATATATGGGGCCCATTATATACTATATGGAGATAATATACTGTATGGAACAATTTATGGGGCCCAGTATATACTGTATAGAGCAATACATGGAGCCCATTATATACTATATGGGGCAATTATATTGTATGGAACAATTTATTGGGCCCAGTATATACTGTGAGGAGCAATACATTGGGCCCATTATATACTACATGGGGCCTTTATATTGTTTGGAGCTATTTAGAGGACCCAGTATATACTGTGTGGAACAATATATAGGGCCCATTATATACTATATGGGGCCATTATACTGTATGGAGCAATATATGGGGCCATTATACTGTATGGAGCAATACATGGGGCCAATTATATACTATATGGGGCCATTATACTGTATAGAGCAATACATAGGGCCCATTATATACTATATAGGGCCCATTATATACTATATGGGGCCAATATACTGTATGGACACGATATGGGGCCAATTATATACTGTATGGAGCAATATAAGGGGCCTATTATATACTATATGGGGCCATTATAGTGTATGGAGCAATAAATGGGGCTCAGTATATACTGTATGGAGCAATATATGGGGCCCATTATATACTGTATGGAGCAATATATGGGGCCCATTATATACTGTATGTAGCAATATATGAGGCCATTATACTGTATGGAGCAATATGTGGGGCCTATTATGTACTATAAGGGGCTATTATACTGTATGGAGAGATATATGTGGCCATTATACTGTATGGAACAATATATGGGGATCATTATATACTATATGGGGCCATTATACTTTATGGAGCAATATATGGATCCAGTATATACTGTATGGAGCACTATATGGGGTCCATTATATACTATATGGCACCATTATACTTTATGGAGCAATATATTAGGTCCAGTGTATGCTGTATGGAGCAATATATGGGGCCCATTATACTGTATGGAGCATTATATGGGGCCTATTATATACTATATGTGGTCATTATACTGTATGGAGCACTATATTGGGCCATTATACTGTATTTAGTAATTTATGGTGCCCAGGATATACAGTATGGAGCAAAATATGTGGCACATTATACACTATATGGGGCCATTACACTGTATGGAGCAATATATGGGGCCATTATTTACTATATGGGGCATTATACTGTGCAGCAATATATAGGGCTCAGTATATAATGTATGGAGCAATATATGGGGCCCATTATATACTATATGGGGCCATTATACTGTATGGAGCAATAAATGGGGCCTATTATATACTATATGTGGCCATTTTACTGTATGGAGCAATATATCGGGCCCATTATATAATATATGGAGCCATTATACTGTATGCATCAATATATGGGGCCCATTATATTCTATATGGGGCCATTATACTGTGGATTAATATCTGGGCCCAGTATATACTGTATGGAGCAATATATGGGGCCCAGTATATACTGTTTGGAGCAATATATGGGGCCTATTATATACTATATGTGGTCATTATACTGTATGGAGCACTATATGTGGCCATTATGCTGTATGGAGCAATATATGGGGCCCATTATATACTGTATGGAGCAATATATGGGGCCCAATATATACTATATGTGGCCATTATACTGTATGGAGCAATATATGGGGCCTATTATATACTATATGTGGTCATTATACTATATGGAGCACTATATGGGGCCATTATGCTGTATGGAGCAATATATGGGGCCCATTATATATTATATGGGGCCATTTTACTGTATTTAGCAATTTATGGAGCCTATTATATACTATATGGGGCCATTATACTGTGCAGCAATATATGGGGCCCAGTATATACTATATGGAGCAATATATGGGGCCCATTATATACTATAAGTGGCCATTATACTATATGGAACAATATATCGGGCTTATTTTATACTATATGGGGCCATAATACTGTGCAGCAATATAAGGGGCACAGTAAGAAGTGTATGGAGCAATATATTGGGCCCAGTATATACATTATGGAGCAATATATGGGGCCCAGTATATACTGTATGGAGCAATATATTGGGCCCATTGTATAATATATGGGTCCATTATACTGTATGGAGCAATTTATGGAGCCCATTATATACTATATGGAGCAATTATATTGTATATGGGGCCCAGTATATACTGTATTTAGCAATATATTGGGGCCCAGTATATACAGTATTGAGCAAAAAATGTGGCCCTTTATATATTACATGGGGCCATTATACTTTGCAGCAATATATGGGGCCCAGTATATACTGTATGGAGCACTATATGTGGTCCATTATATACTATATGGCACCATTATACTTTATGGAGCAATATATTAGGTCCAGTGTATGCTGTATGGAGCAATATATGGGGCCCATTATACTGTATGGAGCATTATATGGGGCCTATTATATACTATATGTGGTCATTATACTGTATGGAGCACTATATTGGGCCATTATACTGTATTTAGTAATTTATGGTGCCCAGGATATACAGTATGGAGCAAAATATGTGGCACATTATACACTATATGGGGCCATTACACTGTATGGAGCAATATATGGGGCCATTATTTACTATATGGGGCATTATACTGTGCAGCAATATATAGGGCTCAGTATATAATGTATGGAGCAATATATGGGGCCCATTATATACTATATGGGGCCATTATACTGTATGGAGCAATAAATGGGGCCTATTATATACTATATGTGGCCATTTTACTGTATGGAGCAATATATCGGGCCCATTATATAATATATGGAGCCATTATACTGTATGCATCAATATATGGGGCCCATTATATTCTATATGGGGCCATTATACTGTGGATTAATATCTGGGCCCAGTATATACTGTATGGAGCAATATATGGGGCCCAGTATATACTGTTTGGAGCAATATATGGGGCCTATTATATACTATATGTGGTCATTATACTGTATGGAGCACTATATGTGGCCATTATGCTGTATGGAGCAATATATGGGGCCCATTATATACTGTATGGAGCAATATATGGGGCCCAATATATACTATATGTGGCCATTATACTGTATGGAGCAATATATGGGGCCTATTATATACTATATGTGGTCATTATACTATATGGAGCACTATATGGGGCCATTATGCTGTATGGAGCAATATATGGGGCCCATTATATATTATATGGGGCCATTTTACTGTATTTAGCAATTTATGGAGCCTATTATATACTATATGGGGCCATTATACTGTGCAGCAATATATGGGGCCCAGTATATACTATATGGAGCAATATATGGGGCCCATTATATACTATAAGTGGCCATTATACTATATGGAACAATATATCGGGCTTATTTTATACTATATGGGGCCATAATACTGTGCAGCAATATAAGGGGCACAGTAAGAAGTGTATGGAGCAATATATTGGGCCCAGTATATACATTATGGAGCAATATATGGGGCCCAGTATATACTGTATGGAGCAATATATTGGGCCCATTGTATAATATATGGGTCCATTATACTGTATGGAGCAATTTATGGAGCCCATTATATACTATATGGAGCAATTATATTGTATATGGGGCCCAGTATATACTGTATTTAGCAATATATTGGGGCCCAGTATATACAGTATTGAGCAAAAAATGTGGCCCTTTATATATTACATGGGGCCATTATACTTTGCAGCAATATATGGGGCCCAGTATATACTGTATGGAGCAATATTTGGGGCCTATTATATACTATATGTGGCCATTACACTGTATGGAGCAATATATGGGGCCTATTATATACTATATATGGCCATTACACTGTATGGAGCAATATATGGGACCTATTATATACTATATGTGACCATTATACTGTATGGAACAGTATCTAGGGCCCAGTATATACTGTATGGAGCAATATATTGGGCCCATTATATAATATATGGGGCCATTATACTGTATGGAGCAATATATGGGCCTAGTATATACTCTATGGAGCAATATATTGGGCCCATTATATAATATATGGGGCCATTATACTGTATGGAGCAATATATGGGGCCCAGTATATACTCTATGGAGCAATATATGGAGCCTATCATATACTATATGAGGGGGTTATACTGTATGGAGAAATATATGTGGCCATTATACTGTATGGAACAATATATGGGGCTCATTATATACTATATGCGGCCTTTATACTTTATAGAGCAATATATGGGGTCCAGTATATACTGTATAGAGCACTATATGGGGCCATTATACTGTATGGAGCAATATGTGGGGCCCAATTATATACTATAAGGGGCTATTATACCGTATGGAGCAATATATGGGGTCCATTATATACTATATGGGGCCATTATGCTTTATGGAGCAATATATGGGGTCCAGTATATACTGTATGGAGCAATATATGGGCCCATTATACTGTATGGAGCACTATATGGGGCCATTATACTGTATTGAGCAATTTATGGTACCCAGTATATACAGTTTGGAGCAAAATATGTGGCACAGTATACACTATATGGGGCCATTATACTGTATGGAGCAATATATGGGGCCATTATACTGTGCAGCAATATATGGGGCCCAGTAAGTACTGTATGGAGCAATATATGGGGCCTAGTATATACAGTATAGAGCAATATATGGGGCCCAGTTTGTACTGTATGGAGCAATATATGGGGCCCAGTATATACTGTATGGAGCAATATATGGGGCCCATTATATACAGTATGGAGCAAAAAATGTGGCCCTTATATATTATAAGGGGAAATTATACTGTGCAGCAATATATGGGGCTCAGTATATACTGTATGGAGCAATATATGGGGCCTCTTATATGGTATATGGGGCCATGATACTGTATGGAGCAATATATGTAGGCCATTATATACTATATGGGGCTATTATACTGTATGGAACAATTTATGGGGCCCAGAATATTCCGCATAGAGCAAAACATGGAGCCCATTATATACTATATGGGGCAATTAAATTGTATGGAACAATTTATGGGGCCCAGTATATAATGTGTGGAGCAGTACATTGGGCCCATTATATACTACATGGGGCCTTTATATTGTTTGGAGCAATTTAGAGGACCCAGTATATACTGTATGGAACAATATATAGGGCCCATTATATACTATATGGGGCCATTATACTGTATGGAGCAATATATGGGGCCCATTATATACTATATGAGGTCATTATACTGTATGGAGCAATACATGGGGCCAATTATATACTATATGGGGCCATTATACTGTATGGAGCAAGATATGGGGCCCATTATATACTGTATGGAGCAATATAAGGGGCCTATTATATACTATATGGGGCCATTATACTGCATAGAGCAATATATGGTGCGTATTATATACTATATGAGGCCATTATAGTGTATGGATCATTACATGGGGCTCAGTATATACTTTATGGAGCAATATATGGGGCCCATTATATACTCTATGGAGAAATATATGGGGCCCATCATATACTGTATGTAGCAATATATGGGGCTATTATACTGTATGGAGTAATATGTGGGGCCTATTATATACTATAAGGGGCTATTATACTGTATGGAGAAATATATGTGGCCAGTATACTGTATGGAACAATATATGGGGCTCATTATATACTATATGGGGCCATTATACTTTATGTAGCAATATATGGGGTCCAGTATATACTGTATGGAGCACTATATTGGGCCATTATACTGTATGGAGCAATATGTGGGGCCCATTATATACTATATGGGGCCATTATACTTAATGGAGCATTATATGGGGTCCAGTATATACTGTGTGGAGCAATATATGGGGCCCATTCTACTGTTTGGAGCACTATATGGGGCCTATTATATACTATATGGGGCCATTATATTGTATTGAGCAATTTATGGTGCCTAGTATATACAGTATGGAGCAAAATATGTGGCACATTATACACTATATGGGGCCATTATACTGTATGGAGCAATATATGGGGCCCATTATATGCTATATGGGGCCATTATACTGTGCAGCAATACAGTTATATGAAAAAGTTTGGGCACCCCTATTAATCTTAAGCTTAATGTTTTATAAAAATTGGTGTTTTTGAAACAGCTATTTCAGTTTGATATATGTAATAACTGTTGGACACAGTAATGTTTCTACCTTGAAATGAGATTTATTATACTAACAGAAAATGTGCAATCTGCATTCAAACAAAATTTGACAGGTGCATAAGTATGGGCACCCTTATCATTTTCTTGGTTTAAATACTCCTACCTACTTTTTACTGACTTACTAAAGCACTTTTATTGGTTTTGTAACCTTATTGAGCTTTGAACTTCATAGCCAGGTGTTTGCAATCATGAGAAAAGCTACTTAAAGTGGCCACTTGCAAGTTGTTCTCCTGTTTGAATCTCCTCTGAAGAGTGGCATCATGGGCTCCTCAAAACAACTGTCAAATGATCTGAAAACAAAGATTATTCAACATAGTTGTTCAGGGGAAGGATACAAAAAGCTGTCTCAGAGATTTAACCTGTCAGTTTCCACTGTGAGGAACATAGTAAGGAAATGGAAGAACACAGGGACAGTTCTTGTTAAGGCCAGAAGTGGCAGGCCAAGAAAAACATCAGAAAGGCAGAGAAGAAGAATGGTGAGATCAGTCAAGGACAATCCTCAGACCACCTCCAGAGAGCTGCAGCATCAACTTGCTGCAGATGGTGTCACTGTGCATCGGTCAACTATACAACGCACTTTGCACAAGGAGAAGCTGTATGGGAGAGTGATGCGAAAGAAGCCATTTCTGCAAGCACACCACAAACAGTCGGCTGAGGTATGCAAAAGCACATTTGGAGAAGCCAATTTCTTTTTGGAAGAAGGTCCTTTGGACTGATGAAACCAAGATTGAGTTGTTTGGTCATACAAAAAGGCGTTATGCATGGCGGCAAAAAAACATAGCATTCCAAGAAAAACACTTGCTACCCACAGTAAAATTTGGTGGAGGTTCCATCATGCTTTGGGGCTGTGTGGCCAATGCCGGCACCGGCAATCTTGTTAAAGTTGAGGGACGCATGAATTTCACTCAGTATCAGCAGATTCTTGACAATAATGTTCAAGAATCAGTGATAAAGTTGAAGTTACGCAGGGGATGGATCTTTCAGCAAGACAATGATCCAAAACACCGCTCCAAATCTACTCAGGCATTCATGCAGAGGAACAATTACAATGTTCTGGAATGGTCATCCCAGTCCCCAGACCTGAATATCATTGAACATCTGTGGGGTCATTTGAAGAGGGCTGTCCATGCTCGGCGACCATCAAACTTAACTGAACTGGAATTGTTTTGTAAAGAGGAATGGTCAAAAATACCTTCATCCAGGATCCAGGAACTCATTAAAAGCTACAGGAAGCGACTAGAGGCTGTTATTTTTGCAAAAGGAGGATCTACTAAATATTAATGTCACTTTTCTGGTGAGGTGCCCATACTTATGCATCGGTCAAATTTTGTTTGAATGCAGATTGCACATTTTCTGTTAGTACAATAAACCTCATTTCAAGGCAGAAATGACGCGCCCCTGGGCCTGTGTCGCGCTGCGTTGCGCACGCGGGAGCTTACCCGGAGCCGGATCTGTTTAGGGTTGTAGTCTCGTGGCGGTGACCCGGTCCGTGCCCAGGGAGTCAAACTGGACGGCAGTCTGTTAGCGGTAGAAAATGGTTGATGACTACGCCACCCGTTGAATGCAGCCAGGGGGGCTGCTGCTGCAGGGCAGACCGCTGAGGCCGGTGGAAGGATGGTGCAGCGTGATAGTATAACCCCCAACGGGAGGGGTATGGCCTCAGGGCAGCCGACGTGGATGATGGGGGTAGCAGGAACCACTCAGAGACGGTATGGTAGCATTCAGGGTCTTTACTGGTAACAACGATAGACCCTCCCGGAGTACTTGCTAGCGAACGGGGCCTGGTCAGTCCTTGAGCAGATGGGATCTCCCCTGGCCAGGCGTAGTTGTAGGCCTCCCAAGCTGACTGTACTCTTCTGGCTACCTTGCTAGAAGCTGATGTAAGTAGCCCACGTCCCTGAGTGTACCGTGTGGTGCTCACCCGTATGGCCGGTGACTCGGGGCCTTCTAATGGCTTCCGCTCCACGATGGCGGTGCTGGTCCCACGCGTGTGACCGGGCCTTCGGGCTTCTGGGCCAGGGGACCTGAAATCCCCTGCCTGACGGATTCTGCTGCTGGGTAGAAGTTAGTCCCCACAGCCTCGGACTCCGGGTCCGGTAAAGAATCTTCTTAGTCAGGGCGAGCTCTTTAGCTGCCAGCCCCTGACTCCTTGTGACTCTGCTGCTTCCTATGCTGCTCTTGTCTCTACTCTTCCTGGACTCCATCACTCTGCCTCAGCCCCGGGTTTATACAGGGGAAGTTCTTCCCCTCCCAAGGCTGGGCAGGAGGTGTGGCATGCACAGGATCCCTGACCAAAGGACCTCCCACCTGCTCTCAGACGTAATATCTCTATCACTGTGACAACCAGACCCCTGGGGTGTCACACTCCCCCCTAGTGAAATTTAGTACTCCGGGACTAAACATTTTTTAGAAAAATATAACAAGGTATATCAAAGAACAATAAAATACAATAAGGAAACACAATAAGATGGTCACGGATGTCCGCAACCGGGTGCAGTCTTTGAAGAAAAGCAAAGGTGTCCATTTCACCAACACAGGGAGACGTAACCAGGTAGGGGTCTGTCCTACCCCGAGTCCTTAACAGTCTCTAGTCCATCCTGGGTTACGCTCCAACTATATACAAAGGATTCCCGGTAAATCCACCGAAGACTCCTAAAAACAACTAGAAACACAAAATTACACACAAGCAACAATAAACAGGTAAACATTGTAAAACAACTTAAACATTTAGATCCTCCAACGTGCGGGTAACTGGCCTCTAGTGGCCCTAGTGGACCTACGGAGCTGACTGTCTGGCCCTGAACTACAGGGTGTAGGAGCTGTCAAGGGTAAACTGGGCAGCTGTCTACCGGCTCTTTGTCTCACTAGGGGTACGGCAGGCTCACTATAAGCAGAGGGTGGATTCTCCCGTTCCGCTTGGGTGGAGTCTTCTGCCTCCTGGACCGGCTGCTCTTCCAGCTCTACCCGTTGCTCCGTAGGTTCTTGGGATGATGGTTGGAGGAAGGTGAGTACGGGTACCACAACTGCACCATTGACTTGAGTCCAAGACCGAGGGAAGTCCCCGAGCACGGTACTAACCATATCTTCCCTTTCTTCCACGGGTCGATGGTCTTCCTGTTCCTCCTCAGGGTTCCTCAGTTGTTCGGGGCACTTCTTCAGGTGGTCCCGGGATACAATGGCTGTGGTTTCCCCTCCGTCTTTACTGATGGTACAGACCTTCGGGTTCTCGTGGCTTGAGGGCAGTACGGTGTACGGGTCCTTCTCCCACTGGTCGTCCAACTTGTGGAGCCGTCTCTTCCTCTTCAAGACCTGCTCTCCGGGTACCAGGGGAACAGCGGGAGCATACTGGTTGTAAGTCTTCTCTTGTCTTTCCCTAGCCTGACAAAGACTTCGCTCCACGCTCTCCTGTACTTTCCGGTACTGCTGCTGCCTCTCTGTGTCCCAGTCTGTTTCTGGTGAAGTGTCCTCGGGCGTCAGGACTCCCATTTCCAGGTCAACAGGTAACTTACCAGGTCTTGCCCTCATTAGGTAAGCCGGGGTACAGTTGGTGGAACCTACCGGGATGTGGTTGTATAGGTCCACCAGATCGGGCAACTTCTCAGGCCACAGACTGCGTTCTTCCAGGGGCAACGTTTTTAGAAGATCCATTACCACCTGGTTCATTTTTTCACAAAGTCCATTAGTTTGCGGATGGTAGGGTGTCGTCCTTATCTTCCGGCAGCCATACAGATTACAGAATTCCTGGAAGACCTCCGCTTCAAAGGCAGGTCCCTGGTCCGTCAGCACTTGGTCCGGGTACCCGTGTGGGCGGCAAAAGTGCTGCTGGAAGGCTCTAGCTGCTGTTCGAGCCGTTAAGTCCTTGACGGGGACGACAACCAGAAACCGGGAGTAATGATCCACGATGGTTAACGCGTAGACGTAGCCACTTCTGCTGGGGGTCAGTTTTACATGATCCAAGGCCACCAGTTCCAACGGTTGCCGGGTGACGATGGACTGCAGGGGAGTCTTCTGGCTGGCCCGGTCCTTCCTTCTCAGATTGCACGGGCCACAGTCTCTGCACCACTTCTCGATGGTTCCCCTCATGCCTACCCAGTGGAACCGCTCGCGCAGCAGGAACTCCAGCTTTTTCCACCCGAAGTGTCCAGCTCCGTCGTGGTATGCCTCCATCACCATGGCTGCGTCTCTTCGTGGCACCACTACTTGCCAGAGTAGTTCATGCGTCCTGGAGTTAACCATTCTGCGGCACAACTTCCCCTTGTAAAGGAACAGTCGACTCTTCTCTGCCCATAGTTGTTTGGCTTCCTCTGGAGCGTCTGATTCCAGGCTAGCCTCCGGGCGAGTCAGCATCTCCTTCACCAGTCGGACGGCAGGGTCGCTGTCTTGCGTTTCCGCCCAGTTGTAGTGAGGTAAGGGGTTCAACGTAGCAGCCTGCTTACTCCTTACCCGGTGGGAATACTGGATAGTCCCATGACGGTGGAACGCAGGGAGTTCAACTTCTTCCAGTCCCTCCGGATCTTCTCCTCCGTCCGGCAGGTTGGGCATCCTGGACAGGGCGTCCGCGTTGGTATTGGAGCGCCCTGCCCGGTATTTAATTGTAAACTCGTAGTTGGACAGACGGGCCATCCACCTCTGCTCCAGGGCACCGAGTCTTGCCGTGTCCAGGTGTATCAACGGGTTGTTATCCGTGTATACGGTGAACCGGGAAGAAGCGAGGTAATGCCTAAAGCGCTCGGTGACTGCCCATACCACGGCCAGGAACTCTAGCTTAAATGAGCTGTAATTCTCGGGGTTCCTTTCGGTGGGTCGCAGTTTTCGGCTGGCATAGGAGATCACTCGTTCTCTCCCCTGCTGAATCTGGGATAGTACGGCTCCTAGCCCGATGTTACTGGCGTCGGTGTAGAGGATGAAGGGCTGGCTATAGTCTGGGTACGCCAAGATTTCATCCCCCGTGAGGGCCATCTTCAGCTGGCGGAAGGACTCTTCTTCTAGCTCTTCCCATTTGAAGGGCGGCTTCTGGTTCTTGGCCTTCCGGGACTGGCCTATCAGGAGGTCCTGCATAGGCGCTGCCTTTTTGGTGAAACCGGGAATAAACCTTCGGTAGTAGCCTACCAACCCTAGGAACTGCCGCACTTCTTTTACGCTGGAGGGGCTTGGCCATCCCTTAATTGCGGTGATCTTATCGGGGTCGGGAGCCACTCCGTCAGCGCTCACCACGTGTCCCAGGTATTGCACCTTTGGTTTCAGGAGGTGACACTTGGAGGGTTTCACCTTTAGGCCATAACTCGCCAGAGCTTCGAACACCTCCGCCAGGTGTTTCAGGTGGTCCTCGTAAGTTTTGGAGTATACGATGACATCGTCCAGGTACAACAGGACCGTCTCGAAGTTTCTGTGGCCCAGACAGCACTCCATTAATCGTTGGAAGGTTCCTGGGGCGTTGCAGAGTCCGAACGGCATGCAGGTGAACTCACTAAGTCCCATCGGGGTGGTGAATGCAGTCTTCTCCCGGTCTGCCTCTGCTACAGGAACCTGCCAGTACCCGCTAGTGAGATCCAAGGTAGAGAAGAAGTTAGCAGATCTTAAAGCAGCCAATGACTCCTCTATCCTTGGTAAGGGGTACGCATCCTTGTGTGTGATACGGTTGATTTTCCGGTAATCTACACACATCCTCATGGTGTTGTCTTTCTTTTTGACTAAAACTAGTGGGGCTGCCCAGGGGCTACAGCTATCCCGGATTACCCCAGCCTCCTTCATGTCTCTAAGCATCCCCTTGGCGTGTTGGTAATGTGCAGGGGGTACGGGTCGATACCTCTCTTTTATGGGAGGATGATCTCCCGTGGGGATGCGGTGTTCTACCCCCTTGACTCGCCCGAAGTCTAACGGGTGTTTACTAAACACTCTCTCATACTCTTGAACCACCCGATAGACTCCTTGTTTCTGGTGTGAGGGAGTGGAGTCAGTACCCAGATGTAGTTGCTGACACCAGTCCTCCATGTCTTTCTTAGAGCCGTTACCTTCCTCCGGGTGAGATGGAGGCAAGGGTTCCACAAATTGTATAGAATTTTGATTAGTGGTATATAATTTGGCTAGCGTGGCATACCGGGGCAGGTACACTTCCCTCTCCCCGATATTTATTATGCGAACGGGCACCCTCCCATGGCGTACATTGACCACCCCCCGTGCTGTCAAAATGGTGGGCCTACTATCTGAGTAAACTGGTTCTACCATTGCCTGGTAATCTCTACCTCTCAGACCAATAGCTGCCCGGCACCAAATCATCATTTCACTTTTTGGGGGCATGGCAATAGGAAAAGGGTCACACATTCTTACGCTACCAATCTCACCGCCGGAGAGTTCCACTTGTTGCCGTTGCATCAGTGCCCGGATCTCTTTCTGGAGCACCCGCTGCTCGCCGGAGCTGGCATTCTTGGCAACCTGCTGTAAAAGGAAAATCACCTCTGCAAGACAATTTTCAATTACATTAGTTCCTAGAGTTATCTTTGGGTGACTCTCATGTTTGTCAATGTCTACAATGATCAGTCCCTGTGCGGCCAGTTCGACTCTACCAATTTTGATGGTCACCTCTTTAAATCCGATCTGTGGCACGGGCTGACCATTGCTGGCGATGATACTCAAGTCGTCGTCAGGGTAGCGGGTAATATCCGAGTCATTCCAGTACTGCTTGAAGAGCACGTACGGGATGGTGGTGACCTGTGACCCGGTGTCCAGTAGGGCACTCATGGGAATGCCATCCAGTACCACAGGCAAGACTGGACGTCCTCCCACATATCTGTCGCGCCAGTTCGCTGGGCCTGGTGATCTTTTTCCTGGGGGTTGGCCCTCTACCCCAGGTTGTGCCCGTTTAAAGAACAGTACCTTTCCATATGTCCGGGTTGATTGCAGCGGCGGCAGATGGGTCGTCCGTCCTCGCTGTATCGGTCACTGGGTCTTCCTCTGGCCGGTGGGGTCCTCCTTGGTCGACGCCACGGGATGTCCTCCGGTCCGGATGCCAGCTGGATCTTCCCTGGAGTGGAAACCTGTAAAGACTGCACAGTTCGGGTTAGCGCAGCAACGCTCTTAACTAGCTCTTGGACCTGATGGTGTAGGTCTGGAGCCGGGTCATTGTCCAAAGCCTGCGCATCAGCTCCCACAGGCCCTGCCGACAAGGGCGCCGCCTCCTGGTGGTAAGTAATAGCTGGGCGCCTGTGGGTCACAACGCCACCCGGTGCTGGTTCTCGGAGCACCCGGATAGCTCTATCCTTGAACTGTGCAAAGTCCAGATGGGGATCCTGTAAGGCCATTGCCCGCAACTGGGTTCGGTGGGCATTGCAATATAAACCCTCTATAAATTGTTCAGTCAACAGCCTGTCCTCGTTTCCCACCCCATCAGGGTCGGTCTGCTTTATGGCCCTCAGGGCCTCTTGTAGGTTTAGTGCATAGTCCCTTATACTCTCATGCGCTCGCTGCTTGCACCCGTAGAATCTAAGCTTGATCTCGGCTGAGGTGCGGGTATCGAAGGTGTCCCTCAGCCGGGTTAGTATCTCTGCGACAGTCCTCCTCCCAGGTGGCCAAGATTTTACTTCTCTTTTGGCTGCCCCGATTAGTTGGGCCACCAGGATGCTCACTTTTTGCTCTTCTGTGAGGGGGTACACCTGGAAGAGGCTATCCAGCTTTTCTCTAAAGTCATGCAGGGTATGTGACTCCCCTGAGTACTGGGGTAGCCAAGCTGCTCCCGGGATATATGGCATGGTGAAGGGCATAACTGCAGCAGCGGTGGCGCTGGCGGGGGTCGAGGTAGTGAAGCTCTCCTCCGTATCCGACATCTTCCTCCCCCCTAGTGGACCGTGGCCTACCTTGCGATGATCCTCTTCCGTAGGCCGCGGCTCCGCAGTGGATCGTCAGGGTTGAGGACCTTCCGTCGCGCTCCTGTGACGTCGGCGTCTGCTGGGCTCCTTCCAGGACCTTACGCAACGTCCGGACGTGAGGCGGGGCTTCAGTTCTCGCGCGCTTTCGGAGTCCACGCCCCTCTTCTTCCCGCGCGGCGTCCTCAAGATGGCGTCCAATGGCGGGAAAACTCCACGGATGGCGGGAAGAAGGCTGAAGATGGCGCCGGATGGCGGGAAACTTCACCGATGGCGGGAAGAAGGCTGAAGATGGCGCCGGATGGCGGGAATCTTCACCGATGGCGGGAATCTTCACCACTGGTAAGTTTGAACAGTCTTTGCTTTTCAGGCACGCAGTACCCGGTGGTTGCGGGCACGTGATCCTGCCGACTACGCCAAAGTTGACGCGCCCCTGGGCCTGTGTCGCGCTGCGTTGCGCACGCGGGAGCTTACCCGGAGCCGGATCTGTTTAGGGTTGTAGTCTCGTGGCGGTGACCCGGTCCGTGCCCAGGGAGTCAAACTGGACGGCAGTCTGTTAGCGGTAGAAAATGGTTGATGACTACGCCACCCGTTGAATGCAGCCAGGGGGGCTGCTGCTGCAGGGCAGACCGCTGAGGCCGGTGGAAGGATGGTGCAGCGTGATAGTATAACCCCCAACGGGAGGGGTATGGCCTCAGGGCAGCCGACGTGGATGATGGGGGTAGCAGGAACCACTCAGAGACGGTATGGTAGCATTCAGGGTCTTTACTGGTAACAACGATAGACCCTCCCGGAGTACTTGCTAGCGAACGGGGCCTGGTCAGTCCTTGAGCAGATGGGATCTCCCCTGGCCAGGCGTAGTTGTAGGCCTCCCAAGCTGACTGTACTCTTCTGGCTACCTTGCTAGAAGCTGATGTAAGTAGCCCACGTCCCTGAGTGTACCGTGTGGTGCTCACCCGTATGGCCGGTGACTCGGGGCCTTCTAATGGCTTCCGCTCCACGATGGCGGTGCTGGTCCCACGCGTGTGACCGGGCCTTCGGGCTTCTGGGCCAGGGGACCTGAAATCCCCTGCCTGACGGATTCTGCTGCTGGGTAGAAGTTAGTCCCCACAGCCTCGGACTCCGGGTCCGGTAAAGAATCTTCTTAGTCAGGGCGAGCTCTTTAGCTGCCAGCCCCTGACTCCTTGTGACTCTGCTGCTTCCTATGCTGCTCTTGTCTCTACTCTTCCTGGACTCCATCACTCTGCCTCAGCCCCGGGTTTATACAGGGGAAGTTCTTCCCCTCCCAAGGCTGGGCAGGAGGTGTGGCATGCACAGGATCCCTGACCAAAGGACCTCCCACCTGCTCTCAGACGTAATATCTCTATCACTGTGACAACCAGACCCCTGGGGTGTCACAGAAACATTACGGTGTCCAACAGTTATTACATATATCAAACTGAAATAGCTGTTGCAAAAACACCAATTTTTATAAAACATTAAGCTTAAGATTAATAGGGGTGCCCAAACTTTTTCATATAACTGTATATGGGGTTCAGTATATACTGTATGGGAGCAATATATGGGGCACATTATATACTATATGGGGCCATTATACTGTATGGAGCAATATATGGGGCCTATTATATACTATACGTGGCCATTTTACTGTATGGAGCAATATATGGGGCTCAGTATATACTGTATGGAGCAATATATGGGGCCCATTATATAATATATGGAGCCATTATACTGTATGCATCAATATATGGGGCCCGTTATATTCTATATGGGGCCATTATACTGTGGATCAATATCTGGGGCCCAGTATATACTGTATGGAGCAATATATGGGGCCCAGTATATACTGTATGGAGCAATATATGGGGACCATTATACTGTATGGAGCACTATATGGGGCCTATTAGATACTATATGTGGTCATTATACTGTATGGAGCACTATATGGGGCCATTATGCTGTATGGAGCAATATATGGGGCTCATTATATACTGTATGGAGCAATATATGGGGCCCATTATACACTATATGTGGCCATTATACTGTATGGAGCAATATATGGGGCCTATTATATACTATATGTGGTCATTATACTACGTGGGGCCATTATGCTGTATGGAGCAATATATGGGGCCCCTTATATATTATATTGGGGCCATTATACTGTTTAGCAATTTATGGAGCCCATTATATACTATATGGGGCCATTATACTGTGCAGCAATTTATGGGGCCCAGTAAGTACTGTATGGAGCAATATATGGGGCCCAGTATATACAGTATGAAGCAAAAAATGTGGCCCTTTATATATTATAAGGGGAAATTATACTGTGCAGCAATATATGGGGCTCAGTATATACTGTATGGAGCAATATATGGGGTCCAGTATATACTGTATGGAGCAATATATGGGGCCTATTATATACTATATGGGGCCATTATACTGTGCAGCAATTTATGGGGCCCAGTAAGTACTGTATGGAGCAATATATGGGGCCCAGTATATACAGTATGGAGCAATATATGGGGCCAAGTGTATACTGTATGAAGCAATATATGGGGCCCAGTATATACAGTATGAAGCAAAAAATGTGGCCCTTTATATATTATAAGGGGAAATTATACTGTGCAGCAATATATGGGGCTCAGTATATACTGTATGGAGCAATATATGGGGCCCATGATACACTGTGTGGAGCAATATATGGGGCCTATTATATACTGTATGGAGCAATATATGGGTCCCATTATATACTGTGTGGAGCAATATATGGGGCCTATTATACACTGTGTGGAGCAATATATGGGGCCTATTATATACTGTATGGAGCAATATATGGGTCCCATTATATACTGTGTGGAGCAATATATGGGGCCTATTATATACTGTGTGGAGCAATATATGGGGCCTATTATATACTGTATGGAGCAATATATGGGGCCTATTATATACTATATGGGGCCATGATACTGTATGGAGCAATATATGTCTGCCATTATATACTATATGGGGCCATTATACTGTATGAAGCAATATATAGGGCCCAGTATATACTGTATGGAGCAATATATGGGGCCCAGTATATACAGTATGGAGCTAACGGCCGCCATCTTGTTCTGAAATCCCGCTTCGCTGATTGGTCCGGCCGGCAATTCCTGGACGGACAGACAGACGGGATAAGCCAATTATATAGTAGATGGGGCCATGATACTATATTGAGCAATATATGTCGGCCATTATATACTACAGTGGTGGCCAGAAGTATTGGCACCCCTGTAATTCTGTCAGATAATACTCAATTTCTTCCTGAAAATGATTGCAATCACAAATTCTTTGGCATTATTATCTTCATTTAATTTGTCTTCAATGAAAAAACACAAAAAGAATTGTCCTAAAGCCAAATTGGATATAATTCCACACCAAACCTAAAAAAGGGGGTGGACAAAAGTATTGGCACTGTTTCAAAAATCATGTGATGCTTCTCTAATTCGTGTAATTAACAGCACCTGTAACTTACCTGTGGCACCTAACAGGTGTTGGCAATAACTAAATCACACTTGCAGCCAGTTAACATGGATTAAAGTTGACTCAACCTCTGTCCTGTGTCCTTGTGTGTACCACATTGAGCATGGAGAAAAGAAAGAAGACCAAAGAACTGTCTGAGGACTTGAGAAACCAAATTGTGAGGAAGCATGAACATTCTCAAGGCTACAAGTCCATCTCTAAAGACCTGAATGTTCCTGTGTCTTCCGTGCGCAGTGTCATCAAGAAGTTTAAAGCCCATGGCACTGTGGCTAACCTCCCTAGATGTGGACGGAAAAGAAAAATTGACGAGAGATTTCAACGCAAGATTGTGCGGATGGTGAATAAAGAACCTCGACTGACATCCAAACAAGTTCAAGCTGCCCTGCAGTCCGAGGGTACAACAGTGTCAACACGTACTATCCGTCGGCGTCTGAATGAAAAGGGACTGTATGGTAGGATACCCAGGAAGACCCCACTTCTTACCCCGAGACATAAAAAAGCCAGGCTGGAGTTTGCCAAAACTTACCTGAGAAAGCCTAAAACGTTTTGGAAGAATGTTGTCTGGTCAGATGAGACAAAAGTAGAGCTTTTTGGCAAAAAGCATCAACATAGAGTGTACAGGAAAAAAAAGAGGTATTCAAAGAAAAGAACACGGTCCCTACAGTCAAACATGGCGGAGGTTCCCTGATGTTTTGGGGTTGCTTTGCTGCCTCTGGCACTGGACTGCTTGACCGTGTGCATGTCATTATGAAGTCTGAAGACTACCAACAAATTTTGCAGCATAATGTAGCGCCCAGTGTGAGAAAGCTGGGTCTCCCTCGCAGGTCATGGGTCTTCCAGCAGGACAATGACCCAAAACACACTTCCAAAAGCACTATAAAATGGTTTGAGAGAAAGCACTGGAGACTTCTAAGGTGGCCAGCAATGAGTCCAGACCTGAATCCCATAGAACACCTGTGGAGAGATCTCAAAATGGCAGTTTGGAGAAGGCACCCTTCAAATATCAGGGACCTGGAGCAGTTTGCCAAAGAAGAATGGTCTACAATTCCAGCAGAGCATTGTAAGAAACTCATTGATGGTTACCGGAAGCGGTTGTTCGCAGTTATTTTGGCTAAAGGTTGTGCAACCAAGTATTAGGCTGAGGGTGCTAATACTTTTGTCTGGCCCATTTTTGGAGTTTTGTGTGAAATGATCAATGATTTGATTTTTGCTTCATTCTCTTTTGTGTTTTTTCCTTGCAAGCAAATTAAATGAAGAGAATAATAACAAAGAATTTGTGATTGCAATCATTTTCAGGAAGAAACTGAGTATTATCTGACAGAATTGCAGGGGTGCCAATACTTTTGGCCACCACTGTATAACCTGTAATATTATACTTTTCAAGAAAGGCATCCATGCCCTTCTTAAATTTTAATAGTGAATCACTCATTACAACATCATGCGGCAGAGAGTTCCATAGTCTCTCTGCTCTTACAGTAAAGAATCCGCGTCTGTGATTATTATTAAACCTTCTTTCCTCCAGACGTAGAAGATGCCCCCTTGTCCCCGTCTCTGGTCTCAGAGTAAAAAGATCAGTAGAAAGGTCTTTGTACTGTCCCCTCATATACTTGTACATAGTAATAAGATCACCCCTAAGCCTTAGTTTTTCCTCAGTAAATAACCCCAAGTGTAATAACCTGTCTTGGTATAGCAGACCCCCCAGTCCTCTAATAACCTTGGTCGCTCTTCTCTGCACCCGCTCTAGTTCAGCTATGTCTTTCTTATACACCGGAGACCAGAACTGTACACAGTATTCTAAGTGTGGTCGCACTAGTGACTTGTATAGAGGTAAAATTATGTTCTCCTCATGAGCATCTATGCCTCTTTTAATGCATCCCATTATTTTATTTGCCTTTGCAGCAGCTGCCTGACACTGGCCACTAAACGTGAGCTTGTCGTCCACCAATACACCCAGGTCTTTTTCAGTTCCAGTTTTGCACAGTGTTTTTCAATTAAGCATATAATTATACAATTTATTTCCTCTGTCCCAGTGCATTACCTTACATTTATCCCCATTAAAGCTCATTTGCCATTTATCAGCCCAAGGTTCTAGTTTACACAGATCCTCCTGTAATATAAAATTACCCTCCTCTGTATTGATTACCCTGCAGAGTTTAGTGTCATCTGCAAATATTGAAATATTACTCTGTATGCCCTCTAAAAAGTCATTAATAAATATGTTAAAAAGAAGGGGGCCCAATACTGACCCCTGTGGTACCCCACTGTTAACTGAGACCCAGTCTGAGTGCGTTCCATTAATAACCACCCTTTGTTTCCTATCACTGAGCCAATTCTTAACCCACTTACATATATTTTCCCCTATCCCCATTGTTCTCATTTTATGTATCAATCTTTTGTGTGGAACTGTATCAAAAGCTTTTGAAAAGTCCATATACACAACATTCACTTCATTTCCTTGGTCCAGTCCGGAACTTGCCTCCTCATAAAAACTGATCAAATTAGTTTGACAGGAACGGTCCCTCGTAAACCCATGTTGATATTGGGTCATGAAGTTATTCCTCCTCAGATACTCTAGTATAGCATCTCTTAGGAAACCCTCCAGGATTTTACACACAGTAGAGGTTAAGCTTACTGGCCTATAACTTCCAAGTTCAGTTTTTGTCCCCTTTTTGAATATTGGCACCACATTTGCTATACGCCAGTCCTGTGGTACAGACCCTGTTATTATGGAATCTTTAAAGATTAAAAATAATGGTCTATCTATGACGTTACTTAATTCCTGCAGTTCTCGTGGGTGTATCCCATCCGGGCCCGGGGATTTGTCAACTTTAGTGATTTTTAGACGCCGCCGTACTTCCTGCTGGGTTAAGCAAGTGACATTTAATGGAGAATTTTTGTTATCACTGACTTATCATGTTTTCTGTCATGCGATTTTCTTGTGTAAATACGGTTGAAAAAAATCATTTAGCATATTGGCTTTTTCCTCATCCTCATCCACCATTTCACCCAGACTATTTTTAAGGGGACCAACACTATCATTTTTTAGTTTTTTACTATTTGTGTAGTTAAAGAATATTTTGGGATTATTTTTACTTTATCTGGCAATGATTCTCTCTGTCTCAATCTTTGCTGCCTTGATTTGGTTTTTACAGAATTTATTTAATTTTCTATATTTATTTAATGCCTCATCACTACCTACTAGCTTTAGTTCTCTAAATGCTTTCTTTTTGTCACTTATTGCGCCCCTTACAGCTCTATTTAGCCATAGTGGTTTCCTCCTATTTCTAGCATGTTTATTCCCATAGGGTATACATTGTGCAACGGTCCTATTCAGGATGCTAATAAATGTCTCCCATTTGCTTTGTGTAGCTTTATGTCTCAGGATATCGTCCCAGTATATTGCACTAAGATCATCTCTCAACCGTTGGAAATTTGCCTTCCTGAAGTTTAGTGTCCTTGTAACCCCTCTACTACCCATCTTATTAAAGGTTACATGAAAACTTATTATTTTGTAATCACTATTACCCAAGTGACCCCCAACTCGTATATTTGATATGCGGTCTGGCTTGTTGGTAAATATTAGGTCTAGCAGTGCCCCCCTTCTTGTTTGTTCCTTAACCAGTTGTGAAAGGTAATTGTCTCTCATAGTAGTCAAAAACCTATTACCTTTGCTTGAACTACAGGTTTCTGTCCCCCAATGTATTTCAGGGTAGTTGAAGTCCCCCATAATAATGAGTTCTCCTTGAGTCGCTACTTCATCTATTTGCTTTACAAGGATATTCTCCACTGCTTCCATTATTTTTGGAGATTATAAGAAACCCCTATCAGTAATTTATTATTTTTTCCCCTTCCCCTTATCTCTACCCACAGGGACTCTACATTTTCATTATATTCACATATATTCTCCCGCAAGATGGGTTTTAAGGATGATTTTACATATAAACACACACCCCCCTCGCTTGTTTGTACGGTCATTTCAGAACAGACTATAGCCCTGTAAGTTAACTGCCCAGTCATGGCTCTCGTCCAGCCATGTCTCAGATATCCCCACCATGCCATAATTATTTTCCAACAAAATTAATTCTAATTCCTCCATTTTGTTGGTGAGGCTTCTGGCATTAGTGTACATGCATTTTATGTATCTCTCTGTACCTCTATTCCTTCTTACTTTATTGACTGTTCTAACCCCACCCCCAATTTCTTTATTTGTGCCCAGGTCATTCTCTGCACTATCTTCCCCAGCTATAAAATGAACACCCTCCCCCCAATCCCTAGTTTAATCACTCCTCCAACCTTCTAGCCATTTTCTCCCCAGCACAGCTGCACCCTCCCCATTGAGGTGCAGCCGTTCCCTAGCGTAGTCAGCCCAGTTCTCCAGGAACCCAAATCCCTCCTTCTTACACCAGTTCTTGAGCCACTTATTTTTCTCCCTAATCTCCCGTTGCCTCTCTGGCGTGGCACATGGTACAGGTAGTATTTCCGAGAATACCACCTTGGAGGTCCTTGCTCTAAGCTTGCAGCCTAATTCCCTGAAATCATCTTTAAGGACCTTCCACCTACCTCTAACTTTGTCATTTGTGCCAATGTGCACCATGACCGCTGGGTCCTCACCAGCCCCTCCCAGTAATCTGTCAACCCGATCAGCGATGTGCCGGACTCGAGCGCCAGGTAGGCAGCACACTGTTCGACGATCCCTGTCTTTGTGACAGATTGCCCTATCTGTTCCCCTAATAATTGAGTCCCCACTACCAGCACCTGCCTGACTTGCCCTGCTCTCCTATTTGCCCCCTTACTGGAGCTGACACTCCTCCGGGTTTCAGGGGACATGCCTTGCTGCAGCAGTGCTACCCCTGTACCGACACCCCTCTCATCTGCCTTCAGTCTTCTCTTCAATCCTGTTTAGTTGCCTTCTGTCAGATACACACCACCTCTCTCTTCGGCTTGAGCCAGACTACAATAACAAGTTCACCACAGTCCCCCTGGGGCTCTGCTAAAACACTCCCTGTCTCCTGTGACCGTGTTAAGCCCTCTAGTTGCTGGATGCTTCTGAAGCACAACACTTCCTGTCTCCTGTGCTTGTGTTATTTGTAACAGTTGCTGGATGCTTTGGAAGCAACAGCACTGCTTCTGCATGTCACAATTATCTTTCCACCATCTCATTCAACCCCTTCAGCTGACCTATCCATCAAAGTCAATGGCTACCCACTCTCCCCAGTCCTACAAACTTGACTCTGATCTTACATAGTTACATAGTTACATAGTTACATAGTTTATTAGGCCGAAAAAAGACAAGCGTCCATCCAGTTCAGCCTATTTCTTGTGCACTGCAGCTATTCCGCAGCGTTGATCCAGGGGAAGGCAACAAAAAACCATGAGGTATAGGCCAATTTACATCACTGAGGAAAAATTCACTTCCCGACACCAATCTGGCAGTAAGATTAAATCCCTGGATTAATTAACTAAGCATAAGATGTAATTTTATTGTTCTCAAGAAAGGTGTCCAGGCCTCTCTTGAACTCTTTAAGTGAGTTGGACATCACCACTTCCTCTCCCAGAGAGTTCCAGAGTCTCACGGCTCTGACCGTAAAGAATCCCCTTCTATGCTGGTGCAGGAACCTCCTTTCCTCCAGACGCATAGTGTGCCCCCTCGTCTTTGTCACCATCCTTGGTATAAACAGGTCATGGGAGAGATCTCTGTACTGCCCCCTGATGTATTTATACATGTTTATGAGGTCTCCCCTAAGCCTTCTCTTTTCCAATGTAAATAGGCCTAATTTTGACAACCTCTCTGGGTATTCTAGTCCCTCCATTCCCTTTATTACCTTAGTCGCCCTCCTTTGTACCCTCTCTAGCTCCAATATGTCTTTCCTGAGCACCGGAGCCCAGAACTGTGCACAATATTCTAAGTGCGGCCTTACCAGCGCTTTATACAGAGGAAGAACAATGTTCTCATCATATGCCCCTATTCCTCTTCTGATGCATGCCATGACTCTATTTGCCTTCGCAGCTGCTGCCTGACACTGGGCACTCCAATTTAATTTGCTGTTAACCAAGACTCCATGTCAGATTTCCCCAACGGTTTCCCATTTAATATGTATGGGTGACTGCTGTTTTTCTTTCCCATGTGCATGACCTTACATTTATCGGCATTGAACCCCATTTGCCATTTTTTGGCCCAACTCCCCAATTTATCTAAATCCTCCTGTAGCTGTGCCCTGTACTCATCTGTATTAACTACTTTACAAAGTTTAGTATCATCTGCAAATATTGCTATTTTACTATGCAACCCTTCCACTAGATAATTAATAAATATATTAAATAATATAGGGCCCAAGACAGACCCTTGAGGCACCCCGCTAGTAACCCTGACACACCCTGAGCTTACTCCATTGATAACCACCCTCTGCTTTCTATCACTCAGCCAGCTATTTACCCACTTGCACACATTATCCCCCAGACCAAGCATTCTCATTTTATATACCAACCTTTTGTGTGGCACGGTATCAAACGCTTTGGAGAAGTCAAGGTATACAACATCCACTGACTCTCCCCGGTCCAGCTGTGAGCTCACCTCCTCGTAGAAGGCGATCAGGTTTGTTTGGCAGGAGCGATCCCTCATGAATCCATGTTGATATGGAGTTAGACAGTTATTATCATTAAGATATTCTACAATAGCATCTCTAAGAAATCCTTCAAACAATTTACCCACAACAGACGTTAAGCTGACTGGTCTATAGTTCCCAGGGTCACTTTTAGACCCCTTTTTGAATATTGGTACCACATTTGCTTGGCGCCAGTCTAGTGGGACAGTCCCTGTCCATAAAGAGTGCTTGAATATAAGATACAGCGGCCTGTCTATCACATTACTTAATTCTTTTAGTACCCGGGGGTGTATGTCATCTGGGCCTGGTGACTTGTCTATTTTGATATTATTTAGGCGTTTCTGAACTTCCCCCTGGGTTAGGTGGGTGATATTTAGCGGAGGATTTACTTTATCACTCTGCATTTCCTCCGATAAATTGTTTTCTTTTGTGAAAACAGTGGAGAAGAAGCTATTGAGTAGGTTTGCTTTACCCTCATCGCCCTCTATGATTTTACCCAGGTTATTTTTCAATGGGCCAACGCCATCAGTTTTAATCCTTTTACTGTTTATATAGTTAAAGAACAGTTTGGGATTCGTTTTACTTTTCTTGGCAATTAGTCTCTCTGTCTCCTCTTTTGCTATTCTTATTTGTTTCTTACAGATTTTGTTTTTTTCCCTATAAGATATTAGCGCTTCCTCGCTGCCTTCTTGTTTAAGTTTACCGAAAGCCCTTTTTTTGTTTTTCATTGCCCTCTTGACTTCCTTATTTAGCCACATTGGCTTCCTCCTATTCCTAGCCCTGTTATTCCCATAAGGTATGTACCTTCTACAGTGACTATGTAGAACTGTTTTGAAAATGTCCCATTTTCTATCCGTGCTCCTATTACTAAAGATACTATCCCAGTCTATAAGGTGAAGGGCATCTCTTAGCTGATCAAACTTTGCCCTCCTGAAGTTCAGTGTTTTTGTGACTCCCTTGCTGGGCACCTACTGAAGCACATGTGGAATTGTATAATGTTGTGGTCACTATTTCCCAGGTGCCCCCCGACCTGCACCTCAGTTATTCTGTCTGGCCTGTTAGTTAATATTAAGTCTAAAAGGGCCGTCCCTCTAGTTGGTTCCTGCACAAGTTGTGACAAATAATTGTCTTTGATAATTGACAGAAACCTGTTTCCTTTCGGAGATCTACAGCTTTCGGTTTCCCAGTCTATATCGGGGTAGTTGAAGTCCCCCATAATAAGCACCTCATTATTTTTTGCTACTTCGTCTATTTGTCTCATTAATAGACTTTCCGTGGCTTCTGCTATATTTGGTGGTTTATAACAGACTCCTATGATAATTTTATTATTGTTTTTTGCCCCATGTATCTCCACCCATAAGGACTCGACCTCCTCATTTCCCTCCCATACATCCTCCCGTATTGTAGGCTTTAGACACGTCTTTACATATAGACAGACTCCACCCCCTTTCCGACTTCTTCGATCCCTTCTAAACAGACTGTAACCCTGTAAGTTAACTGCCCAGTCATAGCTTTCATCTAACCATGTCTCGGTTATTCCCACTATGTCATAGTTACCTGTAGATATTTCTGCTTCCAGTTCATCCATCTTGTTTGTCAGGCTTCTGGCATTTGCTAGCACGCAGTTTACACGATTTTGTTTTGTTCCAATCTTCTCCCTGTGGATTGTATTAGAAATTTTCTTACCTCCCTTCCAAGTATCTTGTCTTGGACCTTCTTTGTCGCACTTCATATCTTTCATTAGTATGTTCTCTGGTTGCATGATCGTGTCCGGCGTTTTTCTTCCCATCCCCTCTTCTTCTAGTTTAACCTGAGATCTAGTTTCAAACCTGAGATCCAAGCACTTTCCACTTCCTGCCGACTCCAACTCCAAAATATCTCTCTGATCTGCACATTTCTCAACCATGAATCTGCAAAAGCACTAGTGCACGCCCTCATTATCTCCCGCCTCGACTACTACAAGCTCCTGCTCTGTGGCCTCACTTCTAAAACTCTTGCACCCCTCCAATCTATCCTAAACTCTTCTGGCCGACTTATCCACCTGTCAATCCCTGTACTGGCTCCCTGTTGCCCAAAGACTCCAGTTCAAAGCCCTAACTTTGGCTTACAAAGCCATCCAAAATCTGTCTCTTCCATACATCTCTGACCTAGTCTCCCAGTGCTTACCTGCACCCAACCTCCGTTCCTCACAGGATCTCCTTCTCTGCTCCCCTCTTATCTCCTCTTCCCACAATCGCATACAAGATTTGTCCTGTGCATCTCCGCTACTCTGCAACTCTCAACCCCAACATACATGAGACTCTCGCCTACCGTGAACACCTTCAAAAGGAACCTGAAGACTTACCTCTTCGGACAAGCGTACAACTTGCAGTAATCCTCGCTCCACCATATCGCTGCACGACCATCTCTACCCTCACCTTCTGTATCCTCACCCATTCCTAGTAGATTGTTTGTGAGCCTTCGCTTGCATGGTCCGCTCTCCTCTTGTACCAGTCGGTGACTCTTTTTTTTGTTCAAGATTATTGTACTTGTTGTTTGCTATGTATAGCCCTTTTCACATGTAAAGCGCCATGGAATAAATGGCGCTGTAATAATAAATAATAATAATTATACTATTTGTACTGTGGGTCAATTGATGCCACTTTTCCTGGTGTCTGCAGCTAATTTGAGCTGTTTTGGCAGCTTTTGGGTCCCTTTGAAGGTGTTGTGTATGCTTTTGGTTTTACCTTTCATTGAATGCAATGGGATTCAGATTTGCTCGGCGAACCGTTCAGCGAACATCGGGAAGTTCGCCAAGCAGAACCGAACTTTGAAAGTTTCCTCATCTCTAGTGTCCATCTGGTGTGTTTCCTGTAGTGCAAGGGGAGTAGGTCCCCATTATACTATTTCTACTTTGGTGAAATTGATGTCACTTTGTTGGTGTCTGCCCCTATTTTTTCAAAACATGGAGACTCCAAGTTGGGTTTCCATCTGCTGGGTTTCCTGTAGTGGAAGAGGTGTCGGTCCCCATTATACTATTTTTACTCTGGTGAAATTGATGCCACTTTGGTGGTGTCTGCCTTTAATTTTTTTAAATCTGGAGACTCCTCTTTGGATCTCCTTCATGTGTGTTGCCTGTAGCGCTAGGGCTCTCAGATCGGAAGGCGTGCACTTACTTTCAGTCAACTACCTGTGTTACTATCCTTACATTTTTCTATCAATAGTAGTCTATGAAACTGATGTTTGTGCCACCTGAGTGTGGCTGACCAGAAAAGCAGGTTGAACTGTTGCATGTGGTATCAGGGCTCCCAGCACAGCAGGCCTACACCGATCCCTCACCCACCCCGTCTTAATTTGAAGTTAAATTCAAAGCTATAAATGCTGGCCCATACCCTGATACCTCATGCATGGCCCATGGCTGACTGCTGCTGTGCCATTATAAAATTTGTACTGTGGGTCAATTGATGCCACTTTTCCTGGTGTCTGCCCATAATTTGAGCTGTTTTGGCAGCTTTTCGGTCCCTTTGAACGTGTTGTGTATGCGTTTGGTTTTGCCTCCCATTGAATGCAATGGGATTCGGATATGTTCGTCGAACCGTTCGACGAACATCGGTAAGTTCGCCGAGCAGAACCAAACCAACCCTTGAAAGGTTCGCTCAATTATGATATTATTAAACATACCAACAAGCAGTTCTGTATATAAGAATAATCTAACCAGAAACACCATAGATGTTCAATATATATATTTGTGCATATAAGTTGTTAATAATATGCAAAGATGAAAAAAGAAAGTCTGTAGATACAGTCACTTTCTATAGAAAGGAGCAGATGATGATTCCGCTCTTCAGGCCTTTGGTTGCACTTGAGCTGTTTTTGGACATTCAGGTCTGGATCACACATGACGGAGAGGAGAAGAGCAGGAATGTGTGATCTATGCAGTTGGAGTTTTCCTGGATTCCTACAGCACTGCGATCAACCATACGGCCTTCTGTTTCACCATGGCTAGGTAGATGAAGGAGCAGCCGCTTCTTCTCTCTGTCCACAGCCAGGTAGTAGAAGAAGCAGCCGCTTCATTCTGTCGCTACATGGCCAAGTATGAGAAGGAGCAGCCGCTTCCATCTCTCTTTACTTGGCCAATTATAAGAAGGAGCAGCCGCTTTCTTCTGTCTGTCCATATCCGGTAGGTGAAGGAGCAGCCGCTACCTTCTTTTTTTCCTGTCTGGTAGGAGAAGGAGCAGCGGCTGCCTTCTGTCTGTCCATATCTGATAGTCGTCTCCTTACCACCACATTGTAGATGAGTCGTCCAGATGGTGACATAGCAAGTATGGCTGAAAGAAATCCTTCAATTTCAGCCTTTAATTACTTGCTATGTTGATCCAGAGGAAGGCGAAAAATAACCCTGAGGACTCGTTGTTGGATCATCCTCATATCAAGGGAAAAAAATTCCTTCCTGACCCCAAATATGGCGATCGGAATGAATCCCTGGATGTTTGGTGCTCAAATCTACGTTGATGTTATGTGGTGGAAGATCGGTAAGTTTGTCACAGTCCGGTAAATAAGAAAGTCCAGTGTAATTGTCTCATCTGATTAATGGAAAGCTTCATTCCTAGATGTTACTGGAATGGGGCTGATTTATATCAGCCTAATCCTCCTGTAAGGAGAGAAATATATTCAAAATAAAGAAAGTTAGGCGATTCTGCACTATCATAAAGTCTGAGTACAATGTTGCGAGTTGCACAATTAAGAAAGGGTTCGTGGACCACAGTAGTGCTCAGCTAAATACACCCCAGACTGGGGAAACAATTGCTGTCCAAAAATAGAGAAAAGCGTCACTCACCGTATAAAATTACTTTTTCATTAATGTGCTTTAAAACATATTGTCGGGTCTGTCTGACCAGCCACACCTGCTCCTTCTCTCTCTCCCTGCTGATATGTTTTAAAGGACATTAATAAAGAAGTAATTTGATATGGTGTGCGCCGCTATTCTCCATTTTAAGACGAGAAATATACACATCTGAGAATCGTCTCCTCACATATATAATGTATACCGGGGGGATATAATGATAAGGTGTATAGTGGATATGTGTGTTACTGAGCATTGATAACACTATGGATGTCCCTATGTGCTATACTTACATCATCGCCCCATCGGAATGGTGGGTCGGCTTCGCCGGACTCCACGTCGAACCAGTATATAGGGTAGAAGAATGGGCGCTCTCGGATGAAGGATGATATAGCATACCGGGCAGATGGAGATTTGCAAAGAAGCTGGAAAATGAGAGAGACCATTAATCATTATATTACGGATTATTACTGATACGTTATTACACAATGTCCATGGACTCTCCACATCATATCTTATAGCTTTCCTTATAGTCCTTCATCTTCCTTCTTGCTCTGATCCTACTTACGCCTTCTAGGATGTCAAGGGCATCGTTGGGCATCCAGTCTGGAATATCTGGGACGTCCTCCTGCAGAGACCGGTGGTATTCCTCCAGTGTGCCGCTGCCATAGAACGGTTGGCTCCCCACAATCATCATGTACAGGATGACACCAAATGAAAAGGAATCTGCCAGATGATTGAAGGCTTCTCCATCCATTATCTGTGGGAACATAATATAGGAGATGAGGTGAATATACCGGGGAGGGGATTTACACACAGAGGCCATGAGGACCAGTCTGTGATTAGATATGAGCAGGATACTCAGATTAATACTCAGTCCTACTATCGCCATCAATCACACTGGGATGTTTTTTACCTCAGGTGCGATGTAACCCTGAGTGCCAACTTGTTCTTCTAATAGGTCATCCTCGCCCATATTCATGACTGATAAGCCAAAGTCAGAGATTTTTATATGTCCCATGTCATCGATGAGAATGTTCTGTGGCTTCAGGTCACTGAAGGGAGAAGGAGCAGATACTGATTGTGAGGATAATTCATGAAAATAACTTTATACAATAGATATGTAAGGAGACAACAGAGATTTATGAAGATGAACTGATTACCAATGTATCACGCCATGTTCATGGAGGAACTGGAGTCCGCAAACCATTTCTGCCGCAAAGAGTCTGTGGAGTAGAAAGTAGAGGATGGATCGGTGATTACATACACTCTAGGACTACAATGTACGGGCAGCAGATTATTAGGATTTGGCTGTTAGAAGTTTACCTTGATGTTTCCATATCAAATGAATTAGATGGAGCCAGGTGGTGAAACAGATCTCCTCCGGCCATATACTCCATGGCTAATATATATTCTAATGGTGTTTCCATAAACCCCCGCAGAGATGTTAGGAAGCGGCAGCCAGTGGCCATGCAGAGGATGTCTAATTCTGTAGAGATTGTGTCCTCATCAATACGACTCTTGTCCATCATTTTAATAGCCAGCAGTTCTCCGCTGACCGGATCTGATGCCAAGAGGACCTGGAGAAAAATCAAAGGAGATCAGACCAAACTCCCATCTATTATAGGGATCTGTGTAATGGATCACTGGTTTATCCCAATCACCATTACATATGAACATCCTGTAATGAATATGTATATCCTCCTGTGTATCTGGTGCAGGATACATTGAGGAACACAGAGAAGGAGAAATTCACACTTACCTTTCCAAAGCCTCCCACTCCAAGATCTTTGTGGAATTCAAGGCTGCACAGGTCAACAGGATTTTCCATTTTAACCAGTTCTCTCTGGGGTAAAAGAAGGGATCTGGCATCAGCATGTGCTGGCATGTCTGCTATGTCAGAGGGCATCATAAGGCTTCCACCTGCTGAGATGATACAAGATTTGTTAGTCTCTTTGAGAAGACATAATGGAAATGTTTGTCATGTTGTGTGGTAAGTGTATGGAGCGGGCTCAGTCGCTGAGCCTGCATTTTACCAGGCTGATACCGGCTGTATTACATAGCTGCCACGTGCCAATAAATACAGCGACTGGAGCACACTCTGATTACTGCGGTTTAACCGTTTC
Organism: Phyllobates terribilis; assembly: GCF_046119375.1. Classification (NCBI taxonomy): domain Eukaryota; kingdom Metazoa; phylum Chordata; class Amphibia; order Anura; family Dendrobatidae; genus Phyllobates; species Phyllobates terribilis. The sequence continues at coordinate 1,370,089 of NW_027363053.1, read as the reverse complement.
AATGCTGACAGTGGTATTTAAATGAAGGGATTGCCAATTTGCTACCAGCACCCATTAGCCCCCACCAGGTCACAATTGCAAGAGGTTAATTAACTGTAATGACTATCTGGACCTACTGAAAACCCATATCTTTCACTTTTGTCCTCCTGTTTAGACCAGCCTGGTTTAATTTCTTATGATAACATATAATATAGCCATATACAGCGATACAGTTCCATTACAGCACATACAGGTGCTTCTCACTAAATTAGAATATCATCAAAAAGTTAATTTATTTCAGTTCTTCAATACAAAAATAATACCTGGTTTAAAAACAACACTATCACTGTGCTTGATTGGCCAGCAAACTTGCCTGACCTTAACCCCATAGAGAATCTATAGGGTATTGTCAAGAGGAAGATAAGAGACACCAGACCCAACAATGCAGACGAGCTGAAGGCTGCTATCAAAGCAACCTGGGCTTCCATAACACCACAGCAGTGCCACAGGCTGATCGCCTCCATGCCACGCGGCATTGATGCAGTAATTGATGCAAAAGGCGCCCCGACCAAGTATTGAGTTCATTTACTGAACATACATTTCAGATTTTAAAATCATTTTTCAAACTGGTGTTATAAAATATTCTAATTTACTGAGATAATGACTTTTGTGTTTTCATTGGCTGTAAGCCATAATCATCAACATTAACAGAAATAAACACTTGAAATAGATCACTCTGTTTGTAATGACTCTATATAATATATGAGTTTCACTTTTTGTATTGAAGAACTAAAAATAAATTTACTTTTTGATGATATTCTAATTTAGTGAGAAGCACTTGTAGTACAAGCGATCAAAAAATTGCAGGTTCAAGTCTTCTAAGGAGACTAAAAAATTAAATAAATTAAAAAAAATTAATAAACCCAAAAAATTATTTAAAAATATAATTTGAATGAAACAACTTTCCTAATGAATAATAATAATAATAAAAAATGAAAAATAAGCATAACTGGGATCACGGCATTAGTATAAGTCCGTTATACAAAAATATAAAAATAATTTTCCCAAACAGTAAATACTAAAATGAGAAAAAAAAATATCTAACAATAGCAATAAAAAGATATCGTAATGTCCTGTCTACCCAAGAAAGGATCATTAAAAGCTACAGCTTCATACACAATAAAGAAGCCTTTACACTGCGCCATTGAGGTATCACAATCACAAAGTTACAATGTCTCAGAATATGGAGACACAAATCAATGTTTTTTATTACATTTTTAATTTTCTTCCACCACTTATGTCAAAAGGAAACCCATGCATGTTCAGCATTACCACAATGGTCTCTGACATGGAGAATTACTTTATGAGGTCATTTTTACCACACAATGAACACAATAGAAAAGAACAATGTCGGAATCCCTCCCCCCGTCCCACAATTTTACCACTCTTTGATTTTTTCCCCTCTTTTCTAAATAATTGAAAGACAAAATAAATAGTGTTCTTCAAAACTGCAGCTCGGTCCACTAAAAAAGCAAGCTCACATGCAAATAAAAGAAAAGTTATGGCTTTTCGAAGAAGGAAGAAAAAAAGCGAAAGTTTTTCCGGTCAAAGGGGGGTTAATAGATATAGCTCCAGCGCATATATTATAATTTTAAACAAAACTATGTAAATGAGCAGGAAATGTCTAATATTTGGTCCTTCATTTATCAAAACTCTCTAATAGCAAAACTGACCCTGTTGCCCATAGCAACGATTCACAGCACAGATTCTATTTCTCAACATTCTATAGAACACTGAAAGGTGACTGGTTGCTATGGGCAACAAGGACAGTTCTTCCATTAGTCAGCATTTATAATTGAGGCCTGTACATAATATTAGGAGTATAATCCCCCTCACCCCCAGTCTTATTATACTGAGTAAGTTTATTTCTTACCTGGTTCATCTTTATCCATTGATCTGTCTGGTGAAGAAACACTCAGATGGAACAGAAAATCCGGGATGGAGATGGTTTTGGTTGATGAGTGGGATCTCCATAGGGCACCATTCCCATTAATGATGGGTGTAGCATATCTCAGATGTCTCCTGCATTGGACAACCCAGTCTCTGCTGTTCCTCATTCTTTTCTGGGCTGCAGCTCTTTGCAGGTTCAGGGTGTCTTGGCTTTCAGCCTTGGATGAGACCTGTCTTGGAGTTTCTTGGAGAACTTCCTCCAGCTCTATCTCTGCGCTGATGTTTCTCTGCTTATTGAGGATGGCTTCTTTATTCCTCCTCCTTATTTCAGGGACCAGATCTCCGATTTTTTTCAAGGAGATAATAAAGGCCCTCTGAAGCTCAGCGGAGGCAGCAGAGTCAGACGCCATGAGGTTCTCCATGTTCCTTCTCTGTGTAAGGATCTCTTGTCTTTTGGACTTTCTCATTTTCTCTAAATGTTGTCGTTTGGACGCCATTTCTGAGGCGTCAGGGTCCATGTCCGGTAGATTAATGTCTTTTCGCCCTAAAGCGAACAACAATACCTGCTCTTCATTTATTCCTCTCCTTTCTCTCAGAACCCGATCTCTTTGGGCTCGTCTTCTCTCCATTTTAGAATAAATTTTTGCTTCGTTCGTCACGAAAAACAAAAGGTACTCCCTCACCCTTGTAAGTCTGTGAGGCAGTGATTTCCCTTGGGCTGTAACACTGGGATATAGAATGTGATGATGTCATCACATCACTGTGACTTACTGTAGATTTTACCCTGATGTCATAATGAGAGAGTGATAGGTAGATAGACAGACAGACAGGTGTGAGCCTCTCAAGTATTAACAAAGTGAACATAGTGAACCTTATATAGTATAACAATTACAAATAGTGTTAACAGTAATTATACAAATAGGAGCATATCATATAATGGAGATACGATATACAAGGAGTGAATGGCAATTCAAGTATATACAATTAAGTTAAAGTTCATTATAGTGCCTGTGCTGTGAAGATAACATACAAAATACATGAAAAGAGTCATTATTATTATTTAAGAACAGCTTTATATGATTGATCACTTGATGACTCACCCCATACAATTTGTGAAAAAAGCGCCAACATCGGCGTCCTGCTGGGTACAATGCGCATGTCAAAACAGAAAGGTAGTGGAAAACAAACACTTTGCGCATGCGCGAGCATGCTATGAAGCTTCCCAGCGTTTTCTTCGTAAGGGAAACATCTTAGAATCATCGGCGCATGCGCAAAACAGCGGTATAGCGCTATTAAATCACCGTCAAAGATGCAGGGAAAGTAGCCTAATTGCATACAGCAATCCTTCAAACTTCACCAGCTTTTTTTTCACCAGGTTTTATTTTATTTTTGCCTGTACATTTATTCTATATGCATTCTAATAAAGGACAATTCTTATTTTCTTCCAATCCTCATATATAATGCTTAACCCCTTTACAACCTAAGGTGGTTTACACATTAATGACCGGGCCAATTTTTACAAATCTGACCACTGTCACTTTATGAGGTAATTACTCTGGATCGCTTCAATGGATCCCCCTGATTCTGAGATTCTTTTTTCTTGACATATTGTACTTCATGATTGTGGTTAAACTTCTTCGATAACACTTGCGTTTATTTGTGAAAAAAAAGGAAATCTGCAAAAATTTTGAAACTTTAGCAATTTTCAAAATTTGAATTTTTATGCCCTTAAATCAGAGAGATGTCACACAAAATAGTTAATAAATAACATTTCCACATGTCTACTTTTTTTTTATTAGAGAGCTATAAGGGTTAAAATTTGACCAGCGATTTCTAATTTTTCCAACAAAATTTACAAAACCATTTTTTTAGGGACCGCATCACATTTTAAGTGACTTTAAAAGGCCTTTATGACAGAAAATACCCAAAAGTGACACCATTCTAAAAACTGCACCCCTCAAGGTACTCAAACCACATTCAAGACGTTTATTAACCCTTCAGGTGCTTCACAGGTAGTATATAGAGGATCTGCCCGCTCTCCTGTGTGGTGTAGTATATAGAGGATCTGTCAGCTCTCCTGTGTGGTGTAGTATATAGAGGATCTGTCAGTTCTCCTGTGTGGTGTAATATATAGAGGATCTGTCAGCTCTCCTGTGTGGTGTAATATATAGAGGATCTGTCAGCTCTCCTGTGTGGTGTAGTATATAGAGGATGTGTCAGCTCTCCTGTGTGGTGTAGTATATAGAGTATCTGTCAGCTCTCCTGTGTGGTGTAGTATATAGAGGATCTGTCAGCTCTCCTGGGTGGTGTAGTATATAGAGTATCTGTCAGCTCTCCTGTGTGGTGTAGTATATAGAGGATCTGTCAGCTCTCCTGTGTGGTGTAGTATATAGTGGATCTGTCAGCTCTCCTGTGTAGTGTAGTATATGGAGGATCTGTCAGCTCTCCTGTCTGGTGTAGTATATTGAGGATCTGTCAGCTCTACTGTGTGGTGTAGTATATAGAGGATCTGTCAGCTCTCCTGTGTGGTGTAGTATATAGAGGATGTGTCAGCTCTCCTGTGTGGTGTAGTATATAGAGGATGTGTCAGCTCTCCTGTGTGGTGTAGTATATAGAGGATCTGTCAGCTCTCCTGTGTGGTGTAGTATATAGAGGATGTGTCAGCTCTCCTGTGTGGTGTAGTATATAGAGGATCTGTCAGCTCTCCTGTGTGGTGTAGTATATAGAGGATCTGACAGTTCTCCTTTGTGGTGTAGTATATAGTGGATCTGTCAGCTCTCCTGTGTGGTGTAGTATATAGTGGATCTGTCAGCTCTCCTGTATTGTGTAGTATATAGAGGATGTGTCAGCTCTCCTGTGTGGTGTAGTATATAGAGGATCTGTCGGCTCTCCTGTGTGGTGTAGTATATAGAGGATCTGTCAGCTCTCCTGTATGGTGTAGTATATAGAGGATCTGTCATCTCTACTGTGTGGTGTAGTATATAGAGGATCTGTCATCTCTCCTGTGTGGTGTAGTATATAGAGGATCTGTCAGCTCTCCTGTGTGGTGTAGTATATAGAGGATCTGTCAGCTGTCCTGTGTGGTGTAGAATATAGTGGATCTGTCGGTTCTCCTGTGTGGTGTAATATATAGAGGATCTGCCAGCTCTCCTATGTGGTGTAGTGTGTAGAGGATCTGTCGGCTCTCTTGTGTGGTGTAGTATATAGAGGATCTGTCAGCTCTCCTGTGTGGTGTAGTATATAGAGGATCTGTCAGCTTTCCTGTGTGGTGTAGTATATACAGGATCTGTCGGCTCTCCTGTGTGGTGTAGTATATAGAGGTTCTGTCAGCTCTCCTGTGTGTTGTAGTATATAGTGGATCTGTCAGCTCTCCTGCGTGGTGTAGTATATAGAGGATCTGTCAGCTCTCCTGTGTGGTGTAGTATATAGTGGATCTGTCAGCTCTCCTGTGTGGTGTAATATATAGATGATCTGTCAGCTCTCCTGTGTGGTGTAGTATATAGAGTATCTGTCAGCTCTCCTGTGTGGTGTAGTATATAGTGGATCTGTCAGCTCTCCTGTGTGGTGTAATATATAGATGATCTGTCAGCTCTCCTGTGTGGTGTAGTATATAGAGTATCTGCCCGCTCTCCTGTGTGGTGTAGTATATAGAGGATCTGTCAGCTCTCCGTTGTGGTGTACTATATAGTGGATCTGTCAGCTCTCCTGTGTGGTGTGGTATATAGAGGATCTGTCAGCTCTCCTGTGTGGTGTAGTATATAGAGGATCTGTAAGCTCTCCTGTGTGGTGTATTATATAGAGGATCTGTCAGCTCTCCTGTGTGGTGTAGTATATAGAGGATCTGTCAGCACTCCTGTGTGGTGTAGTATATACAGGATCTGTCGGCTCTCCTGTGTGGTGTAGTATATAGAGGTTCTGTCAGCTCTCCTGTGTGTTGTAGTATATAGTGGATCTGTCAGCTCTCCTGCGTGGTGTAGTATATAGAGGTTCTGTCAGCTCTCCTGTGTGGTGTAGTATATAGTGGATCTGTCAGCTCTCCTGTGTGGTGTAATATATAGATGATCTGTCAGCTCTCCTGTGTGGTGTAGTATATAGAGTATTTGCCCGCTCTCCTGTGTGGTGTAGTATATAGAGGATCTGTCAGCTCTCCGTTGTGGTGTACTATATAGTGGATCTGTCAGCTCTCCTGTGTGGTGTAGTATATAGAGGGTCTGTCAGCTCTCCTGTGTGGTGTAGTATATAGAGGATCTGTCAGCTCTCCTGTGTGGTGTATTATATAGAGGATCTGTCAGCTCTCCTGTGTGTTGTAGTATATAGAGGATCTGTCAGCTCTCCTGTGTGGTGTAGTATATAGAGGATCTGTCAGCTCTCCTCTGTGGTGTAATATATAGAGGATCTGTCAGCTCTCCTGTGTGGTGTAGTATATAGAGGATCTGACAGTTCTCCTTTGTGGTGTAGTATATAGAGGATCTGACATTTCTCCTTTGTGGTGTAGTATATAGAGGATCTGTCATCTCTACTGTGTGCTGTAGTATATAGAGTATCTGTTGGCTCTCCTGTGTGATGTAATATATAGATGATCTATTAGCTCTCCTGTGTGGTGTAGTATATAGAGTATCTGCCTGCTCTCCTGTGTGGTGTAGTATATTGAGGATCTGTCAGCTCTCCTGTGTGGTGCAGTATATAGTGGATCTGTCGGCTCTCCCGTGTAATGTAGTGTATAGAGGATCTGTCAGCTCTCCTGTGTGGTGTAGTATATAGAGGATCTGTCAGCTCTCCTGTGTGGTGTAGTATATAGAGGATCTGTCAGCTCTCCTGTGTGGTGTAGTATATACAGGATCTATCAGCTCTCCTGTGTGGTGTAGTATATACAGGATCTATCAGCTCTCCTGTGTGGTTTAGTGTATAGAGGATCTGTCAGCTCTCCTGTGTGGTGTAGTATATAGAGGATCTGTCAGCTCTCTTGTGTGGTGTAGTATATACAGGATCTATCAGCTCTCCTGTGTGGTGTAGTATTTAGAGGATCTGTCAGCTTTCCTGTGTGGTGTAGTATATAGAGGATCTGTCAGCTCTGCTGTGTGGTGTAGTATATAGAATATCTGTCAGATCTCCTGTGCGGTGTAATATATAGAGGATCTGTCAGCTCTCCTGTGTGGTGTAGTATATAGTGTATCTGTCGACTCTCCTGTGTGGTGCAATATATAGAGGATCTGCCAGCTCTCCTATGTGGTGTAGTGTATAGAGGATCTGTCGGCTCTACTGTGTGGTGTAATATATAGATGATCTGTCAGCTCTCCTGTGTGGTGTAGTATATAGAGGATCTGTCAGCTCTCCTGTGTGGTGTAATATATAGAGGATCTGTCAGCTCTCCTGTGTGGTGTAGTATATAGAGGATCTGTCAGCTTTCCTGTGTGGTGTAGTATATAGAGGATCTGTCAGCTCTCCTGTGTGGTGTAGTACATAGAGGATCTGTCAGCTCTCCTGTGTGGTGTAGTATATAGAGGATCTGTCAGCTCTCCCGTGTGGTGTAGTATATAGAGGATCTGTCAGCTCTCCTGTGTGGTGTAGTATATAGAGGATGTGTCAGCTCTCCTGTGTGGTGTAGTATATAGAGGATGTGTCAGCTCTCCTGTGTGGTGTAGTATATAGAGGATCTGTCAGCTCTCCTGTGTGGTGTAGTATATAGAGGATGTGTCAGCTCTCCTGTGTGGTGTAGTATATAGAGGATCTGTCAGCTCTCCTGTGTGGTGTAGTATATAGAGGATCTGACAGTTCTCCTTTGTGGTGTAGTATATAGTGGATCTGTCAGCTCTCCTGTGTGGTGTAGTATATAGTGGATCTGTCAGCTCTCCTGTATTGTGTAGTATATAGAGGATGTGTCAGCTCTCCTGTGTGGTGTAGTATATAGAGGATCTGTCGGCTCTCCTGTGTGGTGTAGTATATAGAGGATCTGTCAGCTCTCCTGTATGGTGTAGTATATAGAGGATCTGTCATCTCTACTGTGTGGTGTAGTATATAGAGGATCTGTCATCTCTCCTGTGTGGTGTAGTATATAGAGGATCTGTCAGCTCTCCTGTGTGGTGTAGTATATAGAGGATCTGTCAGCTGTCCTGTGTGGTGTAGAATATAGTGGATCTGTCGGTTCTCCTGTGTGGTGTAATATATAGAGGATCTGCCAGCTCTCCTATGTGGTGTAGTGTGTAGAGGATCTGTCGGCTCTCCTGTGTGGTGTAGTATATAGAGGATCTGTCAGCTCTCCTGTGTGGTGTAGTATATAGAGGATCTGTCAGCTCTCCTGTGTGGTGTAGTATATACAGGATCTGTCGGCTCTCCTGTGTGGTGTAGTATATAGAGGTTCTGTCAGCTCTCCTGTGTGTTGTAGTATATAGTGGATCTGTCAGCTCTCCTGCGTGGTGTAGTATATAGAGGATCTGTCAGCTCTCCTGTGTGGTGTAGTATATAGTGGATCTGTCAGCTCTCCTGTGTGGTGTAATATATAGATGATCTGTCAGCTCTCCTGTGTGGTGTAGTATATAGAGTATCTGCCCGCTCTCCTGTGTGGTGTCGTATATAGAGGATCTGTCAGCTCTCCGTTGTGGTGTACTATATAGTGGATCTGTCAGCTCTCCTGTGTGGTGTGGTATATAGAGGATCTGTCAGCTCTCCTGTGTGGTGTAGTATATAGAGGATCTGTAAGCTCTCCTGTGTGGTGTATTATATAGAGGATCTGTCAGCTCTCCTGTGTGGTGTAGTATATAGAGGATCTGTCAGCACTCCTGTGTGGTGTAGTATATACAGGATCTGTCGGCTCTCCTGTGTGGTGTAGTATATAGAGGTTCTGTCAGCTCTCCTGTGTGTTGTAGTATATAGTGGATCTGTCAGCTCTCCTGCGTGGTGTAGTATATAGAGGTTCTGTCAGCTCTCCTGTGTGGTGTAGTATATAGTGGATCTGTCAGCTCTCCTGTGTGGTGTAATATATAGATGATCTGTCAGCTCTCCTGTGTGGTGTAGTATATAGAGTATCTGCCCGCTCTCCTGTGTGGTGTAGTATATAGAGGATCTGTCAGCTCTCCGTTGTTTTGTACTATATAGTGGATCTGTCAGCTCTCCTGTGTGGTGTAGTATATAGAGGATCTGTCAGCTCTCCTGTGTGGTGTAGTATATAGAGGATCTGTCAGCTCTCCTGTGTGGTGTATTATATAGAGGATCTGTCAGCTCTCCTGTGTGTTGTAGTATATAGAGGATCTGTCAGCTCTCCTGTGTGGTGTAGTATATAGAGGATCTGTCAGCTCTCCTCTGTGGTGTAATATATAGAGGATCTGTCAGCTCTCCTGTGTGGTGTAGTATATAGAGGATCTGACAGTTCTCCTTTGTGGTGTAGTATATAGAGGATCTGACATTTCTCCTTTGTGGTGTAGTATATAGTGGATCTGTCAGCTCTCCTGTGTGGTGTAGTATATAGAGGATCTGTCATCTCTACTGTGTGCTGTAGTATATAGAGTATCTGTTGGCTCTCCTGTGTAATGTAATATATAGATGATCTATTAGCTCTCCTGTGTGGTGTAGTATATAGAGAATCTGCCTGCTCTCCTGTGTGGTGTAGTATATTGAGGATCTGTCAGCTCTCCTGTGTGGTGCAGTATATAGTGGATCTGTCGGCTCTCCCGTGTAATGCAGTGTATAGGGGATCTGTCAGCTCTCCTGTGTGGTGTAGTATATAGAGGATCTGTCAGCTCTCCTGTGTGGTGTAGTATATAGAGGATCTGTCAGCTCTCCTGTGTGGTGTAGTATATACAGGATCTATCAGCTCTCCTGTGTGGTGTAGTATATACAGGATCTGTCAGCTCTCCTGTGTGGTTTAGTGTATAGAGGATCTGTGAGCTCTCCTGTGTGGTGTAGTATATAGAGGATCTGTCAGCTCTCTTGTGTGGTGTAGTATATACAGGATCTATCAGCTCTCCTGTGTGGTGTAGTATTTAGAGGATCTGTCAGCTTTCCTGTGTGGTGTAGTATATAGAGGATCTGTCAGCTCTGCTGTGTGGTGTAGTATATAGAGGATCTGTCAGATCTCCTGTGCGGTGTAATATATAGAGGATCTGTCAGCTCTCCTGTGTGGTGTAGTATATAGTGTATCTGTCGACTCTCCTGTGTGGTGCAATATATAGAGGATCTGCCAGCTCTCCTATGTGGTGTAGTGTATAGAGGATCTGTCGGCTCTACTGTGTGGTGTAATATATAGATGATCTGTCAGCTCTCCTGTGTGGTGTAGTATATAGAGGATCTGTCAGCTCTCCTGTGTGGTGTAATATATAGAGGATCTGTCAGCTCTCCTGTGTGGTGTAGTATATAGAGGATCTGTCAGCTCTCCTGTGTGGTGTAGTATATAGAGGATCTGTCAGCTCTCCTGTGTGGTGTAGTATATAGAGGATCTGTCAGCTCTCCTGTGTGGTGTAGTACATAGAGGATCTGTCAGCTCTCCTGTGTGGTGTAATATATAGAGGATCTGTCAGCTCTCCTGTGTGGTGTAGTATATAGAGGATCTGTCAGCTCTCCTGTGTGGTGTAGTATATAGAGGATCTGTCAGCTCTCCTGTGTGGTGTAGTATATAGAGGATCTGTCAGCTCTCCTGTGTGGTGTAGTACATAGAGGATCTGTCAGCTCTCCTGTGTGGTGTAGTATATAGAGGATCTGTCAGCTCTCCTGTGTGGTGTAGTATATAGAGGATCTGTCACCTCTCCTGTCTGGTGTAGTATATAGAGGATCTGTCAGCTCTCCTGTGTGGTGTAGTATATAGAGGATCTGTCAGCTCTCCTGTGTGATGTAGTATATTGAGGATCTGTCAGCTCTCCTATGTGATGTAGCATATAGAGGATCTGTCAGCTTTCCTGTGTGGTGTAGTGTATAGAGGATCTGTCAGCTCTCCTGTGTGGTGTAGTATATAGAGGATCTGTCAGCTCTCCTGTGTGGTGTAGTATATAGAGGATCTGTCACCTCTCCTGTCTGGTGTAGTATATAGAGGATCTGTCAGCTCTCCTGTGTGGTGTAGTATATAGAAGATCTGTCAGCTCTCCTGTGTGGTGTAGTATATAGAGGATCTGTCAGCTCTCCTGTGTGATGTAGTATATAGAGGATCTGTCAGCTTTCCTGTGTGGTGTAGTATATAGTGGATCTCTCGGCTCTCCTGTGTGGTGTAGTATATGGATGATCTGTCAGCTCTCCTGTGTGGTGTAGTATATACTGGATCTGTCAGCTCTCCTGTGTGGTGTAGTATATAGAGGATCTCTCAGCTCTCCTGTGTGGTGTAGTATATAGTGGATCTCTCAGCTCTCTTGTGTGGTGTAGTATATAGATGATCTGTCAGCTCTCCTGTGTGGTGTAGTATATAGTGGATCTGTCAGCTCTCCTGCGTTGTGTAGTATATAGTGGATCTGTCAGCTCTCCTGTGTTGTGTAGTATATAGAGGATCTGTCAGCTCTCCTGTGTGGTGTAGTATATAGTGGATCTGTCAGCTCTCCTGTGTTGTGTAGTATATAGAGGATCTGTCAGCTCTCCTGTGTGGTGTAGTATATAGTCGATCTGTCAGCTCTCCTGTGTTGTGTAGTATATAGAGGATCTGTCAGCTCTCCTGTATGGTGTAGTATGTAGAGGATCTCTCGGCTCTCCTGTGTGGTGTAGTATATAGTGGATCTGTCAGCTCTCCTGTGTTGTGTGGTATATAGTGGATCTGTCAGCTCTCCTGTGTTGTGTAGTATATAGAGGATCTGTCAGCTCTCCTGTGTGGTGTAGTATATAGTGGATCTGTCAGCTTTCCTGTGTGGTGTAGTATATAGAGGATCTGTCAGCTCTCCTGTGTGGTGTAGTATATAGAGGATCTGTCAGCTCTCCTGTGTGGTGTAGTATATAGACGATCTGTCAGCTCTCCTGTGTGGTGTAGTATATAGAGGATCTGTCAGCTCTCCTGTGTTGTGTAGTATATAGAGGATGTGTCAGCTCTCCTGTGTGGTGTAGTATATAGACGATCTGTCAGCTCTCCTGTGTGGTGTAGTATATAGAGGATGTGTCAGCTCTCCTGTATTGTGTAGTATATAGAGGATGTGTCAGCTCTCCTGTGTGGTGTAGTATATAGAGGATGTGTCAGCTCTCCTGTGTGGTGTAGTATATAGAGGATGTGTCAGCTCTCCTGTGTGGTGTAGTATATAGAGGATCTGTCAGCTCTCCTGTGTGGTGTAGTATATAGAGGATCTGTCAGCTCTCCTGTGTGGTGTAGTATATAGAGGATCTGTCGGTTCTCCTGTGTGGTGTAGTATATAGTGGATCTGTCAGCTCTCCTGTGTGGTGTAGTATATAGAGGATCTGTCAGCTCTCCTGTATGGTGTAGTATATAGAGTATCTGTCAGCTCTCCTGTGTGGTGTAGTATATAGAGGATCTGTCAGCTCTCCTGTGTGGTGTAGTATATAGAGGATCTGTCAGCTCTCCTGTGTGGTGTAGTATATAGAGGATCTGACGGCTCTCCTGTGTGGTGTAGTATATAGAGGATCTGTCAGCTCTCCCGTGTGGTGTAGTATATAGAGGATCTGTCAGCTCTCCTGTGTGGTGTAGTATATAGAGGATGTGTCAGCTCTCCTGTGTGGTGTAGTATATAGAGGATCTGTCAGCTCTCCTGTGTGGTGTAGTATATAGAGGATGTGTCAGCTCTCCTGTGTGGTGTAGTATATAGAGGATCTGTCAGCTCTCCTGTGTGGTGTAGTATATAGAGGATCTGTCAGCTCTCCTGTGTGGTGTAGTATATAGAGGATCTGTCAGCTCTCCCGTGTGGTGTAGTATATAGAGGATCTGTCAGCTCTCCTGTGTGGTGTAGTATATAGAGGATGTGTCAGCTCTCCTGTGTGGTGTAGTATATAGAGGATCTGTCAGTTCTCCTGTGTGGTGTAGTATATAGAGGATCTGTCAGCTCTCCTGTGTGGTGTAGTATATAGAGGATCTCTCGGCTCTCCTGTGTGGTGTAGTATATGGATGATCTGTCAGCTCTCCTGTGTGGTGTAGTATATAGAGGATCTGTCAGCTCTCCTGTGTGGTGTAGTATATAGAGGATGTGTCAGCTCTCCTGTGTGGTGTAGTATATAGAGGATCTGTCAGCTCTCCTGTGTGGTGTAGTATATAGAGGATCTGTCAGCTCTCCTGTGTGGTGTAGTATATAGAGGATGTGTCAGCTCTCCTGTATTGTGTAGTATATAGAGGATGTGTCAGCTCTCCTGTATTGTGTAGTATATAGAGGATGTGTCAGCTTTCCTGTGTGGTGTAGTGTATAGAGGATCTGTCAGCTCTCCTGTGTGGTGTAGTATATAGAGGATGTGTCAGCTCTCCTGTGTGGTGTAGTATATAGAGGATCTGTCAGCTCTCCTGTGTGGTGTAGTATATAGAGGATGTGTCAGCTCTCCTGTGTGGTGTAGTATATAGAGGATCTCTCGGCTCTCCTGTGTGGTGTAGTATATGGATGATCTGTCAGCTCTCCTGTGTGGTGTAGTATATAGAGGATCTGTCAGCTCTCCTGTGTGGTGTAGTATATAGAGGATCTGTCAGCTCTCCTGTGAGGTGTAGTATATAGAGGATCTGTCAGCTCTCCTGTGTGGTGTAGTATATAGAGGATGTGTCAGCTCTCCTGTGTGGTGTAGTATATAGAGGATCTGTCAGCTCTCCTGTGTGGTGTAGTATATAGAGGATCTGTCAGCTCTCCTGTGTGGTGTAGTATATAGTGGATCTGTCAGCTCTCCTGTGTGGTGTAGTATATAGAGGCTCTGTCAGCTCTCCTGTGTGGTGTAGTATATAGAGGATCTGTCGGTTCTCCTGTGTGGTGTAGTATATAGAGGATCTGTCAGCTCTCCTGTGTGGTGTAGTATATAGAGGATGTGTCAGCTCTCCTGTATTGTGTAGTATATAGAGGATGTGTCAGCTCTCCTGTATTGTGTAGTATATAGAGGATGTGTCAGCTCTCCTGTGTGGTGTAGTGTATAGAGGATCTGTCAGCTCTCCTGTGTGGTGTAGTATATAGTGGATCTGTCAGCTCTCCTGTGTGGTGTAGTATATAGAGGATCTGTCGGCTCTCCTGTGTGGTGTAGTATAAAGAGGATGTGTCAGCTCTCCTGTGTGGTGTAGTATATAGAGGATCTGTCAGCTCTCCTGTGTGGTGTAGTATATAGTGGATCTGTCAGCTCTCCTGTGTGGTGTAGTATATAGAGGATCTGTCGGCTCTCCTGTGTGGTGTAGTATATAGAGGATGTGTCAGCTCTCCTGTGTGGTGTAGTATATAGTGGATCTGTCAGCTCTCCTGTGTGGTGTAGTATATAGAGGATCTGTCGGCTCTCCTGTGTGGTGTAGTATATTGAGGATCTGTCAGCTCTCCTGTGTGGTGTAGTATATGGAGGATCTGTCAGCTCTCCTGTATTGTGTAGTATATAGAGGATCTGTCAGCTCTCCTGGGTGGTGTAGTATATAGAGGATGTGTCAGCTCTCCTGTGTGGTGTAGTATATGGAGGATCTGTCAGCTCTCCTGTATTGTGTAGTATATAGAGGATGTGTCAGCTCTCCTGTATGGTGTAGTATATAGAGGATCTGTCCTGTGTGGTGTAGTATATAGAGGATCTGTCAGCTCTCCTGTGTGGTGTAGTATATAGAGGATCTGTCAGCTCTCCTGTGTGGTGTAGTATATAGAGGATGTGTCAGCTCTCCTGTGTGGTGTAGTATATAGAGGATCTGTCAGCTCTCCTGTATTGTGTAGTATATAGAGGATGTGTCAGCTTTCCTGTATGGTGTAGTATATAGAGGATCTGTCAGCTCTCCTGTGTAGTGTAGTATATAGAGGATCTGTCAGCTCTCCTGTATTGTGTAGTATATAGAGGATGTGTCAGCTCTCCTGTGTGGTGTAGTATATGGAGGATCTGTCAGCTCTCCTGTATTGTGTAGTATATAGAGGATGTGTCAGCTCTCCTGTATTGTGTAGTATACAGTGGATCTGTCAGCTCTCCTGTGTGGTGTAGTATATAGAGGATCTGTCAGCTCTCCTGTATTGTGTAGTATATAGAGGATGTGTCAGCTCTCCTGTGTGGTG
This sequence comes from Phyllobates terribilis, assembly GCF_046119375.1. Taxonomy (NCBI): domain Eukaryota; kingdom Metazoa; phylum Chordata; class Amphibia; order Anura; family Dendrobatidae; genus Phyllobates; species Phyllobates terribilis. The sequence continues at coordinate 1,355,054 of NW_027363053.1, read as the reverse complement.
TAGTATATGGAGGATCTGTCAGCTCTCCTGTATTGTGTAGTATATAGAGGATGTGTCAGCTCTCCTGTATGGTGTAGTATATAGAGGATCTGTCCTGTGTGGTGTAGTATATAGAGGATCTGTCAGCTCTCCTGTGTGGTGTAGTATATAGAGGATCTGTCAGCTCTCCTGTATTGTGTAGTATATAGAGGATCTGTGAGCTCTCCTGTATTGTGTAGTATATAGAGGATCTGTCAGCTCTCCTGTGTGGTGTAGTATATAGAGGATCTGTCAGCTCTCCTGTATTGTGTAGTATATAGAGGATCTGTCAGCTCTCCTGTGTGGTGTAATATATAGAGGATCTGTCAGCTCTCCTGTATTGTGTAGTATATAGAGGATCTGTCAGCTCTCCTGTGTGGTGTAGTATATAGAGGATCTGTCAGCTCTCCTGTGTGGTGTAGTATATAGAGGATCTGTCAGCTCTCCTGTATTGTGTAGTATATAGAGGATCTGTCAGCTCTCCTGTGTGGTGTAGTATATAGAGGATCTGTCGGCTCTCCTGTGTGGTGTAGTATATAGAGGATCTGTCAGCTCTCCTGTGTGGTATAGTATATAGAGGATGTGTCAGCTCTCCTGTGTGGTGTAGTATATAGAGGATCTGTCAGCTCTCCTGTGTGGTGTAGTATATAGAGGATCTGTCGGCTCTCCTGTGTGGTGTAGTATGACTCGCCCAGGGGGAATATGGGTGACTCGGTACCCGGGCCTTTACCTTCTTCGGATGTCACGGGCCCGTACCCTGGGGTCACTCTTTAAAAAAAAAGGGTTTGTTAACAGTTTTGTCTCGTGACGCCACCTGTGGTTCCCGGTAATGAGTACCGGCGCTGCTGCAGACCTCTGAAGCAGATGTTAGGGCAGCTGGGTTGGCATGGCTCTCCACAGGCAGAGCACAGCTCCAGGGCAGTGTAGATGCAGATGGTGATGCTGGGCGTTGTAGTGCAGGAGCGATAGCGTTGTAGAAATAACTGACAGAAACAGTGGGGTGCAGTCATCCGAGTTTACTCATAGTTCTTTAGCTTCCTCAGGTGCACTGTACAGGTGTCAGCCTCCCATGTCGCGCTGCGTTTACCAGGCAGGGGCTCAGCACTCTCCCACGTACTTCAAGAGCACTTAACGGGACCCCCTTTCTGTATGTTCCTTTCTTAGCTGACTTCCCGCGTTGGGTCTTCTCCCTCCTGCCATGCGCCCCGCCACACAAAGTGCCGATCTGTTACCTTGAGATCCCTCTGGGCAACTTGAAGTTCCCGGACCTTGCTTGGTGCCCTTCACGGCGGCTTAGGTGAGGTTGTGGCAACTGCACAATGAAAGTTTTCCAGCCGAGACCTGAAGTAACTCGGCTAGTCCAGGGACCGGTTCCCTTCTTGCAGCCTGATCCCTCTGACACCTGGCAGATTCGGGCGTACGGGTGCCGTCCTGCACTCACCGTACCCCCTGGGATCCCTTAAGTTACTGGAGCCTTCCTCCCTAGCTCCCACTCCTCTCTCCTTCTTGGGCATGACAGGCCGAGCCTGCCTGCCGAGCAGAGCTCCTGCAGAGCCCCTGCTCCTCTCACTTCTCCTCACTGAATCCACCCCTACACATGGTGATGTGACGCTCTCAGCCCTGCCCTGGGAAGATGGGGGTACTCGGAGTCGGGTCAGATGTTGAGAACGGGGGTGCAGTCGTGGCCTGGACCCGTTCCTTGCCCAGGGCCGTCACATTGAAAATGATGCTAGGGCTTTCCGGGTTGAGTGGTAATTGTCGACTACGCCACCTGTGGTGTCTGGTGATGCGCCACCAGCGCAACTACAGTCCGCTGAGGCCTGGAGTCATGGCGGCTAAATTTCTCGCCGCTCCCTACAGGCGGAGCGCGGCCTCAGGGCCGGTAAAGCAGGATAAAGGGGGGGTAGTAGTGCGGCAGTAGGGACGCGGCGTCGCTTGGAATGGCGCGTAATGAACAGTCCGGAGGCCATAGGGATGAATTTCCAAGGCTTTACTCACATTAGAGATGGCAGAAGGAAGGCGACTCCCTGCTCCCCACGGAGTCCTGCGGTCACCAGGGACCGGGGTCCGACAACCTCCGAGCAAGTCCAGCATTCAATCGGGACCCCGCACCTGAGTGTTCCTGAACTACAGACCGTATCCTCTCCTGTCTGTGTGTGTGTAGATAGGCCGGATCTCCCTCTGAACTCCTCTCAGAACAAGGGCACGGGTGGCAGCTCTGCTCCTTCCGATACCCGATGGGATCCTCTGGGCCTACCAGGCTTTACCAACCAGGACATGGAGTAGCAAGGTCGGGTGTCGGGGGCCGGTACCCCTCTTGCAGCTGGACTCCCTCTGAATATATCAGGTGGTGAGGACAGGTGGCGTACACTGCTCCGTCTGCATCCTTCCCGGGATCCATTTGCTGTGGAGCTACACTCTTTAGCTCCGGGCCTTCTTGGTCGTGGTCCTTGACCGGGTTGAGACATTCCTCGTCTGCAACCTGCCCCTCGTTCCAAGGCTGGGGTATGAGGGCTGTGTCTCCATCCACTGTAGGTTCACACAGGATCCACGTTCAGGGTGGGAGATCACAATACCTCACAGTAATTAACAGCACAAAGACCAAAACCAAAGATGGCTTTTTATTAAATATGAAATTTAAAGTGTCACTAAATTGTAAGTCCTCCACCCTCACCCACTAACTGGTTCCCCTCACTCTTGGTTCCCCAGTCTCCCTGTAACCAGGAGGGCAGCACCTGGTGCATACTAGCCCCCTCTGGTGGAGAAATGTGGTGTTGGATGCAAAGGTTGGGTCCCGACCATCACGCTGTTCTTACCTCGGAGGAGGAACACTACACTCCATTACAGAAGTGCAGCATCCCTGTGGCGGTCGAATCTTCAGGGGCGCCACAGTTCTACAGTGGGATGTGCTACATAATGAAGTTTCTCTTAAGGGGCACTTGGAAGGGAAGATGTCCTTATCACCCCGGTCAGTAAAATCTTTATAGTGGTGGCAGGATGAGCCTAACCTATCTCGAGGGGTTCCCTGGGTACTTAGGGTCACTAGAACAATTACCACAGATGCGAGTCCGAGAGGGTGGGGAGCCGATCTGGGAGATATGGTAGCCCAGGGGACCTGGTCAGATATCGAAAAGGGTCTCTCCTCCAATGCAAAAGAACTTCTGGCGGTAGACAAGGCGGTGAATAATTTCTTACCTTTCCTTCAGGGCCAGAATGTAAAGATCCTCTTGGATAATCTAGTTGCGGTAGCATATGTGAACCACCAGGGGGATACATGGTCAAGATCGCTGATGAGAGTGACAGATCATCTCTTCCAGATTACAGAAAGTCACCTCCTTTCCCTGATGGCCCTCTATATAAGGGAAAAAGAAAACATGAGAGCAGATTTCCCAAGCTGCTATCCTCTGATGCAAGGGGAATGGGAACTAAATCAAGGAATTTTTACCCAAATAGCCGAAGATGGGGGGGGGGGGGGCTCCGGTCAGGTAGATCCGTTTGCCACAAAACTAAATCGGAAGACAAAGATCTTGTGTTCCCTAAATCCCCTAGCTGTGGACGCTTTCCTGATTCGTTGGTATTTCAGCCTGGCGTATGACTCCTCCCCCCCTGGTTGGCTGTTCTTCTCATGGTAATAAGAAAGATCAGGGAGGACAAGGCCAGGGTTCTGCTGATCGCACCCTTTTGGCCCAGGAGGGTGTCCATCTACGATCCTTGGGTTCTTCCAGAGATTCCATATCTCCTTCTCCGGGGTCCGATATTCCATCCTCAAGCAACTGGCCTCCACTTGACGGTGTGGAACTTGAAAGGACACTGCCAAATCAGAAAGGTTTTTCCAAAGGTCTAGTAACCATCCTGCACAGGAGAAAACCTGTTACAACCCAGATTTATGCCACAAGTTGGAGAAAGTTTTTGTCTTTCTCTGGTTCTGGGGTTCATGGGGAGGGGGTGCCAATAGGACAAATCTTTGGAGTTTTTACAAAAAAGTCTTGAACTAGGGTTATCCACCAGCACCCTTAAAGTACAGATTTCTGCCTTGGGTGCCCTATATAGCTGTGATGTAGCTTGTAACTACTGGGTTTCTCGGTTCATTAAGGCAGCTTTTAGATCTAGACTCATTATTAAAAGCAGCTTGGTTCCCTGGTATTTAAATTTGGTTCTAAAGGCCTTGACTATCTCGCTGTTTGAGCTAATAGTCAGCAACCCTTAAATCCCTCTCTCTTAAGACCGCTTTAATATCTTTAACCTCGGCCAGGAGCATTAGTGACATCCAGGCCCTGTCTATGGCCTCGCCGTTTACTCAAATTCTGGATGATAGGCAGGATCTGGTCTAAAAATCACTCTCTCTCCCTAAGGTAGCTACTCGTTTCAACAGACTTCAGGAAGTCCTCCTACCCTCCTTTTGTCCACATCCTAGTAACCAGAAAGAGGTGGAGTTACATACGTTAGAAGTGAGGAGATGTCTGGTTAGGTAACATTCAGTTACCAAAAGCTTTAGGAAAGATAACTCGTTGTTTATATCCTACCAAGGGACTAGGAACGGTCTAAGGTCACGAAGTCCACCATAGCTAGATGGAATTGGGAGGCCATTTCTCTATCATATACAGTATAGACCAAAAGTTTGGACACACCTTCGCATTTAAAGATTTTTCTGTATTTTCTTGACTATGGAAATTGTACATTCACACTGAAGGCATCAAAACTATGAATTAACACATGTGGAATTATATACTTAACAAAAAAGTGTGAAACAACTGAAAATATGTCTTATATTCTAGGTTCTTCAAAGTAGCCACCTTTTGCTTTAATGATTGCTTTGCACACTCTTGGCATTCTCTTGATGAGCTTCAAGAGGTAGTCACCGGAAATGGTCTTCCAACAATCTTGAAGGAGTTCCCAGAGATGCTTAGCACTTGTTGGCCCTTTTGCCTTCACTCTGCGGTCCAGCTCACCCCAAACCATCTCGATTGGGTTCAGGTCTGGTGACTGTGGAGGCCAGGTTATCTGGCGTAGTCCCCCATCACTCTCCTTCTTGGTCAAATAGCCCTTACACAGCCTGGAGGTGTGTTTGGGGTCATTGTCCTGTTGAAAAATAAATGATGGTCCAACTAAACGCAAAGCGGATGGAATAGCATGCTGCTGCAAGATGCTGTGGTAGCCATGCTGGTTCAGTATGCCTTCAATTTTGAATAAATCCCCAACAGTGTCACCAACAAAGCACCCCCACACCATCACACCTCCTCCTCCATGCTTCACGGTGGGAACCAGGCATGTAGAGTCCATCCGTTCACCTTTTCTGCGTCGCACAAAGACACGGTGGTTGGAACCAAAGATCTCAAATTTGGACTCATCAGACCAAAGCACAGATTTCCACTGGTCTAATGTCCATTCCTTGTGTTCTTTACCCCAAACAAGTCTCTTCTGCTTGTTGCCTGTCCTTAGCAGTGGTTTCCTAGCAGCTATTTTACCATGAAGGCCTGCTGTACAAAGTCTCCTCTTAACAGTTGTTGAAGAGATGTGTCTGCTGCTAGAACTCTGTGTGGCATTGACCTGGTCTCTAATCTGAGCTGCTGTTAAACTGCGATTTCTGAGGCTGGTGACGCGGATAAACTTATCCTCAGAAGCAGAGGTGACTCTTGGTCTTCCTTTCCTGGGGCGGTCCTGATGTGAGCCAGTTTCTTTGTAGCGCTTGATGGTTTTTGCAACTGCACTTGGGGACACTTTCAAAGTTTTCCCAATTTTTCGGACTGACTGACCTTCATTTCTTAAAGTAATGATGGACACTCGTTTTTCTTTACTTAGCTGCTTTTTTCTTGCCATAATACACATTCTAACAGTCTGTTCAGTAGGACTATCAGCTGTGTATCCACCAGACTTCTGCACAACACAACTGATGGTCCCAACCCCATTTATAAGGCAAGAAATCCCACTTATTAAACCTGACAAGACATACCTGTGAAGTGAAAACCATTTCCAGTGACTATCTCTTGAAGCTCATCAAGAGAATGCCAAGAGTGTGCAAAGCAGTCATCAAAGCAAAAGGTGGCTATTTTGAAGAACCTAGAATATAAGACATATTTTCAGCTGTTTCACACTTTTTTGTTAAGTATATAATTCCACATGTGTTAATTCATAGTTTTGATGCCTTCAGTGTGAATGTACAATTTTCATAGTCATGAAAATACAGAAAAATCTTTAAATGAGAAGGTGTGTCCAAACTTTTGGTCTGTACATCTAGCGGCGAGGAAGGGCCAGAAGGGCTGAAGGCTCATTCCACCCGGGCTGTGGCGTCCTCCTGGGCTGAGAAGACAGGTGTCTCGATAGAAGACATATTTAAGGCTGCTACCTGGTCCTGTCCCTCTACATTCCATAGACACGATAGGTTAGATATGGGTGTATCGGCTGACCTCACCTTTGGGAGAAGAGTGTTCCAGGCTGTGGTCCTTCAATAGATTACTTCATCTCTGTAATTCTCTCGTGGTGCTGTCATGGTCGACCGATAAAATATTAAATTACATACCGGTAATGGGATTTTTCGGAGACCATGACAGCACCCTTATATTCCCTCCTTTCACGTTTGTGGGAACACTCCCGTTTTATTAATTATAATCTCACACTCAGTAGGTTTCGTCTGGTATGGCAATTTTGTGATTGTTTGCTGTGTTTATTAACCTGGCGGTCCTCTCAATGCTCTGTAATCCAAACTGAGGCGGGAGAGAGGTGGCGCCCTTTTAAGCTTGTATGTTTCCTCTCCTTGGTGGGCGGATCCCCTCTCTCGTGGTGCTGTCATGGTCTCTGAAAAATCCCGTTACCGGTAAGTAACTTACGACTATTCATTTGATGGAGCAATCAAAAAGTTGTACCCCAAAATGGTATTAAAAACGGTCTTAGAAAATTGGAACACAAGCCAAACAATTTGTTTGCAAAGTTTAGAATTTTTTAAAAGCAGTAAAATGTTTTCGTTTTCTTCTGCACCATTTCACTTTATTTGGAATTCATTGCCCTTTTTTTTCTATATGTTGCACAGTAAAGTGAATGGCGTCTTTCAAAAATGCTGTAATTTTGTCCCACAAAGTACACCTCAACCCTGCTGTATTGAATAGTGTCTGTGTTATTCACTATGTGATATGTGTTTTTTTATTGTATACTAATGTATAGTGACTAGTGATGATCGAGCGTGTTCTATGAACCCATTCAGCGAGCACGCTAACAGCCGTGACACTTGCAGGCACGGCGACCTTAAAAGAAATGCCGAGCATGCCAAAATACTCGGCGAGCACCCGAGCGTGCTTGCCGAAGGGGTTGATAGAACACGCTCGATCATCACTAATAGTGACCAGATGCCTCTAAGGAATCTTTTTTGGCCTCTGTTTTACTGGTGCTTGAAGTGCAATTTTTTGTAGCTCTAATGATTAAGCAATATGCAACTATGTGAACTGCAATTGCCAATTAACAATTTAAGGGAATCCATCAGATATACCCCTCCCTCCAATTCCCATTCATGACCATGCAGGATTTGGAAAGCTAAATCCATAGACACCTCTATATCTTTTATCTGTTGCTGCATTTCTGAGTGCTCTGGGTGTAACGGAGCACTAACCAAGCCTCAGCCTTCCAAGGTTGCTTCCCTGCCCAGCACCAGCCTCTGTATCTTGATTGATAGCTCACTGTCAGTTTTTTGGGACGTCAGGCACCAAGCAAGGAAAATCAGTGAGCTAGACACTAGCACTGGGAACTTTCCCTCCGTACACGCAAAACATAAACCAAAAAAAAAGCAATTTGGCACGTTACTTAATTTATGTAGATTTATAGAATGAAATGTTGGATTTCGCATGAGCTCAATCCTTGTTTTTCACAGAACTCATATCTATTATAGTCTAGGGCTGTTCACATATTTCTGCGGACCGCGTATTTTTCACTGAAACACGTTGACCTGTCGAATTTTGATCCAAATCAAAGTTTAGAGCTTCTCGGATGCAAAACAAAGCTGATGAAAGTCTGAATGAGGCCTTACTCTATTATTTATTTTTTAAGCAGCGTTCATTCCAGGCTGCTGTACACATGAAGAGGGTTTACACACCTAAAATACATATATAAAACACAGAAACAAGCTACAATTGACAGACTAGTATGGAGGGAGACACTGCCACTACGAGCTAACAGTGTGGATTCTGGTGTCTCGCTCCTTCCCTCAGGTTGTATTCCAAAAGCCTCCTCCAATAAGCAAGTTCTGGACAAGCTGCAGGTGGAGAGGGAGCGCGGGATTACGGTGAAGGCCCTGACTGCGTCTCTGTTTTACACTTACGAGGGAAAGAAGTATCTCCTGAACCTGATCAACACTGCGGTGAGTGTGACGTTTCTTCTTGATTTGTTTCTCTGTGCTCTTGTTGCGGATGTTCAACAGGTCACGGCAGTCTCGTCTCCTGTCCAATGACTAAATGACGTCATGGAAGATCCTTTCACTCCACCGCGAGCCATACAAGAGACCAGACGCAGTGGAGAAAAGACCGGGGGCCATCAGAAGGTAAGTATAATGTTATTTTCTCCAATCCCCTCCATGACAGCACACCTGGAGGTAGCATCCCCATCCTAATTAGGGACAGGAAAACAAGAGGTTAAATAGCCCCTTCCCCCAACAATCCCCAGTGTTTTCCTGTCCCTATGGGATGAAGAGGTTACCTGGGGTGCCTGCGGCCGGCAAGCAGGGCCCTATTAAATTTACCTGCCGGGCTGCAGGGAGCGATCGCCTCCGACCTTCCTTCCTTTGCAGCTCCCGTGTCTCCTTGAAAGCGGGACCCCCCCCACACACACTCGCCTGCGTGTAAAGCCGAGTAGGGTTTTGGGGGCTGGGGGCCTCCTGTTGCTCCCCGGCCGGAGTCTCCTCTGTCCTCCATGGCGGCGTGCCGGAAGTCAGGCTTTTGGCCAGCGGGACGTCACTTCTGGTGCGTTCCACCGTGGAACGCATGGGGCTGCGGCGGGAAATTCAAAAGGAGAAGCCGCGGTTTGCCCTGAAAATGAGGATCCTTCACTAGATAGGTGAAAATTTGGCACTGGATCTCGGTCTCCCCTATAAAAGACCCAGATGAGAAGACTCCATTAAGGTAGGACAGAATATTCTGCTACTATGGAGGGTGCTGTTCCAAAGCCTGCGTCTGCAGAGCCCAGCGCTAACCCGGCCCCAGTAAGTACTAGGTCCTAGGTTATTCCCCACTCTCTTTTGAGCAGGATCCTGAATATATTTTAAATCTCCCCTTTTTTTATTTTTAATTTAGGGAGACAAGGATCCTGCACCGACAGTGGGAGAAAGCACTACAGTTCGCAAATGTGCCATCTGTATAAAAAAGCTAGCTTCAGGGCATAAGAAACCCCTCTGCTGGAAATGCACTGACAACATTGTGAAGGAAGAACAGCCTTCCCTTATGGAAGAAGTCAGGGGAATGGTTCGGCAGGAAATACAATCTTCCCTAGCCTCCTTCTCACAAGCCAGAGCTGAAGGTCCATCTCCCCCCAAAAGGAGAAAATATACGGTTAGGGAGACCTCTGATTCAGAATTAGGGTCTATGGAGGAACCGGAAGAAGGGGTCCTAAGTGAAGATCATGAGGAAGATAGGAAATATTACTTTTCGTCTGAGAATATGGAGGAATTGTTGTCGCAGGTGAGAGACACGATGCAGGTGAAAGAGGAGAAGGAAACCAGTACAGTTCAGGATGAAATGTTTGGCGGTCTGAAATCCAAGAAGAAGGTAGTGTTCCCTGTGCATGACAACATTTGGAGTCTTATTTTGGATCAATGGGAGTCACCTGAGAAAAGGCTTAGTATGGCAGGAGAAATTAAGGATAGATTCCCTCTAGATGAAAAGGCGGCTAAGCTATGGATGGAAGTCCCGAAGGTTGATGTACAGGTGGCAAGGGTTGCGAAGAAAACAACCCTTCCCTTTGAAGACTCGTCACAGCTCAAAGATCCTATGGATAGGAAGATGGAAAGCCTTCTAAGGAAGGCATGGGAAACATCGGCGGCTTCACTGAAGACTAATATCGCTTCAACTTGTGTAGCTCGTTCCATGTTCCTCTGGCTCCAACAACTAGAGAAACATCTCTGGAAAGGTACCACTCAAGAGGACCTCCTAGCATCTCTTCCTTTTCTGCAGAAGGCCACTGGATTCCTAGCGGATGCCTTGGCGGAGTCGGTCAAGATTGCGGCAAGATTGGCAGCATTATCAAATTCTACGAGAAGAGCTTTGTGGTTGAAGATGTGGAGTGGGGACAACGCATCAAAATCTAAGCTTTGTTCCATTCCATTTAAAGGAGAGTATATGTTTGGGGCGGTCCTAGACGAGTTGTTGGAGAAAGCATCCGACAAGAAGAAGTCTCTGCCAGAGCCAAAGAATCCAAAAAGTTTCAGAAAGAGACCATTTCTTCTCCCTCAACAACAACAGCAGCAAGCATTTCAGTACAGAGGCAAGGGTAAAACTGGTCGCTGGAGTTACACAAAAGGGGGAAGAGGTAGGAATATCTTTCAAGGTTCTAGGCAGGACAGACAATGACGCCAAGAAGGTAGGAGGCAGAATTGCGAGCTTCCTTCCTCAATGGCAGCTTATTGATTGGAAAAGGATTTGTCGTGGCAACAGTAGACCAGCCAGAGGCTTACTACCACGTGCCAATTCATCGGGATTACAGAAAATTTCTCAGATTTGCTGTAACTCATAACCGAGAGGTACTTCATTTTCAATTCAATGTACTCCCCTTCGGCATTTCGTCAGCACCCCGCCTGTTTACAAAGATCATGGCAGAGGTAGTAGGTTTATCTAAGGAAACTGAATATCTGCATCGTCCCATATTTAGACAATTTTTTGGTGATGGTTCCCTCGGTTTCAAGTTTGGAAAGAGACCTCCAGATGACCCTCCAGATCCTGGAATCCTTGGGATGGTTGATAAACAACCAAAAGTCAGATCTGATTCCCTCCACCAGGAAGACCTCCTTGGGAATTCTCCTGGATTCTCAGCAACAAGCCTCTTTTCTGCCAAAAGAGAAGCAGATTCAGTTGAGGTCGAAAGTTTATGCACTAAAGAACCAGAGCGGAGTGTCATTAAGATTCGCCATGTCCGTCCTCGGGTCCATGACCTCATCTATTCAGGCGGTACCTTGGGCTCAAGCGCATTCAAGGGTCCTTCAAAACTACATCCTTTCCTGTTGGGACAGATCTCCAAGTTCCCTCTCCAACAGAATTCATCTGCCAGAGAAGGTGAAAGCATCTTTAAATTGGTGGCTCTGTCCAGGAAATCTGGAGAAAAGTTCAGCATGGATTCAACTTCCCTTGTTATCCGTCAAAACAGACGCAAGCAAAAGGGGATGGGAGCAGTAGTCTCCCACGTGGCCTTCCAAGGGGTCTGGTCGCAAGAAATAGCAGAGCAGTACTCAAACTTAAGAGAAATGAAAGTGGTGGAAGAAACCCTATGGGCAGCCACTACTGTGCTTCAGGGGTCGCATGTCAGAGTCTACTCGGACAATATGACAACTGTAGCCCACTTGAGACATCAGGAAAGTACAAGAAACAGGAGGTTACAGATGATCTCCGAAAGGATCTTCCACTGGGCGGAGCATAATCTACTATCCTTATCGGCTCTGCATCTGAGGGGCTCCGACAACTATCATGCAGATCTTCTGAGCAGAAAAGACATTCATCCAGGGGAGTGGAGCATGAACTCGAAGATATTTCAGATGATTGTTCAAAAGTGGGAATACCCAGATGTGGACCTGTTTGCGAACCAGGAAAACGCAAAAGTAAGAGCCTTTTTCTCTTTGAAACCCGAGGATTCAGCAACAGGGATAGATGCATTCGCTCACCCTTGGAAAGTTGGGCTCGCTAATGCTTTTCCCCTGATTCTGTTAATACCAAGGACTTTACAAAAAATCAGGTCGGAAGGGGTCAAGACTATCCTAATAGCTCCAATGTGGCCAAAAAGAGCATGGTTCGGAACATTGAGCAGTCTAAGAATGGATGATCCATTGATGCTTCCTCGAATCCACGATCTGCTGCATTAGGGCCAGATTTTCCATCCGGCCCCTCAGAATTTGGCTCTAGCTGCTTGGCTTCTGAGACCGCCCTCTGAAAAGCCAGAGGCTTCTCAGTACAGGTGATCCAAATGTGGCGCCCTGCTGTGCATTGGTGCCACAGAACCCAGAAGGGTGCATGGATGGATTTCTCCACAAGAGGCCCTCACTACATACAAACACCTCTACCTTCCAACTCATACCAGCAGAGGGAGCCCAGATAGAGAGAGAGCCTGAGAACGTGCCGACGCTCAGATAGCGGTGAAGACGCAGCACGTCAGCTGCCTAGTAGTGAGGGCTCCGAGTGTGGCCGACGGCAAGGAGAAAAAGGGGAGTGAAACCAAGGGGGCAGAGGAGCACAATAAGCTCACCCCGTTATATCTACCGGACACCGGGTCCGCACCTACAGGGACCCTTTACACCCAGTGGGGATAACCGGAATCCCAGGAGGACTACAAGTCCCTGGCAAACCTGAAGGCTAGACACACACAGGATCAGGAACCACGAAGGCCCCGACGTCCAGGGAAAGTGGTTACCAACCAGAGGTCCTGTTTCTGAGCATCTGGTGAAGTAAAAGCAGGACACATAAGCTATGCCCAGTTGCAGGCTGGCCAGGAGCATACATAGGGACAGACACGGATCAGGAGGCCCTATACCCGCTCCCTGGGGAGAAGTCCAAAAGTGCGCCCTTCATCTGGAGTACCCTGGACCGTACCTAACAGCTGTACCAGTAAAGGTAATGAAGCAAATCCCCTGTCTCTGTCCGTTACTCCTGCTGTGCCATCGCTTTCCCTGCACCACAACGCTCAGCGCAACCTGCATCATTTATACTGCCCTGAGGCCTGCTGCACCTGTGGGGAGCCGTTCCATCTCAAGCTGTCCTGACATCTGCCTCGGAGGACTGTTGCAGCGCTGGTGATCCTCACCAGACACCACAGGTGGCGTCATGACAAATTCCCTACAAATAATTCCTTTTGGCACTGACCGCCCTGGGCCAGCCACCGCGATAATCCCCGCAGGCAGTCTTAGGCCCGGCTGCCGGGTGCCCCGCGACACCCCTGGGGGCGAGTCACATACACTGCAGAAAAGCAGAAAACCAGTCACAAATTCCATCTATGGAAAAATCTAGAAAGCTTTCAAGCTATGGTATGAGCCTCGTCCATTAGATCCCTTTCGGCCTGACGTGGCCAGAATCTTGGATTTCCTACAGAACGGTTTGTCTAAAGGATTAAGACCAAGCACGCTGAAGGTCCAAGTCTCGCCTTTATGTTCCTATTTTGATGCTGATTTGGCCCAAAACAGATGGATTAAGAGGTTCATGATAGCTGCTTCTCGGATTAATCCAACAAGAGCTAAAATAGTTCCACCTTGGGATCTCAACGTAGTTCTTAGAGGTCTAACTATGCATCCTTTCGAGCCAATAGCCGAGGCACACATAGACAAATTGTCTTGGAAAGCGGCATTGCTTGTAGCTCTGACTACAGCCAGAAGAGTGAGTGAAATCCAAGCCCTGTCTATCAGAGAGACTTATTGTCGTATTTTGGAGGACAGGATCATCCTCCAGTTGGATCCTTCTTTTCTACCTAAAGTGTCGTCTAATTTTCATATGTCTCAGCCCATAATTCTTCCGTCATTCTGTCAAAATCCATCAAATAGCAAGGAAGAAGAATTCCACGCGTTGGATGTAAGAAGGACTATAATCCGCTATTTGAGGCAGACTGAAACCTGGAGGAAGGATCAGAACCTATTTGTCCAATATGGAGGCCCCAATAAAGGAAAGCAAATTGCAAAAATACGCTAGCAAATTGGATTAAGAAAGCAATTTGTGAAACATACATAGTTCAAGATTTGCCTCCTCTGGAATCCTTGAAAGCTCTTTCTACTAGTGCTATGTCGGTCTCCTGGGCGGAAAAAGCTAGTGCATCCATTGAGCAGATTTGCCGGGCAGCTACATGGTCCTCTGTCCATACCTTTGCTAAGCATTATAGACTAGATGTAATATCTAATAGAGACTTAGCATTTGGAAGGAAAGTCCTTCAGGCTGTTGTCGCTCCCTAAAATTCATTCTTTGGTATTACTCCAGGTGTGCTGTCATGGAGGGGATTGGAGAAAATAGAATTAGACTTACCAGTAATTCGGTTTCTAAGACCCTCCACAACAGCATGGGTAGTTCCCTCCATCTCTTTATTGATTGGAAAAATCCTTAGTGTTAATAAATATTTAGAGCATTCATACTGTGTGGTCCTTTGAAAACACTGGGGATTGTAGCAGAGAGGGGCTATTTAACATCTTGTTTTCCTGTCCCTAATTAGGATGGGGAGGCTACCTCCAGGTGTGCTGTCGTGGAGGGTCTTAGAAACAGAATTACCGGTAAGTCTAATTCTATTTTTCTTTTTTTACCATTTTTATTCTTTTTTTCAACTATTAACTTGGTCACACTATATAAATACATGCTGGTTGCAAGGATTTATATAGCGTGACCAAGTTGTCAAGCACTTTCCAAGTGATGCTAAAATCGCTTGGAAAGCAGTTGACAACCCGCATGCGGACATGCATGTGAAAAACGCTTCACTTACGTTTACCAGGGAGATGCAGAAACACTCAGGAAAAATCCGGAGCATTTCTGCATCATGGGCATATGGCGCCCCTGAGGGTTCAGTCGCCACAGAGGTATTGCACCTCACCCAGAGGTGTGGTGTCTCCCTTCACTCAGGTAAGATGGGAGTGCTGCAGAGAACCCCCCAAAACACCTGCATCCAACATTACACTGCTTCAGACCGGCTGGAAGGGCAACATGCAGAGCGCAGCTGCTGAGCCCTGTCCCTGGCTGGAGTGGGGGAAACCCAAAGGTAGGGGGAACCAGTAGTGGGTGTGGGTGGAGGAAGCAGTTAGAAGGAGCACACAGTAGGTATATAATGGGAAGCAATCTTAGGGTGGCAGTTCAGAACAGAATGGTCAGTCAGTACAGTACAGACGGTCAGTGAGGACTGTCTGAGAGCAGAGGCTCAGCAGGAGCTCTGCTCCACAAGAAGGGCCCGGGATAGAGGCCCCGGAGGGGAGCAGGGAGTAGACTCTAAGAAGGGATCCCAGGGGTACGGCGCGTGGAGGACAGCACCCGTACACCCCGCATCTGTCAGAAGACAGAGGGATCGGTTGCTGCATTCTAATCTCCAGGGGGTGAGGTTGGTCCCGGATCCGACGTATAGGAAGGACTTCAGCATACCCGAGCGGGATTGAGAGTGGGCAGCGCAGGGCAGCAGGGAGAAGGACCTAGTGTGAAGACGGTCAAAGTAGGAACACGAGAAAGTGGGGTTCTGCCAAGCATTCCTAAATTTCCTGAGGAAGGATTGAACCCCTGCCAGGGTGACCACGGCGCAACGTGGGAGGTCTTCACCTGTAACGTGCACTTGTGTGTTTCCTGAAGAACTGTGAATAAAAATCTTGGACGACTGCACTGAGTTGCCTCCGTCTATTCCTTCACTGGTGTCATTTCCCTCCCTGCACTATAACGCCCAGCGCACCCTCCATCAATTTACACTGCCCTGAGGCCCGATCCACCTGTGGGGAGCCGTTCCATCTCTAGCTGCCCTAACATCTGCCTCAGAGGACTGTTGCAGCACTGGTGATCCTCACCAGACACCACAGGTGGCTTCACGACAAATCCTATAAATAATCCCTTTTGAACTGACCGCCCCGGGCCAGCCACCGTGATATTCCCCAAAGCAGCCATAAGGCCCGGCTGCCGTGTGCCCCGCGGCCCAGGGGGCAGCGAGTAACCACTTGGCGTCACGAACAGGATATGTGACCAGCCCGCCATCTGCGGGTAATGTGCGCCTAAAGAAGTGTTTTCTGCCTTGAATGTGGCGCCCGCCCCAGAAGAACGGGCGCCATTATGTGCGTGCTAAAGAACAACAGAATGGAACCTCCCGTCGTGGGCCGAGTCCCAGAATGGCGCCAAAAGCAGGCCCTGCCCCTTGCAACAGTGACTGTCCGCATAGATGTGTCCGTCAAAGCGGGGAGGCCGACACAGGGAGTGACCGACAGCAAAGTGCCATGGGACCGCCCCCGAAAGAGGAGAGGAGGTGGAGAGAAGCTGCGTAAAGACCGGGAGGTGTCAGGCCGAGCTGACGCAGTCGCGGGAGCAGGTAGGAGTGATGTCCCTTTCCCAAATGCGGCTGGCGCTGCTTCATCCCTGGTCCCCCTGCAGCCTGAGGCTGATGACCAGGCTGGGTCAGCCTGCAGAAACCAGGGGTTCCCCCGGAGGGGGCCCCACTGTTAAACTGTTTTAGTTAACTGGACTGTACATAAGTTGCCCGGAAGGGTGCAGTTGACTTCATGTTTGCTACCCAGTTACCCGTCAGGGTACAGAGACTGACAGGCTGAGGACTGTGAGAAGCCGGACGTTGACATTGTACATAGTTTAGCACTTCTTAAAGTGCATCCTATTGGTTTTATAATTACAAATATACCTCAGAACAAAAACCCGTTTGGCGTGGCGGAAGACGAGGTCCAGGATTGGATCGTCTATGCCCTGCAGCCATGCCCAGGGCCTACGTTGAGGGTTTGTGGACGGGTCCCTCATGCTGCTACTGTTGCACCCTGGTGCTGGAACTGTCTTGAAAATTGTTTTATATGACAATGCTCTTATGATGTTTTATAATGTAACCAGTAACATTAAAAGAAATGTGCCTCCCATAAAGGGAAGAAATGTTGTTTTATGGTCTTATATGCGGATGCATCTTAAAAATTTTGCATGTCAGTTATGCCTGGTTTTGCTCTGTTCCAGCCCGCGGACGTGCTGTGTTTTACTGGGGGGGGGAATGTGGCGCCCCTGAGTGTTCAGTCGCCACAGCGGTACTGCACCTCTCCCAGAGGTGTGGTGTCTCCCTTCACTCAGGTAAGATGGGAGTGCTGCACGGAACCCCCCAAAACACGTGCATCCAACATGCAGAGTGCAGCTGCTGAGCCCTGTCCCTGGCTGGAGTGGGGGGAACCCAAAGGTAGGGGGAACCAGTAGTGGGTGTGGGTGGAGGAAGCCGTTAGAGGGAGCACTTATACAGTAGGTATATAATGGGAAGCCATCTTAGGGTGGCAGTTCAGAACAGCATGGTCAGTCAGTCTACCATTGGGCCATATAAGACGTTCTTCATCTCCCGTTGCAGTGGGGTTTTTATTTGTCAAAAAAAAAGACTGGGGTTGCGCCCCCGCCTTGATTTTCGCGAGTTTAATCGGATCACGGTCTGGGATGCATATCCTCTCCCTCTCATCCCCGACCTCTTTAGAAAAAAATTTGGCTCCTACGATTTGATTAAACTAGACCTCAGGGGGGCTTATAATCTCATTCACATTGAGGAGATGAGTGGAAGATGGCCTTCAATACTCCTGAGGGGCACTATGAAAAGCTTGTGATGACATTTGGGTTGACTAATGCTCCCGCTTTCTTTCAACACTGTTAGTGACATTTTTAGTCATCTGGCAGGTAGATCACAACAAACCAATCTTGATTACATATTAATTTATTTACCTCCAGTCACATCAGGTACATGTCAGGCAGGTCTTACAGATACTCAAAGATAATAAATTATTTGTCAAACCAGAGAAATGTATGTTCTCCATTCAGGGTTAGTTCTTATCATTCACCGTTTTTGCATGGATCTGGCCAAAGTCCGGACGGTACTGGATTGGTATTATATTCAAGACTTAAAGGCGTTACAAAGTTTTTTGGGTTTCGCCAGCTACTACTGTAAGTTCATCAAAAACTTTTCGGTAGTGGCCAAACCTCTGATGAACGATTTTGCCAAATAGAAAAAAAAAATAAAGATTTTATTATTTTACTTTCCATTCTTGTAGCTAAACACAATCCAGCTAAGTTTAAAATTGAAATGAAGCCCCTATACCCCCCTCTCTAGGTGCTTCTGTACCAACTCCTCCCTGGTCCAGGATGGTCTCTATATCACGGCCTCCAGCAATAACCTATTGACACATGATTGTGGCAGCCCTCACGTGCTGATATATCACACTGCCAATAGAAGTGGGAAGCGGCACAGAAATCACAAAATAAAGGCAGTGTTTGTGGTAATGCAAGAATCCAACAAGCAGAGTAATCCACACGTCATACAACAGCCCAACATGGATGATGAAAAGCTGCGTCTTCAGGCGTCTGTGTAAGAACATCACATTTTTGTTTTCCTTCCAGAATAAGCACCAAATGGAATAGCTGAATGCCAGGATACAGAGACCGGCGGGGGGCAGGGAAGCGCAGTCCGCTGGATTTTGTGCTGGTTTCACAAGCGGTCACCCTGCAGTTTTCTCCGGATAATGCTGTGGAGACTATTCACAACACATCTACTAATTGTGAACCTTCCACTCACATGTTTATTATCTTGTCCGCTGGTCAGACTGGGGGGGATGAAAGCTGGACAAGGGATGAAGAATGATCCTTATTACATATAATGGGTGCACTGAGTGATTGTGAAAAGTCGCAGAGGACTGAGAGCAGAAGGGCAGAGGGTTTCCTCTTCCTCACAGGGACCAGCACAGAAGCCGGAGCAGAAGGGCAGAGGGTTTCCTCTTCCTCACAGGGACCAGCACAGAAGCCGGAGCAGAAGGGCAGAGGGTTTCCTCTTCCTCACAAGGACCAGCACAGAAGCCGGAGCAGAAGGGGAGACAAGGGCTGAGCCACTTACACAGACAGAAAGCTGAGGAGAGGAGGACATGTTATTACTCCAGGATCCGCTCCATTCATTCCCTATGTGGCATTCAAGCGCTGAGCTCGGCTTTTCCGGAGCCCCATAGAGAATGAATGGAGCTGCAGTTGATCCCTGACTTTCCACTCCTTCCCGATCAGACGATGGCTCGCAGCGGTCAGACCCCACGATCAGTAAGTGATCACCGAGCCTGTGGATAAGTGATAACTTGTTTTCTTCAGACATCCCCTTTAAGTAATGGATCATGCCAGCAGAGAAGGTGGGAGGAGACGCTGGTTACAGGGGAGACTTTACCTCTGGAGGCCGCATATAGGGCATGTGAGGGGCGGACACTTCCCATATTCATCATTACTGAACCCCCGCTCTGTGCGGCTCTTATCTGAGCTGCAGGAGATGCAGCAGTTACTAATCAGCCGCTCTCCGTTCACTTGCAGCCGTCCGAGCTCTGCTGTGCCTGTTAGGGGTGAAGTTAGGGTCCTTCGAGGCATCTACTATGCAGCCTGCACAGCAGATCACAGCCCGAGCACAGCGTCTCCGGGTAAATCTCCACCTTGTGAGTTGCTTCTTGTGCAGCAGCCCCATGCAAGTTGCTCTGCTCTCCTCGGCCAGCTCCTGCTGAATACTGAGCTCCTCTGCCCAATCTAGGAGCTCAATAGCCCTGATCACGTCAGTGGTAGCCCAGCGCTGCTGGATCAGATTTACAAATGGCAAACTAATCAGCCCTAGGTATTTCTAATATGTGCAGAGCAGGCGACATAAGTCTGACCGGTGTCCTCATAGACCTTTCCTCAGCCGGGGTCTAATAGGAGCAGTAAGATGGCCGTCATGGGGTCCATTGTTAGATCTCAGCTGCCATAGAAACTCATTGGCACCATGATCATGCCTCCCTCTCCTGTCTAAAGTGCCTAAATGCTGTGGAAGCCCCCTACTGTGTCATACAATGGATTAAGCTGCCAGGATCAAGGTTGGCTCCACTGTGGGCAGCTGAGGCAGGAGCAGGACTGTGTTACACAGCCACACTTCTGCCGCAGATCTTGTAAGGACCTGCCTGATGATAATGTGTCCTATAGAGCAGGTCTTGGTACCGGACTGCCCTGTACATATTTACCACTAGCTGGGAACCAGTTACTTACAAGGTCTAGTTTCGGATGTGTTTCCAGGATCTGTAGTTATCAGCATTTTATCCTTAAGGCCGAGTTATAATATCACTGTAACACTCTCGCCCTGTACCTGTATGCCTGCCCTGTGTGCTGCACAAAAGTATATAACAAAATGTGTGTACACAGATATCTATCTCCTGAATGGTATTACTGCTAGATCTCCTGTACATAGAAATATGAGGTTCTTAGCGCACATTTTGAGCAAATTGTGCGAGCCCATCTGCCAACGTCAAGGCGACCTCTTCAGATGGGTCCCTACACTAACATTACACTAACTTACTAACTGGGACTAGTTTTTTGTATTATTATTATTACCACCATTTTTACTATTTATTATTATTGCATTAATGCAATTAATTGTAACTGTTATAAAACTAATTAAAAAAATGTAATTCTAATTTTTTTTTATTAATCTTGTGATTCTAATAATGGTATTACTAAAATCCCTATGCCTAAAGCTGTTGATCCAGAAGAAGGCAAAAACCCCAGGACACCTTCAGCCAATTTGTGTCATAGGAGAAAAATTCCTTCTTGACCCCGGCAAAAGGCGATCAGTCCTAGGACCCTGGATCAAACCTAATAATGTTATTACAAGTTATATAATATTACACTAATTATTGTACTACTGGAGTTATTTTAATTTGTTTTTATAAATCTATTTGATATGGTTATTATTACATTGTGCTATCTTATTACAGTATTCTTCTTCTTTCCTTTCACTACTAATACTGCCCTAAACCTACAGTGTTGATCCAGAAGAAGGCAAAAACCCCAGGACACCTTCAGCCAATTTGTGTCACAGGGGAAAAATTCCTTCTTGACCCCGGCAAAAGGCGATCAGTCCTAGGACCCTGGATCAAACCTAATGTTATTAGAAGTTATATAATATTACACTAATTATTGTACTACTGGAGTTATTTTAATTTGTTTTTATAAATCTATTTGATATGGTTATTATTACATTGTGCTATCTTATTACAGTATTCTTCTTCTTTCCTTTCACTACTAATACTGCCCTAAACCTACAGTGTTGATCCAGAAGAAGGCAAAAACCCCAGGACACCTTCAGCCAATTTGTGTCACAGGGGAAAAATTCCTTCTTGACCCCGGCAAAAGGCGATCAGTCCTAGGACCCTGGATCAAACCTAATGTTATTAGAAGTTATATAATATTACACTAATTATTGTACTACTGGAGTTATTTTAATTTGTTTTTATAAATCTATTTGATATGGTTATTATTACATTGTGCTATCTTATTACAGTATTATTCTTCTTTCCTATCACTACTAATACTGCCCTATACCTACAGTGTTGATCCAGAAGAAGGCAAAAACCCCAGGACACCTTCAGCCAATTTGTGTCACAGGGGAAAAATTCCTTCTTGACCCCGAGAAAAGGCGATCAGTCCTAGGACCCTGGATCACACTGCTATTCTACCTACTACTATTACTACTGTTATTTTATTACTTTCTTACTATTATCACTAGTATTATTACTCATATTACACTAATATGGATATACTACCACTATATTACTACCATCCCTTTCCCCCTAGGGATCTTAAGGTGCAGTTCTGTCCTCCTCCTCCTATTCTGTCCTCCTCCTCTTCCATCCTCCTCCACTTCCGTCCTCCTCCTCTTCCGTCCTCTTCCTCTTACGTCCTCCTCCTCTTCCATCCTCCTCCTCTTCCATCCTCCTCCTCTTCCGTCCTCCTTCTCTTCCGTCCTCCTCCTCTTCTGTCCTCCGCCTCTTCCGTCCTCCGCCTCTTCTGTCCTCCGCCTCTTCCTTCCTCCGCCTTTTCTGTCCTCCGCCTCTTCCGTCCTCCTCCTCTTCCGTCCTCTTCCTCTTCCGTCCTCCTCCTCTTCCGTCCTCCTCATCTTCCGTCCTCCTCCTCTTCGGTCCTCCTTCTCTTCCGTCCTCCCCCTCTTCCGTCCTCCGCCTCTTTTGTCCTCCGCCTCTTCCATCCTCCGCCTCTTCCATCCTCCGCCTCTTCCGTCCTCCTTCTCTTCCATCCTCCTCCTCTTCCGTCCTCCTCCTTTTCCGTCCTCCTCCTCTTCTGTCCTCCTCCTCTTCCATCCTCCGCCTCTTCCATCCTCCATCTCTTCCGTCCTCCGCCTCTTCCGTCCTCTTCCTCTTCCGTCCTCCTCCTGAGACGTAATAAATAGCATTAAAGCTGCAGTAATTGTTTATATTATATATACACACTCCTCAAAAAAATAAAGGGAACACTCAAATAACACATCCTAGATCTGAATGAATGAAATATTCTCATTGAATACTTTGTTCTGTACAAAGTTGAATGTGCTGACAGCAAAATCACACAAAAATCATCAATAGAAATCAAATGTATTAACCAATGGAGGCCTGGATTTGGAGTCACCCCCAAAATTAAAGTGGAAAAACACACTACAGGCTGATCCAATTTTGATGTAATGTCCTTAAAACAAGTCAAAATGAGGCTCAGTATTGTGTGTGGCCTCCACGTGCCTGTATAACCTCCCTACAATGCCTGGACATGCTTCTGATGAGGTTGCGGATGGTCTCCTGTGGGATCTCCTCCCAGACCTGGACTAAAGCATCCACCAACTCCTGGACAGTCTGTGGTGCAACGTGACGTTGGTGGATGGAGTGAGACATGATGTCCCAGATGTGCTCAATGGGATTCAGGTCTGGGGAACGGGCGGGCCAGTCCATAGCTTCAATGCCTTCATCTTGCAGGAACTGCTGACACTCTCCAGCCACATGAGGTCTGGCATTGGGCACAACCCCCATCTGTGGACGTCTGGCCCTCATCCCACTCTCATGGAGTCGGTTTCTAACAGTTTATGCAGACACATGCACATTTGTGGCCTGCTGTAGGTCATTTTGCATGGCTCTGGAAGTGCTCCTCCTGTTCCTCCTTGCACAAAGGCGGAGGTAGGGGTCCTGCTGCTGGGTTGTTGCCCTCCTATGGTTCCCTCCACGTCTCCTGGTGTACTGGCATGTCTACTGGTAGCGCCTCCAGCCTCTGGAACTACGCTGACAGGCGCAGCAAACCTTCTTGCCACAGCTCGCATTGATGTGCCATCCTGGATGAGCTGCACTACCTGAGCAACTTCTGTGGGTTGTAGAGTCCGTTTCATGCTACCACGAGTGTGAAAGCACAACCAACATTCAAAAGTGACCAAAACATCAGCCAGAAAGCATTGGTACTGAGATATGGTCTGTGGTCTCCACCTGCAGAACCACTCCTTTATTGAGTGTGTCTTGATAATTGCCAATAATTTCCATCTATTGTCTATTCCATTTGCACAACAGCATGTGAAATTGATTGTCAATCTGTGTTGCTTCCTAAGTGGACAGTTTGATTTCACAGCAGTTTGATTTACTTGGAGTTATATTCTGTTGTTTAAGTGCTCCCTTTATTTTTTTGAGCAGTGTATATTTTCTCATGTCATGTATTTACTACTAAAAGTAATTTTTTACATTTAGGTTTCATTAAGTGTTTTTCACCGGCTATTACAGACTTATTGTTTCCCTGCACATTCAAGTTTTGTGTTTTCTTTGGGCATAGATCAGCTAATAGGCACTCAGGAAAAAAAAACAGATTAAAGATCTACAAACTCTCCCTTAAGACTAAGGAGCTCACTGATAGATTCTCAGTTAGCTAATTTTGCAGCCAGCAATAGACAGTGCAGCACAGATGCTACAGAAGGCAACATTTTTAATGAAACTCAATTACAGAAATCAATTTTAGCCCCAAATACTTGCATTAAAGTAAAAAAAAATGGCCCCAAAGCTGGACAACCGCTTTAACTCCTTACCAACATCTGCCGTACATGTATGGTATAAGTCAGTAGCGGGTGTATGGAGCAGGGTCAGCTCGCCCCGTACATGGCAGATAATGGCTGTGACAAACAACCAGGACCTGCCTCTAACAGCTGCGAGTGGAGCGAAGATCTGCCCACCACTGTTAACCTGTTCAGTGCTGCTGTCAATCTCTAACAGCAGCATTAACAGTGCGCCAGCATTGGGACGCGTCGTTCCATACGCCCACCGGCGCTCCTGTGACGCGATCATAGGGCGCCGATGGACTGCTATGACATCCGGGGGTCTGCTGAAGCCTCCGTGCCTGTCATCATAAAGCTTCATTTGGGCTGTAAAGAAGACCGTGGTTTTGCTATATGGAGCATTACTGTGGTATCGCTGTATATAGCACAAGCAATCAGATGATGTATACAAATACAGTGAAAAAAAGTATATATATATTTATTAAAACCCCACACGTTCAACTCACCTCCCACTAAAAATAAAGATAATAAAAATATACACATTTTGTGGTATGGTCTCTTTCAGAGAAATACAATCTATCAAAATATAAAAAAAAAAAACGATCAGTGAACACAGAAAAAAATTCAAAAAGACAAAATTGCATTTTTTTGTTCGCCTCAATACTGCAGAAAATCCTGTAAGAAGCGATGACCATGACATATGTGTCCCAAAATGTTATCAATAAAGTCCTCTTGCCCTTCAAAAAATAAGCCCCCACACAGCTCCATCAACCCGGAAACTGAAAATGTTTCGGGTCTCAGAAAAAATGGTGACAGCATCAAAAAAAAGTTTTTTTCTTTTGCCAAAACTATTGGAGAAGTTTGGTCTTGCTGTAATCACACTGAGGAGTAGGATCCTATTACCAGGTCATTTTTACCACACAATGTGCGCCGTTAAAACCGTTCCCAGAAAAACAATGTCAGGCTTTTTTTTTCGCACTTTTACTGCACTTGAAATGTTTTTCCCGTTTTCTAGCACTATGTGGTAAATGAATGGTGTCATTTATAAGGACAGCTCATCCTACAAAATAACAAGACCTCACACTATGTGGACAGATATCAAAAAGTTATAGCCTTTGGAAAAAGCGGAGGAAAAAACAGAAAAAAAACATAAATTGGTTATGTCGGGAAGGGGTAAAGCTGAAGAAACGCATGTAAGAGCAGAATATGGAGGAAGGTCAGATATCACAGACTGGTGGATACTACCTGCTCCATCGCTGGCAGAATACTCCACCCCCATGGTGTCCGCTGATATCTTCTCTTGTAGCAACGTCTCCAAACTCTATAAAACATCGGGAACAGTCAGCAGAGGGTTTGATGATTGGCTCATATTGGCGATATACTCAGGGGCATTACTGGGGCCAGGGAAGATTGGGAATGAATAGCGTATTGACTGTTAGAGATGTGATCTCTTCTATTAAAGGGGATGTCTAGTTGGAACAAGTTATCACTGATCTCTGGATAGGTGATGACCTGTCCCAGTGGGAGCACCCCTTTATTATGTGGTATATATGGAGGATGTGATATCATGCAGAGTTCTAGCAGTATTACACTTCGATCCGTTCTGCGTGCATCTGGGCCATTCCCTATGGAGGAGCGGAGCTGGGGGGAAATATCAGGATCTCGTCGCTGGATCCATCCAGATGGGAGATGTAACGAGTGCGGCGCCCCCCACTGGTGTCTCAGCGTATCATGTGTTGGGGAATAATAACTTATTGTCTGGTAAATGTGCTGATTCCTGTGAGTTGTGGTTGCTGAGTGCGTGTGATGGGATGTGGCTCCGTCCGTTATATTATATCACGTCTTATACCTATAATCTCTCGCTGATCGCAGGTGTCTGTCTTCACACTCAGATGAGAAGGAACAAACTGACGATATAGGACTTTTTTTTTTTCCCAAATTCAAACCGAGCAATCCTATTGGCTGAGCATGAATGCAGTTACCATGGTGACAGAAGTAGCAGCAGATTTAAAGGGACAAAACACTAATATTGTACTAAAGTGTATTTTATTATATATTTCACATAACTGACTGGGTACACCTTGGTGCGGGTGGGATGGCTTTTTTTAAATCAAAAACCATGTTTACTAAGTACCCTATATTATATATATTCACTATTGCTTTTTACTTACTTATAGCAGGGTATATGCTCATATTGTTTCTATCCTAAGTTTATCTATTTTCTAATAAAGACATGACAAGTCCCCTTTAGAATTTTATAGTGACCCCATTGAGGTCATGGACTGATATTGGGGATTGGAGAGTTGGGGCAAGGTGACAGGTGACAGTAAGTGACATCAAATGAAGGCTATGGTGCATACACAGTAAATCAGTCGTGTTATTCCACAGAAATGCTGTTCTATAAAACACAAAATATCTTCATATGGTGAGGAGTTGTGTTGTGTTTTCATCATTTACATTCTAGCGTGGTGATCACATAAAATGTAAAATTCCTATGAAATAATTACTGAATGACAGTAGCCTGTATCCCTGGAGGACAAGTCATTTACCGCTTCACCAGGTTTGATGTTCTAATGCATTTAGATGTTTCAGTATTTGTATATATGTATATATATTTTTTCCCCCCTTAAGGGTATTCAAGCGCAGACGGTGACCAACTTCTTCCTCGCCTTTGAAGCACAGCTTTCAATTATTCCTGTCGTAAACAAGGTAAAAAGCTTAGAGCCGAGCACTATCAGACTCCTTCAGTCCCGCAGCAGGTAAATCTGTGAACATCGCCGGCACTCCTGCTGTTCCTAGTACCGATCCCTCTATGAGCGACTGTGCAGTAATGAAGGCAGGATTCACCCCAAACTTGCTCGTCTTTTTTTTCGATTTCCAGTTCTGGTAATTAGTTATACACATGTATATATCCAGTGGTCAACTCACAACCTGTGTATGGAAAATGAATTGTTTGCTGTATGCATCGCATTTGTAGGATGCACACTGTTCATTTCATTATGGAGCGGAGTAGGAGGAGACTTTCATTACTGTTCCCTTTACTTCCTCCCTGCTGATAGGAAATGCCATGCTGTTTGCTTGTGTCCTGTGATTACAGCAGCCTGCAACAGTTTTCAAGCGTGCACTTCCCGGCTCAGGCATCAAGCAGTAAATGATAAAATTAAAACGCTGCTATCCCTTTGTTAGTCACTTTTTTATCTTCTTCCCCCTTCTACGAATGCTGTAGTCCGTTATTCTAGAACTGCTCTGAAAATGGTTCTCTCTGGAGTGTTGGGATTTGGGTTTAGGGTGGGTTAGGGAATTGAAGTTCAGATACTTTGTTCATGTTTTATACTATGGAATTACTATGTCATGTATGTTATTTGAAAGATGGAAAATTTGTATTTGGAGTTTTTCAATAAAAATAATTTGATTAAAAAAAATTATGAAATTAAAATTCCTCCCGTTCTTGAGAAAGAATAGGATTTTTACTAAGAGGTAAATTGCACGTTCCTTGTTTTACAGGCACTTTACATTTTTGCTAGTTTTGTGCGATTACACAATCCCTTCTAAAGGCCAGTGCCAGTTGTACATCTCTCCCTAAACTCTTGTTCAGCACTATATTTTATGCCAGTTTTATTATATGGTTTCTAGATTTTGTCCAGCTTTGATAAATAATTAGTATTTATACTTTTGCTTTTAGATAGACTTGAAGAATGCAGATCCGGAGAGGGTGGAGAAACAAATTGAGAAGTTGGTTGACATTCCCGCTAGTGACTGTATCCGGGTACAATGCGCTCCAGATCAAAATCATTCCTGTAGGCAAATTTAACTTCGCTGTCTGTACCTTGTCTTTTTTTTTTTTTTCTACAAAATTTGGCTGGAAAAGGGGCAATGTAGCGAGGAATTCACATCAATTTTTGGTGTTAAAAAAACACGAAACTATTTTGAGACGCATCATTTTTGCGCAAAAATGTGCAGCTTCCTATTTTACAGCACTCTTGCAACTTTTAGAAATTGGGCTTGGAAAGCTACACAGGTCTAAGAATGACTGGTGACGTTAAAAGTGGATAAAGATACACGGTGGCTCAGTGGATAAAGATACACGGTGGCTCAGTGGTTAGCATTGGTGCTTTGCAGCACTGGGATCCTGGTTTCAAATCCCACCAAGGACGACATCTGCAAGAAGTTTGTATGTTCTCCCCATGTTTTCGTCGGTTTCCTCCCACACTCCAAAGACATACTGATAGGGAATGTAGATTGTGAGCCCCAATGGGGACAGCAATGATAATGTCTGTAAAGCGCATCGGAATAGGTTGATGCTATATAAGTGAGTAAAATGAATAAATAAAGATGGAAGTGCTGCATAAACATTTATCAAACATCGTGCAACTCTTTGATACATTTGGCACAAATAATGGTAACACAACCACAAGCAAAACTGACCTGAGGAAGTCCCTTTATGATACATTTTTCGGAAAGAATTTGAAAGATTTAAAGCGTTAGAAATGAACAAGATTATCCAATATCACAGAAAAAGGAAAAGTCTCCAGATGTTTTTATGCCGGATGCCGGTATGTGTCCATACCTAAAGAAGAGCTGTCAGAAGAATGGGTAAGGAATCCTTTAGTAAACATAAATATCCATAGGGGATTTGAGTGTTAAAAAAAAAAGATCATCTGAAAGATTTTGTGATCTGCGTTTACATGTGTAGCGTCGGCGTCCCTGCCTCCTGCTAGGCAGGGACGCTGTTCCCCTCACCTCTCCGCTCCGTGCCCGGCGTCTTCCTCCCGCTCTGCTGGCAGCGCGCGCTGCTTCCCGGCCACGGTGCTTAGGGCGCGCGCGGGCGCGCTCCCCCTCTCTTAAAGGGGCCGCGTGCGTCGTCCTAAGGAGTCCCCGGCCAATGGCCGGAGGACTTCACCATATATAAGGTACCTCCTCCAAAATGGAGGTGCCCGAGCAATGTTGTTGCAAAGCCTTCACTCTGCTTCAGCCCTCAGGTCCCGTTACCAGTTACCTGCCAGATTCCTGCTTGTTACCTGCCAGTCACCTGCCAGATTCCTGCTTGATACCTGCCTGATATCCGCTTACCTGCTTGCAAGACTGCGGTCCCACGGTCTGCCTTTCGACACCTGTCAGTCTGTCTATGGACCAGCCTGCCCGCTCACCTGGGAGCGCTCACCTGCTACCTGCCTGCTAGCCTACCTGGAGGCTCTGCCGTCACTTGCCGTGACCACCTGCCTGTCCAGAGACTCTTGCCCGCTCACCTGGGAGCGCTCACCTGCTACCTGCCTGCTAGCCTACCTGGAGGCTCTGCCGTCACTTGCCGTGACCACCTGCCGGTCCAGAGACTCTTGCCCGCTCAACTGGGAGCGTCCACCTGCTACCTGTCTGCTAGTCTACCTGGAGGCTCTGCCGTCACTTGCCGTGACCACCTGCCTGTCCAGAGACTCTTGCCCGCTCAACTGGGAGCGTCCACCTGCTACCTGTCTGCTAGTCTACCTGGAGGCTCTGCCGTCACTTGCCGTGACCACCTGCCCGTCCAGAGACTCTTGCCCGCTCACCTGGGAGCATCCACCTGCTACCTGTCTGCTAGTCTGCCTGGAGGTTCTGCCGTCACTTGCCGTGACCACCTGCCTGTCCAGAGACTCTCGCCTGCTCACCTGGGAGCGCTCACCAGCCACCTGCCTGCTGTCCTTCTACCCAGAGACTGTCCCTGTCACTTGCCGTGACTACCTGCCCTTCTACCCAGAGACTGTCCCTGTCACTTGCCGTGACTACCTGCCCTTCTACCCAGAGACTGTCCCTGTCACTTGCCGTGACTACCTGCCCTTCTACCCAGAGACTGTCCCTGTCACTTGCTGTGACTACCTGCCCATCTTCCCTGGGAGCCACCCGCTTCCTTACAAGGACCGCCCCATTGTATAGTTGCTCAGAGGTTCCACCTCCCAGACCCGTTACAGTTTGCTCGGTCCATGGAACCCGGTGGCACCCAAGCTCCCTCGCTCTCGGACCTATGTCATGAACTTTCCCGTCAGAGGTCCCAACAGGAGTCCATCCTGAGTCACCTGCGTGGTGTTAACTCCCGCCTGGACACATTGACTACCTCTTCGGGAGCTGCCTCCACTCGCACACTTACTACCCCAGCACCGCCGCAGCCCATCAACACCATGGCATCTCTTCCCGGTCCCCGCCTCTCCGCCCCTCCTCGTTTTGGCAGAGATCCCAGCCAGGCACAGGGCTTCATTAACCAGTGCACTCTGCACTTCGAACTGTTGACACACCAGTTTTCCAGCGACCGAGCCAGAGTAGCCTTCATCATGTCCCATCTCACGGGAGAGGCACTGGCTTGGCTAAATCCTCTATGGGAGAGAGGAGACCCCCTGGTGTCCAACCTGCCAGCCTTTCTCATGGCCTTCCGGAAAGTCTTCGACGAACCAGAACGGAAGACCTCATCCGCATCATCTCTGCTACGCCTCCGTCAAGGAAATCTCTCCGTGGGCCAATACGCCATACGGTTCCGTACCCTTGCTTCGGAGCTGGCCTGGGATAACGACGCCCTGGTGTCTGTCTTTTGGGAGGGTCTGTCCGGCCGTATTAAAGATGAACTCGCCGGTCGGGACATTCCTACCACTCTCGACGACTTAATAACACTTGCCACCCGGATTGACATCCGGTTCCAGGAGCGCGCCAAAGAGGTCACCCGTGAGAGGAGGTTTCCACGTCTAGCCCCTACCTTCCAGAAACCTGTCACTTCTCCCGTTACTACCCAGGCGCACTCACCTGAGCCTATGCAGGTCGACCAGACCAAGATGGTCAAAACCCGTCAAGAGTTACGCCGAGCCGAGGGGAGCTGCTTCTACTGTGGCAGTAAGTTGCACCGGATCCGTTCCTGCCCGGAGAGGTCGGGAAACGCCTGTGTCTAGGATCGCTCAGAGAGGTCGTCCTAGACAAGAGTAAACCCTCTCCATCTCTGTTGCTGTCGGTCTCTATCATCTGCGGGGAGAACCGTTATTTTGAACTAGCCCAACTTGACTCTGGAGCTGCCGGAAATCTCATTTCTCAGTCTCTGGTAGAGAAATACCGCATTCCCACCAAACCTCTAGCTGTACCCTTATCTGTCGCTGCCGTGGATGGGGGCCTCTTACCACATCCCATCCAACTCATCACCGAATCCATAACCCTGCAGGTGGGAATGCTGCACTCTGAGAGCATCTTCTTTCATGTTCTGCCTGGACTCTCTCACGCCCTCTTATTAGGCCTACCTTGGCTTCAGAGACATGCACCCGTGCTTGATTGGCAGACCGGAGAAGTCCTTCGCTGGGGACAGGACTGCCATAAGACTTGCTTAGTTCCCGTCCATCCTGTCCGTCCTTCTCCTACTCCAGCCAATCTACCTGGTCTTCCGGCTCCTTATTGGTCGTATGTGGACGTCTTTAATAAAAAGGAGGCAGAGACATTACCCCCTCATAGACCATACGACTGCCGAATCGACCTGATGCCCGGCGCTACTCCTCCCCGTGGGCGCATTTACCCTTTGTCCGCTGCTGAGACCCGATCCATGTCAGAATATATTGAGGAGAATCTGGCCCGGGGATTCATCCGGAAATCTAATTCCCCGGCGGGAGCAGGCTTCTTCTTCATCAAAAAGGACAGCTCACTCCGTCCCTGTATAGACTATAGAGGCCTTAACCAGATCACGGTGAAGAATAAATACCCCCTTCCGCTCATTCCGGAATTATTTGACCGTCTGAGGGGGGCTAGAATCTTCACCAAGCTGGACCTCCGTGGGGCGTATAACCTGGTCCGTATCCGTCAGGGGGATGAATGGAAGACGGCATTCAACACCCGGGACGGCCACTATGAATACCTGGTAATGCCCTTCGGTCTCTGTAACGCTCCCGCCGTCTTTCAAGAGTTGGTCAATGACATCTTCTGGGACCTTCTCTACTCCTGCGTAGTGGTGTACCTGGACGACATCTTGGTCTTCTCTCCGGATCTCCCCACACACCGGGGGGATGTTCGTCAGGTTCTGCTCAGGCTCAGGCAGAACCACCTCTACGCTAAATATGAGAAGTGCCTCTTTGAGCAGACCTCGCTTCCGTTTCTGGGCTACATAATCTCTCAGACCGGCCTACAAATGGATCCTGAGAAACTGTCTGCCATCCAGAAGTGGCCCGACCAGAGGGGTTGAAAGCTATTCAGCGGTTCCTGGGTTTCGCCAACTACTACCGCCTCTTCATACCGCACTTCTCTTCCCGGACTGCCCCAATCTCTGCGCTCACCAGTAAGGGCACTAATTACAGAAAATGGCCGCCCGAAGCAGAGGAAGCCTTTCTTTCCTTAAAACAGGCTTTCTCTTCCGCCCCGGTGCTGCATCGTCCGGACGGCAACAAACAATTCTTCCTGGAAGTTGACGCCTCCTCCTCTGGAGCCGGAGCAGTACTTACCCAAAAGTCGCCTTCCGGAAGAATGGTAACTTGCGGCTTCTTCTCCAAACTCTTCTCCTCTTCTGAGCGCAATTATTCTATAGGAGATCGAGAGTTATTGGCCATTAAGCTGGCACTGGAGGAGTGGCATTACCTGCTCGAGGGGGCTCTTCACCCGGTAATTATTTACACGGACCACAAGAACTTGGCTTACCTCCAGAGCGCCCAGAGACTTAACCCGCGCTAAGCCCGGTGGTCCTTGTTTTTTGCCCGCTTTGATTTCGTTCTTCATTTTCGCCCGGTAGACAAAAACATCAAAGCTGACTCCTTGTCCCGATCCTTCCTGGTGTCTGACCTAGAGGAGGAACCGAAGCACATCATTGATCCCGCCAGAGTAATGCAGGTGGCTCCCGTGAATCTAAATCGTCTCCGTCCCGGTAAGACGTTCGTAACAGTACCTGATCGGAAGAAGGTCCTACTCTGGGGTCACTCATCTAAGCTAGCTGGCCACGCCGGTCAGAAAAAGACCCTCCAGCTTATTACCCGGCATTACTGGTGGCCTACCCTGCACAAGGATGTAATAGACTTTGTTTCAGCCTGTGTGTCCTGCGCCCGCAACAAAGTTTCGAGACACCTGCCAGCTGGTCGCCTCCTTCCTCTTCCAGTACCTGCTGCCTGGTGGCAGCATATAGCTATGGACTTTATAACGGATCTCCCTGTCTCTGCCGGTTGTACGGTCATTTGGGTGGTCGCTGACCGCTTTTCCAAGATGGCGCACTTCATTCCCCTGCCGGGTCTCCCGTCTGCACCCGAACTGGCTAAAGACTTTATCCGCCACATCTTCCGTCTCCATGGCCTGCCCCTCCACATCGTGTCGGATCGTGGGGTTCAGTTCACCTCACGCTTCTGGAGAGCCACATGTAAGCTGCTTGACGTTACCCTGGACTTCTCCTCCACTTACCACCCACAGTCCAATGGCCAAGTGGAGTGGATCAATCAGATCCTGACCAGTTACCTCCGGCACTTCGTTAATGCCCACCATTCGGACTGGGTGGATCTCCTACCATGGGCTGAATTCTCTTACAATAATCACGAGAGCGAATCTTCCTCCAAATCCCCGTTTTTTGTAGTCTTCGGTCAGCATCCTCGGATCCCATTTCCCGTCTCCACCTCGGTGGACAATCCGGCTGCGGAATCTCTCATTAGCAAATTCTCCTCCATTTGGGAGAGTACCCGATCCGCACTCCTTCAGTCGTCCGAGCGGATGAAAAAACACGCTGACAAAAAACGACTGGATCCTCCACAATTCCGTCCTGTAGATAAAGTCTGGCTCTCGTCCAAGTATGTCCGGCTCAAGATTCCCTCCTACAAGTTAGGGCCTCGGTTCATCGGCCCACTGGAAGTTATCAAACAAATCAATCCGGTGGCCTATAAATTGAAACTCCCGGCCAACTTACGGATCCCTAACTCCTTCCATGTATCTCTCCTCAAACCCGTGGTACTTAACTCTTTTTCCAAGTCTACAGGTACGCCCCCTGCTCCGGTTTCCGCTGAGAATGAGTTTGAGGTAGAGAACATTCTGGCCACCAAATGGGTAAGAGGAAAAACCTTTTTTCTGGTAGATTGGAAGGGGTTTGGTCCTGAGGAGAGAACGTGGGAGCCCCGGGAGAACATCCATGCCCCTCTCATCCTTGATAAATTTCTCTCTGGCTTAAAAAAGGGGGGGCCTAAAGGGGGGGGTACTGTAGCGTCGGCGTCCCTGCCTCCTGCTAGGCAGGGATGCTGTTCCCCTCACCTCTCCGCTCCGTGCCCAGCGTCTTCCTCCCGCTCTGCTGGCAGCGCGCGCTGCTTCCCGGCCACGGTGCTTAGTGCGCGCGCGGGCGCGCTCCCCCTCTCTTAAAGGGGCCGCGCGCGTCGTCCTAAGGAGTCCCCGGCCAATGGCCGGAGGACTTCACCATATATAAGGCACCTCCTCCAAAATGGAGGTGCCCGAGCAATGTTGTTGCAAAGCCTTCACTCTGCTTCAGCCCTCAGGTCCCGTTACCAGTTACCTGCCAGTCACCTGCCAGATTCCTGCTTGTTACCTGCCAGTCACCTGCCAGATTCCTGCTTGTTACCTGCCAGTCACCTGCCAGATTCCTGCTGGATACCTGCCTGATATCCGCTTACCTGCTTGCAAGCCTGCGGTCCGACGGTCTGCCTTCCGACACCTGTCAGTCTGTCTATGGACCAGCCTGCCCGCTCACCTGGGAGCGCTCACCTGCTACCTGCCTGCTAGCCTACCTGGAGGCTCTGCCGTCACTTGCCGTGACCACCTGCCTGTCCAGAGACTCTTGCCCGCTCACCTGGGAGCGCTCACCTGCTACCTGCCTGCTAGCCTACCTGGAGGCTCTGCCGTCACTTGCCGTGACCACCTGCCCGTCCAGAGACTCTTGCCCGCTCAACTGGGAGCGTCCACCTGCTACCTGTCTGCTAGTCTACCTGGAGGCTCTGCCGTCACTTGCCGTGACCACCTGTCTGTCCAGAGACTCTTGCCCGCTCAACTGGGAGCGTCCACCTGCTACCTGTCTGCTAGTCTACCTGGAGGTTCTGCCGTCACTTGCCGTGACCACCTGCCTGTCCAGAGACTCTCGCCTGCTCACCTGGGAGCGCTCACCAGCCACCTGCCTGCTGTCCTTCTACCCAGAGACTGTCTCTGTCACTTGCCGTGACTACCTGCCCTTCTACCCAGAGACTGTCCCTGTCACTTGCCGTGACTACCTGCCCTTCTACCCAGAGACTGTCCCTGTCACTTGCTGTGACTACCTGCCCGTCTTCCCTGGGAGCCACCCGCTTCCTTACAAGGACCGCCCCCTTGTATAGTTGCTCAGAGGTTCCACCTCCCAAACCCCATTACAACATGTAACATTGTAATAACATTACAGCCCCATTCAGACTTACAGGTTTTACCCATGAGAAACTGAGCAGAACAATATATAGGTTTGTGGGAGAAGATTCAGTATAAATTGTAATTCATTCATTAGATTTGAGAGTCCTCAGTGGTTGATACCTTTAATGGCTAACTGAAAAGATGGTAACAAATTGCAAGCTTTCCAAACTGCTCAGGCCTCTTCATCAGGCAGACCTGAGACCTGAGTAGTCTGGAAAGCTTGCAATTTGTTACCATCTTTTCCGTTAGCCATTAAAAGGTATCAACCACTGAGGACTCTCACATCTAAATACTCTTCTATCTACTGGCTAACACAGTACAAAGATAGATATTTTTCCTGTATCAATTTATTCAGTGGAATCCTGCTGTTTGTATAGATGAGTCCAGTGGGCGGTCATGCTAGTGATTGACAGCTATCTTTGCCTGCATGGTCATACAGGGAACTGTCAATCACTTAGGACCGCCCACTGGACTAGTATACATACTGCAGGACTTTCTCTGCATAAAATGCAAGTCTTACTGACTCTCTTCCCACAGATATGTCTATCAGTCTGATCAACTTCTCTGCTCTACAACATCCCCCTACAGATCTTATACCATTTCAACATGACAGGTTCCTTTAATCACCTGCAGATGACATAAGTAGCCATGTTCTGTGTGGCTTACGGAGGGGCTTGATTGCTTGTCAGCTTCAAACAGGTTTCATTTCTTGTGATTCATTGGAGCCGAGTTCTAAACTGTATTAAGAAATTCATTTCTCTGTTTATTTCTATTAGATCTCGGCGCAGTTTGGAACAAATGTGGAAAGTGTTCTTCAAGAAGTTGTCAGGAGGCTTCCACCGTGAGTATGGACTAATGCGGCTCTATCCATCTTCTCTTTATTAAAGGGAACCTGTCACCTTGAAAAATGCTATGTACCTGCAGGTATAGGGTTAATCTGCAGATAAATATTGTTACAATGTTGCCCGGCCGCCTTATTGATAATGCAGGTACCGGGAGAAAATTAACTTCTTTCCTCCCTGCAGCCGCCGGCCTTCACTCATAGTTGTGCACGAAGCGGCTACAGTCTTGGATCACAGCACCGCTCACTATATCGGAGGTGACGGCTGTAAACCTGGCCCGGATTTTGATTGACAGCTTGCTCTGCACAGATGCGCTGCAGAACCACTTACAATCTGAGTGAAGGAGAGTAGTATGTTCACAGATAGAGAATATGGCTCATCCACGTGCGGATCTGCTCCACGTCCGATTACATATTTGTGGGAGAAACCCTAGTGGCAGCCTCATATTTCTGACATGGATCCTCTAGCACTATTTGTGAAACTGCAACTCCCAGCATAACTTGATGAGAGACCGTCAGCCTGCTGGGATCTCTAGTTTCACAAGCTGCGGACCTCCGCTCACTCCAGCACTGGTCGGCATTTTCAGCACGTGAACGTACGCCATGCTTTCCGGAGACACAAGGGTGTAGATAACTTTATCAAACCCTTGACTGTAAGTTTGCTGAACCCTAAGTGGATTCGATTGTTCCCACAGTTTCAGTTTTGGACCATTTAAGGGGAATTTACAGGGTTCTGGCCACTGACCAGGGGGATCAGTATCCCTGTATGTCTTTGTATATACTTGATAAAGACCTATAACAGGTCGAAACGTTATGTGATGGCAGAATAAACTTTGTCTTTTGGAATTCATCACCCCGGACTGAACGCGGTTTACTTACCTTTATACCCCTTAACAGGATGTCTTATTTTTGTGTTTTAGTCCCAAGATTGAAAAGGGCAGCCCTCTTAAAGCCCTGCTGTTTGACTCAACGTTAGATCACTACAGAGGCGTGGTAGCCAGCATCGCCCTGTGTGGAGGTGACGTGTGTAAAGGCAATAAATCGTGTCTGCCCACTCTGGCAAGTGCTATGAAGTCAATGAGGTTGGCATACTGACCCCAGAGGAAGTACCAGCTGAAAAACTAAGTTTTTTTTAATAATCTTATTAGCCTTTCCCTCTGTCTTCACCAATCAGCCCTCTGTATTGATGATCAGATCAAAGATCTAGACAGGGATTGTCTCACGCTGCATCTCCTTCCTGATTGTATCACTGAGAAGACAGAAGCTGCCCCATCCCATTCTCCAAGAAATGCAGAACCCAATGCATCTGCTGTCCGTGATCCGCTTATTGTCAGAGGACATCATTAGGGACTGCATTTTCTCATTGCTTAAGAAATTGTTGGGGGATCCTGCTAATTGCTGAATAATAAAACTGCAGCACCGCTCCATTTAAGGCAGTGTTTCCCAAACTCCAGTCCTCATGGCCCCCAACAGGTCAGGTTTTCAGGATTTCCTCAGTATTACACATGTGATGAAAGTATCATCAAGGAATCAGGAATTCTCTCACCTGTGCAATACTATAGAAATCCTGAAGACATGACCTGTGGGGGGCCGTGGGGACTGGAGTTTGGGAAACACTGATTTTAAAGGGACTGTCAGCACAGAATGACTGTTGAAACCAAGTACAAGCGCTCCATGGATCACGGCGTGGGCCAATCATTTATATACACCTTCCCACCTGCTTGTTTTACCTCTGTCTCCTTCCTTCTCTGGTTCTATGAAGCCAGAGCTGTCAATCAAAGAAGAGGAGGGTGTGGATAGAGGGAAAACAAGCAGGTGGGAAGGTGTATATAAATGATTGGCCCCGAAGCACTGAGAGTTGGGACTTAGTTTGAACAGTCATTCTGTGCTGACAGTCCCTTTAGGTGGACGAGATGCAGATGCAGCTCATTTCACCGCGTAAGGTTGTTTACCCACTATGCGCTCTCCACGGCATCTCCAGACTCTGTCTCGTCTGTCGCATGAGCTCAGTGTGAACCTGCTTTCATCTATGAAGAGCACAGGGCGCCAGTGGCGACTTTGCCAATCCTGGTGTTCTGTGGAAAATGCCAAGTGTCCTTCACGGTGTTGGGCTGTGAGCACCACCCCTATCTGTGGACGTTGGGCCCTCATACCACCCTCATGGAGTCTGTTTCAAACCGTTGGTGCAGACACATGCACATTTGTGGCTTGCTGGAGGTCATTTTGCAGGGCTCTGGCAGTGCTCCTCCTGTTCCTCCTTGCACAAAGGCGGAGGTAGCGGTCCTGCTGCTGGGTTGTTGCCCTCCTACGGCCCCCTCCACGTCTCCTGGTGTACTGGCCTGTCTCCTGGAAGCGCCTCCAGGCTCTGGACACTACGCTGACAGATGCAGCAAACCTTCTTGCCACAGCTTGCATTGATGTGCCATGTTGGATGAGCTGCACTACCTGAGCAACTTCTGTGGGTTGTAGAGTCCGTCTCATGCTACCACGAGTGTGAAAGCACAACCAACATTCAAAAGTGACCAAAACATCAGCCAGAAAGCATTGGTACTGAGATGTGATCTGTGGTCCCCACCTGCAGAACCACTCCTTTATTGAGGGTGTCTTAATAATTGCCAATAATTTCCATCTATTGTGTATTCCATTTGCACAACAGCATGTGAAATTGATTGTCAATCAGTGTTGCTTCCTAAGTGGACAGTTTGATTTCACAGAAGTTTGATTTACTTGGAGTTATATTCTGTTGTTTAAGTGCTCCCTTTATTTTTTTGAGCAGTTTACTTTTTCCCCCACTGTATATAGAGAAGATGCACAGCCCAAAAAGGGTGTTCTGTGTACCTATGTTCCCTGGAACTTGTAGGGTCTTATTTGTGGACCTAGGAAGGGAAAATATTAAAAAATCCCCAAATCACCTCCCAAACCAGTGCCCTCTTATACTCATTGTTGTGTATCCCGCCATTATTCTGACATCCACATCTGGCAGGGGTGTCATGTGAGCACTACTTCTTCTGGCTTAGATGAAATATGAATGCTGCAACCAATCAGAAGCTGCAACACTCATGCGTTGCCCCCACCGGTTGTTAACCTCAGGTAACCAGTGGGGTATGCAGCGCTGGTCTGGAGATATCAATTTCTTTTAGTTTTCTCACCTCCCTTGGCCCATCAATAGTTGGTGTCTAGTAGTGGATAACCCAATTAAAGGGTTATTTCCCTCTCAGATATATCCACCGAAGAAGCCATAAATGGCTAATAGATGTTGGCTCCACCTCTGTAGCCCCCCGCAGCTATCGAGATAAGGCTGTATCTCTAGTTAATATGAACATAGAAGTGGCTGTGCATGATAGGCTTTCTCCATTCACTTCTATGGAGGTTCAGAATAATACAAAGGGTTGTGGATGTGTTAATAAAGACTACAATGGAAGTCTACTAACAATACACGGGCACTGATTCCCTGTGGGCACCTGAGATCAGCCACTGAAGCTGTAGGGGGGCAGTGTTAGCTTATATATGCACATTTATATGGAGGGTGTTTGTACATATCCCTATGGACCTGTCCCACATCTATGGATTATTTTACATAAATGAACACTGTCCCATTGTGCAGCAAAGGTCTATACAATAAACTGTGTACACCGCTGTCTAATGAGGATAATAGAACTGTACTGGTTATTGTATCATTATGGGATCTAATTGTTGGCTGTCGTAGCGCAGTGTTTTAATAATTAATTTACTACATCTTTTTACAGAAAACCACATTGGCAGCACGGCATATACAGTAAAATGTTACATGTGACTCGCCCCCTGGGCCATGGGGCACTCGGATCCGGGCAATTAGGGAAACGGTGGGAGTAGTAGTGGCAACCCGGTTCCGTGGCTCAGGGTGGTCAGGCCAGTGGTAGTCCGTTATGTGCTATTGATAATGTCCGACTACGCCACCCGTGGATTGCGGTTATTAGGAACCGCCGCTGCAAGGCAGTCCGCTGGGGCTGATGATGGGTGCAGCTGAGGTGATGTGACTCCCCACGGGAAGAGTGCAGCCCCAGGGCAGTGTAGTGGATGTTGGGAGTGATTGTAGTGCGAGTCCCGGTGCTAATAGTGCTGGAGGCGCGAAGGAGCACACAGACAACAAGTTACAGTCCAGGGTCTTTACTCACAGTTCGTTTGTTCCAGGTCACTTCGGCCAGCAGTGAACGCCCGAGCCGTGCTGCGTCCACCAGGTGAGGGGCTCGGTCAACTCCCAGGCAGTTCAGGAGCATGGCACAGGACCCCCTTTTATCCTTTCTCTGGCCTGCCTCACCAGTGACCCACTTTTGTCCAGCTGCCGCGGACTTGTGCGGTTAAACGTGGGCCCCGTCCTCCGCTGTCCTATATGGTGCCTTCCTAGCAGGTTTGATGAGGTGTCGCACCAATATATGATCACGACGACCGGTCTTTGGCTGAGGGTTGTTTCTCCTCCACCAACTTGGGATCCGGTACCCTTAATCTGCCTGAACCTGCACCCTGGATTCTCGTGGGTTCTTAGGGTCCCTTCCACCTTCTTGTTCCTGAGCCCTTCTGTTTCTCTGTCTCTCCTTCTTTGCAGTTCCTTTCTGTTTCTGTTCCTTTCTCTTGGAGCTGAGATGAGCCAGAATCTCAGCTCCCCTTCACCTCCTCCTCGGCCTCTTCTCCAGGCCCACTTCTCCTTCTCCTCTCAGGCCCCGGCCTCTTCCCTAGGCCTGCCTCTGGAGGAGCACTCAGCCTGAGCTGCTGCTCCCTGTCTTCTCCTCTCCACAGAACGAACCTAGATCTAAGATGGTGCCCACCTTTTATACCTCCCTCTAGCCATGAGCCCAGGTGACCAGCAACCAATGGGCTCCTTCCTACGCTCAGGAACCGCCCCCTATCTGCCCCTACAGCACTGGGTGTTCCACCCCTCCCTCCCCACTCCAGCAGG
Organism: Phyllobates terribilis; assembly: GCF_046119375.1. Lineage (NCBI taxonomy): Eukaryota > Metazoa > Chordata > Amphibia > Anura > Dendrobatidae > Phyllobates > Phyllobates terribilis. Next base: position 1,314,237 of record NW_027363053.1, on the reverse strand, counting down.
GACATGGTCGGTCGTGCCTGCACTTATGTCTAGTGGGAGCACCGTTGAGCTGTCCCTCGGAAATGGGGTGTGTGTGCTGTATGCAGCTAACTGAGCCCTGGTCCATACTCCATCCTTACCTGGGAGTGGAATATCACACCTCTGGTCTGAGGTGCAATACCCCTGTAGCGGCCGAACCCTCGGGGCGCTACATTCCCCCCTGGTAAAGCACAGCACGTCCTCGGGCTGGAAAAGAGCAAAAACAGTTGAATACAGGACATGCAAAGACTTTTTCAATAACTTTTTACATTAGAAACAGACATTACGGTTCAACTCCCTTTATGGGACACACTTTTCTTTTCACTAGACATTATAGAAAACTTTTTCAATACTTCCGGAACTCTTTTGTATAAAACATCATAGAAAACTTTCACATGACTATTTAGCAGCATATAAAACCTTTTCACATAAAACATTTTTTTAAAGTAAAGCACATTCTTGGATCCTGGCGGCGGTGCAACTTGCGACCAGGCGTTCTTTCTTTTTAAAGGTGCAAAAGTCCATTTTAACTTTGAGGTAGACGTTGCGGTTCTTGTATAAAACCAGTAGGGGGCGCTTTAAGAAGCGCAACTATATACATGGGATTGGCCGTTCCCAGTCCTCGGCCGGTGGGGATAGGGGAATGGCTGCTCACAGTCCTCAGCCTGATAGGGGAAGAGGGGTGGCTGTTCTCAGTCCTCAGCCAGGTTACTTAGGGGATAGGACATAACGTTCACACAGTCCTATATCAGTCCCAACGGGGACCACACGCAATTTGAAACAGTCCCACACGGTTCCTTTGCACCCTTACGGGTAACTACTTACAATGCCACTTGACCGTTCACTAGTAACGGTGTCTTCGTGACGCTCCTTCTTCCTCCTCGTACGGATCTTCAGGCCCGTCCGGGCCCTCCTGGTACTCGGCGTCCGAGTAGTGTTGTGCCTCCTCCTCTACTACTCGGCGGACGTGTAGGGCGTACCATCCCTTCACGCCTTGGTGTCGGGTGTAAGACACCACGTCGCCTGGGAATAGATCCCGCCCACGATGGCCTTCTGGTAGGTGACTCTCCACATCTCTCCTTGTCACAAACACGTCACTGATGGTCTCGGGGTCTCGGATGAAGCCCCAGCCGCGCTCCATCTGGAACTTCACCACAGTCCCGGTGACTCGGGGTCTGCGGGCAGTTCGGGGATCTCGTCGCGCCTTCATTTTCTGCTCCGCGCTCTGGACCTGCAGCTTCTCTTGCTTCACCCGCCGCTCTCGCTGCTCCTTCTCAAACATCTCCAGCTGTTGGCGGCAGGCCTCCCGCCGCTCAGCTGCGCCCGCTCGCGTTTCTTTCGTGAACCCCATCAGGTCCTCCCCTGTGGGGTCCCATTCAAACTGGGCATCTTCCAATGGCAGCTGGAGGATTTCCTGAGGCGTCGGAGCAGGTATGAGGGGCTCAGAGGGTACTTCGACCTCCGCGGACAGGCTCCTCCGGAAGCGGGGGTTGACAAACTCGGGGGGCCAGATGAAAGGCAGCCCATCCGGAGTGGTGTATTGGGCGAAGAGATCCGCGCCCAGTGGTGGTACTGCAGCAGCAGGGGGCGCAGGTGGGTTGGCGGCGCCTGGGGGCACGTGACCTTGAGACCAGGCCCGTGCTGGTCATTTCCTGTTTGCTCCCAAGGGCGGTACAGCAGGTGCAGGGGGTTCCGTCGGGGCAGCGGCGCCCGGGGGCGCAGGGCCTTGCGGCCGGGCCTGCGATGGTGGTTGGCTGAGCACGCCCGGGGTCAGAGGGCACGGCGTGGGGCGGGGCTCACCGGCAGCGTCGACGGCCTGGGGGCCGGTTGATGGCGGCGGGGGCACGGTGTCGACGGCGGGTCCCGGTGCGTTGGGCTCCGTGACGGGGTGCAGGGGCAGGTCAGCGGCCTCAGGATTCAGTGCAGGGGCGTCTCCGTTACCTGCCTCTGCTGTCGCGGCCTCCTCCGCGGCGTCGTCCTCAGCCTCCGCTCGGCCTTCACTGCCCTCGGTGGCTGGTGCGCTGCTCGTCGATGGCGCCTTCGGCTGCAGGATCACAGCCCGCTGGGCCACTTCCTTCTTCCATCCGGCGATCACGTCCTGCTGCGCCCGGACCATCCTCCGGTCCAGCTCTTCCAACGCCGCCCGTGTATATTTGGGGTCCTCCTTGGGGAGATGGGCTAACAGCTCGGTGAGGCTGCATGGTGGTGTAGCTTGCAGCAGGCCCTTTGCCAGGGTACCGGAACTGGTTTCTCCCTCCATCTCCGGGTGCGGCCTGGCCAGACTGATCCAGACTGCGCCCTGCCCCACAGTTTTCTTCTCTCTCCGCCCCCAGAGGGGGTGGTCCTGGGGCATTCTGCTGACAATCACTTTCAGGGGCAGCCCCCCCATGTTGATGGACATCTCCACTGCTGCATTCATGGCTGTTGGGGCGGGCTCCTTCTTTGGCGCCATTCTGGGACCTGGCCCACGATGGGAGGTGGCTTCCTGCTGTCTTTTGGTGCGCACATAATGGCGTCCGCTCTGCCAGGGCGGGAAAGACGGATGAAGATGGCGGGAAACGGTCCAAGATGGCGTCTGATGGCGGGAATCGGCTCCGGATGGCGGGAAACGACTCCGAACGGCGGGAAACTTCTTTTTAAGGTACATGTGCAATTTTCTTCAGGCACGCAATACCCGCTTGTGGCGGGTTGGTAATGATCCTGCCGACTACGCCAAAGCTGACTCGCCCCCTGGGCCGTGGGGCACTCGGATCCGGGCAATTAGGGAAACGGTGGGAGTAGTAGTGGCAACCCGGTTCCGTGGCTCAGGGTGGTCAGGCCAGTGGTAGTCCGTTATGTGCTATTGATAATGTCCGACTACGCCACCCGTGGATTGCGGTTATTAGGAACCGCCGCTGCAAGGCAGTCCGCTGGGGCTGATGATGGGTGCAGCTGAGGTGATGTGACTCCCCACGGGAAGAGTGCAGCCCCAGGGCAGTGTAGTGGATGTTGGGAGTGATGGTAGTGCGAGTCCCGGTGCTAATAGTGCTGGAGGCGCGAAGGAGCACACTGACAACAAGTTACAGTCCAGGGTCTTTACTCACAGTTCGTTTGTTCCAGGTCACTTCGGCCAGCAGTGAACGCCCGAGCCGTGCTGCGTCCACCAGGTGAGGGGCTCGGTCAACTCCCAGGCAGTTCAGGAGCATGGCACAGGACCCCCTTTTATCCTTTCTCTGGCCTGCCTCACCAGTGACCCACTTTTGTCCAGCTGCCGCGGACCTGTGCGGTTAAACGTGGGCCCCGACCTCCGCTGTCCTATATGGTGCCTTCCTAGCAGGTTTGATGAGGTGTCGCACCAATATATGATCACGACGACCGGTCTTTGGCTGAGGGTTGTTTCTCCTCCACCAACTTGGGATCCGGTACCCTTAATCTGCCTGACCCTGCACCCTGGATTCTCGTGGGTTCTTAGGGTCCCTTCCACCTTCTTGTTCCTGAGCCCTTCTGTTTCTCTGTCTCTCCTTCTTTGCAGTTCCTTTCTGTTTCTGTTCCTTTCTCTTGGAGCTGAGATGAGCCAGAATCTCAGCTCCCCTTCACCTCCTCCTCGGCCTCTTCTCCAGGCCCACTTCTCCTTCTCCTCTCAGGCCCCGGCCTCTTCCCTAGGCCTGCCTCTGGAGGAGCACTCAGCCTGAGCTGCTGCTCCCTGTCTTCTCCTCTCCACAGAACGAACCTAGATCTAAGATGGTGCCCACCTTTTATACCTCCCTCCTACGCTCAGGAACCGCCCCCTATCTGCCCCTACAGCACTGGGTGTTCCACCCCTCCCTCCCCACTCCAGCAGGGACATGGTCGGTCGTGCCTGCACTTATGTCTAGTGGGAGCACCGTTGAGCTGTCCCTCGGAAATGGGGTGTGTGTGCTGTATGCAGCTAACTGAGCCCTGGTCCATACTCCATCCTTACCTGGGAGTGGAATATCACACCTCTGGTCTGAGGTGCAATACCCCTGTAGCGGCCGAACCCTCGGGGCGCTACACATGCATATCACATCAAGTGAAAAATCCCCATGGAAATGCCTCTACTAAAGCACGCTGCTATAAAAAACACTCTGTAAAGTAAGTCCATGCTGCAGCATGAATATAACGTGTGAACTAGAAAAGAGGTTTGGCAAAAAAATATATCCATCAGATAGATGTCAACTGTATACTTTTATAATATAGATCTGGACAGGGGTATATATAGCATAGACAGGATTGGGTTTATTAAGGATTGCATTCATACGACAACCCTACAAGGGAACCAGTCACGTGAAAGAAAGGCTATTAACCTGCAGATATGCAGTTAATCTGCAGGTTAATGGTCAAATGTATATAGAGGTCTCAAAAAGTCAGAAATCATAAAGGGATCTAATAATAAAATGTAACCTTTATTTATACAATGCTAAAAAGACATAAATATGATCTAGGACATAAACAAAAACTGCACCCAAAGCGTGAAAATATATGAGAGAAAAATATTATTTTTAAAACCAATTCAAATAGCTGTATGTGAACCTCTCTGATGACCCTCAAATGCCCCCATGAAGGGAGGAAAAAAAGCCCCATGTTTAGGAAGTTGGTGAAATGACGTTGAAGGGAAAGGATCTAGGCTGAGGTCCTGGACCCATGGATGAATGGCCTATGGAGTTTGAAGATCGGTTGATCACTGGGCTGGATAAATGTGCTACAGTTGTGGAATCTGTCGTCTGGATTTGATGAACTTTCTTAAGGACTGTTGCTACTGGATACCTGTGTCTCTATTGTTTTATCTTGTCGTCTGGAGGAGCGAGGAATGTGAATACAAACTATACTGGTTGGCGATACGAAATCTGTGAGCCAACCAAAAGTTGGGAAACAGTGAGTATCGCCTGGTACAAAGGCAGTTGAACTACCGCCCCAGGAAGGGTATCTTGTGCACTGGGGGCAATGTATTTTGGCCATTTACCTAGAGTTGTAGTAAAACCTTGGATGTAAGAGATAAACTATTGTTGCATCGTTAACTTGTCTAGGTGATTATTGCAACCCACAACCTCAGATCTTCACATACAGGAATAGAAAAACATTATTGTTTTCTTTCAAAAGCAATATCACATCTGTCCATAGATTATGACTTGCATTGGACTTCAGCTCTACTGAAATAAATGGAGCTGAGCTGCAATACCACACTGAACCTGTAGACAGGTTGTGGTGCTGTTTTTAGACAAAAAACACAAGTTTTTAATCATGGACAACACCTTTGAAGAGTTAGGCTGCGTGCTCACTATGCGTTTTTCAAGTGTTTTTGCCGCAGAATTTCCGCAGCAAAAACGCTTAAAAAAACGCTTGGTAATACGTGCCGCATGGTCCCCAATGATAATCCGCATGTGCTGTGCACATGCTGCAGAAATTTCCGCTGCGGATTATCATTGCTGAAAAATACGCAGCATGTCCATTAATTTTGCGGACACGCAGAGTAATTGCCGCCATTGACTTGCATTGAATCGCTTAATATCCGCATGACTACATGTGTACATGCGGATATTAAGCGATTCAATGTGCGGATGGTACCCGGGTCTGGAGAAGAGGGGACTCGGGTACCATAGAACGTCGTGTGACCTGTCACATGACTAAATGACATCATGAAAGGTCCTTTCACACCACCGCGAGCCGTACAAGAGACCGGACGCAGCAGAGAAATGACCGGGGGCCATCAGAAGGTGAGTATAATGTTTTTTTTATTTTTTACCATTGTTATTCTTTTTTTTTAACTATTAACTTGGTCACACTATATAAATCCATGCCGGTTGCATGGATTTATATAGTGTGACCAAATTGTCAAGCACTTTTATAAGCAATGCTAAAATCGCTTGGAAAAGCGCTTGATAACCCGCATGCAGAAATGCTGCAAAAACGCTTGACAAACGCTTCTACCTGGCAAGAAAAACGCATGTAAAATCCGCATGCGTTCTTCCTGCCAGGGAGATGCAGCATTTCTGCATCGTGGGCACTTAGCCTTATGCAGTACTTCTCTCTTTTGTCAGATATTCAGGTGTAAAGAAACACTGCTGTACTCCCAGGAATAGCATTCACATTTTTACATCAGGTTCCCAGGGTCCGCCCGTGGTGTAGAGCTCCAGAGACATTTTTTTCTCTATATTATTAATTAACACTTACAATATTCTAAATCCAGATGTAGCAGCCACTAATAAGACAGCTGTAGTCCACTACTAGCGCACAGTGATGTGGTGCGCTCCACGATTAACATAGCACAGCATATGGCGGCTGCTATATCAGTACTCTAGAATCTAAAAAATTATTTCCATATTCTAAATATACATGAGTGCAAATAATAATTATTTTATAGCGCCAACATATTCCGCAGCAATTTACAATACTTGTAAAAACAATATCAGACATTACATCGTAACACATAATTCAACAAAAACTAAAAGGAGTGAGGGCCCTGCTCGCAAGAGCTTACAATCTATTAGAAAATAGCGGGATGAGCAAAAGGGGCTTGTATTGTATAGTCCAGTCGTCATTGTAATAAATAGGGGTATTCACATAACGCTTCATAAACCAGTCATCAGCCAGTACCTGTAGAAGGACAGATACAAAGTGCTACTGAGTGCACGGATTGTTGAGAATAGATGACAGAAGGTACAAGATTCTAAGAATTTAAGAAGAGAGAACGGGCAATGATTAGATTAGTGAGGTACTGTGATAGGCTAGTCTAAAGAAATGTGGTTTTGGAGCACACTTAAAACTGTGGATACTGGGAATTAACCAGATTGTTTGGGGTAATGCATTTCAGAGAACTGGAGCAGCATGAGAGAAGTTTTTGAGTGGGAGGTTTGGATTATAGAGAATGTCAGGATACAGTCATTAGCAGAACAGAAAACGGAGATAGGGTGGTAGACAGAGGTGAGGGAGGAGATGCAGGGTGGTACAGAACTGTGGAGAGTGTTGTGGGTGATATTGATAAGTTTATATTGTACTCTTTAGCAGATGCAACCAGTGCAATGACTGGAACAGGGTGGAAGCATCGGTGTAACAGGTGGACAGAAATATGAACCCCGCTGACGCATTTAGGATGGATTGGAGAGGAGAGTTTAGTAAGAGAGAGAATATTTAGTAGAGTTGCGGTAGTCCAGCTGAGAATGAATCAGAGCAAGGGTTCAAGCATACAACCTATTATATCGGACGAGTGTTATCCTTGGTTTTCACGGATAGCCCTCGTATCCATGTTATTATATGGGGCTGTGCACTTGACCCAGTCATCCGAGGGGAAAAAAAAAAAAAAAATTGATGACATGTCATATTTTCATCCGAGTGTTGGATCAAAATTGGCAATGCAAGTCTATGGGTCCGTGGAAAACATTTTACCTCACTCGGTAGACATCCGAGTGCAGTCCGATTTCCACGGACTGCAATAAATCGAGAAGGGTGAACAACATATTTTTTCCCACCTCTTAATGTGACTGGGAAGCCTAAATGGCAGTGGATCAGGCCTTCCCTTGGCCTCCGGCAGCTTATCGGTACCCCACAATTGCCTTAGCAGGAACTGCTCCATTTAAATGCTGATGTCAGAAATTGACAGCAGAATCTAAATGGTTAACAGCTGCATTTGATGCTTAGCTCCGGCAATTGCTGTTTGAGACAGATGCCAGCTGTGTGACAGTCAGCGTTTACTGTGTGTGAACCAGGCACAGCTCCTGATCCCGCTTCACACACTCGGTCCCATTCTAAGGCAGAATTTTTAGGCAGGCATCTCACAGGGCAATATTTTGCCACCCATTGAGATAAACTTCTGACCGTCACCTGAAGCGAGATGCTAATCTGCAGTATATATATACAGTTATATGAAAAAGTTTGGGCACCCCTATTAATCTTAAGCTTAATGTTTTATAAAAATTGGTGCTTTTGCAACAGCTATTTCAGTTTGATATATGTAATAACTGTTGGACACAGTAATGTTTCTGCCTTGAAATGAGGTTTATTGTACTAACAGAAAATGTGCAATCTGCATTCAAACAAAATTTGACAGGTGCATAAGTATGGGCACCTCACCAGAAAAGTGACATTAATATTTAGTAGATCCTCCTTTTGCAAAAATAACAGCCTCTCGTCGCTTCCTGTAGCTTTTAATGAGTTCCTGGATCCTGGATGAAGGTATTTTTGACCATTCCTCTTTACAAAACAATTCCAGTTCAGTTAAGTTTGATGGTCGCCGAGCATGGACAGCCCTCTTCAAATGATCCCCCAGTTGTTCAATGATATTCATGTCTGGGGACTGGGATGGCCATTCCAGAACATTGTAATTGCTCCTCTGCATGATTGCCTGAGTAGATTTGGAGCGGTGTTTTGGATCATTGTCTTGCTGAAAGATCCATCCCCTGCGTAACTTCAACTTTATCACTGATTCTTGAACATTATTGTCAAGAATCTGCTGATACTGAGTGGAATTCATGCGTCCCTCAACTTTAACAAGATTCCCGGTGCCGGCATTGGTCACACAGCCCCAAAGCATGATGGAACCTCCACAAAATTTTACTGTGGGTAGCAAGTGTTTTTCTTGGAATGCTGTGTTTTTTTGCCGCCATGCATAACGCCTTTTTGTATGACCAAACAACTCAATCTTGGTTTCATCAGTCCACAGGACCTTCTTCCAAAAAGAAATTGGCTTCTCCAAATGTGCTTTTGCATACCTCAGCCGACTCTGTTTGTGGCATGCTTGCAGAAACGGCTTCTTTCGCATCACTCTCCCATACAGCTTCTCCTTGTGCAAAGTGCGTTGTATTGTTGACCGATGCACAGTGACACCATCTGCAGCAAGTTGATGCTGCAGCTCTCTGGAGGTGGTCTGAGAATTGTCCTTGACTGATCTCACCATTCTTCTTCTCTGCCTTTCTGATGTTTTTCTTGGCCTGCCACTTCTGGCCTTAACAAGAACTTTCCCTGTGTTCTTCCATTTCCTTACTATGTTCCTCACAGTGGAAACTGACAGGTTAAATCTCTGAGACAGCTTTTTGTATCCTTCCCCTGAACAACTATGTTGAATAATCTTTGTTTTCAGATCATTTGACAGTCGTTTTGAGGAGCCCATGATGCCACTCTTCAGAGGAGATTCAAACAGGAGAAAAACTTGCAAGTGGCCACTTTAAGTAGCTTTTCTCATGATTGCATACACCTGGCTATGAAGTTCAAAGCTCAATGAGGTTACAAAACCCAAAAAAGTGCTTTAGTAAGTCAGTAAAAAGTAGGTAGGAGTATTTAAAACAAGAAAATGATAAGGGTGCCCATACTTATGCGCCTGTCAAATTTTGTTTGAATGCAGATTGCACATTTTCTGTTAGTACAATAAACCTCATTTCAAGGCAGAAACATTACTGTGTCCAACAGTTATTACATATATCAAACTGAAATAGCTGTTGCAAAAACACCAATTTTTATAAAACATTAAGCTTAAGATTAATAGGGGTGCCCAAACTTTTTCATATAACTGTAGGACCAGCGACGGACAAATGATTGGTGCAACCTGTGCAGCTGCGCAGGAGCCCAAATGATAAGGGGGCCACTACCACCTCCAAAGCAGCTTCTGTCAGGCACATTGAGCCATATACCTTTTGTTTGTGTTTGTGTGACAGTGATGGGGCATTGCCTCATTGGAGGCAGCAGAATGTATGGGCTCCTGTCGGGTATATATTATTGGAGGCAGCAGAATCTATGGGCTACTGTCGGGTATATATGATTGGAGGCAGCAGAATGTAAGGGCTCCTGTCGGGTAAATATTATTGGAGGCAGCAGAATGTATGGGCTCCTATCGGGTATATATTATTGGAGGCAGCAGAATGTATGGGCTCCTGTCGGGTATATATTATTGGAGGCAGCAGAATGTATGGGCTCCTGTCAGGTATATATTATTGGATGCAGCAGAATGTATGGGCTCCTGTCGGCTATATATTATTGGAGGCAGCAGAATGTATGGGCTCCTGTCGGGTATATATTATTGGAGGCAGCAGAATGTATGGGCTCCTGTCGGGTGTATATTATTGGAGACAGCAGAATGTATGGGCTCCTGTCGGGTATATATTATTGGAGGCAGCAGAATGTATGGGCTCCTGTCGGGTATATATTATTGGAGGCAGCAGAATATATGGGCTCCTGTCGGGTATATATTATTGGAGGCAGCAGAATGTATGGGCTCCTTTCGGGTATATATTATTGGAGGCAGCAGAATGTATGGACTCCTTTCGGGTATATATTATTGGAGGCTGCAGAATGTAGGGGCTCCTACCAGGTCCTGACTACAGCCCTTATGTGGCGCCCTGCTACGCCTAGGTGCCACAGAACCCAGTAGGGTGCATGGATGGACTTCTCTATAAGAGGCCCTCACTACATTCATAGACCTCCACCCTTCCACCTCACACCAGCAGAGGGAGCCCTTTAGGGACATATATATAGGGAAGGTGGAGCCAGGAGCTGAGTTAGTTCAGAGTTGTGAGAGAGTGTGCTGGCACTTAGACCAGTGAAGAGTAGAGTTGAGCCACCCCCATAGTGTTCGGGTTCGGTTTGGTTCATCGAACACCCATATGTTCGCCGAACTGTTCGTCGAACACCGTCGAACACTGTTAAAACCAATGGCAGGCAAACAAAAACACATAGAAACACTTAGAAAACACCTTCAAAGGTGTCCAAAAGCTGACAAACTGCTCAGAAGACACAACTAACACATGGAAAAGTGACAAGTAAATATAGTCATGCGAAAAGAAAAGAGGTGGAGGAGTAAAAGGAGGAGGAGACACAGATATCGGCATGTCATGCCCTTCTAAAATCAAGAAAGGCTGGAGTAAAAATCTAAAATCAGCCTAACAACACCCAAAAAAGGAACCCAATACATTCGGACTAATCCACCATTTGTCATATCCAAGGGTTGGTCAATAAACGACAACATCGACGCAGAACCAAGTACAGTAGTATATACTGTACATCCTTTGACAAGGCAATCAGGCGGATCAAGAAGTTGGGAAGGGTCACCCTAATGGCCAAAACAGACATTGATGCGGCGTTCCGGTTACTTACTACCGGTGCCTCCGAATAGTGTCCACCTATTGGGCTGCTTCTGGGAAGGAGCATACTATATAGATCGCTGTTTTGCCCATGGGGTGGTCCAGATCCTGCTCACTATTTGAGGCGTTTAGTTGCTTCCTCGAATGGGTTGTAATGGACATTTCTAAGGGGGCACATATTATCCATTACCTCGACAACTTCTTATGCCTGGGCCCAAAAGATTCGCCACAGTGAGAATACACGCGGTAGTCCGCCTGTGAGAAGGAGAGAGCTGGAGGGAGAGCGGACACCACAGAGCCGAGGGGTTAGATGGAGAACGGAAGAAGGAAAGAGGGCGAGGGAGGTAAGGGAGTACAGTTGAAGGCCGACCTGAGCTCCCCCACGTTCCTGCTGGGCGGGGAACAGCCCTGGGAAGAAAAGCCGCTTGCGCATCCCTTTGAGGTTACGGGCGCGAGCGGGCAGAGGGTCTGCGCTGGAGTGCGAAGCCGACACGGCCAGTCCGTTCCTGCCCGTGCGACATCCGTGTCGCCGGGTTTGTGCCAGAGCCGCGGTGGACCCTGACGGCCAGCCCCCCCTCTCCCAATACTGGTGCCTGTCCGCTGGTGGGTCGAGCCCCCCCGCGGTGGGGGGGGAGTAACATTTGCAGAAGAAAGACCATCTTTCTGCTAAACTAAGATGTCTACTTCTTTTCGTGGACAATGTGATACGATCCCTTTCTTACGGACACGCCCATCGCTACAAATTCCAGATGAGGCACAAAAACAGCAGGTGCTTCAACGGATATCAAGTGCTCCTTCAAGTGGGCTCTCCTCCACCTCAACTTCAATATCACAAATACTCCAGTCCTCAGAGGTGTCACCCCAATCGCACTTGCTTCCTCACAGCTCCCAAGCCTCCAGCTGCCGGTCTGAGTATGGGGTAACACAGATGGTTGAGTCTGCAGAGCTGTTTACTCATACTATAGCCTGGGAAACGGAGGTCTGCTCCAGAGCTTCTGTTAATCCAGACGAGGAAATGATCTGCACTGATGCCCAGAATCTTTATGTGTCGGATCCAGGACCAGATGAAGAAGGTTCTGAGCATAATGTAGACCCTCGTTCCCAAACTGTAACTCTTGATGGTGGAGACAATGATGAAGACGATGATGAGACTTAAATACCTGATTGGAGCGACAACTTGATTTTTCGGTCAGGGCAGGAAGAGGTTGGCTCTGAGGACGACGGGTGTGAGAACACACAGGGTGATTATGACGAGGTTGGAGAACCCACTTACTGTCAACCCACAGTCAGCCAGTAGATGAGGTCAGAAGAGGAGGTGGAGGAGGATGCTATTGACGACGAAGTTAGGTTGCGCCTTCCTGGACAGAGACGTAGTACTGGAAGCACGTCAACAACTGCATCCTCCACCACAACTCTGCCTCTGACCACAAGTCGTGCTGGCTCTTCAGGTCGAATGGGCTCTAAGCCTTGTATAGCCTGGGCTTTTTTTCAGATCGGTAAGGATGACCCAACTCGTGTTATCTGTAATATTTGTCACCAAAAGCTAAGTAGAGGCCAAAAAATCCATAGTTTGAGTACTTCATGCATGAATCGTCACATGGATATGAAGCATAAGTTGCAGTGGGAAGCTCACTGTGCTACAATGCGGCCTAGTGGGCCGGGCCAACCACCATCTGCCCCATCTTGTGCATCCGCGGCCTCTTCATCCTCTGTGACTGGGGGGACAGCAGTCACACATGTTTTTGGACGCAGACCTGCCACCTCTTTACCCGCAACAGCCAGTGTGATTGGCAGGTCATCATTTCATTTGGAAGTGGAAACACCAGCTGGTGTTGAGCACTCTCCGACATCGAGAGCACCACCTTTGGATCAAGGCAACCTAACTTTTCCGCCTGCATCTTCCTCACAGACAGGCAGTTTGCCGGGGACACCCTACTCAACCCCGTCTAAGCAGAACAGCCAGCCCTCGGTCCCTCAAATGTGGACAAGTAAAAGACCATTTCCTCCTAGCCATGACAAAGCTAAGAGGCTGAATTTCACCATCTGCAAGCTGTTGGCTCCAGAAATGCTGCCTTTCCGCCTGGTGGACACAGAGGATTTTCGAGACCTTATGTCCGTCGCAGTGCCCCAGTACCAGATGCCCAGTCGGCACTACTTCTCAAAGAAAGGTGTGCCTGCGCTCCACCAGCATGTCGCACACAACATCACCGCTTCTTTGAGAAACTCTGTGTGTGACAGGGTGCATTTCACCACAGACACTTGGACGAGTAGGCATGGACAGGGCGTTACATGTCGCTGACTGGGCACTGGGTAACTATGGTGACAGCAGGACAAGGGGCTGCTGTCCAAATCTTGCTGTCCCCACTAGTTGTGCATCAATCCTCTTTATCTAGAAGTTCCTCCACTGCTTCTGCCTCCTCTCGGTCCTCCACCTGCACCCAAAGCCTGTCTGGTAATGCCACCCGCTTTCTAACTGCGCAGAAGGGATCCTGCTGTTAAATAATACTTCTTTCTGTATTAATTTTTCTACTGAGGACTTCTCAAAGTATCAATATCACGATATTGTTATAAAAAATGTATCTATTTATTCTTAGATTGTCCATTAAAAAGAATCAGATTCCAGCAGGTACATACAATAATTAGTTATAAAGTAATTGTCCATTTGTCCATAATTAGCTTAATTGTTGAGATTCACCCATCTTTCCTTGGATCCTGGCTGGTAAATCACGTCTTTGTCCAGCACGTGTCCAGGCCTACATGTCAGCTGCTTCTCAGCATGAACCTTCTTCTGTGTCTTGTGGGGTGGGAAGAACAAGAGAGCCCCCCCTTTCTGTACCATGGGCTTTTATAGCCAGTCGTATGGCACACCTGTTCTACATATGGTAGTGAACTAAAAATACACACACAAATAGCGCATGTCAACTAGACACGATGGCTGATGCATAGAACTCAGATTTAAGAAAAATTATTATCCATAATTAACTATTTAACATTCTCCCCCTTTTTTTTGAGGATATAAGGACTTTAACTGAAAATTCTCAAAAGAAGATACATTCATCAATCATTTTTTCTTTCCTTCTTCCTTGGCAATATCATTAAATTTCCATAATAATAATAATAATAATAATATCAATATCTGATTATTGTTATATAATGATGTGAATTCATGTTATGGTAAGCCGTGACTAATATTCATTTAATATGTATAATTATACTTCCCTATATCTAAATTGAAGCAATCGCGGGTTCAATCGTCATCGTCTGATGTCATCGGGTCGTCGTCTCGTCTTCTTCTTGGTTCTTTTATAACACAGTCTTTAGATGAAAACTCCTTTGAAATAAATTATAGCGTGTAGATATTGTACAGTCCATAATTGTATTCATCATTGTGCAGTCCATAAACTGTACTCTTTATTAGAAAGATCATGTGTGTCAATTGATAAGAAAACAAAGTCCATGGATGAAATGTAGCTTTAATATCTGTGCGATGTCACCTGGACTTACGTTGGATAGTTCTGGAATCTTCCGTGTCGTCCGCACTGGTCTCGTGTCACTTTTGGAACAGATGTGACGTCTTTGGTCAGTAAAGCAAGGGTTAACTAGACACTTCCCTGCTTTATATAGCACCATAACCAGTACTCAGTCCTTTATGTACAGGACACATATGTCAGGTATTACCTGTTCACCAGCTTTCATTGAAGCGTTGCAGGTGATGAGAAACCACTGGAACGTGATGAAACTTGAACACAACACAGTTCATATAGGATCATCGTCCTCTGCCGTCCTGGTTATTAGTGGTGTGAATTGTATTGTATGTAATGGACACAGTCTATTATCACTCAGCATTCACACCTGTTACCTTCTGAGACTTCCGGATATCGGTTGCTTCTTCTTGTAACTTTTGAGAGTCTCTTTCATTTATAAATATGAAAAGTCTTTATTAAGATAAAATTCATAATTGCGATATCTTGATTGAAGTCTTCATTCCCTAATCTGATACCAAATCTGGCAATTTTTTCTAACCTATAATATCACAGTGTACCATAGCAATCAATAATATCCATCTAATTATTATCAAAACATTAAATAAATTATGTTTGGAATAATAAACAATAATAGATAATGATTCATTATTAATCAAGTTCTTCATGTGATAAAATATTTTTATGTCATAGGTGTAATTACCTTTTCCAACCCATAGGTGTCAGTGTGTTTATATCTTTATTAAACCAATAATACCAAAGAATGTATACTCCTGAACTAAAATGAATAAATATATGAATGAATGAATGAATTGTTGTGTTTACTCAGAAAATGTAAACATTTTTCCTTCTATTAATTTATATCATTATATTTAATGAAGCAATATTCTTTGTACTAGACATTACTTTATTAAATATTAATGTGTTTTCTCAATTGAGATATTGAACCGAAATAAAATCAAAAATTGAGAATTAAAAATGAAAAATGGAAAAATAAGAAAATAAGTAAGAATAAAATTTTAAAAATGAAAAATAAAATTAAGAGTAAAAATAAGAATAAAAACAAAAATAAGGCTTTTAAATTTTAATGACAAATGCAGAACAATCATTCTTCATAAAAAATACCTTTATATCTCCATTATTTGGATGATTTCATATTTGTCATAAACTTGTATCACCAAAAAATATTAAATTATGCAACTTTGCATGTAATACCCTTCTTAATTATACCATAGTACCTTATTAATATTTTACCTTTATTAAAATGTGTGAAAAATAAGTATTGATCAAAAGTGATTATGTAATCAGGATCAAAAACCCATTTTTCCCCCTTAATATCAAAAAATATTATTTTATAAAATGTATGTATATATCAGAACCAAATCAAAAAATAATTATTCTTCTATAAATACTTTGCATAAATTTCATATCGATGAGTAGCATAGATTTGTCTAAAGAGAGGTGTGTACCTATTTAGGTAACCATTAAAAAAATAATAATATCATAGTTATTCAAGGATATTATCATGTGGAAAAATTATTCTAAATGTAAATTTACTTTGTAAACCATTTTGATGTGTGGTTTCCCTTATCCACTATTAGTTAAATCAAGAAATAATAATTATTAAAGAAATATAGAAATATATATATATATGTAGATAATACCTAATTATGTATTATAATTTTCTTAGAATTAAATATATTTTTTTGTACCTTCACATAAAGAAACATTTTTTTTTCTCGTACACATGAGGCCTCACATTCAATAACTTAGCAGCTGCTCACATTCATCCCCTGTCATTTTCACTCTGACATTCACAGATCTGTTCAACTCAAACATTCCACATATGAAATTTTAGATATATATATATTTAACCCAAAATTGTTGTATCCCAATTTATCAATTAAATTTAATATCTTAATATTTCTTTGAATATTCCCCAAGTAAATATTATATAATATGAGAGTAAGTCACTGAAATTTCAGACACTTGAAAAAAACTCTTGACTTGACTTAGATTCTTTTTTCACTGGCTGCCAGGTTTTAAGTTACATCAGCTGGAAATAGAATGAATGGGATCTATACTTATTAGCTCAAAGTTCAAAGGCTGCAGCTGTCACACGTCATGCTGTAAAGCTACTTTAATTAGCACGAACACTTCATGCACAGAAAATATTAGCAACACAAAATAATTCAACTAGTTATATTGTTATTATTTTAAAATGTTATACACATAAATCATGCAATTTTCAACTTCCTGTGTGAATAAAGAAATAAATCCATTTTAGAGTTGTTTGATCAAATCCTGCTTTGGAATGAAAACTCTAAGGAAATATAAGAAAATAAAATGAAATATCAAATTCATACAGAAACAGAATTATTTAAATATCTTATACATATATTAGTTGGTTCTAATGTAATTCAAAATATTGCTATTTTAATTTATATGTGAAATTCTAATTTACTAATTAATAATTTCTTTAATTATTGCTATAAATATATATATATACAATTATACACAATCTCTACTTAGACAAGTGTATATATATATATATATATATATATATATATATGAACTATTAGAAACCATGTAACTACAATTTTACTGTATAAGATTATAAATTAATAATGATACATTGTATTACATTTTGATACAACATTACAATTACAGTTTTTTCTTAGCCACTCCCTAAACCAAATCTTCTGTCTCTCTCAAATATCTCCATAAACGCCCTATTTAGGAAAGACATTTTTCTATCCTTCAAAACCTCAGAGAACTGTCTGTCCTTCTGTCCACATTCCTTGATGTCACTCTCAGCTGGTCGTCTCACCTGACTCTGTCCATCAGTTTCAGCCATTTTCCTTTCCAGGGAAAAGTCATAGCTTTGAATTTTTAACTCTTTCTGTGAAGAGATGGACCTTATAACATATATGAAATCTTTTGCGTATTTGATAGAGTTCACTATGGGGATGACTCAGTCTAGGAGAGTTTGATATTGGCTTTTGGTAAGATTTTACCTTTTCTGGTTTTATAAATTTAACTTGATTTATTTTCTTTTCACGATTCTCATGTTTTCTAACAAAATCCAGCAACTGAGCACATTCAAATAATGAATTTTTTGTGATGCCATAACTTGAGACACTGGATTTAGGAATTTGAATTTTTGTACAAAAGTTGTTATCATTTGTTGTACTTTTCCATTTTTGATGAGAGCTTTGTACAACCGTTCAAATATGGACATGAATGTATATGTACATTCCTTCCTACCAATTCTTAGTTTCTGCAGATCTTCTATGTTGGGAAAATCCATTGTGACACAATAAATCAAATATTTTAACCTGTCCGAATCATTTTCCCATCCATTAGGAGAGTAACATCTGGACAATGTCACAGGAATCCATATTTTAAATAATTGATTCCTCTCCTCATTGGATAAATCAAACTTATCAGAAAAGCTCTCAAATGTCTCTGAATTTCTACAGGCATGGATTTTGACATCATATTTTGGCATGATTTTGTATAATTTCAGCAAATTTTTCCTCATTTTAATTTGTAGTTGAGCCTGGGTAATTCCTGAATTCTCTGATATTTTTAGTGGCTCTTGTACGTCCGTTCCTCCTACGTCACTCACGTCTTCTCCCACATCACCTAATATGTGAGTTTCTCGTATGTCAGTCATGTCTCCTCCCATGTCAGGTTTCTGTATGTCCGTCTCTTGGTCAGACCCAAGGTCACCTTCAGTTATATACACGTGTCTCAAATCTTGTTCATTTTCCACATTACAGTCAGAATCATTGTCACCATCTGACACTTCTTCTACACTATTGTCCTGCTTAGACCTCTCAAGTACAAAATTATGAAATACCTGTACAAGATGTAGAATATTCTGCAATTTGTGTTTCTCTCTATTTACCAATTTAGAAGTTAACTGTAAATTCTGCAATTCACATTCTTTGTATAAACTGAGCCACAAAACGTCTAAGTCATTTCCTACATTAACTTTGAAATTAATATTACTTTGTTTAGCAAAAGAAGAAATTATATCCATATTTTGCTTACCTTAAGATTCCTTAGCTTCTCTTTATCAGCACGTCCTGTCTTCAGTTTGTCTGATTCTTTTCCTGTCTGATTCTGTTCCTTGTTAGTACCTTTGCTTCCTGTTAGTCCTCAGTCTGTAGGTCCTTTCTGCTTCTCGTGACAAATTAGTGAATTTACTGACACGTGAACAACAGCTGCTCAACTCGTCAGGACTCCCCCCTTTGTTCAGGGAAGAAATTCACTTACTCACTTAAATCAGGACTGGCTGGCTCACCATTGTTAAATAATACTTCTTTCTGTATTATTTTTCTCTTCTGAGGACTTCGCAAAGTATCAATTTCAAGATTTTCTTATAAAAAAATGTATCTATTTATTCTTGAATTGTCCATTAAAAAATAATTGAAACAGAATATAAAATCGATGAAGTAGTTACAAAGAGATTCAATCATGAGTGCCCATCTTTCCTTGGATTCTGGCTGGTAAATCATGTCTTTGTCCAACACGTGTCCAGGCCTACATGTCAGCTGCTTCTCAGCATGAAGATCCTTCTTCTGTGTCTTGTAGGGTGGGAAGAGCAAGAGAACCCCCCCTTTCTGTACCATGGGCTTTTATAGCCAGTCGTATGGCACACCTGTTCTACATATGGTAGTGAACTAAAAATACACACACAAATAGCGCATGTCAACTAGACACGATGGCTGATGCATAGAACTCAGATTTAAGAAAAATGAATATCCATAATTAACTATTTTACAAAGGGCCCAGAATTTGAGTGGGCCTCGGCTCCTCTCTGGTCTCCTGGGCGTCGACCAAAGCAGCGGCGAACTGGCTGAAATCCGGGATCTCGTTGCCTTCGAGCTCCTCATCTCTGTCCCTCTTCGGCCCCGCCTGAGTGACCCGGGACAGGGCATCTGCATGAGTGTTCAGGGCCTTGGACCGATAGGCGATTTTATATTGGTATTTGGACATCCTTGCGACCCACCGCTGTTCTAACGCGCCCAGTTTGGCGCTCTCCATGTGGGCCAAAGGGATGTTATCTGTCCGTTAGCTGCCGCTTGGCTCCCCCAGCCGTTCCTCTCAGCAATTCATTGAGCGGGATCGCAATCTTTGCGAAGTCTTTAATGAATCTGCGGTAGTATCCAGCAAGCCCCAGGAACGCCCTCAGTTCCCTTAGATTGGCGGGTGTGGGCCACTTCTGCACGGCAGCTACTTTCTCCGCAGTGGGGTGCACTCCTGCACTGGACACAGTGTGCCCCAGATATTCAATTTCTCGTTTGAAGAGACGACGCTTACGAGGCTTAATTTTCAGGCCATGCCTTTGAAGCCGTTCTAACACTTGTTCCAATCGGCGGAGATGAACCTCAAACGTACCGGAATAGATAATTATATCGTCCAGATATATTAAAGTGGCTTCAAAGTTGAGGTCCCCCAAGCATCTCTCCATCAGTCTTTGGAAGGTTCCCGGCGCATTTTTTAGCCCGAACGGCATCCAATTGAACTCAAACAGGCCCATAGGAAGAACAAAAGCTGTCTTCGGACGATCCTTCTCAGCTACTGGGACCTGCCAATAGCCACTGGCCAGGTCGAGGGAAGAGAACAACTTGGCGCTCCCTAGTGCAGATAGAGACTCTTCAATTCAGGAGAGTGGATAGGAGTCCCGTACTGTACAGGCATTCAGCTTTCGATAGTCTACGCAGAATCTCAGGGTACCATCCTTCTTCAGGACCAGCACGATTGGAGCCGCCCAAGGACTCTGACTTTCACGGATCACACCGTTCCGCAAAATGTGGGCCAACAGCTCTTTCACCTCCTGGTACATTTGAGGTGGGATCTGCCAATATCTCTTTCTGATGGGAGCAGTATTTCCGGTGGGTATTTCGTGCTGAATGTCCCGAGTGCACCCGAAATCATCTTCATGCTGTGCAAACACTCCCTGATATCGCTGTAGAAGTTGTTCGATCTGCCTTACTTGTCCAGCAGAAAACTCAGTCAGATTAGCCTCCATTTCCTCCAAGAAGTGGCGCCAGCCAACGGTTCTCTTCCATTCTCCTGGCTATTGAGGGACACCTCCAGGGTCCATGGCTTTCCTTCTACAGGTGCCAGCCCTATAGCGTCAGCTCTAGTAAGGGCTTCTGGCATTATACACACTCGTACCACCTCTTGTCAGGGCACCAACTGTAAACTTGTGCCACTTAAATTGATGCAACGCACGGGTACTCGACCGTGCCGCACGGTGGCCAGGGTCCGAGCAACCAGGAGTCCAGAGGGTGCTTCCTCTCCCTCCATTGGTTCAATTTGAATGTCCACGCCCTCTAAGGACACATGTGCCAGCACCGGTAGAGTGAGTACAGTCTGTCCCACTGGCAGTGTCATTGTGGCTTCGGGTGGTATCGATACCTTACCAAGGTACTGAGAGGTAGCGGGCAATTTTTGAATCTGACTGACCCGCACGAGATGCTGGAATACTCTCTTGTTAGCTGGATCTCGAGTAGCACGGGTCCAGTTGTTTTTGTTACAGCCCTCAGCCAGGAATTGTCCGACCTCTTTCAGCACATTCATGCCCAGGGTTACAATGGGCCCATCGCCTCCGGGCCCTGTGGTCAGTACGATCCCTTTCCGACCGAGGTCCTTTCCACATGCCCGAACGGACATCCATACTACTCCCGCTACTGGGATAAGTAGTTGATTAGCCACCACCAGTTTGACAGTGGGTTCCCGGCAGGAACGAGGGACTTCAGGAAAGTGACTTTGGAAATACGTCTCAGGCATAGTGGTCACTTGAGACCCAGTGTCCATTAAACAGCGGATCCGCTGCCCATTGAATTCAGCCCAGATAATGGGCCTCTCGGAGACAATGTCTTTAGAGCTCCCTCTTCCACTCTCTGAAGCTCGAGACCCCACGGTATGCTCCACAACCGTGGGGCATTTTAGTTTAACGGCTGTCCCC
Organism: Phyllobates terribilis; assembly: GCF_046119375.1. Taxonomy (NCBI): domain Eukaryota; kingdom Metazoa; phylum Chordata; class Amphibia; order Anura; family Dendrobatidae; genus Phyllobates; species Phyllobates terribilis. The sequence goes on along the minus strand of NW_027363053.1, from coordinate 1,292,689 downwards.
TCCTCCTCCTTTCTCGGTTGGGACAGTCTTTGGACATATGCCCCCTACCTCCGCAGGTCCAGCACTCTGGTCCTCGTTCTACCGATAGGTCAGGTACATGCCGTGCTGGGGCCGGGTAGGAACGTCTTTCTCGCTCTGGTCTCCGTCTGCGTTGGGCAGTACGGTCCGTAGGTAAGGGGGCAGTAGGGGTCTTTCTAATAGCATTCAACTCACCCCGAATGTCTCAAATTTCCTGACGTATTTCCCGTACCCAATCAGGCTCTTTGTTGGTGAATTCAGGGGCAATTTCCTCATGACTTCTAACTGTGGCTTTGAGAACAGGAACTTCTCTCTCCAGGACTCTAGCTTCAGCCTCTACCTCCGGGAAGCCCAGATCAGGGCTCAATCGCAGCCGCTCCTTCAGGATCTGCCTCAGGGAAGGGTCTTTCAAGCCAGCAATCAGTTGGTCACGCAACACCTCATCCAATGGTCCCAGTCCTCGGTTCCCATCTCGAGCTTTCTTGGTGATATGGGCCGTCACTTCCTGCAATGCATTAACATACTGATTTACTGTCTCATTTTCCCCTTGGACCCGCTGAAACAACCGTAAGCGCAAGTGTCCCAGATCTGTGGTGTCACCGTGCATGTCCTCTATAATTTTTATCACTTTGTCCACGGTGTCACGGTCCCCAGGTGGGCGGTATATCACAGTCTGCCGGGCCTCTCCATCAAGGGTTAGGAGGGCCAGCTCCGCCTGGGCTAGAGGATCGAGGGGATACATACGTAGTATACTTCTCAGTCTTTCCATCCAGTCCCACAGTGACATGCCATCCCCCGTAAACTTGGGTAGGTGGCTGAGCATAGCCCCCAAAGGTATATGGCTCCGGCCGGACCCAGTCACAGGCTGCTCCGCCATCTCTGCGTCTGAATGTTGCATCCTGCCGACTACGCTAAATGTAATGCAGGTGCCGGAATGCAACGCACAGAGACACAAGGCGAGAACAGTAAGAGTTGAATATAAACAGTTTATATATATATTTAACAGGTACGCTGAATAAGGGATTGCAACAAGGGTAATAAACAGTAATTTGAAGTATTAGCAAAATGCAAAGTCTCTCAAGGTAATGTGGTGCCCTAGATCATGGGAGACACCACATGAGTTCCTTAACTGTGCATATGGCTCTAGCGGGGGTCACCGGTTATTCCCGCTAGGCCGTGAGTCTTTTTCCGGAAAAATTCAATTAGGTCACGTTGAGCTTCTTTAGCCCCAACTGTTCCCCTCCCCACCTGAGTACCTAAACCCAATTGTCCCCGGTACCATGAGTGAACAGTAGAAGTGACGGCCCTGTTCACGTATGCAGCTCCTCTGCTTTCGCTAGCGTAACTTTCCTGGGGCAGCCGTCTCTCAAGTCCTCTCTGCTTGACCGTTGAAGGCAGTCTCTCAAGCCTTGGGTAGGGGGGTCCAGTCCTCGTCTGTCAGCGGGCGGCGTCGGGTTCCGCGAACTCACTCAGCACCACAAGCAGGTTCCGAGTCTCCTCAGCAGGCACAGCACTCGGGTCACATCTGTGAGGGATCCGGAGCTCTTCTACTGGTGCCCGGCTGTGGCACCTCACAGGCCTCTGGCTTAGGCCTGTCACGCAGGGCTTCTCAGCACGCAGGGAACACGTCTGCTCCTTTCTGCTGCTTGGCGCCAAAGACCCCTCAGGTTTGGCGCGCTGGCCTCTTATCTCCCGGAACTCCTTCCTGAAAGTTACCTGATTGGGCCCAGCATCTAAATCTGCTCTCCCTTCAACTTCCCTTGCATATCTTGGTTCCGCTTGACTGTGTCTGGCCAGCAGATGGCAGCCTCTCTCTATCTTTGAAATATCATGTAGGAATTCCCTTACAAGCTCTCTCGCCTTTGCTACAATAGTACAATGGTTGCATCAGCTTTGAGGCATCTGGAATCCCTTGGCGACAATATGTGTTAATTCCTAAGAAAGCTTGTAATTGCTTAGGTCCTTTTGGTAGAGGAACGGTCTCAAAAGCAAGTTTCCTTTCACCCGTTAGGTGTTTCAGGTTTGGAGAGAGACAGTGGCCTAAAAACACAACTTTGGGCTGACACCACTGGATTTTGTTGAGGGACACCTTACAGTTTTGTTGTGCAAGATGAAAGAGAAGACTGAGACTCGACTCTTCAGCTGTCGCCTGATCCGGCCAACATAGTAGGAGATCATCCACTTACTGAAGAAGGACAACTTGATGGTTAGTCTCTTTCCATGGCCGTAAACAAAAGGCAAGAGCCTGAGAGAAATGACTTGGTGAGTTCTGTGCTCCTTGTGGTAAGACTGTCCAGGTGTATTGTGAACCTCTGTAAGTGAAGGCAAACAGATACCAATCTTCTGGATGCAGTGGTACACTGAAGAAAGCATTGACCAGATCGATGACACGTTTGGCATCTGATGGCATTTCTGACAATGTATGTGGATTGGGCACAATGGGACTTTCTAGTACGGTTGCCACGTTAACAGCTCGGAGCTTAAGTTTTTGGCAGAACTGAAAATCAGAGTCCCATGTGGTGTCACTGACAAGTGAGGCATCATTAAATGCAGTGTCCATAACAGGCCAATATGCATCACCTGCTTTAAGATTTGCCAGGGAAATGAGATCTTGCCATGTGGCGGAGTAATTCCTTTGGATTTGAAGCATGCTTCTATAGAAAGGCATCGGCTGTTTTTCTGGATCTGGGAGTTGGTTCAGCAGAGTAGTAGCACACTTTTCCGGACTATTGGAATTTGATCTCAAAATTCCGGATTATCGGAATTTAGCTAAAATTTATATTTTAAGCCTTCTGTGTATCCCACTTCTGACACCAAAATGTTTTGCCAAGTATTTAAAGGGCTCGGATACAGCTTTAAAGAAGGCAATTAATTTTTATTATAATTAAATCATTACAGAAAATAGGAAATGGTGTGATATTGCGTACACTTTTGCATAGTATAAATCACAAAGGTAACGTAGTTACAGCGCACACTATACAGGAAAAACTTCACCAGGAGCAACATACATCATCTGTCCGGAAAAATATCAGCTGTGAGAAGCAAAACAGCGAAGACAGAGAAAAGTCCTGGGATGAATCCACACTGCGACGTCAGGGCGTCCCCTTTTAGTCCACAGGTCAACAGGCTTCTGTCTTAGCTGAAAACTTCACTAGCTTATATCTTGTTCAAAAACAAATGCTTGCGCAACCAAATGTTACACAAATTCTGACAGGTTCTATTTGTTCAATATAGTATCTTTCTTCTGAGTGGCCAGCTGTTCAGATGTCAATTAACACCGAACAAATATATCAAATATATCACCGGAGATGAAATATGCCAAATGCTCCTGGTACCAGATGTCTTACCATTCTATAAACACAGCATATTCTCACCAAATATTGCCAACGAATATAAACATGCATCGTTCTCACTAAACATTGATAATGGAGCTATATGGTACTGGGTGATACTATAAACTAAACAATGATAATGGAGCTATGCAGTCCAGGTGTTTGAGAAAATTACAGAAAGTACAAGGCTATCAAGTTGAACTGTTACTGTAAAATATCTTAAAGGGTTCTTTAAAGACAGGATACCAATATGAATTCCTGATGACCATTAACATCTTAGCACTACAGCATTACATTGCATCCTTTGGTATCTTCACATTTCATGATGCCTTGCACACAGTCAGGGCACCCAGTGCCAGAGGCAGCAAAACAACCCCGAAACATCTTTGAACCTCCACCATATTTGACTGTGGGTACTGTGTTCTTTTCTTTGTAGGCCTTCCAAACAGTAGAATGATGTGCTTTACCAAACGTCTCTATCTTGATCTCATCTGTCCACAAGACGTTTTCCCAGAGAAATTTTGGCTTACTCACACACATTTTGGCAAACTGCAGTCTAGCTTTTTTATGTCTCTGTGTTAGCAGTGGGTTCCACCTGGATCACCTGCCATAGCATTTAATTTCATTCAAATGTCGACGGATAGTTCACGCTGACACTGATGCACCCTGAGCTTGCAGGACAGCTAAAGTTTCTTTAGAACTTGATTGGGGCTGCTTATCCACCATCCGGACTATCCTGCGTTGCAACCTTTCATTAATTTTTCTCTGCCGTTCATGTCGACAGAGATTAGCTACAGTGCCATGGGTTATAAACTTCTTGATTATGTTGCACACCATGGAAAACGGAACATCAAGATCTCTGGAGATGGACTTGTAACCTTGAGAGTGTTGATATTTTTCAACAATTTGAGTTCTCAAGTCCCCAGACAGTTCGACACACAATGCAAAGATTGAGTCAACTTCTACCATTTTTATCTTGTTTCAGGTGTGATTTTCATATTGCCCACACAATTTTGGAAAGTTGTCAGCAATTTTGTCCTGCCCATTTTAGTTTTTTTTTGTGAAATTATGTCCAATTTGTCTTTCTATCTCTGTTTTTTGTGTGTTGTTCCAGTACACAAAGGAAATAAACATGTGTACAACAAAAGATGTGTAATTGCATTAATTTTCTGGAAGAAATACCGTATTTTGCGGATTATAATACGCACCAGTTTATAATTTTGGGCAGGAAAATACGAATTTTTTTTTTTATAAACCGGTGCGTATTATAATCAGCTTGCCTGGGGGGCGGTGGCGTTGGTAGAGCGGGGTCCCAGGGTTGCCGCTGGCTGAGGCCGCAGATGCTGCAGGGTCAGGACGGGGTGTTCAGAAGTAGCTGCAGGCCCCATGCTGTCTGCCAAGTTCTGCGCTGGAGGTGTCCGGTGGTGCGGGGGATCCGCCGACATCTTGTGGCAGCCGGATGTTGGCGGAGCCCCCGCACCTTCCATGCTGTCCTATGCAATGAACTCCGGGAAAATGGTCGCCAGAGGCGGCGCATGCTCAGATTGAGATCTCGGCACCAAGATCTCAGGAGACGAAATCTCAATCCGGCGGCCTTTTTCCCAGAGCCCATCGCATAGGACAGCATGGAAGGTGCGGGGCTCCGGCTGCCACAAGATGTCAGCGGATCCCCCTCACCACCGGACATCTACAGCGTAGAACTTGGCAGACAACATGTGGGCCGCCTCAGAACACCCCATCCTGACCCCGCAGCATCTCCGGCACCACGTCCGCATCTCTGGCACCCCGCAGCATCTCCGGGACCCGCTCGACCGCAGCCGGTAAGGTGATTTCGCTTTCTAAGACGCACCCCTATTTTCCCCCCTAATATGGGGGGAAAAAGTGCGTCTTATAAATCGAAAAATAAGGTACTTCATTATCTGGAACAATTTCAAGGGTGCCAACACTTTCGGCCATGAATGTACATACACCATAGGTGATATTGTATATAGATGGATAGATAGACGCTGTAAATATTTTAGATATATATTTAGTAACATTACTGATGTCATCACTGATCTCGCCGGGTCTCGCAGAGCACAGCTTGACCGGGAGTGACCTAAGAGGCTTTGTTCTCAGAACGAGACTCCAACGGCTGTACTACAGAATCGGTAGATGTCGTGGGATCGCCATGGATTACATGGGCGGCTGCGGGCTGGTATTGTTTGGCAGGGAAGAGGCCAATATCTGTGGCACTCCAGTGGTCCGGTTGCCACAGTGGCTTTGCCTCCCTCAAAAGAGGTAATGCCATGCCTAGAAGCAAGCAGGGATCCCCTAGTCAGGGATACTAAGCATGCAACATTTTCCTGGCTCCAGACCAGCAAGGGGAGCTCCTCCCCTTGGCAACTGGGATTTGGGGGCGGGGTTAGTTAGTCTTAGTATTGGGAGTTGAATTTAGGACGTCGAAGAGAGAGGAGCTAGGGACTGGAGCTGAGGTAGCTCGTCCTAGCTAGAAAAAACACAGAGGACCGGACACTGAAGTCCGAGGCTGTGGAGCACTGAAGGCCCAGCAGCAGATACCGTAGGGCAGGAGACTGAAGGTCTCCTAGCCCCATCAGACGCCCGGAGGCTCAGCAGCACAGAGGGACCAGCACCGCTACGTGGGATCAATGCATGAGTAAGGCCCGAGCTGCAAGCCATACGGGTGAGCACAGAACATTATACTCAGGGACATGGGCTATAGCACAGCTACAAGCAGCAAAGCCAAAGAGTATAGTGAGAAGGGGAGGCCTACAACCTCACCTGGCAAGGAGGACTCTATGCTTGCTTCCAGGCTGACCGGACTCTTACCTCTAGCCAGTACCCCAATCCAGTCTTGCCTAATTGTCATCAGTAAAGACCCTGGGACTGCACTATACTGACTCTGTGGTTATTACTGCACTACGACACCCTGCACAACCACCAACATTTACACCCTGCCCTGAAGCTAACTCTTCCTGTGGGGAGTCATAACATCCTTGCTGCAATACCACCAGCTTAAGAGGACTGCTCCGCAGCGGCGGCCCCTTTAGCTGCATTCCACAGGTGGCGTAGTCGGACTCTTTAATAAAACCTATACATATAATTTCCCTTGGATTGACCGCCCTGGGTCACGGACCGGGTCACCGCCACTGTGACTACAACCCCCAGCATCTACCAGCCCGGCACCGGGTACCCCACGGCCCAGGGGGCGCGTCATATCCATAGACCTTCCCAGCCTGATAATATCAGTAATATCAGCCTGTAGATGTCTGCTTTACCTTGGCTGGTTATCAAAAATAGGGGGGACGCCACGTCATTTTTTTAAATTCATTACTTATTAAATAGGTCAGAAAATATTAAAAACACCATGAAAGGTAGTAAAGGGTACAATTTTATAATATTTAGGGTGGGACGTAGAATAATATAAGCTCTCCATTTTTAGGTCAACTCTCTCTGAACTGTTTCCAGAGGACAGTGTGGTAAGCTTCGCCTCACAGGGTCTTCTATAAACCCGATGACGCAATGCAGCCGGCCAATCACAGGAATGCCAATAACCAACATGGCTAAGGCCATGTGTATGGAAAACATTTCCTGCATGTTTGTCAGCTGTCACAGCCGCACAATATGCGGGCCGGGGACTTGAGCATGGCGCGTGAGCATAGTAGAATTAATTCTCAGCCTATTAGTTCAGCCACAACAGTCACAATTTCTTATGTGGCCCCTCAGGAAAATGAATTGCCGACCCCTGATCTAAATGATTTGTAACTTCAGTCGCTTATCTTTAATTGCTCAATAGTTGTCACAGTTGTTAATAGTCATGTGCAGCCAATGAGTTAAATGTTCTATGGTAAAAAAAGACACATGAGAAATAAATCTACACAATGTTTCCAGTAACATAGCGGAGTATATTTTTAAGGTATGTTCACAGTTGGCAGTTTTTTTTCAGCCTTTTTTTTTCTTCTGAGGAAATAAAACGCTGCATTTTACAGAGCCAGCTTAGAGATGAGATTTCTAAACTCTCAATCACACGCTGCATTTTTTTTCCTGTTCTTTTAAATCTGCAGCTTGTCAATTCTTTCAGTTTTGCAGCGCTTTTCACCCATTAAAATAAAAAAAAAACATTAAAAGAGCTGCAAAAACGCGAGTATTGTATGCAGCGTTGTTCCTCCTACCACTCAGGTTTTCGGGGTGGAAAAAAATGCAGTGAAAATGCAACGTGTGAACATCCCCTTATCCTGGTTGTGCTGTAATTGGAAATAAAATAAAACGTCCATAATAACATGGAGATGTAATTCATTCTATGGTGTTTGCACTGTCAGCATTGCTAGGTGGCATCTTTTTGTGCAGAGCCGCCAGTTTAACATTCTGTGACAAGATTCCATGATGACATCACTGGTGATGGTCGGCCATTATGACATCACAGCTCACAGCCATTACTTATAGAATGTACACAGGGTCGCGGGTGCCTTTCTTGGCTTCATAGTGACTGATAGCATTTGCAGTTTTTCGCTATGGCTGAATTACTTTTGGATAATCTTGAGGTAGACGCACTATGGGAGATTATTATCAATAATAACCCAGACACTGCGCTTCTACCACCTGATGGCGTCCTCAGCTTCACTCACCGGATGGTGATAAAGCTAGTAAATGACTGCCTGACCAAACACTACCAAGGTCATCTAACGTCAGACTATCTGATGGATTTACCTCAGAACATCAGGACTTTACTACAGCAGGTAAGTGGCGGACCCTCCGCACAAATCTTCTCCATAATCATAGATAATAATAGTGGGACAGAAACTTCTTCAGAGGAGCAGATGTCACATACAATGGCCGCCTCCATTGTGCCCTTTCTCACTCAGGATTTTCATTTTTATTTCTTTTCTTTTTTATAGGCTGAAAAAAGATTTCAAAACGGCGATTTGGCTTTTATTAAAGAACTCGCCGAAAAAGTCCTGTCTGTACTGGAACGTCCGGCCCGCTCATCGGAACGCCTGGTAAGGAGCCGTCATCTTCCCTATCACACGTCCTTGTTCTCTGATCTTCTCCAGATCAGCAGTCAGATATCAGATCTGGTGGTTGATGTTACAGGCCTCCTGTCAGCTCCTGGCAGGCTCAGCATATGTATGGCCGCCAGTCTGTGCTGCTCCCTCGCCTGTGAGGACAGTCTGTATTCTGCTGATGTAGTCACAGCTCAGTGGTGGGAAGTCTGTATTACCGCTTCTGTCTATCACTATTATCAGAGTCTTCCTGCTTGTAAATGCTGAAGCTGAGATAATAGGCGATAATAGTGCACACAAGTCTCTTCTATACTATATTAACATGGACTTGTGGAGAGGAACTGCAGTGTAAAGCAATTCCACCCAATACTGTAGGGAATGGAGTACAAGATGTACCCATGATATAGAGAATGCAGGTAACACAGCTCTGGGGTATCACAGTGCAGAAAAGTCGAAGTTTACACTGAACGTTTGATTTTTCAATCTAAATTTATCTTAATCCACCTAAATGAGAGAACTTTCTGAGAAATATTATCAAGATGGCACATTATTTGTATAGTTACAATTGCTGCATCTGTAAATGTGGGTTTAGTGCTTCCTGATTTATGTGTTTCGTGATTTGGTGAAATCTTCCACATATTAAATATATATATTATAATTATTAGGAAACAGCAAAAGGCAACACCAAAGATGGGCAAAATCTACACCCGGAAATAATCCCTGACCCTAATACAAGTCAGCCGGAACTGACCAGCGATCTGATTACAGGTAAGCCGATCATCCGACCTTCTACCTATAATATAATCAGGGATGTGACAGAGACAGAAAGACACATCCCAGACAGGGAGGGAGGAGGATGAGGATGGAGGAGGAGTGTGGCGACTGATAAAGCGGTATGCGTAGGCGCTTACCGTGTATTGCGATCTCCAGTGGGGACATACCCTGATCTTCAGAGAGGCCGGTGGAGGAGACTGGCGCCAGAGGATGGGGGGGGAGCATATACCATGATGGGGGAGCATATACCAGGATGGGGGACCAGGATGGGGGAGCATATACCCGGCTGGGGTGGGAGCATATAACATGATGGAGGAGCATATACCAGGATGGAGGATCAAGATTGGGGAGCATATACCAGAATAAGGGGTAGCATATACCATGATGGGGGAGCATATACCAGGATGGGGGATCAGGATGGGGGACCAGGATTGGGGAGCGTATACCAGGATGGGGGAGCATGGACCAGGACGGGGGAGCATATTCCAGGATTGGGGACCGGGATGTGGGAACAAGGACCAGGATGGGGGAGCATATACCAGGATGGGGGAGCATGGAGCAGGATGGGGGAGCATATACCAGGATAGGGAACCAGGATGGGGGAGCATATACCAGGATAGGGAACCAGGATGGGGGAGTATGGACCAGGATAGGGGACCAGGATTGGGGAGCATATATCAGGATAGAGGAACAGTATTGGGGAGCGTATACCACTATAGGGGACCAGGATTGTAGAGCATATACCAGGATGGGGGAAAGCATATACCAGGATGAGGGACCATGGACCAGGATGGGGGAGCATATACCAGTATAGAGGACCATGATGAGAGAGCATATACCAGGATGGGGGACCAGGATGGGGGAGCATATACCAGGATAGGGGACCAGTATGAGGGAGCGTATACCAGGATGGGGGGAGCATATACCAGGATGGGGGACGAGCATAGGGGAGCATATACCAGGATAGGGGATTAGGATGGGGGAGCATATACCAGTATAGGGGAACAGGATGGAGGGGAGCATATACCAGGATGGGGGACCATATACCAAGATGAGGAACAATATACCAGAATGGGGGACAATATACCAGGACTGGGGAGCATATACCAGGATAGGAGAGCATATACCAGGATGGGGGAGCATATTCCAGGATGGAGGAGCACATACTAGAATGGGGGCCCAAGATGGGGGAGCATATACCATGATGGGGGAGCATATACCAGTATGGGGGAGCATATACCAGGATGGGGGATCAGGATCTAATGTCTTAGTCAGGAGAAATCTAATATAAATCTAGATGGAAGTTCACTGGGGGGGAAGAAAAAGTCAGAGTGCAGTAACATGCCCCCAGTGCACTTCCAGGCTAACTTGCATATGGCTGCTCTGCTTGAACTGTCTCTTCCCATCACTCACATGTACAGTGAGGGTGATGAGTTCCTCATTCATGTGATGATTGGGGATTCCTCCATCATTTATATTACATGTATCTGTCTAGGGATGTGCCGTACGTTCTCATATTTAGAACCCCCATATAATTAGTAATAGCCCCATTTACAGACGTCCTGCCATTTCTCCATTATATTGCTGTATTGTGTATATAGGATTGATATAATCTAATACATTTTATTTCTTCATCGTTTTATCACTATTTTAGATACAACTGTGCTGGCGGATGCTGACAGTGTAATCTGTGAGATCCCGGAGATCCAAGAACCTGCCGCTGTAAGTATCATAGAGGGAGATGTCTGTATATCACCAGATCATGGGGTGTGAATGACACGTCCTGTATTATCCCCATATAACCATGGGACATCTCTATTCTAAATGTAGATGACACTATTGTGTTAGATACTAGCACTTATACTAAAGGGAATCTGTCACCAGATTGTGCTACTCACCTGAGAGCAGCATGATGTAGGGGCAGGGACCCTGATTCCAGCAATGTCACTTACTGGGTGCAGCAGTTGTGATAAAATCTCTCTTTCTCTGCATGCTGGGCTATGTATAACTGCCCACAGCACTGATTGGCAGCTTTCTTGTACAGTACGCTGTGGATAGGCAGAAATCCACTAATCAGTGGTGGGGGCAGGGCTACACAGAGCAATAGGACTACATGGCACAAGACAACTAGTCCTGTAGTGATAATCTCTTGCTGATTAAACACTGATTTTAATAAAACAACGACACAGACCCTAGTAAGTGACACATCTCCGGAATCAGGATTTCGGCCCTTACTTCATGCAGTTCTTAGATTACATATAAAACACAACTTGCTGACAGATTCCTTTTCAGTTCTCTTCTGTGATCTCCCATATTATTCTGCACTGTACAATGATTCCGGTGTATGGAGTATCCCCCTTAAATTACCCCCATGTCTGCGGCGCGTCCTGCTTGTATCGCCCCCTACATACAATCAGTGTAAATCAGCCGGGACATAACAGAGGTGGAAGATGGTTTTGTATCCGGAGCTTTTTTCTTGCAGCTTTTTTATCTGAAAATCATTTCTTATTTTTTTATAGAGTGTGATCGAATCATTGATCCCGGCGAGAAAGCCGCATATGAGCGACTTCCAAACATCCAGACTGATCGGCAGCGGAGCTTTTGGGTGAGATTTCTGCTGGTATAATCCATATTTCTCAGGTTCCCTATGACAATGCTTCTGCCTCTGTGCTCTGCCATTCAGTGTTATCATAGGGAAATGATCGGAGTCCACATCACTGTTCTAATTCTCACTATTCAGGTCATTTATATACAGCTGAGCAAACTGATCTATAACAAATCAGACTGTAAGGGCCTGTGCACACATTGCAGATTTTTTGCATTTTTGTTGTGTTTTTTCTGCTCAGAATTGTCACAAAACCTGAGGGATTTCATGTTGCCAGCAAAGTGATGGAGATTCCTGAAATCTTATGCACACGATGCTTATTTTTCCTTGCAGATTTGCAGCACATCTGCATCATGTCATTTCTTTCAGGATTTTTTCTGCAGATTTCACACATAATAATAAGTGGGGAAAAATCTGCAACAAAAACGCAGGTAAAAACATGACAAAACGCACCTCTTTTTTGCATAGTTTTTCCTGCCTAGGGATGCAGATTTGGTGGAAAACTTTCTGCTCCAAATACTTCATATGGACACATACCCTTAAGGAAAGAGATTCAAATAATCTATTCCATTCACCTGTCCTCGCCCCTCACCTGTTCTTATGCTGCACCTCCACCAGGGCTTCCTTCTCCTCCTCAGCGGACTTTGTTTTTTTCGGGGCGGCTCCATTATGGAGCTGATAAGAGAGATTGGCTGCACACGGTCACGTGAGGATTGACACAATACTGACGTCAATGACATCTGCACCCACATCCTCCACCATGACAATGTGAGTCCAATCACTGGCCTCAGCACCAGAAGGGGGCGCCAGAACATCCAAAGACTGGCACAGAGGACGCAGGACTGCAGTGATGGACAGGTGACAGCCTAGGATAGGTGGGTATAACATGTTTTATTATTTTTTAACTACTTCCATCCCCTCCTTTTATTATGCCATAGGGTATGGGAGGAGCATAACAAATTTCTTCATACAGCAATTGGAGGAATTTCAATTTGCACTAAATGTCACTTGGGCAGAATCGTATCTATTCACCAAATATAGAGAATCTGGCCAAGAAAAATTTTGGTAGATTGTCTCCCATGTCTCTAATGCGACATGGGTGAGGGCTCAGACAGACATGGCATTGTGCAGATCTCCCATAGTTGATCTAGAAAGTGCTATTTTATTAATTTCTTGAAATGAATATCCAGTGACGGACAGATTTCAAGAATTGGTACAGAAGATCATGTAATGACTTCTATAGATGGACTATTAATAAGGATTCATTATAACCCATAGATTCTCCTTTTCTCCAGGGCCGTATACTTAGTGCACCATAAAGACTCACACCAGATCTTTGCAATGAAGAAAATGGCCAAGCAGAACCTGGATACTCCAAGAAAAGTGGAATTGGCCTTTCTGGAGAGGGACATCTTAACATTCGCTGATTGTCCCTTTGTGGTCTCCATGCTCTGCTCCTTTCCAACTAAATCTCACCTGTGTATGGTTATGGAGTATGTAGAAGGTAGGACATGTACATTATATTATATTCAATCCATGTCTGCTTACATCTTATCACCGCTCATATAATTAGGATTTGTCCAAGTGGTTGGCTACATCCCCACAGAGAATTTACTATAGGTTATATATTACCAAGATACCTGGAAATTCATTGATCTGTGTGCACGGGTGCTATGGTGCCCATGAGTCGGACGGGTCCCGCGCCACTTTGCTTTGTTTCCCATCCCTGTTCCTATTGTAGCACCCTGAGGATTCGGCTGCTACAGGGGTATTACACCTCAAGCCAGAGGTGTGGTATTCCACTCCCGGGTAAGGATGGAGTGTGGAACTGAGCTCAGTAGGCTGCATACACTACATACATCCCATTTCCGGGGGACAGATCGACGGTACTCCCACCAGTTTATGTGCAGGTACGATAGTGTCTGTCCCTGGCTGGAGTGGGAGGGGGGGGTGGAACATCCCAGTAGTGTAGGGGCAGATAGGGGGAGCAGTCTGGGTAAAGCTAGGAGCTCATTGGGTGCTGGTCACCTGAGCTCACACATAGAGGGAGTATATAAGGTGGGAACCATCTTAGATCAGGGTCAGACAGGCAGACAGTTACCAGTCAGTCTTTTGTAGAGGGTCAAGCAGTCCTGAAAGAAGAGAGAGAGGAGAAGAGAAGGACCCAGAGGGGAAGAAGAGGGAACCCCAAGAGCCCAAATACAACCAGAAGGGTGACGGGTTGGCACAAGGGTACCGGATCCCAAGCTGGTGGAGGGCACTAATCCTCAGCCAGAGACCGGAGGTTGTGGGCAGGATCTGCCACGACCCCCCACTAAATCCACTGCGAAGGCATACCGAGTATAGGGTCAGGGAACCCAGAGACAAGGGTTTTACCAACAAGAGGCCCGAGGGAGCCGGACATAAGTGGATCCCTGGTGGGGAAGGCCAGAGAAAAGGAACGTCAGAAAGGGAGCTCAGGATCACGTTCCAGAATTACCTGGGGGTTGGCCGAGTCCAGGACCTGGTGGACGCAGCACGGCTCGGGCGGTCACTCAAGGCCGGAGTGACCAGCACAACAGCAGTAAGTAAAAACCCTGAACTGCACAGCCCGACTCTGAGTCTTATTACCACCCTCACTGCACCACCACAACCACCACCCTCTACAACTGACCCCCTGAGGCTATACCCCTCCGGTTGGGGGTTATACTACCAGAACCTGCACACACACCACCAGCCTCAGCGGACCCTGCTGCAGCGGCGGCCGTATTGACCGCAAATCAACGGGTGGCGTAGTCGACACTAAAGAACATCCAGCAACATCTGTAGGACTGCCACACACTGAGTTTGACACCCTGGGCACGGACCGGGTCACCGTCACTCGGAGACTACAACCCCCATCTGATCCGGCTCCGGGTATCCCCCGAACAACACTGGCCCAGGGGGCGCGTCACTATCATCAAAATTTCAGCATAGCCACATCCTCAGAATGCGAATATGGTTGAACAGAATGGTGGATCAAGAAGCCAAAAGCTCCCTGATCCACCATTCAGCCTGTGGTGAGTCTGAGACTCTGTGCACTGAAGGTGAAAAGTCGCAATAGCATCACGCCTGTAGTGTGGCGACTCAGTACTCACACTGCACTGACCAGAATGCCTGGGGAATGGGGTGAGATGAGTAGTGCTTTTTTATGTTAGTATTTGTAGGGGCCATAATACTAAATGGGTGTCTGGCAGTAGCCAATCATACTGTTTGGGGCACTGGTGGGGTTCATCATGCTGATTTCAGGGGGGCAAAATACTGAGTGGTGGGGCTGAAGGGAGCAATAATAATGAGTTGGGGGGCTAGTGGGGACAATTATACTGAGTGGTGGCAACCATAATACTGAATAGGGGGCTGAAGGTAGCCAATCATACTAATTGGAGCATTGATGGGGGCCATCATACTGATTTGGAAGATGGGGGGGCATGATACTGATTGGAGGCTTGATGAGGGCCATAATACTGAGAGTTGGTGGGTGCCATAATACTGAGTAATGGGGCTGGAGGGGGCCATAATACTGAGTGCTGGGGCCATTTTACTGATTAGATGGATGGTTAGGGCCATAATACTAAGTGGTAGGGCTGGTGGAGGCCATGATACTGATTGGAGCGCTGGTGAGGCCCATAATACTGATTGGTGGGGCTGGTGGGGGCCATGATACTGATTAGATGGCTGGTGAGGGCCATAATACTGAGTGGTGGGGCTGGTGAGGTCCATAATAATGAGTGATGGGGCTGATGGGGGCCATAATACTGAGTAGTGATGCTTGTGTTAGCCATAATACTGAGTGGTGGGGCAGCTGGGAGTCATAATATTGAGTTAAGAGGCTAATGGGAACAACTATACTGATTTGTATAAGTGGTGGGGCTGGAGGCGGCCATGATACTGATTGGAGGGCTGGTGAGGCCCATAATACTGATTGGTGGGGCTGGTGGGGGGCCATGATACTGATTAGATGGCTGGTGAGGGCCATAATATGAAATAGTGAGGTTGGTGGGTGCCATAATACTGAGTGATGTGGCTGGTGGGGGGCATAATACTGAATTGGTGGCTGTGGGAGGCATAATACTGTGTGAGAGGCTATGGGAGACTGTGAATGCTCCTATATTGAGTTGCCGACTGTGAATGCCCCTAAACTGAGTGGGGTCCTCATACTGAGTGGTGTGCTGTGGGAGTCCTTATTCTGTGTGGGGATCCTCATTCTATGTTGTGGTCAAAATTATGTGTGAGGGGCCACTCATATTAAGTGGGACATGTATTTATGTAATTAGCTAAGGACATTTTACCACTACTTTAGTCTAATATTATGTGCACTATCCTTTACATCTGTATATATTCTCTCCTGCCAAACATATCTGCTGACTTCTCATTATTCGTCACAGGGATCTGATTTATAAACCCCTCACCTGTCATATTTCCTTTTTTTCTATAGGTGGAAACTGTCAGACCCTTCTAAACACCAGGGGTCATTTATCTGTCCCCTTGACCCGCTTGTACTTTGCAGAAGTGGTTGTAGCTGTGGAATACTTGCACAGCTGTGGTGTGGTGCACAGAGACCTGAAACCGGAGAAGTAAGTGCCCCTGTAGTATAATAAGGAGGGAAAGTTATTATTTATTATCATATAGTCTGTAAGGCTAAAATCATCTTTTTTTTCGCAGCCTCCTGATAACATCTGCTGGACACATTAAAGTTACCGATTTTGGGCTTTCAAAAGTTGGTGTCATGATACCAAAAACCAACATCTACAAGCAATTAACAGAGGACATCACCAGAGAGTTCCGGGACCATGAGGTCAGCATCACTTACAGAAACCCAGCTTGTTCTTTACAAATCTCATCACACTATTGCTTCTTCTCTACGTTCTTCATTCCTAGAGAACTTTTCCACTGATATTTTATCTTCTGTCATTGTGTTTTTATGGTGAGAACTTGTCATATTAATGGTATCATCAATCTCATCTCTTTCTTCTATTGCTTTCCAGGTCTGTGGCACCCCATATTATGTAGCCCCAGAGGTCATCCTGAAAAAAGGCTATGGGAGACCTGTTGACTGGTGGTCAATGGGGATCATACTACATCAATTTCTTGTGGGATTGGTTCCATTTTATGGAAATTCCCCAACTGAGATTTATGAAAATGTTGTCACAGGTAAGTAGAATAATCCGATTATAGCTTTGATTGGTTACATTTGTTTACTTATTTCCTTTGCTTTATCGTACAGTCCAATAAAGAGATTTCATTTTCTGTCTTTTTCTATATAACAGGAGGCGTAATTTGGGATTGTAATCCCGTTCCTCCCTTTGTTGCTCAGAACCTCATCACTAAACTGCTCAGAAAAATTCCTGCACAAAGACTTGGGACAGGTAACAGTTTACTTATTACACCAAGGACATATCGCTCAAGTCCATGAGACTCAGCACTTCTCTATCAGCTCATCCATTTTTAGTTCGCCATAATATGACTTTCAGTATATTTCCTTCATGTTTGCTCAGTTATGTCATTAGTTCAGATTAAGTTAAACAGTTCAGATATGGAGCAGTCTCTGACAATATCCGCAATACTTTTGTTTTGTCTTCTACAGCAGGAGCATTTCAGATCAAAGGTCATCCATTCCTGAGTGATGTAGACTTTGACAACCTTTTAAGTCAGAAGCCTGAGTACGTTCCTCAGCTTTTGTCAGACGTGGACACAAGCTCCCCTATCAGTAAGTAGAAGGAGACGTCATCTAGACAAATCAGCTATTTGTCTCGTCTACCATAATTTGAGACAATTGGCTCCCATTAATATTACGGATAAATGGTGACTGTGCTAAACTAACAATCTCTAATAATACTTCATTACTTATCTCTGGTAGATCACTCTGATATAAACAAACATCTCGTCTCAGAGGATGAGGAGGACAATGAGAGCTTTAACTTCCAGAATTTTACATCTTCTTCTGAAAAGCTTTCTAAAGTAAGTATGAGAACAATAAATCTAAAATATGTAAAAAAAGACCTCTAAAAGTAAAAAAAAAGTATTTAATATCTTCTTGTTGTCCGCATTTAGCTCTGTACCACCGCTACCAGGAGGATGAACAATGAGGATCCCAAGTCCCCTCCAGAGTGTACCCCGGCATCCAGCACAAGCATCTCAGAAATGTGAGTAGATTCTAGGGTCATTACTGGGAGCTCCATACTGATATATATGCACAAACCCAAATATAGGACATAAACACCATAACAACAAATGCAGCATGCATCGCCCGTGATTAGCAGTCATTGTGCTTTTGGCTTCAGAAACCTCTGGTGGTGACAGCCCATAATTGCAGCCAGTCATGCACTTTTAGTGCTGCCCACACTGTAGGAGAGATGTAGTACTACATGCCAGCCATTCTTGGTAGTGGTTTTTCGCTCTGCTTTATAGAAGGTAGTTTTGAGTAGGAAACCTTCCCTACCATAACTCTTATATATCCTAATAGGCCTTATTGTTGATGTTAATCTAGTGAGACAACCCCTTCTATACCGAATTTACTTGTAATTTACACGTTTATCTTTTTCCAAACAGGCAGAAAGAATCTTTTCCTGTGTCTATTAGAGATGATGCTATTACCAGCTTGCCACCCTCGTCCCCATTGTCAGGTATGTACATGTCTACAGCACAAAAAATGAGAATGTTGATGTCAAGGCTCAAATATTTTCATATGGTATTTTTGTTAGTGGTCTTCTATGTTATACATGTTTCATGGATCCCAATTATGTTGCCCATAGGCCCATACTGTATCTCCATTTGCCTAATTTTGTAAAGTTTTTCCAGATTACCAGATGTATAGGGGACAGGAGTAGAACAATTCTACTATATGCAGGAAAGATACAAAGCAGATCCTATAAGAATATATTGTTAATGAGGGCTTTTTTCTACTTTCTGATTAGAAATTCCAGCTGACGTGGAAAGAAAATCTTCAATATATCTGAGTATAGAGCAAGAAATCTCAGAAAATGAAGAAAAGGGGGAAAAGAGACGAGGTAAGTGTGAGAGTCAGCTCCATGTTGTGTGATGTCATTCAGTGAGAATAATTCATGTGGAGCAGTTGTTGTTAGGGATGGGCAGACCCGTGGATGTTCGGGTCCATCAGGCTCAAGAATGTTACCCTAACGTGATCCCGAACCCGAACGGGATGTGGTGAATATTCATGGGACTTTAATAGCGGGCACACAGACAGCTGAGCGCAGCAGGAGCTGCGTTGCGGCTACCACGTGCAAACTATTAGGGAAAATGAGTGGTCACTGCTCCCCACGCATGCAGTGAATATTCCAGCACAGAGGGGAACACAGCGCTGGAGGAGAGAGGAGGTGAGTATGATTGTTTATTTTTTTTATGAGCAGCGTGACAGAGATCAGGGGGTGCCAAGCATACCAGGATGAGGGGGCCATACATACAGGGATGAAGGGGGCCATGCATATAAGTGATGAGGGGGGCGATGCATACAAGGATGAGGGGGGCTATACATACAGGGATGAGGCATGAGGGGGGCCATACATACAGGGATGAAGGGGGCCATACATACTTGGATGAGGGGGTCCATACATACAGGGATGAAGGATGAGGGGGGCCATACATACAGGAATGAAGAGTGCCATACATACCAGGAAGAGGAATGAAGGTACCATACATACCAGGAAGAGGGATGAAGGTGCCATACATACCAGGATTGGTGTGCGGGGGCGCCATACATAACAGGATGAAGAGTGCCATACATACCAGGAAGAGGGATGAGGGGGCCATGCATACCAGGATGGGGGATTGGGGTGCCATGCATACCAGGATGGTGGATTGGGGTGCCATTGCATATCAGGATGGAGATGAGGGCCACATATAACAGGAAGGAGGGGGCCATATATACCAGGATGGGGGATATTAACGGAAGTGGGGTACATTACCCCTATAACAGTGTCAGCAGCAGACCCCCTCCAGCTTAACAGGGCATCATGACAACATTTTTTGCTTAAATTTTTTTTCTATTTTGCTCCTCTAAAACCTAGGTGCGTCTTATAGTCCGAAAAATATGGTATTCACCAGCCGGTGCCTGTGCATAGTTAGAAATTTGTCAGTGAGATATATAATTTAGTGCAGTGTGTGTGTGTAGCTTACTGTACATGTATTTAGATAATAATTAAAAAAATAAAATAAAAAAATGCCCAGATGAGGGAAAGCAGACAGCTCGGGACTGGTGTTATTATTCTGGGAAGAGGCCAATGTCCATGAAGCTTCCCAGGCTATTAATATCAGCTCACGGCTGTCTGCATAGCCTTTACTGATTATTAAAAGGGGGTGCACCCCCAAAAGTGATGTGGGGTCCCCTTTATACTGCGCCGGCCAATCACAGGCATACCAATACTTGGCATGGCTGTGATGGGGCCTGAAGTGCCCACTCCAGAAAAGTTTGTTGATTGGCTGTTCTGCATCCTTTCAACAAGCTTTGTTCGGACTGCTGAACCCAAACAGTAACACAGACTTCCGGGAGACACTAGATGTCCAGTACGGACCGTCACATATATGATGGCTGACAATGATCCCTGACCTCTTTATGAATAAGATTCCTCTGCCGTTCAGCCACAGTGACCACACAGTAGTATCAAGTAATAAGTCGTCCCTTTACTTACATTATAGACACAAACCAGATCCTATAAGAATATATTGTTACTGTTTTTTTTTTCTACTTTCTGATCAGAAATTCCAGCTCTCGAGAAAAGAAAATCTTCGCTGTATTTGCTTATAGAGCAACAAAACTCAAAAGAAAAGAGGCAAAAGAGACGAGGTAAGTGTGAGAATCAGCTCCTTTACTTACATTATAAATACAAAGCAGATCCTATAAGAATATATTGTTACTGAGGTTTTTTTTTTACTTTCTGATCAGAATTTCCAGCTCAGAAAGAAAGGAAATCTGAAAAAAATCTGAGTACACAGGAACAAAACTCAGAAAATGAAGAAAAGAGAGGAAGGAGACGAGGTAAGTGTGAGAATCAGCTCTATGTTGTGTGATGTCAGTGAGAATAATTCATGTGGAGCAGATGTCATCTGTCAGTGATGGGATTGTCGCATGTATGATGGCTGACAATGATCCCTGACCTCTGTATGATAAAATTCCTCTGCCGTTTGGCCGCAGTGTCCACGCAGTGGTATCATGTAATACGGAGTCCCAGTACTTACATTATATTGATTTCTCTTCTCATAGCTTCCCTCCTCCGCCGGATCTTATCATCCTGCCGGCGTGGATTGTCCAGGGCTGCTCGGATATGTGCATGTTGTCACTGTTCCCCCAGCATCATTTAAAAGACTGAAAACCTCCGCATCTAGCGCCCAGAAATGCAGCAGATCCACCATCACTGCTGAACCTGTATAGAAGGACCTTCACCAGCTTCCTGTGGCCTTCTCACTGGAACATCTTTACCCGGATATGTTTTGCCTCTATCATCAGGCTCCGCGGTATTCATACTACTCGCCTGACTTGGCTTTTACTGATCACCTGGTATCTGACCCCAGCTGTGTTCATGACTATGATTTCATCTATTAATAATATTCATGGTTTTGTTCATGTCTTAACCTTCTATCCTATTATTAATAATAAAAAAATAAAAATAAAAGCTGTTACTGTTGCTCTGATTTTTTTTCATCTTGAGTTCACAACTAATTGTAACTCACTAATTGTGCTTCTTAACACTAAATGCATTTGTCATTATTCTGAATGCAGCAGCCAGGCTCATATTTCTGTCCAGCAGCTACACCGGCGCCTCCACAGTACCAGTCATTGCACTCTCCCACAAAGCTCTCCACAGTGCTGCACTGTTCTACAACTCCTCCCATATGTCCGTCTACTACCATATCTCCACTCCAATGAGCAAAGACTAATATCCTCCATAATCAGGACCTCCCACTCTCACGTCCATGACTTTTTCTGTGCTGCACCAGCTCTCAGGAGTGCATCAGGTTCATTCCTACTGTCTATGGATTTAAGTGTGCACTAAAAACAGATAATTTTTAGCAAGACTATCAAGTCATGTCACTAATCTAAGTTTTGCCCCCAGCACTCAGTAGCACTTAATATCTGTACATATGTACAGATATTGGCTGGTGACCTGTTCATTTAGTCTTAACTCCTCGAAGATAGGTGCTCCCTAAAACCACATCTGTTTAGGGCGGCCTATCACGCTCCTTAATCAAAGTCCTTTTATATATTTATAGCCCATTCATTATTTCTCCAAACATAAGTCACTCCACCGCACCCAAAACCACTACAAATCCTGGCTGGTGACGAGCTCCTGCAGCCTTTATCTCTCCCTCATCCCCTCAAGATGGCGGACCATCATTGTAAATAAGCCCCTGTACTTTGTGTCCCCCCACCTCATTATAGATTGTAAGCTCTTACCAGCAGGGTCCTCATTAGTTTTGCTGTAATTATTGTATTATCTTTAGCTATGTTACTTATGACTGTTGTATATGAACCTGAATTGTAAAGCGCTGAGGAATATGTTGGCGCTATATGAATAAAGATTATTATTATTAAAGCAAAACAACAACATGTTTCATACCGCCAAATCTTCCTTAACTCCTTAGTGACCAAGCCAATTTTGACCTTAATGACCTGCCCAAATTTTTGAAGTTTGACCAATGTCAATTTATGTGGTAATAACTCTTTAACGCTTCAACGGATCCCACTGATTTTGAGACTGTTTTTTTCATGACATATTGTACTTCATAATAGTGGTAACAATTTTTCAATATGACTTTCATTTATTTGTGAAAATATCGGAAATTTGGCGAAAATTTTTAAAATTTCACAATTTTCAACCTTTTAGTTCTTACGCCCTTAAATCAGAGTGTCATGTCGCACAAAATAGTTAATAAATAACATTTCCCACATGTTTACTATACATCTGCGTCATTTTTGAAACATCGTTTTTTCTGTTAGGAAGTTATAAGGGTCAAGATTTGACCAGTGATTTCTCATTTTTACAACAAAATTTACTAAATATTTTTTTTAGGGACCACATCACATTTGAATTGACTTTGGGGGGCATATATGACACAAAATATCCAAAAGGGATACTATTCTAAAAATTGCACCCCTTAATTCCTCAAAACCACATTCAAAAAGTTTATTAACCTTTCATGTGCTTCACAGGAACTAAAGCAATGGCAAGGAAAAAATGAACATTTTTTCCACAAAAATTTTACTTTAGCCCCATTTTTTTTATTTTCACAAGGGTAACAGGAGAAATGGACACCAAAAATTGTTGTGTAATTGGTCCTGAGTATGCCAATACCCTATATGTGGGATAAAACTACTGATTGGGCACACGGCAGGGTTCAGAAGGGAAGGAGCATAATGTCTTTTTGAATGCAAACATAGCTGGAATCGAGAGCAGACGCCATGTCGTTTGGAGAGCCCCATATGTGCCTAAACAGTGAAAACCCCTACAAGTGACACGATTTTGGTAACTAGACCTCTCAAGGAATGCATGTAGATGCCTGGTGAGCACCTTGAACGCCCAGGTGCTTCACAAAAGTTTATAACGCAGAGCCGTGAAAATTAAAAAAAATCTATTTTTTACCACAAAAATATACTTTTAGCCCCAAATTTTTTTCCCACAAGGGCAATGGGAGAAAATGGACCCAAAAATTTGTTGTGCAACTGCTCCTGAGTACGCCGATATCTCATATGTAGGGGAAAACTATTTTTTGGGCACATGGCAGGGTTCGGAAAGGAAGGAGTGACGTTTTGGAAAGCAGACTTTGATGGAATGGTCTGCGGGTGTCATGTCGTGTTTGGAGAGCCCCTGATGTGCCTAAGCAGTGGAAATCCCCCCTCAAGTTACCCCATTTTGAAAACTACACCCCTCAAGGATTTTATCCAGGGTTATGTATAGTGAGCATTTGTAAACCACAGGTACTACACATAATTTGTTAACATTAGGTCGTCATATTGAAAATTGTCATTTATTTCACAAAAATGACGTTTTAGCCCCAAATTGATTATTTTCACAATGGACAATAGGTTAAAAAATAACGCGATGATCAAAAACTTCTATTTGGGCACATGGCAGGACTAGGAAAGGAAAGAGAGCTATTGGTCTGGAATATATTGTGAATGCCATGTCGCATTTGGAAAGCCCCTGACATGCGAAAACAGCAGAAGCTACCACAAGGGACCCAATTTTGGAAACTAACCCCCTCAAGGAATTTATCTAGGGATGTATTGAGCATTTTTAACTTACAGGTGATTCACAAAACTTTATAACTTCCAGATGTGAGAACAAAAAAATATTTTTTTATACTAAAATACTGTTTTAGCACCAAATTTATAATTTACACAAGCGTTAATAGGAGAAAATGGACCCCATAATTTGTTATGCAATTTTTACCGATCACAGTGATACCCCATATGTGGTTGTACACTAATGTTTGAGCACACAGCAGGGGTTGGATAGGAAGGAGCGCTACTTGGCTTTTAGAACACAGATTTCGTTTTAATACAGTAATGTTCAAAACAATAGCAGTGTGTCCAAAAACATGAGTTAAGCACAAAATCTTTCTACTAGTTTTTATTTCCATGCGTTGGGAACATTGCACACTGTTTTCTAATTCAAAACATGAAGAGAAATGTATATAATTTTTAACTACTTTACAGAAAATAGCAAAAAAAGGAGGCCAAGTACTTAAGCTACGTAGTTGGGAGAGGCGAAATTAAGCCACAGGTCAATAAGAACGAGGCAATTCAGAACTGGCTGCAACCACTCTCCAAGAAGCATGTGAGAGCGTTTCTTGGAATCGTGGGATATTACCGGCGGTTTGGCCCAAATTTTTATATGATTGCCGCACCACTGACGGACCTTCTGAAAGGCACAAAATCAACGAGGGCGAAATGGACGGTTGAAACCGAGATGACGTTCCAACAGCTGAAGCTGGCACTCTGTAAGCAGCCGGTCCTGGTTGCACCAGACTTTACTAAAGAGTTTGTGCTCCAGACAGATGACTCAGAAGTTGGCCTAGGAGCCGTGCCGTCACAGGAGATAAATGAGGAAGAGCATCCCATCCTGTATATGAGCCGGAAGCTCTCATCCTGTGAGAAAAATTATGCCATTGTGAAGAAAGAATGCTTAGCCATAAAATGAGCCATACACATGCTAAGATATTACCTACTTGGCCAAAAGTTTAAATTGGTGTCAGACTATGCCCCTTTGAGATGGTTGAGGGAAAAGAAGGGTAAGAATGCCTGAGCAACTAGGTGGTTCTTAGGTCTCAAAGACTTTAATTTTCACATGGAGCATAGACCTGCGAAGTTACACGCTAATGCTACTGCCCTCTCCAGAATTCCCTGCTGGGTGACTGAAGGTGCCCCCCGGCTTTTGGCAGAGGGGGGGGAATATGTGACAGAGTCACTGGTATTATATGCGAGGGGAGGTATGTGTCACTCAGGATTCTCTCCTGTGTGAACTGAGACCTACTGAATCTCTGCCAGCATGTTATATGCTGTGGGTTACCTCTTTTAAAGGGTGTGGTTTTATGGGAATGATGTAGAGATGTGAGGGAAGTCATTCCCCATACCTCCTCCTCAGGCTGAGCAAGCTTTAAATGTTCAGTCCTGTTTTTTTTTCTTTGTGTTGTGTTTGGAGAGGCAAGGTCTCCAGGCTGGACAGCCATAGCTCAGGACAGAGCTGAAGGGTGGACATAACCTGTGTGGGTGAACGGCACATACACATATGGACTGTGCTATTGTTTATCTTTTGTTATGCTGTTTTGCTAGTAAGGCTGTGTTTATCTTTGCTGGAGTTGCAGAGCTTTTGTCACGGGTGTGTCAGAGGTGACAGACAGTCGCCCTACAGTGGGTTGCAGGAGACATCTACGTTTGGCATTGCAGACAGCTTCTTAGATAAGAGGCTGTCTTTAGGACCAAGTAGCTACCTCTCTCTTGCTAATTAGCTCTCTGGCCTGGGTGTATATATACCTGGTGTGTCTGAGAGGGAGTCGCCGGCTATATTCATTTCTACTTGTGAGGCTTATCAGGAGCAGCACTTCATCCTTTCTGGAGCTTGAGGCCATGTGTATATTTGAAATCATCTAAAGCTAAGCAATTTTCCCCTGTTTTGTCTTCTCTTGTTGTCTATAGTGTTTAGTGGAGGTTGACTAGTTCTCATCTCCTTCCATCCCTAGCCGTAGCCGTACGCCAGGGAAAGTAGGGCGAGGCACGCATACGGTGATTGCTGAAGAGGCAATATAGGTACGGTAGTTAAGACAGGGTGACGTTAGACCATACTAGGAGGTCTCTACTTCCTCCTTTCCCTTTTCCCTTTGTGTTGCACTAACTCCTGGCGTGACATTACAGCCGGCCGAGCACGTTTTGAAAAGAAAAAAAAAAAAAGCTGTAATTTTTTTTCCTTTGTCTGGAGAAGGGATATATCAGACCCTCATCTTCGCTAGTGGCGGCAGGGTTCTTCTTTGTGAAGAAAAAAGATGGCGGTCTACGTCCCTGTTTAGATTTCCGGGAATTACATCAAATTACCATCCATGATCCAAACCCTCTTCCTGATTCTTCCCTCCAGGCTTTTTCTTCCTTAAAGAACCATTTTGCCACTGCATGTATACTCAGTCAACCCGATGTTTCTCAACCCTTTAATGTGGAGGTTGATGCTTCTGATGTTGGGGTTGGGGCTGTGTTGTTTCAGGGTTCATCCCCTGGTAAATGGCATCCATGCGCCTTCTTTTCTAAAAAATTGTCTTCAGCAGAGAGAAATTATGACATGGGTAATAGTGAACTTTTGGCGATCAAATTGGCGTTCAAGTAATGTCGACATTAGTTGGAGGAGGCTGTCCATCCTATTACTGTTATTACTGACCATAAGAACCCGTCATATCTCCAGTCATCTAAATGTCTCAACCCTGGGTTCAATTTTGTTGTCACTCTTCGTCCAGGGGTCAAAAAAGTCAAGGCTGATGCTTTGTCCCGGAGCTTCCCTGGTGGTGGTGACCATGAGAACCCTGCCCTGATATTACAGAAAGGGGTAGTCATTTTCGCTCTTTATCCTGAACTGGACGGTGAGGTGTTGGAGGCTCAGGGGGACGCCCCTGCCTTCTGCCCTTCAGGAAAGTTATTTGTACCATCTGACCTGCGCCGCAAAGTAATCAAGGAACATCATAACTCTGTGCTTGCTGAGCATCCAGGTGGTAAGGCAACTGCGGACCTCCTCTCTCGTCGTTTTTGGTGGCTGGGGTTGCATCGGGATCCAATTGAACACTTAGCTGCTTGTAGTATTTGCGCGCGTTCTAAGGTTTCGTATACCCCTCCGTCTGGTACTCTTCTTCCGCTACTTATCCCTAGTAGGTCATGGACACACTTGTCCATGCATTTTATTACTGACCTACCGGTTTCTGCAGGTGAAACGGTGGTTTTGGTGGTAGTAGATAGGTTCAGTAAAATGGTTCACTTTGTCGCATTACCTGCACTTCCCAATGCCAAGACACTTGCTCAGGTGTTCATAAATTATATTGTGAAGCTTCACGGGGTTCTCTCCGATGTGGTGTCTGATCAGGGGACCCAGTTTGTTTCCAAGTTCTGGAAGGTATTCTGTTCTCGACTGGGGGTGCAGCAGTCCTTTTCATCTGCCTTCTACCCTCAGTCGAATGGTCAGACCGAGCGTGTCAATCAGAACTTGGAGACATACCTCAGGTGTTTCGTTTCCGAAAATCAGGAGGATTGGGCATCCTACTTACCGCCAGCAGAATTTGCCATCAATAATCATCGTCAAGAATCCACTGGCAGGTCACCGTTCTTCGGTACATATGGTTATCATCCACAGTTTGGTACCTTCAGTGGGGGAAGAGCTTCATGAGTTTCTGAGGAGGAACGGTTTACATCATTGCTCTCCTCCATATGGCAGGGTGTTCTTTGAAACTTAAAGACCATGTGAAACAGGTATAAACGTATGGCCGACAGAAAACGCTTGCCAGGTCTGGACCTGAATGTGAATGATTTTGTGTGGTTGTCTACCACGAATATAAGATTAAAAGTTCCTTCTTGGAAGCTGGGACCTAGGCTAATAAGCCCTATAAAATAACCACCGTCATTAACCCAGCAGCGTTTCATCTTGAACTTCCTCAGGCCCTTAAAGGTCCACAATGTGTTCCACATATCCTTACTCAAAAGGTATGTGGAACCTCTTGAACCCTCAAGTCTACCACCGCCCCCAGTACTGGTTGATGGTAATCTGGAGTTCCAGATTTTGAGGATTGTAGATTCTCATCTCAAATGTCGTTCTTTACAATACTTGGTGCACTGAAAAGGCCATAGTCCAGAGGAGAGGATGTGGGTTTCAGCGTCAGAGATGAACGTTCCCAGATTGGTTAGCTCATTCCACACCTCTTTTCCTGAGAAACCCGGTCCTGAGGCCACTCGTAGAGGGGGGGCTACTATCGCAAGTGTGTCAAAGGTGACAAACAGTCGCCCTGCAGTGGGTTGCAGGAGATCTCTACGTTTGGCATTACAGATAAGATAAGATTGTAGATAAGAAGCTGTCTTTAGGACCAAGTGGCTACCTCTCTCTTGCTAATTATCTCTCTGGCCTGGGTGTATATGTACCACCCCGAGGGCTCGGTTGCTACAGAGGTATTGCATCTCAGCCAGATGTGCGATATCTCACTCTCAGGTATGGATGCAGTGTGGATCAGGAACCTGAAACCTGCATGCATTACACCACATTTCCAGGGGGCAGGGCGACCGATATGCTCCAAGTAGAGCACGACAGTCCCTGTCCCTGGCTGGAGTGGGGAGAGGGAACACCGAGGAAGTGGGAACCCTGTAGTGCAGGAGCAGGGAGGAGGTAGTTCCTGGGTGCACCTAGAGGGAGGTATAAAAGGTGGGCACCATCTTAGATCAGTGTTCAGTCTGAGAGAGGAAGTGACAGAGCAGGGCCTCTGTGGAGCTCTGCTCCGGAGGCGGGCCTAGCCTGTGAGGCCCAGCAAGCACTAAAAGAGAAGACAATTCAGTGACAGAAGAAGAGGGAGCAGGAGGTGGGAGCAGAGGCTGGTGAGCACAGTACGACGTAGGCAGCCGTTACCTGCAGAAGTGGTCTGGATAATAAGAACTGTGAGTAAAGACCCTGGACTGCATCACTGACTCTGTGTCGTCACTGCTACTCCTGCACCATCACTCCCATCCTCCGCATACACTGCCCTGAGACTACACTCCTCCCGTGGGGAGTTGTACTACACTCTGCTGCACTCACAACACCAGCCTCAGTGGTCTGCCCTGCGGCAGCGGTTCATCCTGACCGCAATCCACGGGTGGCGTAGTCGAACATTTAATATCATAAAAACCACACAAATAGACTGCCATTTGAGTTGACCACCCTGAGCCACGGGACCGGGTCCCCGCCGCACGAAGACTACAACCCCCAGCATCCGCAATGAGTCCGGTTCCGGGTTTCCCCACACGCGCGCGGCCCAGGGGGCGTGTCATATATATACCTGGTGTGTCTGAGAGGGAGTCGCCGGCTATATTCATTTCCACTTGTGAGGCTTATCAGGAGCAGCACTTAGTCCTTTCTGGAGCTTGAGGCCGTGTGTATATTTGAACTGATCTAAAGCTAAGCAATTTCCCCGTTTTGTCTTCCCTTGTTGTCTATAGTGTTTAGTGGCGGTTGACTAGTGCTCATCTCTTTCCATCCCTAGCCGTAGCCATACATGAGGGAAAGTAGGGCGAGGCACACGTGCAGCGATTGCTGAAGAGTCAATATAGGGGCGGTAGTTGAGAAACAGTGATGCTAGACTAGACTAGGAGGTCTCCACTTCCCCCTTTCCCTAGTGTCTGGGCTCCCTTTCCCTTTTCCCTCTGTATTGCACTAACACCTGATGTGACAGCATTATGCCATATAATAACGCCTGCAGAGAAAACCTGGTTCCTGAGTCTACTTCCGGAAGCGGCCGAGCAAGTCGACCTACCACACCATGTATAAAAAGGCTACCACACCGTGTATATTTTTACTGTCCCTATTCTAGTCCTATTAATTACTCTAATTTTTTTTAATTGTTTTATCACACACAAAAAAAATAAATAATCGGATGCCGATCAGCGCTCAATGGCTGTAGGACGCATACACAGATCTGGTGAAAAAAGAGGATAAAAAAAATAGAAAGGAAAGAAAAAAGTCCTAGCCAAATGTGAGCATTGGTTCCAATTAGTGATGTGCGTCTGATCAGCGGCTCGGCGGCTGCAGGACGCATGCACGGAAGTGGTGTAAAGGAAGGGTGGAGGTCGGGGATTAGAGGAAAAAAAATTACTGGAAAACAGCGAGCACGAGTGCTGATTAGTGATTTGTGTCACTGATCAGTGCTCGGCGACTGCAGGACGCACGCACGAGTAACTAAAATGCTCCTTACTGGGACCAAACAATTCCTAATGCTCGGGTGCTCGTTTCGAGTAACGAGTATAATGGGAGTCAATGAGAAATCTGAGCATTTTTCCGGCAGACCCTACAAGGAGGTCTGGGGGGCAGAGAAAATGTGCAAATGGATGAGAAAGGTGCTGAATGGAAGGAGAACAGCATGGGGAAGACCCCTGGAAGCATCTCTGACTCCCAGATCACAGCTGAGAACAATGGTTTCACACTTTTACTCCACTTTAAGGACTGACAATAAAACATTCCAAATCAACGATAAATTGTATTTTAGATGAAAAAAAATGTTAAGAAATATGTTTCCTGTATAATAACTTGTATATAAGGCAAAATTTAAAAAGCATTTTAAAAAAATTATAATTTAAGTAAACCAAAATTGTTTTTTTTATGAAAAAATAGTAAACTTCAGTGTAATTTATGAAGGAAGCACGAACTGCCAAAAATTATCGACTCGGATACACCCTGTATTAGACATAAAGGAGGGTCTCATACACATTCTGTTCAAATTGTCATGTAGTGGTACTCCTAGACTCATAAAGGCTATGCACTAAGTGCAAATCCTGCCAAAAATTACAAGCAGGGTTATCCATACTCTCTTGAAGGCACCAACTGTAGTGCCTCATTCAAATATTGTGAACAAAGTGTAGTTGTGGTACTCCTACATTCATAAAGGCTTTGCACAAGTACAAAGGCAGGAACAAATTATAAGTAAGGTCATCCATAGACCCTAGAAGGCAACAACTGGCAGGCCTCATTCAAATATAGAACATTAAAAACACTTTATATGCTGCTGTCATCAGGTGGTGTGTAAAAGCCTGGTATAATCCATGCTTTGTTCATTGTTATCAGTCAGCCTTTCTGTTGCAGGAGAAAGCGCCTGTCCGTTATGACCCCCCTTTGGCACTAAAAATCTGCTGAGACAAGACCCTAGCGGCAGTGCAGCACAACACCTCCAAGGCATAGAGGGACAGCTCATGCCAGGTGTCCAGCTTTGAGACCCAATAGCTGAAGGTCGCAGAGGAATTAACAAATAAGCTGGTTTGGTCGGCCAGGTATTGCTTGACCATCTTTGAAAACTTTTCCTTCCTTGTCAAAAATACCTGGCCATGATGACGCGCCCCCTGAGCCATGGGGATACCCGGAGCCAGGCCTTGTAGATGCTGGGGGTTGTAGTCACCGTGGTGGTGACCCGGTCCGTGACCCAGGGCGGTCAAACCAAGGGGGTAGTCTATATGTACAAATGTTAATGTCCGACTAAGCCACCTGTGGATTGCGGTCATTGGTAACCGCCACTGCGGAGCAGTCCGCTGAAGCTGGTGGTATGTGCAGCAAGGTGATGTGACTCCCCACAGGAGGAGTGTAGCTTCAGGGCAGCGTGCTTGGATGATGGTGGTGATTGTGCAGGGCGTTCTAGTGCTATGAGTGCTGGCGCCGCAAGGAACACAGAGACAGGATAGTGCAGTCCCAGGATCTTTACTCACTGTTGTTGTAGTTCAGATTACAGGTACCAAGCAATCTTCCACCGTCGTGCTGTGCGTACTCAGTGAGGGGTTCAGTCCACCCTCAGGTATTTCCAGAGCACTTATTCTTCTGTGTACCTTCCTCTGGCCTCTTCCTGCACCTCACACCCAGCGCCACTTCTATCCGGTACCCTCGGGCCTTGGCGGGCGACGTGTGTTCTGTCCCCTGGGTCCTGTGCTGATACCTTCTTAGTGTACTGGTGTGGACTTGTGGTCTGCAGTACTTGAAATGCTGCAGCCTCCGGTTCCTAGTTAAGCATTTGCTGTTTCTCTACTAGTTGAAGGACCCGGTTCCCTGTTCTGGCCTGACCCCTCTACCTCCTGGTACGGGTGGCTTGCTGCACGGCCTGTCCCCCTAGGGTCTATTCACTCCTCATTCCTGGAGCCGTCCTGCTCCCTCTCCTCTCTCAGGCTCAGGCCTCCTGACTTGGCCCGCCTTTGGAGCAGAGCTCATACAGAGCCTCTGCTCCCTGACTTCTCCTCAGTCTGTCTGACTGGAACTCCACCTGCTCTTCTGTCTGAACCAAGATGGTTCCTTACTTTTATACCTCCTACACATGTGCTCCCAGTATCTATGTCCTCCACCCCATCCACTACATAGTTCCCCCTCTCTAGATGGTTCCCCCCACTGCAGCCAGGGACCAGGGACTGTGCTCTCCCGTAGGAGCAATCTCGCCCTGTCCCCCGGAAATGTGGTGTAGTGAATGCTGGTGTTAGGGTCCTGAGCTGTACTCTTTCCTTACATGGGAGTGAGATACCACACCTCTGGGTGAGATGCAATACCTCTGTGGCGACCGAACCCTCAGGGGCGCCACACACCCCCCTGGTAAAACACAGCACATCCGCGGGCTGGAACAGAGCAAAAGACAGGGTAAATTAGGACATGCAAATTTTTGGATGCATCACATTATATAACATTATGGATACTTTTTAAAGGACATTTCTCTTCACACTTATAAAATATTTCTTCACACATAAAAGACATTTTTAATATAAACATTCTTCATATCAACACATTTTCAAGTAAAACTTTTGGTCAACCGGTCACAGTAATGTCTGCAACCAGGTGTCCATTTTTCGATAAAGTGCAAACTTGCAAACATGAATATGACGGACCCGTCCCAAACCCTCAACGGAGGCCCTGGGGTGGCTGCAGGGCTTAGACGATCCAGATGCTGGACCTTGTCTTCGGTCACCTACAACGGGTTTTTGTTCTGAGGTCACTCGTTGTAGTTCTTATAAAACCAATAAGGGGCACCTCAAGAGGTGCAACTATTTACAAGAAGCGGCTGCTCCCAGTCCTCAGCCGGTTAGTCTCTGGACCCTTTACGGGTAACTAAACAACCTAGTAAAAACACAAACGGTGAACCTGCAGCGTCTATGCTGCTGTACGGGTACTGATTACTACTGGCAGTCCTTAGTAGTATTGCTCCCTCCAGGGAGGCTCTAGTTCATCACAAGCTGACCCAGCCAGGTCTTCAGCTTCATACTGGTAGAAGCCGTGCTCTTCTACCACCTTGTGGACATTAAAGGCGTAACAGCCTCTAACTCCTTTGTGACGGGTATAGGTCACGATGTCTCCGGGGTAGAGGTCCCTATCAGGGTGACCTGCTATTAGGTGGGACTCCACGTCCCTCCTGTTGACGAACAGATCAATGTCTGTGTGTGGGTCCCGGATGAATCCCCACCCGGCATCCAAATTGAATTTAACTACGGTCCCTTCTTCCTTGGGACCGTGGGTGGCTTTGTTGGCCTGGCAGGCCCGGGTCTTTTCCTGCATATTCTGGGCCTCTAATTTCTCCCACCGCACGCGCCGTGAGCTGCGCTCTTTTTCAAATTGGACCAGCTGCTGGTGGCAGAACTCTTTGCGACGGGCTGCGGCTGCCCTGGTCTCCTGGGACAACCCCATCAGGTCGTCCCCAGAGTGATCCCACTCAAACTGGGCCTCGTCTTCCGGCAACCGGGAGATGGCGGCAGGCTGCGGAGCGGGTAGGAGCGAGGGCCGCTGGTCCTCCACCTCCGTGGACCAGTCCCACCGGCGACGTCTGTATACCCACTTGGCTGGTGGGGGAGTTGGTTCCTGCAGGGGACCCAGAAGCTGGCTGGCTGTGCCGGTGCCCGGAGGTGGCGGTGTCTGGGATTGCGGGGCGTGCAGGGCAGGCGCGCCCGGGACTTGTGGACCTTGCGGCGGGGTCAGGTGCGGGCCGCCGCTGGTGGCGCCTGGGGTCAGCAGCTCCACCAGCGGGCCCAGGAGCAGGTCGACGCTGGCGGCACCCGGGGCTGGAGGGCTTGGCTGGGGGCCTAGGAGCGGGCCGTCGCTGGTGGCGCCCGGGGCTGGAGGGCTTGACTGGGAGCCTTGCTGCGGGATCAGGAGCGGGCTGGTGTTGGTAGCGCCCGGGACAGGGAAACTCCTCCTACCTGCTCCCGCGGCCGCTCCTGCGTCACGTGTCGCCTCCTGGCGCTGGTCGGGCTCCGCTAAGGCTGGGGCACCGCCGGTGCTTGGTAGCGTCGTCGGCTGCCGGTTCGCCATCCGCTGTTCCATCTCCCGTCTCCACCCGGTGATGGCGTCTCGCTAGGCCCTCTCCATCCTCCGGCCCTGGTCTTCCATCCCAGAGCGGAGGAACTCCGAGTCCTCCTGGGGCAGCTTAGCCACTAGCTCCTCCAAGGTGTAGGGTGCTGCGGCCTGCAGCAGGCCGCTGACTGGGGCTCTTGTGCTGCCGTCCTCCATCTTCCCTACAGGGTGCGGTCTGTCTAGACTGATCCAGACCACGCCCTGTCTCCCAGTTTTCTTCTCTCCTCTCCCCTTTTGGGGGCGGTCCCAGGGCAGTTTGTTGCAGTCCCATGGCAATCTGCTGTCGGTTACTTTCAGGGTCAGCCCCCCCACCTTGATGGACACACTTGCATACATGACCACTGCTGTTTGGGGCGGGCTCCGCTTCTGGCACCATTCTGGGACCTGGCCCACGATGGGAGGTGGTTTCTTGTCGTCTTTTAGCACGCACATAATGGCGCCCGTTCTTCTGGGGCGGGCGCCACATTTAGTAGAAAACACAGTCTTTAGGAGCGCGATACCCGGTGATAACGGGTGGGCTCATATCCTGCCGACTACGCCAAAGTTGACGTGCCCCCTGGGCCGTGGGGTACACGGAGCCGGGCCGGTAGACGCTGGGGGTTGTAGTCACTGTGGCGGTGACCCGGTCCGTGACCCAGGGCAGTCAATCTAAGGGTAGTATTTGTGTGTAGGGGTTTTATAATGTCCGACTACGCCACCTGTGGAGTGCGGCCAATGAGGCCGCCGCTGCGGAACAGTCCTCTGAAGCTGATGGTTTGGCAGCACATGTGGTATAACTCCCCACAGGAAGAATGTAGCTTCAGGGCAGTGTGAGTGGATGATGGTGATTGTAGGGCAAGGAGTCAGTAATGAAAACAGAGTCCGTGTGATGCAGTCCCAAGGTCTTTACTCACAGTTATTGCAGTTCTGGTTACAGGGACCCATGTAACGGCCCTCGTTGTTCTGTGCTCACTCAGTGAGGGGTTCAGCCGACCCCCAGGTAACTCCGGAGTATTTAGCAGGATCCTCCTCTGTGTGTCTTTTCTCTGGCCTTCTCCCTGCATCTCACACTCAGTGACACTTCTATCCGGTACCCTCGGGCCTTGGCGGGCGACGTGTGTTCCGTCCCCTGGGTCCTATGTGGCTACCTTCTTAGTGAGACTGGTGTGGACTTTTGGCTTACGGTACATAAAGTGCTGCAGCTTCCGGTTTCTAGTTGAGCCTTGCTGTTTCTCTGCTAGTTGAGGGACCGGTTCCCCTTATCTGGCCTGACCCCTCTACCTCCTGGTAGCAGCGGGTGTACGGGTGGCCTTCTGCACGGCCCGTACCCCTAGGGTCCCTTCAGTTCCTGGAGCCTTCCTGCTCCCACTCCTCTCTTCTCTCCTTCAGTCCTGGGCCTCACAGGCTAGGCCCACCTCTGGAGCAGAGCTCATGCAGAGCCTCTGCTCCTTCACTTCTCCTCCTCTGACTGAACTCTCTAAGATGGTGACCCTATTTTATACTGCTCCCACTCAAGTGTTCCCAGGATCTGCGTCCTTCACCCCATCCACTACATGGTTCCCCCTCTCTAGGTGGTTCCCCCCACTCCAGCCAGGGATCAGGGACTGTGGTCTCCCGTAGGAGCAATCTTGCCCTGTCCCCCGGAAATGTGGTGTAGCGAATGCTGGTGTTAGGATCCTGAGCCATACTCCTTCCTTACCTGAGAGTGAAGTACCACACATCTGGATGAGATGCAATACCTCTGTGGCGACCGAACCCTCAGGGGCGCCACAGCCCCAACAGTGCAAACAACTCTGTATGATGCCCCTGAAACCCCCCACATATAGTATACAGCTCCAACTTTGCCCACAACACTTTATGATGCCCCCTCAGCCCTCCACACATAGTATATGGCCCCAATAGTGCCCACAACACTGCATGATACCAAACAGCTTCTCACACATAGTATACAGCCCTAACAATGCCCACACACTGTATGATGCCCCACAGACCCCAATCACAACATAGTATTATGTTCCATAAAGTGTACACACACTCAGCTGTCACACGCAGACACAGATAGACACACTGTGTATATACACTGCTCAAAAAAATAAAGGGAACACTCAAATAACACATCCTAGATCTGAATGAATGAAATATTCTCATTGAATACTTTGTTCTGTACAAAGTTGAATGTGCTGACAACAAAATCACACAAAAATCATCAATGGAAATCAAATTTATTAACCAATGGAGGCCTGGATTTGGAGTCACCCCCAAAATTAAAGTGGAAAAACACACTACAGGCTGATCGTACTTTTATGTAATGTCCTTAAAACAAGTCAAAATGAGGCTCAGTATTGTGTGTGGCCTCCACGTGCCTGTATGACCTCCCTACAACGCCTGGGCATGCTACTGATGAGGTTGTGGATGGTCTCCTGTGGGATCTGCTCCCAGACCTGGACTAAAGCATCCGCCAACTCCTGGACAGTTTGTGGTGCAATGTGTAGTATTGAGCGAGCATGCTCGACACTGCTCGGTACTCGCCCGAGCATCACGCTACTCGGGATGTTCGGCGAGCACCGAGCATTTCCGGGTTACTCGGGCGGGAGCTCGGGTCTCCGCCCTGCATGTTTGGCGCTCTTTACAGAGCCAATGAACATGCAGGGATTGCCAGCCAGTCACTTTAATGCCGCAGCCATGTTGTTTGTGGGCATTACAGTGATTGGCTGGCCGCACAGCATCACCTCGAGTATTTAAAACTGGGCGCCGCCATCTTGGACACAGTCGCTCCAGAACAGACAGTGTAGGGACAGCGCTGTTGATTTAGGGAGAGATATATCCTGCGAAATAGTTAGTGTAGGGTCTGTAAAGGCTGCCAGATCAAACAAACAGTCCTTCTAAGGATTAATATCCATCCCAGATATCAGGCAGGCAGGCAGGCTGTATAGGAGACACAGTGGTTATACCAGCAAATGCTGCAGTACAGTCCTGTGTGCTCCTGTTGCTGAAATTGCTGGACTTAGCTCCAGGTCTCGGGGGCCAGGAAAAATCCTTTTTTTTTCATCTAAATGCTCTTTTTTTTTCCTCCTTCACACTGTACAAATACCCGTCTTATTAACCTTTTGGTGCCCCCCCCCCCCCCAAAAAAAAAAGCGTGTCTCTGATTTTTCAGACACAAATATATCTGTTGAAAATAGTCTGGTGTAGGTCAGAGAAATAGAAGTGTGGTTTTGCAGTTCCATGGGCCATTTGTATCTAAAAAAACAGTTTGAGTGTGTCGCTCACTGTTCAGCCACAAATATATATATTTAAAAAAGTCTGGTATACACCAGAAAATTATAACTGTGGTTTTGCTGTTCCACGGTAAAAAATCTCTATTATCCTGCTTTTGGCATTTTTTGCCGTAAAAAAAAAATAATAGTGTCTCCCTGATTTTTCAGACACAAATATATCTGTTGAAGATAGTCTGGTGTAGGCCAGAGAGACAGAAGTGTGGTTTTGCTGTTCCACGGCAAAAAATCTCTATTATCCTGCTTTTGGCATTTTTTGCCGTAAAAAAAAAAATAATAGTGTCTCCCTGATTTTTCAGACACAAATATATCTGTTGAAAATAGTCTGGTGTAGGCCAGAGAGACAGAAGTATGGTTTTGCTGTTCCACGGTAAAAAATCTCTATTATCCTGCTTTAGGCATTTTTTGCCGTAAAAAAAAAAATAACAGTGTCTCCCTGATTTTTCAGACACAAATATATCTGTTGAAAATAGTCTGGTGTAGGCCAGAGAGACAGAAGTGTGGTTTTGCTGTTCCACGGTAAAAAATCTCTATTATCCTGCTTTTGGCATTTTTTGCCGTAAAAAAAAAAATAATAGTGTCTCCCTGATTTTTCAGACACAAATATATCTGTTGAAAATAGTCTGGTGTAGGCCAGAGAGACAGCAGTGTGGTTTTGCTGTTCCACGGTAAAAAATCTCTATTATTCTGCTTTTGGCATTTTTTGCCGTAAAAAAAAAAATAATAGTGTCTCTCTGATTTTTCAGACACAAATATATCTGTTGAAAATAGTCTGGTGTAGGCCAGAGAGACAGAAGTGTGGTTTTGCTGTTCCACTGTAAAAAATCTCTATTATCCTGCTTTTGGCATTTTTTGCCGTAAAAAAAAAAAATAGTGTCTCCCTGATTTTTCAGACACAAATATATCTGTTGAAAATAGTCTGGTGTAGGCCAGAGAGACAGAAGTGTGGTTTTGCTGTTCCACGGTAAAAAATCTCTATTATCCTGCTTTTGGCATTTTTTGCCGTAAAAAAAAAAATAATAGTGTCTCCCTGATTGTTCAGACACAAATATATCTGTTGAAGATAGTCTGGTGTAGGCCCGAGAAATACAAGTGTGGTTTTACAGTTCCACGGTTCAAACCTCTGTATCATCCACTTTTGGGCCATTTGTATCTAACAAAAACAGTTTGAGTGTGTCACTCACTGTTCAGCCGCAAATATATATATTTAAAAAAGTCTGGTATACACCAGTAAATTATAACTGTGGTTTTGCTGTTCCACGGTAAAAAATCTCTATTATCCTGCTTTTGGCATTTTTTGCCGTAAAAAATAAATAATAGTGTCTCCTGATTGTTCAGACACAAATATATCTGTTGAAAATAGTCTGGTGTAGGCCCGAGAAATACAAGTGTGGTTTTGCAGTTCCACAGGTCAAATCTCTGTATTATCCTGCTTTTCGCAATTTTTGCCCTAAAAAATAAATAATAGTGTCTCCTGATTGTTCAGACATAAATATATCTGTTGAAAATAGTTTGGTGTAGGCCCGAGAAATACAAGTGTGGTTTTGCAGTTCCACGGTTCAAACCTCTGTATTATCCACTTTTGGGCCATTTATATCTAAAAAAAACAGTTTGAGTGTATCGCTCACTGTTCAGCCGCAAATATATGTATTTAAAAAAGTCTGGTATACACCAGTAAATTATAACTGTGGTTTTGCTGTTCCACGGTAAGAAATCTCTATTATTCAGCATTTGGTATTTTTTCCGTAAAGAAAAACAGTAATAGTTTCTCCCTGATTGTTCAGATTGTTTAAAAGAGTCGGGTGTAGGCCAGAGAAAGAACTGTGGTTTTCCTCTTCCCCGGTTCTAATCTACTTTTTATTACCCTTGTTCCATTGATAGTGCGAGTGTAAGCTATTTTGCTTCCTTTACAATGGGCAAGGCACGTGACAAGGGACGTGGAAGTGGACGTTCTGGTGATGGTGCGTGCAGAGGACGGGGCCGTGGCCAAGGTGAAAATGTGCCACAACCAACAGCCACATCTTCTTGCTCCCACTTCTTGACCGAATTACTAGGGAAGCACAGAACAACACCAGTATTGCGAACTGATCAGTGTGAACAGGTTATTAATAGGATAACAGATAATACTTCCAGTTACCTGGGCACCACCACCTCCGGCCTGTCTTCCACACGGTCGACTCTTAGTAGCCGTGAGTCTCGACCGCATACTCCTCCTCACCCTGATGCTCCTTCCCCCCACCATGCCGAGTGTCGTCAGACAGTAACTGATCCCACACTTGGACACTCTGAAGAGCTGTTCACTGGTCATTTCCAGATTTGTGCCCCTCGCCTGCTCCGCTTGAAGTGGTGGAAGAGGAGATCCCATGTAGCGATGCCCAAATATTTGAACAGCCACGGCCACAGGAAGTCGACGCTGGCAATTTGTCACAAGAGGTGGACGATGATGAGACACAATTGCCAGGAAGTGAG
The DNA here is from genome assembly GCF_046119375.1 of Phyllobates terribilis. NCBI lineage: Eukaryota > Metazoa > Chordata > Amphibia > Anura > Dendrobatidae > Phyllobates > Phyllobates terribilis. The sequence continues at coordinate 1,252,696 of NW_027363053.1, read as the reverse complement.
GAGGAGGATCGTGGTGCGCAAGTGGAAGAGGAGGAGGTGGTGGATGATCTAGTAACTGACCCAACGTGGCAGGAGGACATGCAGAGTGACGCCAGTAGCACTAAGGGGGAGGGAGGCAGTGTACCCCAACAGACAGGAAGAAGCAATGTGGTGGCCGCAGACTGAAGGCGGGCAACAGTTCCTCGTAACACCAACACGAGGGACGTTGGCAGTACAAGCGGTAGGTCTTCCAGAGTCTGGAATTTTTTTAAAGACTCTGCTGATAACCCCAAAAGGGCCATTTGTACCACCTGCCATGCCAGCATCAGCAGGGGTGACAAAACTACCAGCCTGACCACCACCACCATGATCAGGCACATGGCAGCAAAGCACCCGACTTTGTGGGGCGAACCCCAGGGTCCACGACCAGGGTCAGCAGGTGTCACCACTGCTTCTTCCGCTGTTGTGCATCCAATAGAACCCCCTGTTGTGTGTGCAAGGCAATCCCCTGTCCATACTGCATGTAAAGATGCCCCCTCCTCTCAGTCTTCACTTGTTATGGCAGTTTCTCAAGAAACAGCATCAACGTCCACGTCCCACCGCAGCGTTCAATTGTCCATATCCCAGACCTTTGAATGAAAGCGGAAATTCGCAGCTAACGCCCCACAGGCCACAGTCCTAAATTCGCACATTTCACGACTGCTTGCGTTGGAAATGCTGCCTTTTAGGCTGGTGGAGACGGAATCCTTCCGTCACCTTATGGCGGTGGCCGTCCCTCGGTACTCGGTCCCCAGCCGACACTATTTTGCCCGGTGTGCCATCCCCGGACTACACAAGCACGTGTCCCAAAACAACTGCCGTGCCCTCAACAAAGCAGTTACTGGGAGAGTCCACCTGACAACAGACACGTGGACAAGTGCTTGTGGCCAGGGACGGTACATCTCCCTGACGGCACACTGGGTAAACATAGTGGAAGCCGGGATCCAGTAGGACCTTTGGACGGAACACATCCTCCCTACACCAAGGATTGCGGGCCTTATGTCAGTCAGAGTTGCCCCCACAGTGTACAGCTCCTGCGCATCATCTTCCTCCTCCTCATGTTCAGCCTCCATCTCAGATATCACCACATCAGTTACAAGCTGGAAGCACTGCAGTACTGCCTCCCCCAAGCGGCAACAGGCTGTGCTGAAACTCATAAGCTTAGGTGAGAAACCTCACACTGCTTGTGAGTTGTGGACAGCTGTGAAAGAGCAGGCAGATCTGTGGCTGAGACCGCTGAACCTACATCCAGGCATGGTCGGGTGTGACAATGGCCGTAACCTGGTGGCGGCTCTGAGGCGAGATCACACACGTACCATGCCTGGCTCATGTGCTTAACCTCGTGGTTCAGCAGTTTCTTAAATCGTACCCCGAGTTGCCAGATCTGCTCATCAAAAGTACGCCGCCTGTCAGCTCATTTTCTCAAGTCGGCTACAGCTTCCGCCGCCCTTGCTGTGTTGCAGCAACGATTGTAGCTTCCCTCACACCGACTGGTGTGTGATGTCCCCACACGTTGGAACTCTACCCTCCACATGTTGCAAAGGATTTGTGAGCAGAAGAGAGCAGTTGTGGAGTACCACCTGCAACAAGGCAGTCGATATTCAGGTCAGACTCCACACATAAGACCTCAGGAGTGGACCTAGATGTCTGACATCTGTACCATCTTGACAAACTTTGAGGAGTCCACCCAGATGGTGAGTGGCGATGACGCCATCATTAGTGTCAGCATTCCACTTGTCTGTCTTTTGCAACGCTCTCTGCAGAGAATTAAAGAGGAGGCATTGCAGCCAGAGTATGATGAGATGGATCAAGAAGCCGTAGCGGACGATTACACACAGCCCAGCCTCATCTCATCCCAACGTGCATTGGGGGACAATGAGGGAGAGGAGGAGGAGGAGGAAGAACAGGAGCTTGTATCATGCGCTGTAAACGGTAGTACCTGTACAACTCTCATACCGTCGGGTCACCGTGGGTGGCCTGAGGACAGAGGGGAGGAGGAGGAGGGAATGTTTGTAATATGCTGTACTGCATGGCTCTTGTAAGGGGCATTGCAAGTTCCTCCGTCCTAATTTTTGGCAGCTTTTGCTTGGAAGGCATAAGCAAATACTATGGGAGACGCACTCCCCAATCATGGGAATAATGTTTTTAAGATGCTGTACTGTATGGCTCTTGTAAGGGGCATTAAAACAGTCTAATTAAGCTACTGCGACCTCCACCACTTTTCCGAGGGGCATTAAAACCGTCTTGTTAAGCTACTGTGACCTCCATGTCTCTTCCAAGGGGCATTCAAACCGTCTTGTTAAGCTACTGGGACCTCCACGTCTTTTCCGAGGGGCATTAAAACCGTCTTGTTAAGCTACTGTGACCTTCACGTCTCTTCAAAGGGGCATTAAAAGCGTCTTCTTAAGCCACACTGAACTCCACAGCTCTTCCAAGGGGCATTGAAATGTTGTTTTTAAGTACCTCTAACTCCACGACTCTTCCAACGGGCATTGCATTTCCTCCTAATTTTAGTCAGCTTTTGCTTTTCAATGCAAAGGCGAAAACTAAGGGAGACCCACTCCCCAATAATGGGTAGAAAGTTTTTAGTACGCTGTAATCCACGTCTGTTTCAAGGGGCATTGCAGTTCCTCATAATTTTTGGAAAGCCTTCCATTCACTGCTTAGGCCAACAGTGTACAGGAGACCCAGTTGCTATAAATAGAAAAAAAGGTTTAGTTAACGTTCTCTGACCTCCATGTCATTTCCAAGGGGCATTGGAGTGCCTCAAAATTTTTGGTAGGCATTGCACTCACTGTATGCCCTATAACTGTAGCCGAACCGCTCCTTTTGTTACAGAAACATATCCTACAAGACATATGTGGTTGACTGGCCTGATATTGATGTGAATGGTCCCTGTTCCTCCTGCTCTTTCTCCTTTGCCACATCCATCATTTATCACCTGAAGCTTTGTTTTAACGGGAGTCATAGAACTGGAATAGTAGCAGGAAAACATCCAGCAATCCACGGAGGAGGTAGGATATGCGCCAAAATGCTGACCACCTCAGGCCTAGCCGCTACTACATACATGCGCTTGCATTCCAAGAAAACAAAGCAGATGCTAACTTCTATCATCATCATCATGGTCCTCACCTTGGCACTCTCAACTCCCCTGATGGAGAAGCCAGGGCCCACCGGAGGAGTCTGGTTCTCTGGTGGGCTCGTCCAATGCTGCCCTAAAGCAGGCCGGGCTAAGAAAAGTGTGTGTGGGGATGTTCCAAGGAGAAATAGGGGCGGCTGGGGACCATTTATGGACACCCGGCTGCCCCTAGGCGGCTGGGGACCGTGTGTGGACACCCGGCCACCCCCTTGCGGCTGGGGACCGAGTGTGGACACCCGGCCGCCGGGCGGCTGGGGACTGAGTATGGATACCAGGCAGCCAACGCAGCCATGACGTGGTGGCCAGATTCCGCCTCCACATGCCTAAAAGGCCCAATTTCAAGTGCAAGCAAGCAGTATGGTATTGCAGCCTGGGGGTGGGTGGGTGGCAGGCTGCACACTTACGCTTGCATTCCAAGAAAACAAAGCAGATGCTAACTTCTATCATCATCATCATGCTCCTCACCTTGGCACTCTCAACTCCCCTGATGGAGAAGCCAGGGCCCACCGGAGAAAAGTGTGTGGGGGATGTTCCAAGGAGAAATAGGGGCGGCTGGGGACCGTTTATGGACACTCGGCTGCCCCCAGGCGGCTGGGGACCGTGTGTGGACACCTGGCCGCAGGGCGGCTGGGGACCGAGTATTGACACCTGGCCGCCCCCTTACGGCTGGGGACCGAGTGTGGACACCCGGCCGCCGGGGACTGAGTATGGATACCAGGCCACCAACGCAGCCATGACGTGGTGGCCAGATTCCGCCTCCACATGCCTAAAAGGCCCAATTTCAAGTGCAAGCAAGCAGTATGGTATTGCAGCCTGGGGGAGGGTGGGTGGTTGGCTGCATATTTGTGCTTGCATCGCAAGGAATGGGGGAGGTACAATTGAGCACTGCCCTGGGACAAGAACTTGCACGGGGATAGCTGCAAGTCTGTATCTTCTGATGCGGCAAGGATGACTTCTGATGGGCACACATTTAGGCAGTGACCTGGGTGTCAGAGATGCTTCCAGGGGTCTTCCCCATGCTGTTCCCATGTCTTTTCAGCACTGTATGCATGTGTCACACAGCACATGGCCAGATAAGGTTGTAAAATGTTAAAATGGCATTTCCCGGTGAATGCATTTGTCACGGTTGAAAGCAATACAAAAGTGTAAAAACGCATAAAAAATGCTACTTGTGAACATAGCCCAAGGTGTGGAGGAGTATTTTATTTGGGGTTATTTATTTTACCTTATACACAAGTCTTTACCCTGGAAAGGAACTTCCTTAACATATTTCACAGGAAAGCACTTCAGTTTCGTTTTTGAACGTTTTATTGTGAGCCCTTAACAGTGGCTTAATATCTCTGACCACGTTGCTGACAGCAGTGACCTGGGGGTCAGAAATGCTTCCTGGGGCGATCCCCATGCTGTCCCCATGTCATTTCAGCACTGTCACTATCGTTTTGGGCACTTGTTAGGCTTTTAAAAGACTGCCGGGGGAGCCGCCGCAAAAATGCTCGGGTCTCCCATAGACTAACATTGGGCTAGTTGCTCGGGTCGAGCACCCGAGTATCACGGCGAGCTCGGCCCGAGCTTCAAGCACCCAAGCATTTTAGTGCTCGCTCAACACTAGCAATGTGACGTTGGTGGATCGAGCGAGACATGATGTTCCAGATGTGCTCAATCGGATTCAGGTCTGGGGAACGGGCGGGCCAGTCCATAGCTTCAATGCCTTCATCTTGCAGGAACTGCTGACACACTCCAGCCACATGAGGTCTGGTATTGTCCTGCATTAGGAGGAACCCAGGGCCAACCACACCAGCATATGGTCTCACAAGGGGTCTAAGGATCTCATCTCGGTACCTAATGGCAGTCAGGCTACCTCTGGCGAGAACATGGAGGGCTCTGCGGCCCTCCAAAGAAATGCCACCCCACACCATTACTAACCCACTGCCAAACCGGTCATGCTGAAGGATGTTGCATGCAGCAGATCGCTCTCCACGGCGTCTCCAGACTCTGTCACGTCTGTCACATGTGCTCAGTGTGAACCTGCTTTCATCTGTGAAGAGCACATGGCACTAGTGGCGACTTTGCCAATCCTGTTGCTCTGTGGCAAATGCCAAGCGTCCTGCACGGTGTTGGGCTGTGAGCACAACCCCCATCTGTGGACGTTGGGCCCCCATACCACCCTCATAGAGTCGGTTTTTAACAGCTTGTGCAGACACATGCACATTTGTGGCCTGCTGGAGGTCATTTTTCAGGGCTCTGGCCGTGCTCCTCCTGTTCCTCCTTGCACAAAGGTGGAGGTAGCGATCCTGCTGCTGGTTTGTTGCCCTCCTACGGCCTCCTCCACGTCTCCTGGTGTACTGGCCTGTCTCCTGATAGCGCCTCCAGCCTCTGGACACTACGCTGACAGACACAGCAAACCTTCTTGCCACAGCTCGCATTGATGTGCCATCCTGGATGAGCTGCACTATCTGAGCAACTTCTGTGGGTTGTAGAGTCCGTCTCATGCTACCATGAGTGTGAAAGTACAACCAACATTCAAAAGTGACCAAAACATCAGCCAGAAAGCATTGGTACTGAGATGTGGTCTGTGGTCCTCACCTGTAGAACCACTCCTTTATTGAGTGTGTCTTGATAATTGCCAATAATTTCCATCTATTGTCTTCCATTTGCACAACAGCATGTGAAAGTGATTGTCAATCAGTGTTGCTTCCTAAGTGGACAGTTTGCTTTCACAGAAGTTTGATTTACTTGGATTTATATTCTGATGCTTAAGTGTTCCCTTTATTTTTTTGAGGAGTGTATATACATACACAGTGGGGGAAATAAGTATTTGATACCTTGCTGTTTTTGTAAGTTTGCCCACTTACAAAGACATGAACAGTCTATAATTTTAAGGGTAGGGTAATTTTAACATTGAGAGATAGAATATCCAAAAAATGTGTTCCTTTGGAGGTGATCAGTCTCCGTATCAAGCCTCGCCGATGTGTCCCGCGGCATCTTCTTCGGTTGCTGGAGTTGGGGCGCCCCCTGCTGGTGGCCCCACGTTGGGCGCCTAGAATGTTAGGGTGGTCCTATATCAGGACGCTCGATTGCCTGCTCCGGTTTAAATAAAGTGCATGCGCAGAAGAAATAAAACCAGACACAGTCAGGTGCAGCTCCTCTCTTGACAGAGTAGGTGCGTCAAATCTTTATTGCGACACAAGCAAGGGGCATTTTATATCATCGCATACTAAGGCGTAGCTAGCTGATTGTCATGTCCTTTTCCATTGGATAGTCCATATATGGTCTTTGCATTGCGTAGACTTCCAGCACGAGATATCTTGCTTTCCAGGGCTTGGTCCTGAGTGCAGGCGCCATCTTGTCTCACAGCACTTTCTAGCATCTCTACTGACTCATATAAAGGCAATAATTAATTTCATAAACAACTTAATTTATTCATCTTAACACCTGTGTCTACAAAAAATCAGTTTTGCAGAAGATTACTAACTACATTGTTTCTTTCTTCCTGACCCTAATAACAATAATATTTTGCAGACACAGGCACATGTACGCACACCCACCTTCTGTGCTGGACCTTCAAATATTTTCTCACTTGATAATTGCAGGTCCTATGATACTTAGTCCACAAATCTCCATGCAGCATTGGGGGAGGGTCAGGAAGGAAAAAATAATGGAGTTAATAATCATGGCAAAATTGATTTTTTGCAGACAGAGGCACATGCATACACTGGCAAATGCACGCACACCCACCTTCTGTGCTGGACTGGGAAAGGTTTTGTCACCTGATAATTGCAGGTTCTATGATACTTCTTCCACAAATCTCTGCGCAGCATTGAGGGATGGACAGGAAGAAATAAACAAAGCAGTTAATAATCATGCGAAAAATGATTTTGTCACACGGTTACCACGACAGTTTGGAGCCAGGAGACCTAAGCGTCATATTGCTCCTACTCCGGCTCTGAGACAAAGCACTTCTCTGTCATTTTAATTGTGTGTATTTATTCTGGCTGAACAGGGGTTAAGCGGCCATGTTGGATTTCCCTGTGCTCACAGCTGAGCTCGGTTAGCCACTCCTTTTCCCTTTATAATCTGGGCTCTGATACTAATCTATGTCAGAGGAGGGAGAGGAGTTTCTTATGAGAAGGAGTGTTGGAGGAATTACTTGTGACTGGTGTCTGGTTTGTATGCGTGTAATTCCTTATCCTTCTCCATTTTGGTTTATTCCCCCTACCTTCACACCCTGGTGTTTCCCTCTGTAATATGTGAGTGAATATTTCGTATGCCTGGAGTTTTCTATTAACCCCTGTCTTTGTAGCCCTGTTTGTCGGGTTGGTGTAGTACAGTGCACAGTAGCGCCACTCTTCCCCAGGTGGCGGAGAACAGAAGGAGGGCTAAGGCAGGAGTTAGGGCGAAGGCGGAGGCCAGCGCCGGACTGGAGTGTCTGGGGTCCACCCAGGCCAACCCACCCTTCAGCTATTTGCAAATACCGGTTAGCCGTTATACCCATTATATTGGCGGCTCCTGCCCATCACTGTGCCCTCACCAGAACTGCGATGTTCAATTACTGTAGTTTGCATTAAAGGGTTTTTATTGGTGAAAACAAGTTATCAGCGATGCACAGGTTGGGAAGGTGATCACTTATTTATTGGTGGAATCCGCACTGTCAGAAGATTGTGGCACTTTGAGTATTTGGTGAGATTTTTACCTCAGTATTTATAAGACAAAACCAGGCGTGGAGCAATCCGAGGTAATGTTTTATGCATTTCTCACCCACTTCTGTTTTTTTCTTATAAATACAGAGGTGAAAATCTCACCAAATGCCAACTTGCTTTCTCTGGTGAACCTCTGTAACTGCATCTCTGCTGCTGTGTAATAGTTACAGGACAGGGAGGGGTTAAACATCCAAGTATTTAATATCTGTTGGAAATAAAGAGGTTTCCCCTAATTGATATCAGATAAAACAAATGACCAACCACAATCCACTCTACCAAGACCAATATTACCAGATAGAAGGCAGAAATACTACCACACCGTGACCAGATCACATATTACCACCACATAGTGCCCAAATAATGCCACATACAAGGCACAAATACCACCACACCATGACCAAAGCACATAATGCCACCACATAGTGACAAATAATGCTAAAATAATAAAAATGTAAAAAAGCTCTGTATATTGGGTCAGTGTACAGGTTATACAGTGATCACCAGTGACATTATACACAGGAGCTCTGTATATAGTGTACAGGTTATACAGTGATCACCAGTGACATTACACACAGGAGCTCTGTATATAGTGTCAGTGTGTGTGTATAGGTAATACAGTGATCACCAGTGACATTATACACAGGAGCTCTGTATATAGTGTCAGTGTGTGTGTATAGGTAATACAGTGATCACCAGTGACATTACACACAGGAGCTCTGTATATAGTGTCAGTGTACAGGTAATACAGTGATCACCAGTGACATTACACACAGGAGCTCTGTATATAGTGTCAGTGTGCGTGTATAGGTAATACACATACTCACCAGTGACATTACACACAGGATCTCTGTATATAGTGTCAGTGTGTGTGTATAGGTAATACAGTGATCACCAGTGACATTACACACAGGAGCTCTGTATATAGTGTCAGTGTGCGTGTATAGGTAATACACATACTCACAAGTTCTTTATCTGCCGCAGACCAATATATCACATCTTCTATGCAGGACTTATCTCTGCAGAAAATAACTATAGCTATAACTGATCACTTCCAGAGCACAATCCACACTTTTCCCAAGATTTCTACACTGCATGAAATGACAAGAAAAGCAACCTAGTGCCGCACTACACAGTAACAGAGCTCCAGTGTCATTCTGTGCCTGCTCATCTCTGTCAGCAGACATATTTGTCTGATGGCAAAGATGTAGCAGAGCTGAAGACAGAAGACCTATGGATTACGTTAGAGTGAGGATTTTTCTTTATTAAAGATGGAGTCCCTAAATGTGTTTTATTTTTAATAAGAAAAAAAATTCTGTCTTTTTTTTTTTCTGTTTACTAGAAATTCATGGTGGCTATGTCTAATTTGGCGTGACACCATGAATTTTGGGCTTAGTACCAGCTGATAATACAAAGCTGGCCTGGTACTAACCCTATTATTACCCAGGGTGCCACTCCCACCAGGGCCGCTGGAATAGCCAGGTAAAGCAAGTGGAAATGGTGCTAGGATGAATGCGCCATTTTCAGGGGTGGCTGCGGGCTGCGATTTTCAGCGTGGGGGGCCAAGAACGCTTGGGCCTTACCATGCCATGCTGCGAATCCCAGCCCCCAGCTGCCTTGTTTTATCTGGCTGGCGATCAACATATGGCGGGAGCCCACGCATTTTTTTTTTTTTTAAATATTAAATACGTTTAAAACAAATATTCGGCTTCTCTGTCTTTTGATCGCCAGCCAAGGTAAAGCCAGGCAGCTGGGGGTGGCAGGCCGTAGTTGTCTGCTTTATCTGCGGTGAGAATCAAAAATTCTGCGGAGCGCTACATCGTTTTTAAAAATTTCTTTTCACACTTCTATATGTGACAGACCCAACAGCCAATCGCAGATGCTGTCAAAGAGGATGGGCCTCTGTGATTGACTGTTCGACTAATGTACAATTAGCCCATATATTCTAGTATGGTACTATGTATGGGCTGCTTTCAGGTTACTCAAGCAGCCAATCACGATGCCCATTCTCTGTGTCAGCGTCTGTGATTGGCTGTTGGGACTGTCACACATATAGAAGTGTGAAAATAAATAAATAATAAAACAAAAATGACATAGCGCTCCGCAGAATTTTTGATTCTCAGCGCAGATAAAGCAGACAGCTACGGGCTGCCACCTCTGACTGCCTGGCTTTACCGTGGCTGCTGATCAAAAGTCTGGAAAGGCCAATGTTTTTTTTTTTTAATTATTTAAAAAAATAACAATAAAAAAAATGCGTGGGCGTCCACCATATTTTGATCGCCAGCCAGGTAAAACCAGGGGGGCTGGGATTCTCAGCATGGTAAGGCCCAAGCATTCTTGGCCCCCATGCTGAAAACGGCAGCCCGCAGCCACCCCTGGAATTGGCGCATTCATCGTAGCGCCATTTCCAGGCACTTTATCCAGCTCTTCCAACAGCCTGGAATTCATGGCATCAAGCCAAATTAGACATGGCCACAATGAATTTCTAGTAAACAGAAAAAAAACACAACACAGAGAAAAAAATGTTTTAATAAAAATAAAACACATGTAGGGACTCCATCTTTAATAAAAAACAAAATGGGCAATGGGCATGCATGATGGTACCACCAGTGGCTGGCAGGACATGCTGGGCATGATAGTACCACAGAGGCTGACAGGACATACTAGGCATGATTCATGCCTAGTATGTCCTGTCAGCCTCCGTGGTACTATCATGCCCACCCAGCATGTTCTGCCAGCCACTGGTGGTAGTACATGCTGCTGGGCATAGTACCAGTAACCAGAGGCTGGCAGCAGGACATGCTGGGCAATGGGCATGGTGATAATCATGCCCATTGCCCAGTAGTATTTACTGCCAGCCTCGGCCAGGGGTTCTCCCCCCCCCGCGTTTCATACTCGCGTGCCGAGTTGCCTGGGGCGACGCCGGGTCCGTCCTCCACAGGAAGCAGTCCCAGGGCGATGACGTCATCGCCCTGAGACTGACCTCCTGTGCACGCGCTGGCAGTGTCGCGCTGCGCAGAGGAGGCAGAGGGGCACTGCGGCAGCAGGGAGATCGCTCTCCCTGCTTTGCCGCTGTAGAGAGCCCATCACTAATCATATCGGCAGTGCTACCGATATGATTAGCGAACCGGGGGGCCCTCTGTTTAGGGCCCATGAAGGATAGGGGGTGGAGCTTGGGGGCGTGGCCATTGGGACTCGGGGCCCACCGGGGGTTTTCCCGATCCTCCGGTGGGCCAGTCCGCCCCTGGCGGAGGCCCTGGCATCCTCACCTTCAGAGGTATCCTGGGGAATAGGGTGAGCTAGAGCAACCTGTAGTGTTAGGGTCAGGGTAGGAGCCCCTGATCTCTAGTCACCCGACAGCTGTGTTGTGACATTATCTCTGACCATAACCGTTTTTTCTGCTCCATTATGGATCCTTTTACTGCTCTGACGGGGCAATTGCAGCAGCTCAGTCTGGAGGTGGCGGATTTAAGCACAGTGGTTTTGCGGTCCCTTAATACATCGGGTGTGGGTGTCTCGTCTCTCAGACAAACCATAGTGGAGCCCAAGGTTGCATTGCCTGACAGGTTCTCTGGGGGGCGGGACAACTTTGTGGTCTTTAGAGAGGCCTGTGAACTGTACTTCAGGCTACATTCCGTTTCCTCAGATTCAGAGGAGCAACATGTGGGCATAATAATCTCGCTCCTGATTCACCGTCGCTCCAGACGGTGGAGGGGTTTTTGCGGACTCTAGGCCATATATATTATGACCCCGATCGTGTCTCCTTAGCGGAGTCCACACTGCACCAACGTCAGCAAGGAGATCGGCCGGCGGAGGAATATTGCTCCAAGTTTCGGAAGTGGGCCACGGATACCATGTGGAACGACCCCCACTTGGTAGTCTCTTTTGTGAGGGGCTTTCAGTAAGTGTGAAGGATGCCTTGGCCCTGTATGAGACTCCAGACTTCCTTGAGACAGCCATGTCTCTGGCGATCCGGGTTGACTGCCGTCTTCGCCAGAGACATAGGTGTGTGGGGGATCCGGGGTCACAGGAAGTCAGCGTTGAGCCAACTGTGAATCTCATGCAGGTGGGAGCGGCATCCTCCGCTGGCAAATTGACTGTAGTCAGTCGTAAGGGGGAGTGTGTTCCTTTTGTGGGAAAAGGGGACATTTCGTAGGCATGTGTCCTTCCCAGTGTAAGCAACCACCGGAGAAGCCTGATAGCCCAGGTTGCTGGGAGGTTAGCAACCTGGGTGTATTCATCACCTCCATGGGTAAGACACAATTTTTTCTACCAGCCGTGGTTCATGTGGGTGGAGTTAAGGCGGAGGTGTGGGCCTTTCTGGACAGTGGGGCCGTGTTAAATTTGATCGACTCTAGGTTCGTCCAGGTCCAAGTCCCCGTCCCACATCCACTGTCCAGACCCATGCACATTGTCGCCATTGACTCCACCCCCTTGAGACAAGGGCACTTTACTCAAGTCATCTGTGACGTGTGGCTTCAGGTGGGGGCTATGCACACTGACGTGTTAGACTGCTATGTGCTAGAGGGTCTGCCCTCACTTGTAGTACTGGGACTCCCTTGGCTCACCGTGCACAAACCTGTTGTTGATTGGCAGACTCAGGAGATTGTTAAATGGAGTGGGTATTGTCAAGAGCACTGCTTGGGTACCCGGTTGGCAAGGGTGGATACCCGGTCTGTGCCTAATTACCTGTCAGATTTTGGGGAAGAGTTCTCGGAGCAGGGGTGCCAAAAACTCCCTCCCCATCGTCCTTATGATAGCACTATAAATCTCATTCCGGGGGCCAAGCTGCCAAAGAGCAGACTCTATAACACAGAGGTCCCCAACCGCCGGTCCGCGGACCGGGCCGTTGGGGTTTTTCAGCCGGTCCGCGGGGAGAGGGGGCCCCTCCAGCCTCCAGCAGGGCCGCCATCAGGGCATGACTGCCCTGACTCCAGTATGGGGCCCGGCCGGTAGGAGCTCCCTCGGAGCCCCCCTCTTGTGCGTCTCTCTCCTCATGGGGCCCCCGGCCGCATGCTAAGCGCCGGGTCCGGGACATCTTAGCGCTGCGCTGCTGCGGCAGCACCTTCATGATTCCCCTGACTTCCGGTCATGTGACGGCGCCGTCACATGGCCGGAAGTCAGGAGAACCTGGTGTCAGCGATTTGGACGAGCGCCAGGATTCTGCAGGGATCGCATGGGGGTAAGTATAACAAGTTTTATTTTTTTTTAAATACAATTAACTAGGAGTGGGGGGAATGGGAGATGCACATGGGGGGAGGGGAGAGATGAGAGATGCACATGGGGGAGGGGAGAGATGAGAGATCCACATGGGGGGGAGGGGAGAGATGCACATGGGGGAGGGGAGAGATGAGAGATCCACATGGGGGGGAAGGGAGAGATGAGAGATGCACATGGGGGAGGGGAGAGATGAGAGATCCACATGGGGGGGAGGGGAGAGAAGAGAGATGCACATGGGAGGGAGGGGAGAGATGAGAGATGCACATGGGGGGAGGGGAGAGATGAGAGATGCACATGGGAGGGAGGGGAGAGATGAGAGATGCACATGGGAGGGAGGGGAGAGATGAGAGATGCACGGGGGGGTGAGAGATGCACGGGGGGGTGAGAGATGCATGGGGGGGATGAGAGATGCACGGGGGGTGGATGAGAGATGCACGGGGGGGATGAGAGATGCACGGGGGGGATGAGAGATGCACGGGGGGTGGATGAGAGATGCACGGGGGGGGGTGAGAGATGCACGGGGAGGATGAGAGATGCACGGGGGGTGGATGAGAGATGCACGGGGGGGTGAGAGATGCACGGGGGGGTGAGAGATGCACGGGGGGGATGAGAGATGCACGGAGGGGATGAGAGATGCACGGAGGGGATGAGAGATTCACGGGGGTGGATGAGAGATGCACGGAGGGGGATGAGAGATGCACGGAGGGGGATGAGAGATGCACGGAGGGGGATGAGAGATGCACGGGGGTGAGCTGCACATGGGGGGGTGAGAGATGCACATGGGGGGGTTATGTTTACATAACTTTGTTGCCTTATGAAGGGCGGGGGGGGGGCCCCCCAAAATTTCTTGCACAGGGGCCCACTACAGTCTGTGTCCGCCCCTGGGATGAAGTAAATGCAGCTGAACAGCAGCTGTCAGGACAGCTGCCCTGTCCTGCTGCAGGGCGTGATGGGGCCTCAGTGATGCGGCTCCTGGCACAGCACATTATGTGGGGCTCCTGGCATAGCTCCTGGCGGGGACCTGGTCTACACTATATGATAAGTATGCACTAAACTCCAAATCCCTCCATTACCCCGCCCCCATATGACCAAAGCCCCGCCCACCCCACCCCCTCCTTGCTGGGCCATGGAAAAATGATCTTGCTTCAAGCCGGTCCCTGGTGCAAAAAAGGTTGGGGACCACTGCTATAACATATCTGGTTCGGAGAGGCAGGCCATGAAAAACTAAATCACGGAAAGCCTGACTAAAGGTCATATCAGACCATCCTCTTCCCCATTGCGCTGGTTTCTTTTTTGTAAAGAAAAAAGATGGGGGGGTTACGCCCTTACCTGGATTTCCTTGAACTTGTCAGTGATCCTTATCCGCTTCCTCTCATTCCTGACCTCTTCAATCAAATTGAAGGGGCAAAATGGTTCTCTAAGATGGGCCTTAGGGGGGCGTATAATCTTGTCCGAATTAAAGAGGGGGATGAGTGGAAAAAAGTGTTTAACACGCCTGAGGGACACTATGAGAATCTGGTGATGCCCTTTGGGTTGACAAAGGCACAAGCTGTCTTTCAAAACTTCATAAACTACATTTTTAGTCATCTGATAGATAACCACGAATCTGCCTATCTGGATGACATACTAATTTATTCTCCTGACCTTGAGTCGCACCAGGTTCACGTCAGGCAGGTTTTACATATTCTTCGAGACAAAAAATTATATATTAAGCCTGAGAAGTGTAAGTTCTCAGTTGAGGAGATGCCTTTCCTAGGATATGTGTTGTCCTCCACCGGTTTTCGCATGGATCCAGCAAAAGTCCGGGCGGTATTGGAATGGGATCATCTGGAGGATTTGAAGGCATTACAAAAGGCACTACATAAGTACATGCACACCTCCAATAGAAAAATCGCAAAAAGTTTATTGAACATAAGCACACTATTAAAAGCATTTAAAAACCATAGACATGGTATACAACTGTTTCCCACATGACAATAGTCATCAATAATAGTAAATAATAAGCATACAGACCCCAAGATGCACAATCTATAGCCAAATCCACACTAGCAATGGTAAATCCCAAATACAATACAGAAACCCAGACAGTTAATGAACAAGGGAAAGAAGGCCATCATAAAAGTGGGAAGATACTACACAAGGTAGTGTCATCATATACAGTTCCCAATACGTACAAATATCTATTGTATGTAGAATAAAGTCAGTACATACAAATATAACAAAAAGACGTCCTAAATATATTCCTAGCAGATAACCAAAGGCAGGAGGCAATAGCATACATGAACATGCAAAAATGGGTTGCTCTGGGAGAGGTATATAGAAATGCCTATGATGTCAAACACTTTACACAGTTGAATGTAGCTGTTCTAGTGGGTCATAATAAAAAAAGAACGGTAAAATCCAAGCATAGAGCCATCTCACGCCAGAGACTGCATGAAAAGGTGCATGTAATGAGGTGGTAGAATATTACCCATTGCTGTCAGTATGTGCAAAGAGGGGTTGTGGTGTCAGAGGGGATGCAGGGAGAACCCTACGCGTATTGCCGTGACCCACAAGACTTCGTGGGGAATATGTTTCTCCATGAATGTTCAATGTATTTTATCATAACCATAATTAGAGGTAAACGGTTGCCGGTGATGATCAGTGTTCCACAGCCAGTCCGGACCGGAAGTCATGAGACCAGAAATGACGATGTAAGTGATGTATCAGTGTGTTATACCCATACACGGGGAGAGGAGGAGAGGGACGTGTGTATCGCATGAGTTGTATCCCGAGGGCGGATACATACACGCCCACATTGAGAGAGGCAGTGAGAAAAAAACTACCTGAACTGTGGTGATCGGGGGACTGGCATCATCATGATAACGCCCCTTCCCACACAGCGCAGAAAATCAACCAGGATTTAGCAAAAACGGCATGACAACGATTTCTCACCCGACATACCCCCCTGCGACTTCTTCTTATTCCCAAAGATGAAGAAAAACTAAAAGGGAAGCGTTTTCAGGACAAAAAAGAGGTTAAAAGAAAATAGCTGGAGGCATTTAACAGCATTAGTTCAGAAGAAGATAAAAAATGTTTGGAACTCTGGAAAACCCGTTGGAACAAGTGAAAATCATCTAATGGACAGGATTTTTGAAGAGGACTAATGTTTTCAAGATGTTATGTTAAATAAAAAATAAATAATTCTCATTTTTTGGGGTACCTATATATATATATATATATATATATATATATATATATATATATATATATATATATATATATATGTGTGTCGTGATGGGATGGCTTTTACGTTTTTTATTTAACCAGTGGCAGCTAAGCACCCTATGCCCTATGTTATTTACATGTACTATTCTTATTTACTTACTTACTACAGGATATTTGCTCATTTTGTTTTTATCTCACGTTCTGCTTGTCAAATGGCCACAGTGTCACTGCACATCTATGCATTGCACGTATGACAACATATGCCCTGTCTCAATTTTTGGAGTTTTTGGTATATATATATATATATATATATATATATATATATATATATATATACAGTATATATACACACACATACATATACGTACACACACACATACATATATATGTAAAACATTGCAAACACAAGAAAACTTGTGTCACTGGATATCTGACATTGCTACATGATGACGTGTTGCCCTCTTTATGCACTGAAGATGGCACGTTCCCTGAGTTTTCCCAACAAGATGGTCACCACCACATTATGGGTGTCAGGTCCGAGCATTCCTACATGAACAGTTTCCTGGAAAGTGGATGGGTCGGCGTGGGCCAGTTGAATGGCCACCAAGGTCTCCCAATCTGACCCCCTTAGAATTTTATCTTTGGGGTCATCTGAAGCCAATTGTCTATGCTGTGAGGATACGAGATGTGCAGCATCTGAAACAACGGATACTGGAAGCCTGCGCTGGCATTTCTTCTGCGGTGTTGCTATCAGTGTGTCAAAAGTGGGAGAAGAGGGTTGCATTGACAATCCAACACAATGGACAGCACTTTGAACACATTTTATCAGTGGTCATAAACTTGTAAAAAACTCATGAAAGAATAAAGTTACGTTAAAAACAAGTACACCATTGTTTTTCTTATGAAATTCTGAATAAGTTTGATGTGTTACATGACCCTATTCCTATTGAAAAAAATAAAGTTGGATCCAAAATGGCCGACTTCAAAATGGCCGCCATGGTCACCACCCATCTGGAAAACTTTTCCCCCTCCCATATACTAATGTGCCAAAAACAGGAAGTTGATATCACCAAGCATTCCCATTTTATATAGGTGTTTCCATATAAATGGCCCATCCTGTACTTTGCACGTGCACCCCTTCCTTGTTATGCGAATGTTACCTCCCTGATTTTGCAATAAACTTTACACTATATTTCTACTTTGTATCTAGACTTTTTTGGTCGGTTTTCTTTCTCCCCTTTTTTCTGAACTTCTCAGACTGTCTAGGCTGCCATCATCATCATCATCATCCCACATAAATTACACAGATTACAGTATGACATTTTTACTCTAGGCTATACAAATACCTTATACTCCGTTACTTCTATACCACACTTTTATGTGTTCCCTTGGTTGCATTTAAATATATGTGTTAGATATATACTGCATATATATAGTGCAGACCAAAAGTTTGGACACACCTTCTCATTTAAAGATTTTTCTGTATTTTCATGACTACGAAAATTGTACATTCACACTGAAGACATCAAAACTATGAATTAACACATGTGGAATTATATACTTAACAAAAAAGTGTGAAACAACTGAAAATATGTCTTATATTCTAGGTTCTTCAAAGTAGCCACCTTTTGCTTTGATGACTGCTTTGCTCACTCTTGGCATTCTCTTGATGAGCTTCAAGAGGTAGTCACCGGAAATGGTTTTCACTTCACAGGTGTGCCCTGTCAGGTTTAATAAGTGGGATTTCTTGCCTTATAAATGGGGTTGGGACCATCAGTTGTGTTGTGCAGAAGTCTGGTGGATACACAGCTGATAGTCCTACTGAATAGACTGTTCTATGGCAAGAAAAAAGCAGCTAAGTAGAGAAAAACGAGTGGCCATCATTGCTTTAAGAAATGAAGGTCAGTCAGTGCGAAAAATTGGGAAAACTTTGAAAGTGTCCCCAAGTGCAGTTGCAAAAACCATCAAGCGCTACAAAGAAACTGGCTCACATGAGGACCGCCCCAGGAAAAGAAGACCAAGAGTCACCTCTGCTTCTGAGGATAAGTTTATCCGAGTCACCAGTCTCAGAAATCGCAGGTTAAAAGCAGCTCAGATTATAGACTAGGTCAATGCCACACAGAGTTCTAGCAGCAGACACATCTCTTCAACAACTGTTAAGAGGAGACTTTGTGCAGCAGGCCTTCATGGTAAAATAGCTGCTAGGAAACCACTGCTAAGGACAGGCAACAAGCAGAAGAGACTTGTTTGGGCTAAAGAACACAAGGAACGGACATTAGACCAGTGGAAATCTGTGCTTTGGTCTGATGAGTCCAAATTTGAGATCTTTGGTTCCAACCACCGTGTATTTGTGCGACGCAGAAAAGGTGAACGGATGGACTCTACATGCCTGGTTACCACCGTGAAGCATGGAGGAGGAGGTGTGATGGTGTGGGGGTGCTTTGCTGGTGACACTGTTGGGGATTTATTCAAAACTGAAGGCATACTGAACCAGCATGGCTACCACAGCATCTTACAGCGGCATGCTATTCCATCCGGTTTGCGTTTAGTTGGACCATCATTTATTTTTCAACAGGACAATGACCCCAAACACACCTCCAGGCTGTGTAAGGGCTATTTGACCAAGAGGGAGAGTGATGGGGTGCTACGCCAGATGACCTGGCCTCCACAGTCACCAGACCTGAACCCAATCGAGATGGTTTGGGGTGAGCTGGACCGCAGAGTGAAGGCAAAAGGGCCAACAAGTGCTAAGCATCTCTGGGAACTCCTTCAAGATTGTTGGAAGACCATTTCCGGTGACTACCTCTTGAAGCTCATCAAGAGAATGCCAAGAGTGTGCAAAGCATATAATTCCACGTGTGTTAATTCACAGTTTTGATGCCTTCAATGTGAATGTACAATTTTCATAGTCATGAAAATACAGAAAAATCTTTAAATGAGAAGGTGTGTCCAAACTTTTGGTCTGTACTGTATATCTGATTTAAGGGCATGGAAATTAAAATTTTGAAAATTGTGAAATTTTCAAAATTTTCATCAAATTTCTGATTTTTTTCACAAATAAATGCAAGTGATATCGAAGAAATTTTATCACTAACATGGAGTGCAATATGTCACGAAAGGACAGTCTCAGAATCAGGGGGATCCGTTGAAGCGATCCAGAGTTATTACCTCATAAAGTGACAGTGGACAGAATTGTAAAAATTGGCCTGATCATTAAGGACATAATTGTCTCCGTCCTTAAGGGGTTAATGTAGTTTTGAAAAAAATACTGTTTTATTAGCAGCAGATTATCAGGACTACTTGGCCTGATGCTAGGTAGTCCAACCCCGCCTCCATCACTGATTGGCAGCTCAGTGGTGTGAGGGCGGAGCTATCTAGATCTCAGAATTCAGAGATCTCTTAGATCTGTGGCAGATAAAACTGTTTTTAATCAATACTGCAGCACCCAGTAAAGTAAGTGATACATCGCTGTAATCATGGTCTCTGCCTCTACATCATGCAGGTGGTTACAGATTCTCTTTAATAAATTTTAGTGTGATTAATATAACTCAACTAAAAATAGCAATAAAATACCGCAGTAATATACAACCATGATGAATGCAAGCAGAAAGAACTTCAATACTACTCCTTTTTGTAAGGTAATAACATTATTCCAGCCATTAATTCACTGAGAGAAAATCTAATAACGCTCAGTTTCCAGCCTATCGAGAAATTTCAAAAACACAAGTCTCTAAGTAAAAAGGATTATACATTCAGATAACTCCTACTCCTCCATTCTCATCAGTCAGACTGATGAGCACAAATTGTCAAGAACTCGAAGTATGGCTCACTGCGCTTTTATTTCGTGTCTGCTCTGAAGTTATCTATTACTTGCAGCCCAGCCCCTTGGGGAACCTGAATCTATATTTTATTCCATCTGCTCCAAACTCAGAATTCAGTAGAAGAAATAAACTGCAACACAGGAGACAATGAGAAGCAAAGAGCCAATGCATCGGGAAATAGCGAGATTCCAAGCTGCGGGAAAATATTTTATGATAAAGGTAAATTATCAACATTATAGATGATGAGCCCAGATGGGGGCTGGAAAAAAAAGATTCCTGGAGCAGGCATTTATGAAGACTCTGAACTGACATGTTGTCATGTTAAAGGGAACCTGTCACATCCTAGTTACTATGTAAACTGCCCTCATAGCGTTGGTAGTGATGCAATGTACATCACTAACACACTTTTTTCATTATAATTGGTGCAACTATAATGAGTGTATAGCACTTTATATACTTATACCCTACCTACTCGTTCAGTCATAGGGGTGTGATCCTCACATTCAGCCATAGGTGGCGCCGCCCAGGTGTTTGAATTTTGCTCCCGGCGAGCGCTGAAGTTATGGGACGCTTGTGCAGTATGACACAGCTGACAGCAAAGCTTGTAGCGCTGGGAGCCGCGCATGCGCTGTGACGAGCGGCTCCGGCCGCACACAGTGAAGCTGGAAAGTACACAGCCTCACTGCGCACATGCGGGGAGCCGCTCGTCACAGCGCATGCGCGGCTCCCAGCGCTACAAGCTTTGCTGTCAGCTGTGTCATACTGCACAAACGTCCCATAACTTCAGCGCTCGCCGGGAGCAAAATTCAAACACCTGGGCGGCGCCACCCATGACTGAATGTGAGGATCACACCCCTATGACTGAACAAGCAGCTAGGGTATCTATAATATAACAGGGGATGCGTGTTTCTGTCCGAAGCCTCTATAGACTGCGCATGTGTGACGCGCAGTCTGGCTCCAGAGAGAAGCAGGCATCCAGCCGTTACAGGTAAGAGGTGTATGGCGCCGGAGATTGCGCGGGATGCGTAGACACTGAACGCATACTGTGATCTCCGGCGCCATACTTACCTGACCGGGAGGAGCGTTGCCGCGGCGCCTCTCTTCGCTGGAGACCGGGGGCGGAGTGAAGGCGTCGGACCGGCGCGTGCACATAGCGCTATCCGGCGCCATTTTACTGAAGACACATTTGTGTGTCTTCAGCAAAATGGCGCCGGACAGCGTGGTGCTCCGGCGCCGCACTCCTCCCCCGGCCTCCGGCAGAAGAGGACACAGCAGCGCTGGAGCACAGAGAAGAAAGGTGAGTATAACTGTTTATTTTTTTCGTATGTGTGTACAGTGTGAAAGGAGTGAGGGGACCATGCACATAACAGGATTGGGGGGTGAGAGGTACCACACATAACAGGATTGGGGGGTGAGGGGTACCACACATAACAGGATTGGGGGTGAGGGGTACCACACATAACAGGATTGGGGGTGAGGTGTACCACGCATACCGGGATTGGGGGTGAGGGGTACCACACATACCAGTATTGGGGGTGAGTGGTACCACGCATACCAGGATTGGGGGTGAGGGGTACCACGCATACCATGATTGGGGGGTGAGGGGTACCACGCATACTAGGATTGGGGGGTGAGGGGTGCCACGCATACCAGGATTGGGGGGTGAGGGGTGCCAGGCATACTGGGATTGGGGATGAGGGGTGCCATGCATACCGGGATTGGGGATGAGGGGTGCCACGCATACCGGGATTGGGAATGAGGGATGGGGTGCCACACATACCGGGATTGGGGGTGAGGGGTGCCAGGCATACTGGGATTGGGGATGAGGGGTGCCATGCATACCGGGATTGGGGATGAGGGGTGCCACGCATACCGGGATTGGGAATGAGGGATGGGGTGCCATGCATACCAGGATGAGGGATACCATACACACCAGGATAAGGATGAGGGGTGCCATGCATACCGGGATTGGGGGTGAGGGGTGCCACGCATACCAGGATTGGGGGTGAGGGGAGCCACGCATACCGGGATTGGGGGTGCCACGCATACCGGGATTGGGGGTGAGGGGTGCCACGCATACTGGGATTGGGAGTGAGGGATAGGGTGCCATGCATACCAGGATGAGGGATACCATACACACCAGGATAGGGATGAGGGGTGCCACGCATACCGGGATTGGGGGGATGAGGGGTGCCAGGCATACTGGGATTGGGGATGAGGGGTGCCATGCATACCGGGATTGGGGATGAGGGATGGGGTGCCATGCATACCAGGATGAGGGATACCATACACACCAGGATAGTGATGGGGTGCCATGCATACCAGGATGAGGGATACCATACACACCAGGATAAGGATGAGGGGTGCCACGCATACCGGGATTGGGGTGAGGGGTGCCACGCATACCGGGATTGGGAGTGAGGGGAGCCACACATACCGGGATGAGGGGTGACACGCATACCGGGATTGGGAGTGAGGGGAGCCACACATACCGGGATTGGGAGTGAGGGATAGGGTGCCATGCATACCAGGATGAGGGATACCATACACACCAGGATAGGGGTGAGGGGTGCCACGCATACCAGGATTGGGGGTGAGGGGTGCCACGCATACCAGGATTGGGGGTGAGGGGTGCCACGCATACCAGGATTGGGTGTGAGGGGTGCCACGCATACCAGGATTGGGGGTGAGGGGTGCCACGCATACCAGGATTGGGGGTGAGGGGTGCCACGCATACCAGGATTGGATGGTGGGGACAGGATGGGGGCAGCACAAATACAAGGAGGGGGGCAGCACATACCAGCATGGGAGACCATATACCAATAAAAATGCTCGCCACCTGGACGTAGAACGGGTTCAATAGCTAGTAAGTATATGAAGTGCTATACACTCATTATAGTTGCACCAATTATAATGAAAAAAGTGTGTTAGTGATGTACATTGCATCACTACCAACACTATAGGGGCAGTTTACATAGCAGTTAGGACGTTTCCCTTTAATGAAATAGATGGCATTTAGATGAGTTTAATGATGCTTGGACACATCGCACAATATTGATCTGTGCTCTCCATTCATCTCCACCTTTTATCGCACAGCTGGGAAGTTAGAATGACAGGGGGCAATGCTCTTTCCAGGATTAATCTGTTTTTTTTTTCTAGGCTTTAACATCAAAATGACACTGAAAAAAATCACATTGAGATATCTATTCTAAGGTGGGGGCATGGACCGGGGGTGGGGAGAGGTGGGGTATGACCGGGGGTAGGGCGAGGTGGGGCATGGACCGGGGGTGGGGCAGAGGTGGGGCATGGACCGGGGGTGGGGCAGAGGTGGGGCATGGACCGGGGGTGGGGCAGAGGTGGGGCATGGACCAGGGGTGGGGCAGAGACCGGGAGTGGGGCATGGACCAGGGGTGGGGCATGGACCAGGGGTGGGGGCATGGACCGAGGGTGGGGCAGAGGTGGGGCATGGACCGGGGGTGGGGCAGAGGTGGGGCATGGACCAGGGGTGGGGCAGAGGTGGAGGCATGGACCGGGGGTGGGGCAGAGGGGGGGCATGGACCGGGGGTGGGGCATGGACCGGGGGTGGGGCAGAGGTGGGGCATGGACCGGGGGTGGGGCAGAGGGGGGGCATGGACCGGGGGTGGGGCAGAGGTGGGGCATGGACCGGGGGTGGGGCAGAGGGGGGCATGGACCGGGGGTGGGGCAGAGGTGGGGCATGGACCGGGGGTGGGGCAGAGGTGGGGGCATGGACCGAGGGTGGGGGCATGGACCGGGGGTGGGGGCATGGACCGGGGGTGGGGCAGAGGGGGGGCATGGACCGGGGGTGGGGCAGAGGTGGGGCATGGACCGGGGGTGGGGCAGAGGGGGGCATGGACCGGGGGTGGGGCAGAGGTGGGGCATGGACCGGGGGTGGGGCAGAGGTGGGGCATGGACCGGGGGTGGGGGCATGGACCGAGGGTGGGGGCATGGACCGGGGGTGGGGGCATGGACCGGGGGTGGGGCAGAGGTGGGGGCATGGACCGGGGGTGGGGCAGAGGTGGGGCATGGACCGGGGATGGGGCATGGACCGGGGGTGGGGCAGAGGTGGGGGCATGGACCGGGGGTGGAGCTTGTGCCTTGAGCACTGTTAGCCGGGAGAGCTGTCACTGTGTGTTCAGTGTTGTGGCACCAGTCACCTGCCATCACCTTCCCCAGCAGCTCACCCATCACACCTGTCCCTGTGCTGTAGCTGCTCTGTGTCCAGCTGACAATCCTCTCCTGCTCCTCACAGACCTGTATAATGGAGCAGCTCTTCTGAGGGATAACGTCACCAGGCGGCAGAGCTTCCCACAGTGCGGAGCTCATACACGGAGGCCGCAGCACAGTCCGCAGGTCACTACGAGGAGCCCGGTCCTGCAGGCTGAAGTGATGTAGTAGCGCAGCTACCGGGGGCAAAGACTGTGACCGCCCCGGGCCCCGCGCTCTGAGGGGCCACCCGGAGCTGAAAAGGTTAAACTGTGTGGCTTTGCCTCTATTGGGCCCTTTGAGCTGGGGGCCCCTCCGCAGGGTCACTGTATAGGCGACATCTGCAGATACACTTGAAAGCGATGGAGGACGAAACGTCACAGCTGACGCTCCCTCCCCCATCGTTCTATCTCAGCGTCTAACGTCTCAGCACGATGACGTCACTACGTAGCGTCCTCTACGCTGGGAGGTGCGACGCATAGAACACAAGCTGCGGCGACCGCGGAGGAGAGGTGAGTATTGTATTTTATTTTTTTAGGACATTGTTGTGGCCATTAAATTACATTTAAGACTATACTATATGGGAGTGCTTTACACTGAATGGGCAATAGGGGTGCATTATACTATATGGGGCTGCATTATACAGAGCTATATAGAGGGTCTGAGAGGGGAGATATACTGCAGGATGGGACGGTATATAGATGAGAGGTGGGATATACTGCAGGATGGGACGGTATATAGATGAGAGGTGGGATATACTACAGGCTGGGGCTGTATATAGATGAGAGGGGGGATATACTGCAGGATGGGGTTGTATATAGATGAGAGGGGGGATATACTGCAGGATGGGACTGTATATAGGTGAGAGGTGAGATATACTGCAGGATGGGGCTGTATATAGATGAGAGGTGGGATATACTACAAGCTGGGGCTGTATATAGGTGAGAGGTGGGATATACTACAGGCTGGGGCTGTATATAGGTGAGAGGGGGGATATACTGCAGGATGGGGCTGTATATAGATGAGAGGTGGGATATACTACAGGATGGGGCTGTATATAGGTGAGAGGGGGGATATACTGCAGGATGGGGCTGTATATAGATGAGAGGTGGGATATACTACAGGATGGGGCTGTATATAGGTGAGAGGTGGGATATACTACAGGCTGGGGCTGTATATAGATGAGAGGGGGGATATACTGCAGGATGGGACGGTATATAGGTGAAAGGTGGGATATACTACAGGCTGGGGCTGTATATAGGTGAGAGGTGGGATATACTACAGGTTGGGGCTGTATATAGGTGAGAGGTGGGATATACTGCAGGATGGGACGGTATATAGATGAGAGGTGGGATATACTGCAGGATGGGGCTTTATATAGGTGAGACGTGGGATATACTACAGGCTGGGGCTGTACATAGATGAGAGGGGGGATATACTGCAGGATGGGACGGTATATAGGTGAGAGGTGGGATATACTGCAGGATGGGGCTGTATATAGGTGAGAGGTGGAATATACTGCAGGATGGGGCTGTATATAGGTGAGAGGTGGGATATACTGCAGGATGGGGCTGTATATAGGTGAGAGGTGGGATATACTACAGGATGGGGCTGTATATAGGTGAGAGGTGGGATATACTGCAGGATGGGGCTGTATATAGGTGAGAGGTGAGATATACTACAGGATGGGGCTGTATATAGGTGAGAGGTGGGATATACTACAGGATGGGGCTGTATATAGGTGAGAGGTGGGATATACTGCAGGATGGGGCTGTATATAGGTGAGAGGTGGGATATACTGCAGGATGGGGCTGTATATAGGTGAGAGGTGGGATATACTGCAGCATGGGGCTGTATATAGGTGAGAGGTGGGATATACTGCAGCATGGGGCTGTATATCGGTGAGAGGTGGGATATACTACAGGCTGGGGCTGTATATAGGTGAGAGGTGAGATATACTACAGGCTGGGGCTGTATATAGGTGAGAGGTGGGATATACTGCAGGATGGGGCTGTATATAGGTGAGACGTGGGATATACTACAGGCTGGGGCTGTATATAGGTGAGAGGTGGGATATACTGAATGATGGGGCTGTATATAGGTGAGAGGTGGGATATACTGAATGATGGGGCTGTATATAGGTGAGAGGTGGGGATATACTGCAGGATGGGGCTGTATATAGGTGAGAGGTGGGATATACTGCAGGATGGGGCTGTATATAGGTGAGAGGTGGGATATACTACAGGATGGGGTTGTATATAGGTGAGAGGTGGGATATACTACAGGATGGGACGGTATATAGGTGAGAGGTGGGATATACTACAGAATGGGGCTGTATATAGGTGAGAGGTGGGATATACTGCAGGATGGGGCTGTATATAGGTGAGAGGTATGATATACTGCAGGATGGGGCTGTATATAGATGACAGGTGGGATATACTACAGGATGGGGCTGTATATAGGTGGGAGGGGAGATATACTGCAGGATGGGGCTGTATCATTATTCTGCTGTTACATCGTGTCTTATCCTGCATTCACCTCCAGAGCTGAAGTCACTATTCTGCTGTTACATCGTGTCTTATCCTCCAGTCACCTCCAGAGCTGCAGTCACTATTCTGCTGTAAAATCAGGTCTTATGCTCCAGTCACCTCCAGAGCTGCACTCGCTATTCTGCTGTTACATCGTGTCTTATCCTCCAGTAAACTCCAGAGCTGAAGTCACTATTCTGCTGTTACATCGTGTCTTATCCTCCAGTCACCTCCAGAGCTGCAGTCACTATTCTGCTGTAAAATCAGGTCTTATGCTCCAGTCACCTCCAGAGCTGCACTCGCTATTCTGCTGTTACATCGTGTCTTATCCTCCAGTCACCTCCAGAGCTGCACTCTCCATTCTGCTGTTACATTGTCTTATCCTCCAGTCACCTTCAGAGCTGTAGTCACTATTCTGCTGTTACATCATGTCTTACACTCCAGACACCTCCAGAGCTGCAGTCACTATTCTGCTGTTACATCATGTCTTATCCTCCAGTCACCTCCAGAGCTGCAGTCACTATTCTGCTGTAAAATCAGGTCTTATGCTCCAGTCACCTCCAGAGCTGCACTCGCTATTCTGCTGTTACATCGTGTCTTATCCTCCAGTCACATCCCGAGCTGTAGTCACTATTCTGCCGTTATATCGTGTCTTATCCTCCTGTCACCTCCAGAGCTGCACTCACTCTTCTGCTGTTACATCGTGTCTTATCCTCCAGTCACCTCAAGAGCTGCAGTCACTATTCTGCTGTTACATCGTGTCTTGTCCTCCAGTTACCTCAAGAGCTGCAGTCACTATTCTGCTGTTACATAGTGTCTTATCCTCCAGTAAACTCCAGAGCTGCAGTCACTATTCTGCTGTTACATCAGGTCTTATCCTCCAATCACCTCCAGAGCTGCACTCACTATTCTGCTGCTACATCATCTCCTATCTACCAGTCACCTCCAGAGCTGCACTCACTATTCTGCTGTTACATCATGTCTTACACTCCAGCCACCTCCAGAGCTGCAGTCACTATTCTACTGTTACATCATGTCTTATCCTCCAGTCACCTCCAGAGCTACAGTCACTATTCTGCTTTTACATTATGACCAATCTTCCAGTCACCTCCACAGCTGCAGTCATTATTCTGCTATTACATCATGTCTTATCCTCCAGTCACCTCCAGAGCTGCAATCACTATTCTGCTGTAACATCATGTCCTATCTTCCAGTCACCTCCAGAGCTGCAGTTTCTATTCTACTATTACATCAGCTCTTATCCTCCAGTCATTTCCAGAGCTGCAGTCACTATTCTGCTGTTAAATCGTGTCTTATCCTTCAGTCACCTCCAGAGCTGCAGTCACTATTCTGCTGTTACAACAGGTCTTATCCTCCAGCCACCTCCAGTGCTTCACTCAATATTTTGCTGTTACATCATGTTTTATCCGCCAGTCACCTCCCGAGCTGTAGTCACTGTTCTGCCGTTACATCGTGTCTTATCCTGTCACCTCAAGAGCTGCAGTCACTATTCTGCTGTTACATCGTGTCTTGTCCTCCAGTTACCTCCAGAGCTGCACTCACTATTATGCTGTTACTTCATGTCCTATCCTCCTGTCACCTCCAGAGCTGCAATCACTATTCTGCTGTTACATCATATCTTATTCTCCAGTCACCTTCAGAGCTGCAGTCACTTTTCTGCTGTTACATCGTGTCTTATCCTCCAGTCACCTCCAGTGCTGCACTCACTATTCTGCTGTTACATCGTGTCTTATCCTCCAGTCACCTCCAGAGCTGCAGTCACTATTCTGCTGTTACATCATGTTTTATCCTCCAGTCACCTCCAGAGCTGCACTCACTATTCTGCTGTTACATCGTGTCTTATCCTCCAGTCACCTCCAGAGTTGCAGTCACTATTCTGCTGTTACATTGTGTCTTATCCTCCAGTCACCTCCAGAGCTGCAGTCACTATTCTGATGTTACATCGTGTCTTATCCTCCAGTCACCTCCAGAGCTGCACTCACCATTCTGCTGTTACATCAGGTCTTATCCTCCAGTCACCTCCAGAGCTGCAGTGACTTTTCTGCTGTTAGTTCGTGTCTTATCCTCCAGTCACCTCAAGAGCTGCAGTCACTATTCTACTATTATTTCATGTCTTATCCTCCAGTTACCTCCAGAGCTGTAGTCACTATTCTACTGTTACATCGTATCTTATCCTCCAGTCACCTCCAGAGCTGCAGTCACTATTCTGTTGTTGCAACACGTCTTATGCTCCAGTCACCTCCAGAGCTGCACTCACTATTCTGCTGTTACATCATATCTTATCCTCCAGTCACCTCCAGAGCTGTAGTCACTATTCTGCTGTTACACCATGTATTATCCTCCAGTCACCTCCACAGCTGCACTCACTATTCTGCTGTTATATCATGTTTTATCCGCCAGTCACCTCCAGAGCTGCACTCAATATTCTGCTGTTTCATCGTGTCTTATCCTCCTGTCACCTCCGGAGCTGCAATCACTATTCTGCTGTTACATCAGGTCTTATCCTCCAGTCACCTCCAGAGCTGTAGTTTCTATTCTGCTATTACATCAAGTCTTATTCTCCAGTCACCTCCAGAGCTGCAGTCGCTTTTCAGCTGTTATATCGTGTCTTATCCTCCAGTCACCTCAAGAGCTGCAGTCAATTTTCAGCTGTTACATCGTGTCTTATCCTCCAGTTACCTCCAGAGCTGCAGTCACTATTCTGCTGTTACATCGTGTCTTATCCTCCAGTTACCTGCAGAGCTACACTCACTATTCTGCTGTTACATCATGTCTTATCCTCCAGTCACCTCCAGAGCTGCAGTCACTATTCTGCTGTTACATCGTGTCTTATCCTCCAGTCACCTCAAGTGCTGCACTCACTATTCTGCTGTTACAATGTGTCTTATCCTCCTGTCACCTCCAGAGCTGCTGTTACACCATGTCTTATCCTCCAGTCACCTCCAAAGCTGCACTCAGTATTCTTCTTTTACATCATGTCTTATCCTCCAGTCACCTCCAGAGCTGCAGTCACTCTTCTGCTGTTGCAACCTGTCTTATCCTCCAGCCACCTCCAGAGCTGCAGTCACTATTCTGCTCTTACATCAAGTCTTATCCTCCAGTCACCTCCAGAGCTGCAGTCACTATTCTGCTGTTACATCGTGTCTTATCCTCCAGTTACCTCCAGAGCTGCAGTCACTATTCTGCTGTTACATCGTGTCTTATCCTCCAGTCACCTCCAGAGCTACACTCACTATTCTGCTGTTACATCATGTCTTATCCTCCAGTCACCTCCAGAGCTGCAGTCACTATTCTGCTGTTACATCGTGTCTTATCCTCCAGTCACCTCAAGTGATGCACTCACTATTCTGCTGTTACATCGTGTCTTATCCTCCTGTCACCTCCAGAGCTGCTGTTACACCATGTCTTTTCCTCCAGTCATCTCCAGAGCTGCAGTCACTATTCTGCTGTTACATCGTGTCTTATCCTCCAGTCACCTCCAAAGCTGCACTCAGTATTCTTCTTTTACATCATGTCTTATCCTCCAGTCACCTCCAGAGCTGCAGTCACTCTTCTGCTGTTGCAACCTGTCTTATCCTCCAGCCACCTCCAGAGCTGCAGTCACTATTCTGCTGTTACATCAAGTCTTATCCTCCAGTCACCTCCAGAGCTGCAGTCACTATTCTGCTGTTACATCGTGTCTTATCCTCCAGTCACATCCAGAGCTGCACTCACTATTCTGCTATTATTTCATGTCTTATCCTCCAGTCACCTCCAGAGCTGCAGTCACTATTCTGCTGTTACAACACGTCTTATCCTCCAGTTTCCTCCAGAGCTGCACTCACTATTCTGCTGTTACATCGTGTCTTATCCTCCAGTCACCTCCAGAGCTGCAGTCACTATTCTGCTGTTACATCGTGCCTTATCCTCCAGTCACCTCCAGAGCTGCAGTCACTATTCTGCTGTTGCATCATGTCTTATCCTCCAGTCACCTCCAGAGCTGTAGTCTCTATTCTGCTGTTACATCAGGTCTTATCCTCCAGAGCTGCAGTCTCTATTCTGCTCTTACATCGTGTCTTATTCTCCAGTCACCTCCAGAGCTGCACTCACTTTTCTGCTGTTACATCGTGTCTTATCCTCCAGTCACCTCAAGGGCTGCACTCACTATTCTGCTGTTAAATCGTGTCTTATCCTCCTGTCACCTCCAGAGCTGCTGTTACACCATGTCTTATCCTCCAGTCACCTCAAGGGCTGCACTCACTATTCTGCTGTTAAATCGTGTCTTTTCCTCCAGCCACCTCCAAAGCTGCACTCAGTATTCTGCTGTTACATCATGTCTTATCCTCCAGCCACCTCCACAGCTGCAGTCACTATTCTGCTGTTACATCAAGTCTTATTCTCCAGTCACCTCCAGAGCTGCAGTCACTAATCTGCTGTTAGTTCGTGTCTTATCCTCTAGTCTCATCCAGATCTGCACTCACTATTCTGCTATTATTTCATGTCTTATCCTCCAGTCACCTCAAGAGCTGCACTCACTATTCTGCTGTTACATCGTGTCTTATCCTCCAGTCACCTCCAGATCTGTAGTCACTGTTCTGCTGTTACATCTTATCTTTTCCTCCAGTCACGTCCAGAGCTGCACTCACTATTCTGCTGTTACATCATGTTTTATCCGCCTGTCTCCTCCAGAGCTGCACTCACTATTCTGCTGTTACATCCTGTCTTATACTCCACTCACCTCCAGAGTTGCAGTCACTATTCTGCTGTTACATCGTGTCTTATCCTCCTGTCACCTCCAGAGCTGCCCTCACTGTTCTGCTGTTACATCAGGTCTTATCCTCCAGTCACCTCCAGAGCTGCAGTCACTATTCTGCTGTTGCATCGTGTTTTATCCTCCAGCCACCTCCAGAGCTGCAGTCACTATTCTGCTGTTACATCAGGTCTTATCCTCCAGTCACCTCCGGAGCTGCAGTCACTATTCTGATGTTACATCAGCTGTTATCCTCCACTCACCTCCAGAGCTGCACTCACTATTCTGTTACATCGTGTGTTATCCTCCAGTCACCTCCAGAGCTGCACTCAACATTCTGCTGTTACAACGTGTCTTATCCTCCAGTCACCTACAGAGCTGCTCTCACCATTCTGCTGTGATATTATGTCTTATCATCCATTCACCTCCAGAGCTGCACTCACTATTCTGCTTTTACATCCTGTCTTATCCTCCTGTCACTTCCAGAGCTGCAGTCACTATTCTGCTGTTACATCCTGTCTTAACCTCCAGTCACCTCCAGAGCTGCACTTACCATAATGCTGTTACATCTTGTCTTATCCTCCAGTTACCTCCAGAGCTGCAGTCACTATTCTGCTGTTACATCAAGTCTTATCCTCCAGTCACCTCCAGAGCTGCACTCACTATTCTGCTGTAACATCGTGTCTTATCCTCCAGTCACCTCCAGAGCTGCAGTCACTACTCTGCTGTTATGTCATATCTTATCCTCCAGTCAACTCAATAGCTGCTGTCACTATTCTGCTGTTACATTGTCTTATCCTCCAGTCACCTCCAGAGCTGCACTCACTATTCTGCTGTTACAATGTGTCTTATCCGCCAGCCACCTCCAGAGCTGCACTCCCTAATCTTCTGTTACATCGTGTCTTATCCGCCAGTCACCTCCAAAGCTGCAGTCACTATTCTGCTGTTACATCGTGTCTTATCCTCCAGTCACCTCCAGAGCTGCAGTCACTATTCTGCTGTTTCATGACATCTTATCCTCCAGTCACCTCCAGACCTGAACGCACTATTCTGTTTTTACATCGTGTCTTATCCTCCAGTCACCTCCAGAGCTGCACTCACTATTCTGCAGTTACATCGTGTCTTATCGTCCAGTCACCTCCAGAGCTGCAGTCACTATTCTGCTGTTACATCGTGTCTTATCCTCCAGTCACCTCCCGAGCTGCAGTCACTATTCTGCTGTTACATCGTGTCTTATCTTCCAGTCACCTCCAGAGCTGCACTCACTATTCTGCTGTAACATCGTGTCTTAACCTCCAGTCACCTCCAGAGCTGCACTTACCATACTGCTGTTACATCGTGTCTTATCCTCCAGTCACCTCCAGAGTTGCAGTCACTATTCTGCTGTTACGTCATGTCTTATCCTCCAGTCATCTCCAGAGCTGTAGTCACTATTCTGCTGTTACGTCATGTCTTATCCTCCAGTCACCTCAATAGCTGCGGTAAATATTCTGCTGTTACATTATGTCTTATCTTCCAGTCACCTCCAGAGCTGCACTCACTATTCTGCTGTTACAATGTGTCTTATCCGCCAGCCACCTCCAGAGCTGCAGTCACTCTTCTGCTGTTGCAACCTGTCTTATCCTCCAGCCACCTCCAGAGCTGCAGTCACTATTCTGCTGTTACATCAAGTCTTATCCTCCAGTCACCTCCAGAGCTGCAGTCACTATTCTGCTGTTACATCGTGTCTTATCCTCCAGTTACCTCCAGAGCTGCAGTCACTATTCTGCTGTTACATCGTGTCTTATCCTCCAGTCACCTCCAGAGCTACACTCACTATTCTGCTGTTACATCATGTCTTATCCTCCAGTCACCTCCAGAGCTGCAGTCACTATTCTGCTGTTACATCGTGTCTTATCCTCCAGTCACCTCAAGTGATGCACTCACTATTCTGCTGTTACATCGTGTCTTATCCTCCAGCCACCTCCAGAGCTGCAGTCACTATTCTGCTGTTACATCAAGTCTTATCCTCCAGTCACCTCCAGAGCTGCAGTCACTATTCTGCTGTTACATTGTCTTATCCTCCAGTCACCTCCAGAGCTGCACTCACTATTCTGCTGTTACAATGTGTCTTATCCGCCAGCCACCTCCAGAGCTGCACTCCCTAATCTTCTGTTACATCGTGTCTTATCCGCCAGTCACCTCCAAAGCTGCAGTCACTATTCTGCTGTTACATCGTGTCTTATCCTCCAGTCACCTCCAGAGCTGCAGTCACTATTCTGCTGTTTCATGACATCTTATCCTCCAGTCACCTCCAGACCTGAACGCACTATTCTGTTTTTACATCGTGTCTTATCCTCCAGTCACCTCCAGAGCTGCACTCACTATTCTGCTGTTACATCGTGTCTTATCGTCCAGTCACCTCCAGAGCTGCAGTCACTATTCTGCTGTTACATCGTGTCTTATCCTCCAGTCACCTCCCGAGCTGCAGTCACTATTCTGCTGTTACATCGTGTCTTATCTTCCAGTCACCTCCAGAGCTGCACTCACTATTCTGCTGTAACATCGTGTCTTAACCTCCAGTCACCTCCAGAGCTGCACTTACCATACTGCTGTTACATCGTGTCTTATCCTCCAGTCACCTCCAGAGTTGCAGTCACTATTCTGCTGTTACGTCATGTCTTATCCTCCAGTCATCTCCAGAGCTGTAGTCACTATTCTGCTGTTACGTCATGTCTTATCCTCCAGTCACCTCAATAGCTGCGGTAAATATTCTGCTGTTACATTATGTCTTATCTTCCAGTCACCTCCAGAGCTGCACTCACTATTCTGCTGTTACAATGTGTCTTATCCGCCAGCCACCTCCAGAGCTGCAGTCACTCTTCTGCTGTTGCAACCTGTCTTATCCTCCAGCCACCTCCAGAGCTGCAGTCACTATTCTGCTGTTACATCAAGTCTTATCCTCCAGTCACCTCCAGAGCTGCAGTCACTATTCTGCTGTTACATCGTGTCTTATCCTCCAGTTACCTCCAGAGCTGCAGTCACTATTCTGCTGTTACATCGTGTCTTATCCTCCAGTCACCTCCAGAGCTACACTCACTATTCTGCTGTTACATCATGTCTTATCCTCCAGTCACCTCCAGAGCTGCAGTCACTATTCTGCTGTTACATCGTGTCTTATCCTCCAGTCACCTCAAGTGATGCACTCACTATTCTGCTGTTACATCGTGTCTTATCCTCCTGTCACCTCCAGAGCTGCTGTTACACCATGTCTTTTCCTCCAGTCATCTCCAGAGCTGCAGTCACTATTCTGCTGTTACATCGTGTCTTATCCTCCAGTCACCTCCAAAGCTGCACTCAGTATTCTTCTTTTACATCATGTCTTATCCTCCAGTCACCTCCAGAGCTGCAGTCACTCTTCTGCTGTTGCAACCTGTCTTATCCTCCAGCCACCTCCAGAGCTGCAGTCACTATTCTGCTGTTACATCAAGTCTTATCCTCCAGTCACCTCCAGAGCTGCAGTCACTATTCTGCTGTTACATCGTGTCTTATCCTCCAGTCACATCCAGAGCTGCACTCACTATTCTGCTATTATTTCATGTCTTATCCTCCAGTCACCTCCAGAGCTGCAGTCACTATTCTGCTGTTACAACACGTCTTATCCTCCAGTTTCCTCCAGAGCTGCACTCACTATTCTGCTGTTACATCGTGTCTTATCCTCCAGTCACCTCCAGAGCTGCAGTCACTATTCTACTGTTACATCATGCCTTATCCTCCAGTCACCTCCAGAGCTGCAGTCACTATTCTGCTGGTGCATCATGTCTTATCCTCCAGTCACCTCCAGAGCTGTAGTCTCTATTCTGCTGTTACATCAGGTCTTATCCTCCAGAGCTGCAGTCTCTATTCTGCTCTTACATCGTGTCTTATTCTCCAGTCACCTCCAGAGCTGCACTCACTTTTCTGCTGTTACATCGTGTCTTATCCTCCAGTCACCTCAAGGGCTGCACTCACTATTCTGCTGTTAAATCGTGTCTTATCCTCCTGTCACCTCCAGAGCTGCTGTTACACCATGTCTTATCCTCCAGTCACCTCAAGGGCTGCACTCACTATTCTGCTGTTAAATCGTGTCTTTTCCTCCAGCCACCTCCAAAGCTGCACTCAGTATTCTGCTGTTACATCATGTCTTATCCTCCAGCCACCTCCACAGCTGCAGTCACTATTCTGCTGTTACATCAAGTCTTATCCTCCAGTCACCTCCAGAGCTGCAGTCACTAATCTGCTGTTAGTTCGTGTCTTATCCTCTAGTCTCATCCAGATCTGCACTCACTATTCTGCTATTATTTCATGTCTTATCCTCCAGTCACCTCAAGAGCTGCACTCACTATTCTGCTGTTACATCGTGTCTTATCCTCCAGTCACCTCCAGATCTGTAGTCACTGTTCTGCTGTTACATCTTATCTTTTCCTCCAGTCACGTCCAGAGCTGCACTCACTATTCTGCTGTTACATCATGTTTTATCCGCCTGTCTCCTCCAGAGCTGCACTCACTATTCTGCTGTTACATCCTGTCTTATACTCCACTCACCTCCAGAGTTGCAGTCACTATTCTGCTGTTACATCGTGTCTTATCCTCCTGTCACCTCCAGAGCTGCCCTCACTGTTCTGCTGTTACATCAGGTCTTATCCTCCAGTCACCTCCAGAGCTGCAGTCACTATTCTGCTGTTGCATCGTGTTTTATCCTCCAGCCACCTCCAGAGCTGCAGTCACTATTCTGCTGTTACATCAGGTCTTATCCTCCAGTCACCTCCGGAGCTGCAGTCACTATTCTGATGTTACATCAGCTGTTATCCTCCACTCACCTCCAGAGCTGCACTCACTATTCTGTTACATCGTGTGTTATCCTCCAGTCACCTCCAGAGCTGCACTCAACATTCTGCTGTTACAACGTGTCTTATCCTCCAGTCACCTACAGAGCTGCTCTCACCATTCTGCTGTGATATTATGTCTTATCATCCATTCACCTCCAGAGCTGCACTCACTATTCTGCTTTTACATCCTGTCTTATCCTCCTGTCACTTCCAGAGCTGCAGTCACTATTCTGCTGTTACATCCTGTCTTAACCTCCAGTCACCTCCAGAGCTGCACTTACCATAATGCTGTTACATCTTGTCTTATCCTACAGTCACCTCCAGAGGTTACAGTCACTATTCTGCTGTTTCATGACATCTTATCCTCCAGTTACCTCCAGAGCTGCAGTCACTATTCTGCTGTTACATCAAGTCTTATCCTCCAGTCACCTCCAGAGCTGCACTCACTATTCTGCTGTAACATCGTGTCTTATCCTCCAGTCACCTCCAGAGCTGCAGTCACTACTCTGCTGTTATGTCATATCTTATCCTCCAGTCAACTCAATAGCTGCTGTCACTATTCTGCTGTTACATTGTCTTATCCTCCAGTCACCTCCAGAGCTGCACTCACTATTCTGCTGTTACAATGTGTCTTATCCGCCAGCCACCTCCAGAGCTGCACTCCCTAATCTTCTGTTACATCGTGTCTTATCCGCCAGTCACCTCCAAAGCTGCAGTCACTATTCTGCTGTTACATCGTGTCTTATCCTCCAGTCACCTCCAGAGCTGCAGTCACTATTCTGCTGTTTCATGACATCTTATCCTCCAGTCACCTCCAGACCTGAACACACTATTCTGTTTTTACATTGTGTCTTATCCTCCAGTCACCTCCAGAGCTGCACTCACTATTCTGCTGTTACATCGTGTCTTATCGTCCAGTCACCTCCAGAGCTGCAGTCACTATTCTGCTGTTACATTGTGTCTTATCCTCCAGTCACCTCCCGAGCTGCAGTCACTATTCTGCTGTTACATCGTGTCTTATCTTCCAGTCACCTCCAGAGCTGCACTCACTATTCTGCTGTAACATCGTGTCTTAACCTCCAGTCACCTCCAGAGCTGCACTTACCATACTGCTGTTACATCGTGTCTTATCCTCCAGTCACCTCCAGAGTTGCAGTCACTATTCTGCTGTTACGTCATGTCTTATCCTCCAGTCATCTCCAGAGCTGTAGTCACTATTCTGCTGTTACGTCATGTCTTATCCTCCAGTCACCTCAATAGCTGCGGTAAATATTCTGCTGTTACATTATGTCTTATCTTCCAGTCACCTCCAGAGCTGCACTCACTATTCTGCTGTTACAATGTGTCTTATCCGCCAGCCACCTCCAGAGCTGCACTCCCTATTCTGCTGTTACAATGTGTCTTATCCGCCAGCCACCTCCAGAGCTGCACTCCCTATTCTTCTGTTACATCGTGTCTTATCCGCCAGCCACCTCTAGAGCTGCACTCAATATTCTGCTGTTACATCATGTCTTATCCTCCAGACACCTCCAGAGCTGCACTCACTATTCTGCCGTTACATCGTGTCTTATCTTCCAGTCACCTCCAGAGCTGCAGTCACTATTCTGCTGTTACATGGTTTCTTCTCCTCCAACCACCTCCAGAGCTGCAGTCTCTACTCTGCAGTTACATCATGTCTTATCCTCCAGTCATCTCCAGAGCTGTAGTCACTATTCTGCTGTTACATCGTGTCTTATCCTCCAGTCACCTCCAGAGCTGCAGTCACTATTCTGATGTTACATCCTGTCTTATCCTCCAGTCACCTCCAGAGCTGCAGTCACTATTCTGATGCTACATCCTGTCTTATCCTCCAGTCACCTCCAGAGCTGCAGTCACTATTCTGCTGTTACATCGAGTCTTATCCTCCAGTCACCTCCAGAGCTGCAGTCACCATTCTGATGTTACTTCCTGTCTTATCCTCCAGTCACCTCCAGAGCTGCAGTCACTATTCTGCTGTTACATCCTGTCTTATCCTCCAGTCACCTCCAGAGCTGCAGTCACTATTCTGCTGTTACATCATGTCTTATCCTCCAGACACCTCCAGACCTGCGGTCACTATTCTGCTGTTACATTATGTCTTATCCTCCAGTTACCTCCAGATCTGCTGTCACTATTCTGCTGTTACTTCATGTCTTATCCTCCAGTCACCTCCTGAGCTGCACCCAATATTCTGCTGTTACATCGTGTCTTATTCTCCAGTCACCTACAGAGCTGCAGTCACTACTCTGCTTTTACATCGTGTCTTATCCTCCAGTCATCTCCAGAGCTGTAGTCACTATTCTGCTGTTACGTCATGTCTTATCCTCCAGTCACCTCCAGAGCTACACTCACTATTCTGCTGTTACATCGTGTCTTATCCTCCAGCCACCTCCGGAGCTGCACTCACTATTCTGCTCTTACATCATGTCTTATCCTCCAGTCACCTCAATAGCTGCGCTCACTATTCTGCTGTTACATTCTGTATTATCCGCCAGCCACCTCCAGAGCTGCACTCACTATTCTGCTGTTACATCGTGTCTTATCCGCCAGTCACCTCTAAAGCTGCACTCACTATTCTGCTGTTACATCATGTCTTATCTTCCAGTCACCTCCAGAGCTGCAGTCACTATTCTGCAGTTACATCGTGTCTTATTCTCCAGCCACCTCCAGAGCTGCAGTCACTATTCTGCTGTTACATCAGGTTTATCCTCCAGTCACCTCCAGAGCTGCAGTCACTATTATGCTATTACATCAGGTCTTATCCTCCAGTTACCTCCAGAGCTGCAGTCACTATTCTGCTGTTACATTCTGTATTATCCTCCAGTCACTTCCAGAACTGCACTCACTATTCTGCTGTTACATTGTGTCTTATCCTCCAGTCACCTCCAGAGCTGTAATCACTATTCTGCTGTTACATCGTGTTTTATCCTCCAGTCACCTCCAGAGCTGCAGACACTATACTGCTGTTACATCGTGTCTTACCCTCCAGTCACCTTCAGAACTGCACTCACTATTCTGCTGTTACATCGTGTCTTAACCTCCAGAGCTGCACTCACCATTCTGCTGTTACATTGTGTCTTATCCTCCAGTCACCTCCAGAGCTGCAGTCACTATTCTGGTGTAACATCATGTCTTATCCTCGAGCCACCTTCCAGAGCTGCGGTCACTATTCTGCTGTTACATTATGTCTTATCCTCCAGTTACCTCCAGAACTGTAGTCACTATTCTGCTGTTACATCATGTCTTATCCTCCAGTTACCTCCAGAGCTGCACTCACTATTCTGCTGTTACATCGTGTCTTATCCTCCAGTCACCTCCAGAGCTTCAGTCTCTATTCTGCTGTTACATCATGTCTTATCCTCCAGTCACCTCCAGAGCTGCAGTCACTTTTCTGCTGTTACATCGTATCTTATCCTCCAGTCACCTCCAGAGCTGCAGTTACTATTCTGCTGTTACATCATGTCTTATCCTCCAGTCACCTCCAGAGCTACACTCACTATTCTGCTTCTACATCAGGTCTTATCCTCCAGTCACCTCCAGAGCTGCGGTCACTATTCTGCTGTTACATCTTGTCTTATCCTCCAGTCACCTCCAGAGCTGCAATCACTATTCTGCTTTTACATCATATCTAATCCTCCAGTCACCTCCAGAGCTGCATTCACTCTTCTGCTGTTACATCGTGTCTTATCCTCCAGTCACCACAAGAGCTGCACTCACTATTCTGCTGTAACATCGTGTCTTAACCTCCAATCACCTCCAGAGCTGCACTTACCATACTGCTGTTACCTTGTGTCTTATCCTCCAGAGCTGCAGTCACTACTCTGCTGTTACATCATGTCTTATCCTCCAGTCATCTCCAGAGCTGTAGTCACTATTCTGCTGTTACATCATGTCTTATCCTCCAGTCACCTCCAGAGCTGCACTCACTATTCTGCTGTTAAAATGTGTCTTAAACGTCAGTCACCTCCAGAGCTGCACTCACTATTCTGCTGTTACATTGTGTCTTATCCTCTTGCCACCTCCGGAGCTGCAGTCACTATTCTGCTGTTACATCAGGCCTTATCCTCCAGTCACCTCCAGAGCTGCACTCACTATTCTGCTCTTACATCATGTCTTATCCTCCAGTTACCTCCAGAGCTGCAGTCCCTATTCTGCTATTACATCAGGTCTTATCCTCCAGCCACCTCCAGAGCTGCACTCACTATTCTGCTCTTACATCATGTCTTATCCTCCAGTTAACTCCAGAGCTGCAGTCACTATTCTGCTGTTACGTCATGTCTTATCCTCCAGTCACCTCAATAGCTGCTCTCACTATTCTGCTGTTACATTATGTCTTATCCTCCAGTCACCTCCAGAGCTGCATTCACTATTCTGCTGTTACATCGTGTCTTATCCGCCAGTCACCTCCAGAGCTGCAGTCACTATTCTGCTGTTACATCGTGTCTTATCCTCCAGTCATCTCCAATGCTGTAGTCACTATTCTGCTGTTACGTCATGTCTTATCCTCCAGTCACCTCCAGAGCTGCACTCACTATTCTGCTGTTAAAATGTGTCTTAAACGTCAGTCACCTCCAGAGCTGCACTCACTATTCTGCTGTTACATTGTGTCTTATCCTCTTGCCACCTCCGGAGCTGCAGTCACTATTCTGCTGTTACATCAGGCCTTATCCTCCAGCCACCTCCAGAGCTGCAGTCACTATTCTGCTATTACATCAGGTCTTATCCTCCAGCCACCTCCAGAGCTGCACTCACTATTCTGCTCTTACATCATGTCTTATCCTCCAGTTAACTCCAGAGCTGCAGTCACTATTCTGCTGTTACGTCATGTCTTATCCTCCAGTCACCTCAATAGCTGCTCTCACTATTCTGCTGTTACATTATGTCTTATCCTCCAGTCACCTCCAGAGCTGCATTCACTATTCTGCTGTTACATCGTGTCTTATCCGCCAGTCACCTCTAGAGCTGCACTCAATATTCTGCTGTTACATCATGTCTTATCTTCCAGTCACCTCCAGAGCTGCAGTCACTATTCTGCTGTTACATCAGGTCTTATCCTCCAGTCACCTCCAGAGCTGCAGTCACTAATATGCTATTACATCAGGTCTTATCCTCCAGCCACCTCCAGAGCTGCACTCACTATTCTGATCTTACATCATGTCTTATCCTCCAGTTACCTCCAGAGCTGCAGTCACTATTCTGATCTTACATCATGTCTTATCCTCCAGTTACCTCCAGAGCTGCAGTCACTATTCTGCTGTTACATCTTGTCTTATCCTCCAGTCACTTCCGGAGCTGCACTCACTATTCTGCTGTTACATTGTGTCTTATCCTCCAGTCACCTCCAGAGCTGTAATCACTATTCTGCTGTTACATCGTGTTTTATCCTCCAGTCACCTACAGAGCTGCGGTCACTATTCTGCTGTTACATTATGTCTTATCCTCCAGTTACCTCCAGAGCTGCAGTCTCTATTCTGCTTTTATATCATGTCTAATCCTCCAGTCACCTCCAGAGCTGCAGTCACTCTTCTGCTGTTACATCTTGTCTTATCCTCCAGTCACCTCCAGAGCTGCTGTCACTATTCTGCTGTTACATCAGGTCTTATCCTCCAGTCACCTTCAGAGCTGCACTCACTATTCTGCTGTTAGATCGTGTCTTAACCTCCAGTCACCTCCAGAGCTGCACTAACCATTCTGCTGTTACATTGTGTCTTATCCTCCAGTCACCTCCAGAGCTGTAATCACTATTCTGCTGTTACGTGTTTTATCCTCCAGTCACCTCCAGAGCTGCAATCACTCTTCTGCTGTTACATCGTGTTTTATCCTCCAGTCACCTCCAGAGCTGCAGTCACTATTCTGCTGTTACATCGTGTCTTATCCTCCAGTCACCTCCAGAGCTGCAGTCACTATTCTGCTGTTACATCAGGTCTTATCCTCCAGTCACCTCAAGAGCTGCACTCACTATTCTGCTGTAACATCGTGTCTTAACCTCCAATCACCTCTAGAGCTGCACTTACCATACTGCTGTTACCTTGTGTCTTATCCTCCAGAGCTGTAGTCACTATTCTGCTGTTACATCATGTCTTATCCTCCAGTCACCTCCAGAGCTGCAGTCACTACTCTGCTGTTACATCATGTCTTATCCTCCAGTCATCTCCAGAGCTGTAGTCACTATTCTGCTGTTACATCATGTCTTATCCTCCAGTCACCTCCAGAGCTGCACTCACTATTCTGCTGTTACAATGTGCCTTATACGCCAGCCAACTCCAGAGCTGCACACACTATTCTGCTGTTACATCGTGTCTTATCCGCCAGCCACCTCTAGAGCTGCACTCACTATTCTGCTGTTACATCGTGTCTTATCCTCCAGTCACCTCCACAGCTGCAGTCACTATTCTGCTGTTACATCAGGTCTTATCCTCCAGTCACCTCCAGAGCTGCACTTAACATACTGTTGTTACATTGTGTCTTATCCTCCAGTCACCTCCAGAGCTGTAGTCACTATTTTGCTGTTACATCGTGTCTTATCCTCCAGTCACCTCCAGAGCTGCAGTCACTATTCTGCTGTAACATCGTGTCTTAACCTCCAGTCACCTCCAGAGCTGCACTTAATATACTGCTGTTACATCATGTCTTATCCTCCAGACACCTCCAGAGCTGCAGTCACTACTCTGCTGTTACATCATGTCTTATCCTCCAGTCACCTCCAAACCTGCACTCACTATTCTGCTGTTACATCGTGTCTTATCCTCCAGTCACCTCCAGAGCTGCACTTAACATACTGTTGTTACATTGTGTCTTATCCTCCAGTCACCTCCAGAGCTGCAGTCTCTATTTTGCTGTTACATCGTGTCTTATCCTCCAGCCACCTCCACAGCTGCAGTCACTATTCTGCTGTTACATCAGGTCTTATCCTCCAGTCACCTCCAGAGCTGCACTCACTATTCTGCTGTTACTATTTGTCTTATCCGCCAGTCACCTCCAGAGCTGCATTCACTATTCTGCTGTTACATCGTGTCTTATCCTCCAGCCACCTCCAGAGCTGCAGTCACTATTCTGCTATTACATCAGATCTTATCCTCAAGCCACCTCCAGAGCTGCAGTCACTATTCTGCTCTTACATCATGTCTTATCCTCCAGTCACCTCCAGATCTGCACTCACTATTCTGCTGTTACATCGTGTCTTATCCTCCCGTCACCTCCAGAGCTTCAGTCACTATTCTTCTGTTACATCATGTCTTATCCTCCAGTTACCTCCAGAGCTGCATTCACTATTCTGCTGTTACATCCTGTCTTATCCTCTAGTCACCTCCAGAGCTGCAGTCACTATTCTGCTGTTACATCGTGTCTTATCCTCCCGTCACCTCCAGAGCTTCAGTCACTATTCTGCTGTTACATCATGTCTTATCCTCCAGTTACCTCCAGAGCTGCATTCACTATTCTGCTGTTACATCCTGTCTTATCCTCTAGTCACCTCCAGAGCTGCAGTCACTATTCTGCTGTTACATCGTGTCTTATCCTCCAGTTACCTCCAGAGCTGCAGTCACTACTCTGCTGTTACATTGACTTATCCTCCAGTCACCTCCAGAGCTGCACTCACTATGCTGCTGTTACATCGTGTCTTATCCGCCAGCCACCTCTAGAGCTGCACTTACTATTCTGCTTTTACATCATGTCTTATCCTCCAGTCACCTCCAGATCTATACTCACTATTCTGCCGTTACATCGTGTCTTATCTTCCAGTCACCTCCAGAGCTGCAGTCACTATTCTGCTGTTACATCGTGTCTTATCCTCCAGTCACCTCCAGAGCTGCACCCACTATTCTGCTGTTACATCGTGTCTTATCCTCCAGTCACCTCAATAGCTGCACCCACTATTCTGCTGTTACATTATGTCTTATCCTCCAGTTACCTCCAGATCTGCTGTCACTATTCTGCTGTTACATCGTGTCTTATCTTCCAGTCACCTCCAGAGCTGCAGTCACTACTCTGCTGTTACATCATATCTTATCCTCCAGCCACCTCCAGAGCTGCTGCCACTATTCTGCTGTTGCATTATGTCTTATCCTCCAGTCACCTCCAGAGCTGCAGTCACTATTCTGCTGTTACATCGTGTCCTATCCTCCAGTCACCTCCAGAGCTGCACTCACTGTTCTGCTGTTACATCGTGTCTTATCCTCCAGTCACCTCCAGATCTGCACTCACTATTCTGCTGTTACATCGTGTCCTATCCTCCAGTCACCTCCAGAGCTGCACTCACTGTTCTGCTGTTACATCGTGTCTTATCCTCCAGTCTCCTGCAGAGCTGCAGTCACTATTCTGCTGTTACATCGTGTCTTATCCTCCAGTGCTGCAGTCACTGTTCTGCTGTTACATGGTGTCTTATCCTCCAGTCACCTCCAGAGCTGCACTCACTGTTCTGCTGTTACATCGTGTCTTATCCTCCAGTCACCTGCAGAGCTGCAGTCACTATTCTGCTGTAACATCGTGTCTTATCCTCCAGTCACC
Organism: Phyllobates terribilis; assembly: GCF_046119375.1. NCBI lineage: Eukaryota > Metazoa > Chordata > Amphibia > Anura > Dendrobatidae > Phyllobates > Phyllobates terribilis. Next base: position 1,207,725 of record NW_027363053.1, on the reverse strand, counting down.
TCCAGAGCTGCACTTACCATTCTGCTGTTACATCGTTTCTTATCCTCCAGTCACCTCCAGATCTGCACTCACTATTCTGCTGTTACATCGTGTCTTATCCTCCAGTCACCTCCAGATCTGCACTCACTATTCTGCTGTTACATCGTGTCTTATCCTCCCGTCACCTCCAGAGCTTCAGTCACTATTCTTCTGTTACATCGTGTTTTATCCTCCAGTCACCTCCAGAGCTGCCGTTACTATTCTGCTGTTACATCATGTCTTATCCTCCAGTCACCTCCAGAGCTGCAATCTCTATTCTGCTGTAACATCATGTCTTATCCTCCAGTCACCTCCAGAGCTGCAGTCACTTTTCTGCTGTTACATCGTGTCTTATCCTCCAGTCACCTCCAGAGCTGCAGTCACTATTCTGCTGTTACATCGTGTTTTATCCTCCAGTCACCTCCAGAGCTGCATTAACTATTCTACTGTTACATGACATCTTATCCTCCAGTCACCTCCAGAGCTGCACTAAGTATTCTACTGTTACTTCGTGTCTTATCCTCCAGTCACCTCCAGATCTGCACTCACTATTCTGCTGTTACATCATGTCTTATCCTCCAGTCACCTCCAGAGCTGCACTCACTATTCTGCTGTTACATCTTGTCTTATCCTCCAGTGCTGCAGTCACTGTTCTGCTGTTACATCGTGTCCTATCCTCCAGTCACCTCCAGAGCTGCATCACTGTTCTGCTGTTACATCGTGTCTCATCCTCCAGTCACCTCCAGAGCTGCAATAACTATTCTGTTGTTACATCATGTCTTATCCTCCAGTCACCTCCAGACGTGCAGTCACTATTCTGCTGTTACATCATGTCTTATCCTCCAGTCACCTCCAGAGCTGCACTCACTATTCTGTTGTTACTTCATGTCTTATCCTCCAGTCAACTCCAGACGTGCAGTCACTATTCTGCTGTAACATCACGCCTTATCCTCCAGTCACCTCCAGAGCTGCACTCACTATTCTGCTTTTACATTGTCTTATCCTCCAGTCACCTCCAGAGCTGCAGTTACTATTCTGCTGTTACATCGTGTCTTATCCTCCAGTCACCTCCAGAGCTGCATTCACTATTCTACTGTTACATGACATCTTATCCTCCAGTCAACACCAGAGCTGCACTCACTATTCTGCTGTTACATCGTGTCTTATCCTCCAGTCACCTCCAGAGCTGCACTCACTATTCTGCTGTTACATCGTGTCTTATCCTCCAGTGCTGCAGTCACTGTTCTGCTGTTACATCGTGTCTTATCCTCCAGTCACCTCCAGAGCTGCACTCACTGTTCTGCTGTTACATGACATCTTATCCTCCAGCCACCTCCAGAGCTGTCACTATTCTGCTGTTACATTATGTCTTATCCTCCAATTACCTCCAGAGCTGCAGTTACTATTCTGCTGTTACATCGTGTCTTATCCTCCAGTCACCTCCAGAGCTGCATTCACTATTCTACTGTTACATGACATCTTATCCTCCAGTCACCTCCAGAGCTGCACTAAGTATTCTGCTGTTACTTCGTGTCTTATCCTCCTGTCACCTCCAGATCTGCACTCACTATTCTGCTGTTACATCGTGTCCTATCCTCCAGTCACCTCCAGAGCTGCAGTCACTTTTCTGCTGTTACATCGTGTCTTATCCTCCAGCCTCCTACAGAGCTGCACTCACTATTCTGCTGTTACGTCGTGTCTTATCCTCCAGTCACCTCCAGAGCTGCACTCACTGTTCTGCTGTTACATCATGTCTTATCCTCCAGTCATCTGCAGAGCTGCAGTCACTATTCTGCTGTTACATTGTGTCTTATTCTCCAGTCACCTCCAGAGCTGTAGTCACTTTTCTGCTGTTACATCGTGTCTTATCCTCCAGTCACCTCCAGAGCTGCAGTCACTATTCTGCTGTTACATCATGTCTTATCCTCCAGTCAACTCCAGAGCTGTAGTTACTATTCTGCTGTTACATCGTGTCTTATCCTCCAGTCACCCCAAGAGCTGCATTCACTATTCTGCTGTTACATCATGTCTTCTCCTCCAGTCACCTACAGAGCTGAAGTCTCTATTCTGCTGTTAAATCATGTCTTATCCTGCAGTCACATCCAGAGCTGCAGTCACTTTTCTGCTGTTACATCGTGTCTTATCCTCCAGCCACCTCCAGAGCTGCACTCACTATTCTGCTGTTACATCGTGTCTTATACTCCAGTCACCTCAAGAGCTGTAGTCTCTATTCTGCTGTTACATCAGTTCTTATCCTCCATTCACCTCCAGAGCTGCACTCACTATTCTGCTGTAACATCGTGTCTCTTCCTCCAGTCACCTCCAGAGCTGCAATAACTATTCTGTTGTTACATCATGTCTTATCCTTCAGTCACCTCCAGAGGTGCAGTCACTATTCTGCTGTTACATCATGTCTTATCCTCCAGTCACCTCCAGAGCTGCACTCACTATTCTGTTGTTACATCATGTCTTATCCTCCTGTCACCTCTAGAGCTGCAGTCACTATTCTGCTGTTACTTCATGTCTTATCCTCCAGTCACCTCCAGAGCTGCACTCACTATTCTGTTGTTACATCGTGTCTTATCCTCCAGTCAACTCCAGAGCTGTAGTCTCTATTCTGCTGTTACATCAGGTCTTATCCTCCATTCACCTCCAGAGCTGCAGTCACTATTCTGCTGTAGCATCACGCCTTATCCTCCAGTCACCTCCAGAGCTGCACTCACTATTCTGCTTTTACATTATGTCTTATCCTCCAGTCACCTCCAGAGCTGCACTCACTATTCTGCAGTTACATCAGGTCTTATCATCCAGTCACCTCCAGATCTGGACTCACTATTCTGCAGTTACATCGTGTCTTATCCTCCAGTCACCTCCAGAGCTGCACTCACCATTCTGCTGTTACATTGTGTTTTATCCTCCAGTCACCTCCAGAGCTGCATTCACTATTCTACTGTTACATGACATCTTATCCTCCAGTCACCTCCAGAGCTGCACTAAGTATTCTACTGTTACTTCGTGTCTTATCCTCCAGTCACCTCCAGATCTGCACTCACTATTCTGCTGTAAAATCAGGTCTTATCCTCCAGCCACCTCCAGAGCTGCTGTCACTATTCTGCTGTTACATTATGTCTTATCCTCCAATTACCTCCAGAGCTGCAGTTACTATTCTGCTGTTACATCATGTCTTATCCTCCAGTTACTTCCAGAGCTGCACTCACTATTCTGCTGTTTCATCGTGTCTTATCCTCCAGTCACCTCCAGAGCTGCAGTTACTGTTCAGCTGTTACATCGTGTCTTATCCTCCAGCCACCTCCAGAGCTTCAGTCACTATTCTGCTGTTACATCGTGTCTTATCCTCCAGTCACCTCCAGAGCTGCCGTTACTATTCTGCTGTTACATCATGTCTTATCCTCCAGTCACCTCCAGAGCTGCAGTCACTATTCTGCTGTTACATCATGTCTTATCCTCCAGTCAACTCCAGAGCTGTAGTTACTATTCTGCTGTTACATCGTGTCTTATCCTCCAGTCACCCCAAGAGCTGCACTCACTATTCTGCTGTTACATCATGTCTTCTCCTCCAGTCACCTACAGAGCTGAAGTCTCTATTCTGCTGTTAAATCATGTCTTATCCTGCAGTCACATCCAGAGCTGCAGTCACTTTTCTGCTGTTACATCGTGTCTTATCCTCCAGCCACCTCCAGAGCTGCACTCACTATTCTGCTGTTACATCGTGTCTTATACTCCAGTCACCTCAAGAGCTGTAGTCTCTATTCTGCTGTTACATCAGTTCTTATCCTCCATTCACCTCCAGAGCTGCACTCACTATTCTGCTGTAACATCGTGTCTCTTCCTCCAGTCACCTCCAGAGCTGCAATAACTATTCTGTTGTTACATCATGTCTTATCCTCCAGTCACCTCCAGAGGTGCAGTCACTATTCTGCTGTTACATCATGTCTTATCCTCCAGTCACCTCCAGAGCTGCACTCACTATTCTGTTGTTACATCATGTCTTATCCTCCTGTCACCTCTAGAGCTGCAGTCACTATTCTGCTGTTACTTCATGTCTTATCCTCCAGTCAACTCCAGAGCTGTAGTCTCTATTCTGCTGTTACATCAGATCTTATCCTCCATTCACCTCCAGAGATGCACTCACTATTCTGCAGTTACATCAGGTCTAATCATCCAGTCACCTCCAGATCTGGACTCACTATTCTGCAGTTACATCGTGTCTTATCCTCCAGTCACCTCCAGAGCTGCACTCACCATTCTGCTGTTACATTGTGTCTTATCCTCCAGTCACCTCCAGAGCTGCTCTCACTATTCTGCAGTAAAATCAGGTCTTATCCTCCAGCCACCTCCAGAGCTGCTGTCACTATTCTGCTGTTACATTATGTCTTATCCTCCAATTACCTCCAGAGCTGCAGTTACTATTCTGCTGTTACATCATGTCTTATCCTCCAGTTACTTCCAGAGCTGCACTCACTATTCTGCTGTTTCATCGTGTCTTATCCTCCAGTCACCTCCAGAGCTGCAGTTACTGTTCAGCTGTTACATCGTGTCTTATCCTCCAGCCACCTCCAGAGCTTCAGTGACTATTCTGCTGTTACATCGTGTCTTATCCTCCAGTCACCTCCAGAGCTGCTGTTACTATTCTGCTGTTACATCATGTCTTATCCTCCAGTCACCTTAAGAGCTGCACTCACTATTCTGCTGTTACATCGTGTCTTATCCTCCAGTCACCTCCAGAGCTGTAGTCTCTATTCTGCTGTTACATCAGGTCTTATCCTCCATTCACCTCCAGAGCTGCAGTCACATTTCTGCTGTAACATCATGTTTTATCTGCCAGTCACCTCCAGAGCTGCACTCACTATTCTGCTGTTAAATCATGTCTTATCCTCCAGTCACCTTCAGAGCTGCACTCACTATTCTGCTGTTACATCGTGTGTCATCCTCCAGTCACCTCCAGAGCTGCAGTCACTATTCTGCTGTTACATCATGTCTTATCCTCCAGTCACCTTCAGAGCTGCACTCACTATTCTGCTGTTACATCGTGTGTCATCCTCCAGTCACCTCCAGAGCTGCAGTCACTATTCTGCTGCTGCATCCTGTCTTATCCTCCACTCACCTCCAGAGCTGTGGTCACTATTCTGCTGTTACATCAGGTCTTATCCTCCAGTTTTCTCCAGAGCTGTAGTCACTATTCTGCTGTTACGTCATGTCTTATTTTCCACTCACCTCCAGAGCTGCAGTCACTATTCTGCTGTTACAACGTGTCTTATCCTCCAGCCACCTTCAGAGCTGCAGTCACTATTCTGCTGTTACATCAGGTCTTATACTCCAATCATCTCCAGAGCTGTAGTCACTATTCTGCTGTTACATCAGGTCTTATCCTCCAGTCACCTCCAGAGCTGCAGTCTCTATTCTGCTGTTACATCGTGTTTTATCCTCCAGTCACCTCTAGAGCTGCAGTCACTGTTCTGCTATTACATCAGGTCTTATCCTCCAGTCACCTCAAAAGCTGCAGTCACTATTCTGCTGTTAATTCATGTCTTATCCTCCAGCCACCTCCAGAGTTCCACTCACTGTTCTGCTGTTACATCGAGTCTTATCCTCCAGTCACCTCCAGAGCTGTCGTCACTATTCTGCTGTTACATCTTGTCTTATCCTCCAGTCACCTTCAGAGCTGCTCTCACTATTCTGCTGTTACATTATGTCTTATCCTCCAGTTACCTCCAGAGCTGTAGTCACTATTCTGCTGTACATCATGTCATATCCTTTAGTCCCCTCCAGAGCAGTAGTCTCTTTTCTGCTGTACATCATGTCATATCCTTTAGTCGCCTCCAGAGCTGCAGTCACTATTCCGCTGTTACATCGTGTCTTATCCTCCAGCTACCGCCATAGCTGCAGTCACTATTCTGCTGTTACATCGTGTCTTATCCTTCATTCACCTCCAGAGATGCAATCACTGTTCTGCTGTTACATCAGGACTTATCCTCCAGTCACCTCCCGAGCTGCAGTCACTATTCTGCTGTTACATCGCGTCTTATTCTCCAGTCACCTCAAGAGCTGCGGTCACTATTCTGCTGTTACATCAAGTCTTATCGTCCAGTCACCTTCAGAGCTACACTCACTATTCTGCTGTTACATCAGGTCTTATCTTCCAGTCACCTCCAGAGCTGCAGTCACTCTTCTGCTGTTACATCGTGTCTTATCCTCCAGTCACCTCCAGAGCTGTAATCACTATTCTGCTGTTACATCAAGTCTTATCCTCCAGTCTCCTCCAGATCTGCACTCACTATTCTGCTGTTACATCGTGTCTTATCCTCCAGTCACCTCCAGAGCTGCATTCACTATTCTGCTGTTACATGACATCTTATCCTCCAGTCACCTCCAGAGCTGCACTCAGTTTTCTGCTGTTACTTCGTGTCTTATCCTCCAGTCACCTCCAGAGCTGCAGTCACTGTTCTGTTGTTACATCGTGTCTTATCCTCCAGTCACCTCCAGAGCTGCACTCAGTGTTCTGCTGTTACATCGTGTCTTATCCTCCAGTCCCCTCCAGAGCTGCAGTCACTATTCTGCTGTTATATCAGGTCTTATCCTCCAGTCACCTCTAGAGCTGCACGCACTATTCTGCTGTAACATCGTGTCTTATCCTCCAGTCACCTCCAGAGCTGCACTCACTATTCTGCTGTTACATCAGGTCTTATCCTCCAGTCACCTCCAGAGCTGCAGTCTCTATTCTGCTGTTACATCATGTCTTATCCTCCAGTCACCTCAAGTGCTGCAATCACTATTCTTCTGTTACATCATATCTTATCCTCCAGTCAACTCCAGAGCTGCAGTCTCTATTCTGCTGTTACACCATGTCTTATCCTGCAGTCACCTCCAGACCTGCGGTCACTATTCTGCTGTTACATTATGTCTTATCCTCCAGTCACCTCCAGAGCTGTAGTCACTATTCTGCTGTTACATCATGTCTTATCCTCCAGTCAACTCCAGAGCTGTAGTCACTATTCTGCTGTTACATCAGGTCTTATCCTCCAGTCACCTCCAGAGCTGCACTCAGTATCTGCTGTTACTTCGTGTCTTATCTTCCAGTCACCTCCAGATCTGCACTCACTATTCTGCTGTTACATCGTGTCTTATCCTCCAGTCTCCTCCAGAGCTGCAGTCGCTGTTCTGCTGTTACATCGTGTCTTATCCTCCAGTCACCTCCAGAGCTGCACTCATTGTTCTGCTGTTACATCGTGTCTTATCCTCCAGTCACCTCCAGAGCTGCAGTCACTATTCTGTTACATCAGGTCTTATCCTCCAGTCACCTCCAGAGCTGCACTCACTATTCTGCTGTAACCTCGTGTCTTATCGTCCAGTCACCTCCAGATCTGCAATTACCATTCTTCTGTTACATTGTGTCTTATCCTCCAGTCACCTCCAGAGCTGCAGTCACTATTCTGATGTTACATCATGTCTTATCCTCCAGTTACTTCCAGAGCTGCACTCACTATTCTGCTGTTACATCGTGTCTTATCCTCCAGTCACCTCCAGAGCTGCAGTCTCTATTCTGCTGTTACATCCTGTCTTATCCTCCATTCACCTCCAGAGATGCAATCACTGTTCTGCTGTTACATCAGGTCTTATCCTGCAGTCACCTCTAGAGCTGCAGTCTCTATTCTCCTGTAACATCATGTCTTATCCTCCAGTCACCTC